>NC_056055.1:172174168-172871544 GCF_016772045.2 Ovis aries | reverse complement strand
ATTGCCAGGAGAAATATCAATAACCTCAGATATGCAGATGACACCACCCTAGGGAAGAAAGTGAAGAACTAAAGAGCCTTTTGATGATAGTAAAGAGGAGAGTGAACAAGTTGGCTTAAAGCTCAACATTCAGAAAACTAAGATCATGGCATCCAGTCCCATCACTTCATGGCAAATAGATGGAAAAACAGTAGAAACAGTGATAGACTTTATTTTGGGGGGCTCCAAAATCACTGCAGATGGTGACTGCAGTCATGAAATTAAAAGACGCTTATTCTTTGGAAGAAAAGTTATAACCAACCTAGATAGCATATTAAAAAGCAGAGACATTACTTTGCCAACAAAGGTCTGTCTAATCAAGGCTATGGTTTTTCCAGTAGTCATGTATGGATGTGAGAGTTGGACTGTGAAGAAAGCTGAGCGCCGAAGAATTGATGCTTTTGAACTGTGGTGTTGGAGAAGACTCTTGAGAGTCCCTTGGACAGCAAGGAGATCCAACCAGTCCGTTCTAAAGGAAATCAGCCCTGAATGTTCATTGGAAGGACTGATGTTGAAGCTAAAATTTCAATACTTTGGCCACCTGATGCAAAGAGTTGACTCATTTGAAAAGACCGTGATGCTGGGAAAGATTGAAGGCGAGAGAAGGGGACGAGAGGATGAGATGGTTGGATGGCATCACCAACTCAATGGACGTGAGTTTGAGTAGCTCCGGGAGTTGGTGATGGACAGGAGGTCCTGGCATGCTGCAGTCCATGGGGTCTCAAAGAGTCAGACACAACTGAGTGACTGAACTGAACTGATCAGTAAGCTGGGTGTGACGGAAGTCAATTTCTAGGTAATCTCTGTGATCCTTTCCAGATTATCTTTCCCTTCAAGGGAACTGGTGGGACAAGGTACATTTTACACAATATTGGCTAATTTGCATTCTTAGAATAAAATGAAGCTGCAAATGTTTGCTGATCCTCCTGAAGTTAGCATTGATGAGTCAGGAGCTAATCTCACTGGATCTCAGGTGAGCACTACTAAGCCGAATATCAGGATTAGTTCTTCAGTGCTAGGGAATGCATAGTTCCTTTTATTTTAAGGGGTTTGAGATGAGGAGGCTTGGGAGTAGATTAAATGGTGGCTTTATAAACCAGTAGCCATGAGTTAATATCCTGTCGAGATTTGCAGTATGTGTATGATTTGGGGCTTGTTCTGAAATTTCTCTGGGCTAAAAATTTTGTGTGAAAAATGTAAGTAATAAGATCTTTAAGCGAACCTCTGCAGTTTCTGCTTATGTAGAGTTGCCAGACTTAGCAAATATAAGTAGAAAACATCCACTTGAATTTGAATTTCAATTACACATAAATAATTTCTTAGTGTAAGTATGTCTCAAATATTGCATGGGACATATTTATACTAAAATTGATGCAGCATTTGGGACATTTATACTAAAAAATATTCATTATTTGTCTGAGATTCATATTTGAAAGAGAATCCTGTATTTTATCCAGCAAAACTGTTCCCTGAAATTCCTTATTTTCCCTGGGAAACTACCCCACCCTCAAACTAAGCCCATATGTTTCAAGTATAGAGCTTCCTGCCACAACTCTGAGCAGGCAATAGAACACAAGTTTGACTAATCAGACACTAAATCTCCTTGTCACTGTTTCCTGCTGAAAGTTGGTTATGAGACTCAAAGCGGACTCAATCCTGGGACAGAATGAAGTAGCTCTGAAAGATGAATTTCGTTTCTCCTTGGGCTGATGAGATACAGATTAAAGCCAGGGCAACAGACCAGCAGACCAACATTTCACTAAAATATGAGATTGCTGGACAACTGAGCCAGGATGTCATTGTGTAGACTTCAGAGTTGGAGAGAATTGATTCATTTCAGTGATATTATATGAACCCCTGAATTCACTTCTGCCTACAACTAGCTTACCCCCTGAATTTGTGGTTATATGCGTCTGTTTTTAAACCACTTTTTGGCTTAAGCCATTTTGAATTGGATTTCTGGCACCTATAACCGGAAGAGTTCTGAAAAATACAAAGCATCAACCAAATTCTGTGAATGTGAAATGAGAAATAAGGTAAAGAGCTGAACAGGGGTGACATCCTTGAACACTACAAGATTCCTCACTACCCCCTCCAGGGTGAGACACACAGGTGTGAGTCATTCACCCGCTGCGGGCCCCCTTGACTAGCAAAGCAATAGAGCTATTCTTTCCTACTTGACCCAGAACTGTCTTCATGTTTCTATTCAGCATAGGTGAACAGAGGCCGAAGTTTTGGCAACACTTTAGGATGAGATGCTTATATATTGCCATAAGTCAGAAGGCTATTCACAATATCTTCTGATGGGTTACAATATCATTCTGGCTTTTTAAATTACAGTAGTGTATGTTTGATTATATTTTACAATCAATCACATAACACAAACAGTGATTTATACTAAAGGATTTGGAGGTTGATGAAGCTGGCTTAAAATGTAGGTTCTGACACTTGTTAACTTTATGGATGCAAACAATGACTCTGATACTTTGCAATATCACCTGAAAAATAGGTTTCTGTGAGAATTAGAGATAGTCTGTAATGGATATCTGGCAAAAGATCTGGAAGGTAAAGGCTCACAGATAGCTGCATCTTGGTGACACTGAGTTAGTCTCCGAGGGGACGGCTGCCAGATCCATAAACAGGCAGTTCTTCTGTTCTCTTCAAATCCCCTGATGCTAAAACGTGTTACCACCCACAGTTTCCTCCAGCGACTCTTGAAATAAATGTTGGTCAATAATCCCAGACAGGGAACCATATAATATTCCTCATAATTCCAAAACTCTCCCCCTATCCCAATTACTTTCTGGAATTTGACCCCGGTGTCCTCCGTTTCTTTCAGTCACCAAGAAGTTGGCATTTTAGTTTCTAGCGCAATCTTCTTATTTGTGCTTTGGCCACATTTAATGAGATACTTAGAGGTCTACGATCTCTACTAGAACACAGAGATGGTGAAAAGAGAGACTATCGGGGTAGACAACACAGCAATACCCAGTTCCAGATAATATGGCAGATCGTTTATTGACAAAGAGTGAAGACCACAGTTTCAACCAGGTGAGAGCAGTGAAGCTCCCAGGGCGCAAAATTTAAGAAGGTCTCACATGAGACCGTCATGTGAGCACAGCCTCAGCCCTGAGAGTGTCTCTTAAATTTTCTCCTTGGGAGCTTCACTCTTTCCACCTTAGTCTTGGCCCTGAATTGTAACAGTGTCATCACATTTGGCTATAAATGTATAATAGCATTGAAAGCTCAGAAAAATATCAGCTCTAACTTGTAGTGAATTGTACTACAAGTCAGTGCTAAAATGTGTATGCCATACACAAATATATTTCAGTAACAAACTACTTTATAATTAAACAACACCATGTAGGGAATGCCTTTATCCTCTTTGTTTCCGGGACCCACTGTGATTCAGCACAATAGGAAGAAAATCACAGGTCTTGTGAAAGAGTGCTTTCTAACTTGCTTTAGTTGTCAGGTACAGCCTCAATTATTTTTCTGAGACATTCAGAACATAAAAGATATCTAATGCTTTTTCTCATCTATGAATTAGTTTTTATAAATTGGCACATTTCAGAAATCCAAATTTGTGACTATATTTGAAAAAAAGAAAGAAATGTGAGAGAGGATTTTAAGGCAGCTCTGATAGCTGAGATAGCTGCTGAGGCAGCTCTCTCTCAGCAGAGAGAGAAAAAAATAATACCAGTCCAAAATAAATTAAAAAATAAAAAGGTGATAAGCAGCACTTCAAGTTTCCAAACTCGGTACTAATTAGTCAGCCAATCTTTTCCCCTAAGACTAAGGCTCAGCTTGCTTAGGATACAAGGGAAATGTGTGCTGGTGGTTAATTTCACACTCTGCATCTGTGTGTGCTCAATTGTTCAGTCATGTCTGACTCTTTGTGATCCCATGAACTGTAGCCCGGCAGGCTCCTCTATGGGATTCTCCAAGTAAGAATACTGGAGTGGGTTGCCATTTCCAGGGAATCTTCCTGACCCAGGGATCGAACCTGCATCTCCTGCAGCTCCTGCCCTGGTAGGTGGATTCTTTACCACTGAGCCACCTGGGAGGTCCCTGATTTCACAGAGCACTCTGTAAATTCCCACTGTTATTACTTTCAACCAACTTCTGTCCTTATGTTCAATGTGCACTGTCCCTAGAAGACTCCATCAGGCTAACCTTTGCTGTCAGGTTTTAGGAAATCCGAGCGTTGTACATCTTCAGCAGCTGGTGCCTGTGTCTGCAGGCTGGCAGCTGTCACAAACTTGCCTGCCGGTAAGGTTTGGAATAGGGGTCAGGCAGTATAAGCTCTGCCAAAGACATCTGTCTGATAATTTCTGTCACTTTTGCTTTTCGTCTGCCCTTTTCCTTTCTTCTCTTACTGTGTGTTTGTACCTTTTTATTTAGAAGACATTTCATATGCTGACGGAAAAATGCTGATCGATCTATGGCTGGAAGGGACAGGCGTGGTTTTGATGAAGTCTTAAGTTGTAGCCAGACCTTTTCCACATGTCACTTGGCACAAAATTCAGACTTTCTAACTGCTAGAGAAGACAGAAAGATGCTCTCATTGTTACATAGATGATTTATTTTAAAAGAGAAAACCCTCCTTCTTGCTGATTATCAGATAGAATCAAAGAGCAGAGGAAAGGGTGAGAAAAGCCGAAACTCTCTGCTCCAACCAAAATGAGTTAAATTGGGGATGGACTTCCCCAGTGGTCCAGTGGTTAAGAATCAGCCATGCTATGCAGGGGATGCGAGTTTGATCCCTGGTTGGGGAACTAAAAGCCCACATACATAGAGCAACTAAGACTGAGCCCCCTAACTACTGTAGCTTGTGTGTGACAGCTAGAGTCCACGTGCTACAACAAAAAATCCGGTGTGCTGCAACTAAGACTTGATCCAGCCTAATTAACTAATTGGGGAAAATGGGTTAAATGCTCTTCTGAGGAAAGCTCTTCAGTTTGACAACTCTGAAAAATGCCCCCCCTCACAAAAGAAGTGGTGAGTTCCAATACTTTTATTTTGGAGAATGCCCCTAAGAATCCCCAGGACATTAATTAAATTTGTCTCAATACATATCAGATCTCAGAGGCTATCTGGTAGAATGTAAAGAGCATTAGACTTGGGTCAGAATTTTATAGTCAAGTTTTGACACTCTAACTCTTTAAAAGACACTAGAAAGGTTTTTTTTTTTTTTTTCTTTTATGGGTCTCAGTTGCCTTATCCTTAAATACAGCATTTTAACTTAACAGCACTTAACTATTTCAGCTCAAATAGTCCACGAATCCATGTTGTTCTATCTTCAGTGATATGGGTACACAGAAGAAGTATAAGTCACAGTCATGGCTTCATGAATCTACAGTTTAGTTGGAGAGAAAAGGTTATGCATGCAAAGTAATAGCAAGCATTATAGTATAGACTATATTTTATACTCCAACCAGGAAATGAGTGAAACAGATCATGAATATCAAAATATTTCAAAGAGGGAGAAATAAGAGTGGACTTGAGGATAAAGAAAATCTTCCTAGAGAAGGTTAGACTTTTGTGGGGCATTGAGAGATGAAAGGGCAAAGGTAGTGGGTAATGGTAATTCAATTAATGGGGACTACATGATCAAGAACACCTCAGACTGAGAGTGACCATGGTAAGGTCAAATAAGCAAATAGGTCAATATATCACCAGTTTCAAATGGTATACATTTATTAATTTTAACTTGCAAAATCCCTGTTTCCAACTTTCTAACTGGTTTGGAGAAGAAGCAAGCTCAAGACCTGGAGTATAATCAACAAAGCTCTCCATATACATGGGTTTTATTTACTTCTTAGGAGAACTTCCCAACATGACAGCTCATCCTCCCTTGCTTCATCTCTGATTCTTTTCCACCTAGATTCAGCAGAAACATTTCTAATAATTTTCATGTTAGAACTAAAGAATTTATTCCATTCTCTGAAACTTCTCAAAGTTTAAGTCACAAGGGAAAGTACAGAAAAGTCTAAAGAACAGATCATCGCATTCTTTTATTGTGGCTCACAGTGACTGCATCTTGATTTACTACCTAACCCCATAATACCTCATCTTCAATCATTTCCATATATTTTGAAGTTCTCTGGATTATGCTCCTGAAACCCTATCCTTCAAGACCTTAGAGAACTTCAGATCTTATGTTTCTATTACTATCTAAATAGTACTAATATTAATACACTTTAGCTGTGGATACACCTGCCCTTCCAAGTCAAGCAGTAACAACTGACTCATTCATTTTCATGATTCAGACACTGGAACTATCTGGCTTGCTGTCTTCCTCTTTTCACCCACTTATAGTTTCTCAAAACTGTTCTTTCTACCTAGTGGGAAAGAAGGGAAACTGCTTGAAAACATCTGGAGTCAGATAGCAGAATTTTGTACTGAAAATGGATGGGTAAGGGATTTTCCAGGCAAGAGTACTGGAGTGGGGTGCCATTACCTTCTCCAGAAATAAAGTACTATGTCTCATATCTGGGTATCAGAGAGGCCAGGGCATGCTTTTTAGGTTTCCTCCAAAGTTATGACAAAATATAAGGGCCGTTTTTCTGATCCAAGACTAAGGGAGGAGAAAACTTTCCAAGCTCTGCCTCATTTAACTCTGAGAAAACACCCTCTGATGGTTATGGTCTTGTCTTGCATATTCCATCTGGTGTTCATTAATTACTAAGAACATTAATGACAATTCAAAAGCCATTTTGCAAAACAATAAAGTGATAGTTGCTCCTCAGAATATTTAATACTCCTCACATTCATTTCATTTCACCAATTTTGAACAGGTGGGTCTATTTCATGCTTTTTGCTATTCGTCTCATATGACTGATTCTCACTCTTTCAACTTTCACAACTTCATGCTAAGTGACTAAAAAGGTGCTTAATTAAATGTGTGCTTGATAATTAGAGAATTTTCACAAGAAAGTACAGATGGAGCAAATATAATTGGATAAAGGAGGGTAGCAACACAAAGCACTGAGCTTCTACACAGTTGTGAATTGTATGAGCAAGATATCAAGAGAGGATCTTAGTTGAAATCTAATAATGGATGTTTTTATTTACATCCTCCAAATTTAACTGTTTTGAATTTTTCACATTCATATTCAACTCACAGAGAGAAAGAAAAATGCATTCCTAATATATGAGGTCAACAGTAGGGAGACCATATGTTCAGTCCAGTTCGCTTGGGACAATCTCAGTTAATACCGTAGAGAAGATGCTATTGGTTTTCACCTATAACAGCTTGATATCACATTCAAGTGCATGTCTAAAGTGCCCCAGTACAGGCATCTGGGATTCTCCCCTATAAGAGCTTTCTCTTGGCTCAAAATAGTTTATGTTTCTGAGATTGAGTCTCAGACAATGAAAGATGGAAGATGAAGAACAAACAGCCTCTTTTCCTTTTTACCTTGGGGGATAACTCTAGAGTGATTTTCTTAGAGATTCTCAGAGGAACTGGGCCTCAGGTGGCCACAGTGGTAACTGGCTTGATGTGGATCTATTATTGGCCTCCCTCCTGTCCTTGTCTTAGTTCTTTCATGTTCCATTGCTGCTTTCTGGGATAACCTCTAAAATAAATGGCTAATTTCGAACAATTGTCTCCAATTCTGCATCTCGAGGAAGACATCCGAAGACATGCTTGCTGTTCTGGGGTAATTTTGAAAAGAGCCCTCTTTGTCTTGAGTTTCTCCCCTTGTATCCATGTGGATGGATGGATAGTTAGACAGACAGATAGTCATCCGTGTCATTATAAACCAGGATATAGCATTGTTGGACTCAACTGCAGAAAATATTACCTTCATTTAAAGATTTAGCTTTGAGCCAATAGTTTTAAATAGTCTTTCATTTCCTCCTCTTGAAATCTAGGAGACATCTAATCAGAGTATTCTAGTCACTCTAGATGTGACTCCAGGGTGTTCAACTCATCTTTCTTGCTGTGTTTCAACAACATTCTATTTATATATCTCTTAAATAACTTAGCATATCAAATTACAGTGACAATTTACATATCTATCTCTTCCACTTGATTGTAAGCTACTCCACATCTAAGGATACTGGTTTATTTATCTTTCAATTTCCAGAGTGTAACTGTACCTGGTGAGCATCTCAGGTGGCTCAGAAGTGAAGAAACCATCTGCCAATGCAAGAGACCTGGGTTTGATCCCTGGGGCAGGCGGAGTCCCTGGAAAAGGAAATGACAACCCACTCTAGTATTCTTGCCTGGGAAATCCCATGGACAGAGGAGCCTAGTGTTCTACAGTCCATGGGGTCGCAATGAGTCGGACATGACTTAATAACTAAACAACTGTGTCTGGCGTGTTTAAGTGACATTCATTCAGTGAGTGAAAGGAGTGAATTGTGTGCATAAATCCTCAGGTCCGTTCTCTTTGAAAATTAGGTCTGAATTTCTGATTAGAGAAAGAATGTTCACTGGACAATTAGCCTAATGCTCCTGCCACAAGCCCGGCCGCTTTTGCAGGAAAGAAGTGGCAGAAGTAACTGTGGCTCGTGTATTGTATAACACCGAGACTTTTCCCTTAGTCTTAGTTTGTTAGGTCATGGGTTAGAGCTTGAAAGAAAGGCAGCCTCTAAATTATATTGGGACAAAATTCCACCAATGAGGGTAAGTATTTTTATTTCCAAAGAGTCTATCGGTTCCAGGGACTTCCTTGGTGGTCCAGTGGCTAAGATTCTGAGCTCCCAAGGCAGGAGCCTTGGGTTCAATCCATGGTCAGGGAACTAGATCCTGCATACTGCAACTAAAGATCCCGCATACTGCAACTAAGACCAGGCACCGTCAAATATATATGTGTATTTAAAAAGTCTACCAGTTCCACTCTTGTAGAAATAAAATCCTAGATAGAGAGAGAAGGCAATACATATGCCTGTCATGTGGCTCCTGAAGAATTTTGAGAGTTTCTGCAGTTTTTTCATAGGACCTGCCTACCTCCCAGTGTTAGAAATATTGTAAGCCCCCAAAATTGTTTAGATGAAGAACCAAAGTTCTTCACCACCTTTTATATCTCAGTATCTTTGAAAGAGCTGTGTTACCAAATGAAACATGTTTATACCTCCTACTTGCAACCTTGGGAAAAAAATGAAATTCAGATATAAGAGTAGATAAATGGATTGAGTCCAAAGCAAGGTATGACTGTGTCAAAACAAGTGAGGAACAGGAGCAGGAGGAACATGTTCTGAAATATATTCTTTCAATCTCCGTGGTTCATTTGACATTTGAGTGATCTGACTCTGAATTTTCAGTTTGTGTCAGCTTGTGCCTGTAGGTATCTTGGTGCACTTGTTTTGTGGAATAATGACTGCTGTCCTTAGTCTGCTTTGGGGATGCTATAGCCTCCAGCATGCAGAGCACTTCTCAAACTGAAGACAGAGTAACAGACAAAGCAGCCACGAAGAGCAAAATATCTAGCCCGGGCAGGTGATCGGATCTGCAGCCCTCTCCTGGGACATGCAGAGAGTGATACTCCTCCAGGACTACTTGGGGCTTAATGAATCTGTGACACAATTTTGTTATAACAGTAAAGCAGAAATTGTCCTATTTTGACAAATTTCTCAGATATGAAGTGACCCCAGAAGTCACTTAAACCAGACTTTGCTACGGTAAAGAGAAAAAAAAAAAAAAAAACATTCAAAGCTAAAGTCAACACAAAAAATTCAGAAGATGTCAACCACCTAATTATTATGTACAGCATTCTAAAAAGGTTTTCATATAATTTATTTCTGTTATATCTTTATATTAATGATGCAATAAATCTATTGAGTAAAAAGGGAAACAAAAGAACACTGGATACAGGGAAAGTAAGTCACTAGCATGCAGAGCACCTATGTATTGACTGAGTCAGTCCACGAGCTCTTTACTGTCACACGTTCAGGCAGCACATCACTCCAGTTGGTTTCTCCCACTCTATTCAGAGAATCACACTTCCTTAATCTACTTTCCAAAATAGGCACACGTTCCAAGTCTGTCTGATTATATGCTTTCTAACTGAACAAATGTTTAGGCCAAGAGGTAGACATTCCTTTTTGTTTGTTGACTTTTAGCTTTGAATTTATTTTTATTATTTTTGATATGCAGATGCTGAGAAAACAAAACTCCTTTGCACAAGAGTTTATAACTAAAGTATGAATCTGGAACTGTTAGAAGGTGTCTTCCCACCATTTAGAGGGATAATTTCAAAGTGAGAATTAAAAATAAAAACCAGAAATGAGATTTGAATTCCAGGATTATTCTTGGTTATTGTAGCTCTTCCTCAAGTCCTGGTATCTTTTCTAACTTCCCAAGCCAAAAAATGCTCCTATTTTATCAGTTTGTTTAAGCTGCTTTGGGTTGTCTGTTCTCCCTTATAATGTGTTACCCATTAAAATATAAATAAGGTGAAATTATAAATTATCTATTGGAGTACAAAAATGACTCAGACATACAAGAGACTGAAGCTCAAAAGCAGGGATTAAGAAAACAATGGTAGAACACTCTTTGACATAAATCATAGCAGTATATTTTTAATCTGTCTCCTAAAGCAAAGGAAATAAAAGCAAAAATAAACAAATGGGGTCTAATTAACCTATTTCTAAATTTCAAATCCTAGGTGTTCCCACTTAACCAGGCAAGGGGAATTTCTACATTTTCTTCTACCCTTTCCTTTCAGAAATCTTAGTCTCTCTCTGACTCTCTATCATAAACAGCATGCTCATGTAGGAATTTAGTGGTTCATGAATGCCAAACACTCACCTGTGCCAAGAAGCTGCCTGCTCCCCAAACCAGTGTTTTCCTTTCAACAAAACAGTTCAGAAACTTCAGAAGTTCTCTGTTTAGACTAGGGCCAACTAGTTTCATCTGACTTAAATTCACCAGTATATTTTAATACATATGTGTTTCACACAGGGAACTCAGCGAGGTGCTCTACAATGACCTAGAGAGGTGGGGTGGGGGATGGGGTGGGAGGGAGGCTCAAGAGTATGGGATATATACACACTTATAGCTATTTCACGTTGTTGTATAGCAGAAACCAACACGACATTGTAAAGCAATTATTCTCCAATTAAAAATAAATAATACATATTTGAAAAAAAAAAAAAAATAAACTTAAAAAAGTTTTCATCACAAAAGAAACCATAAAAAAAACCACGAAAACAACAACCTACTGAATGGGATGAAATATTGCAAAGGTTATAATAGATAATGAATTAATATCCAATATATAAATAGTTCATAAACTGCAACATCAAAAGACCTCAGTTCAAAAATGGGCAAAAGAACTGAATAGACAATTTTCCAAAGAGGATATGCAGATGCATAAAAAGATACTCAGTATCACTAATTATCACAGAAATGTAAGTCAAAACCACAATGAGAATGACTGTTACCAAAAAGAACAAATGTTGGCAAGAATGTGGAGGAAAAGGAGCCCTCCTATACTGCTGGGAGAATAGAAACTGGTAAAGCCACTGTGGAAAACACCACAGAGGTTCCTCAAGAAACTAAAATTAGAACTACCATATGACCCTGCAATTCCACACCTGGGTATATATCAGGAAAAAAAGACAAAACACTAATTTGAAAAGATATATGCACAATAATGTTCACAGCAGCATCATTTACAATTGTCAAGACATGGAAACAACCTAAGTGCCCATCAATAGGTGAATACACGCACCCACACAAAATACTACTTGGCCATGAAAAGAATGAAATTTTGCCATTTGTAGCAACATGGATGGACTTGGAGGGCATTAAGCTAAAGTAAAATAAGTTGGACAGAGCAAGATAAATACCATACAATATCACTTATGTGTAGAATCCAAAAAAATAAAACAAACTATTGACATAAACATAACAAAAAAAGAAGCAGACTCGCAGATATAGAGAACAAACTAGTGGTTACCAGTGTGGGGGAGGGGTAGACAGCACAAACTATTGGGTGTGAGACAGGCTCAAGGATGTATTGAACAACATCTTATATAAACATAGCCAATATTTGTAATAACTGCAAATGAAAACTAGCCTTTACAATTGTACAAAAACAATTTTTTAAATGGATTAAAAGAGTTGCATTAGCTGGGAGATGAAGGCAGGATTACTAGAACATATTTAAGGTTCTGTGTCACAGAAGAGAGCCTGAAGGACATGTGGGACATGTAGAGACAATGGAGCAAAGGAAGACGGAGCTGGTATGGAACATGCAATGTGTCAGCATCAAAGCTTTGAGGATAGATTACATGTCAAGAAATAGTCTAGTGCACACAGCTTGTCCACTCCCCCACTGTACCCAATGAATCTATGGATATCTTGCAGGTTATGCTGGCCTACATGCTCCCAGTAACCACTGTCTCTGCCTCTTGAGCTTATAATCATGCATGTTTTTCTCTCTCAACCAGCCTCACTGACCCAATACAACCATTAGTTTGTTTGTAAAATGTTTGTCTTCGGACTGGGGTACCAACCAGTCTTTAACACTGCAATCATATGTGAGCACCGGAAAATTGATGCTTTTGAACTGTGGTGCTGGAGAAGACTTTTGAGAGTCCCTTGGACAGCAAGGAGATCAAACCAGTCAGTCCTAAAGGAAGTCAATCCTAAAGTCAATCCTGAATATTCGCTGGAAGGACTGATGCTAAAACTCTAATACTTTGGCCACCTGATGTGAAGAACAAACTCATTAGAAAAGATCGTGATGCTGGGAAAGATTGAGGGCAGGAGAAGAGGGTGACAGAGGATGAAATGGCTGGATGGCATCATCGACTCAATGGACATGAGTGAGCAAAATCCAGGATATAGTGAGGGACAGAGAGGCCTGGTGTGCTGCAGTCCATGGGGTCACAAAGAGTCAGATATGACTGAGAGACTGAACAACACCAATAACATATGTGAAAATCCAGAGCCTGTAAAAGCCTGCTTTCTCAAGGAAGCACTGGGCGTATTTAAATCCTACTTAAGGAGCCAAGAAATTAAAGACACTGAGGAAAATGAGGATTATCCAATGTTTTACTCATTTAAGCATTCACAAAATCTCTTGTTTGCTGAAGGATCACTGCCTCTGAAGTTGAACTGTTACTGAAGCAGCTTTGTTTTGCCTGACACATTGCAAGCCAAAACTCTGAGCCCCTTGTAAATGGTTTGGATGTGGGAGGTGATACCACTCCTGAGGGGATAAGTTCCCAGATTCTTTCCAAGGACCAGCTTTGCAAACAGGCCTTTCTAAGGATAATCAGTCAGATCTGCTTTGTTAAATCTTTTCTGCACAGTATCAAAGGGTGATGTTATATATGACGGTTAAAGCTGGAACGAGCTGAAGAGTCTGATAAAATTATGCAACAAGGATGTTACTGGTGATATTATAAAGTGCCATTGCTGCATAGGACAGGGTAAGCCATGAGTTGAGGCCTAAGTAAGGGTTAAATAATTGAAAATAGTCAGTGTAGAGCCCTTTCAAGAAGATTCGGTTGTGAAGAGGCACACAGAGAATGTAGTAGTTAGGAGTGAAAGTTGGGGAAGCGTGCTTGTTTTAAACAAGTCTGGAACATACTGCAAAGCTAGTACACACAAGTTGGTAGAGAAAGAGAGGTTAAAGGTGCCAAAGGAAAAGGTAGTCAAAACAATGATAGTTGTAAGACGGAGGAGATATGTGTATACTTATAGCTGATTCACATTGTCATATAGCAGAACCACAACATTGTAGAGAAATTATCCTCCAATTACAAAATAACTAAATTTTAAAAAAGATTTTTGCAACAGAAAAAAGGAACAAAAGGAATGAGAGTCCTGAGAAGTCATCAGAGTACCAGAGGGAAGGCCGGCCCTGCACTGGGAGAGGCATTCTACACTCATTTTGACCAGAGGCAAGGCAGAACAGATGGGTTTAGGGGCAGGGAGATTTGAGGTTTCCAAAAGAAGAAGCTGAAACAGTTTGCTTCCGTTAGCCTTTGTTTACTCAAAGAAATATAAGACTAGATTTTCTGCTGTAAGTCCCACAGAGGTTAAGTGTTGGGAGATTAAAGAAAATAGGACAGAGTTGAACGGAGAAACTCAGGAGAAGTGACAGTTTGGTTAATGTTGGTGACCACAAATTTATAACTGCAATGAATGCCTAGTTGGGTGACTTATTTAGAGAAAATTGGGAAGGAAGAGATTTGCAGTGAGCGCAGGCTACAGTTCATCTTAGGAACCCACGTGAAGATGAGGTGGCACTTAGAAAGGTAACGATGCGGATGCAAAGGCGCTCTGAAAAGGTTAAAGTGTGAAGCAGGGAGGTAAATCTTTTTTAAAAAAAAATTGAAAAAGATTTATTCTGACAGTTTTCTTGTCTTTCATCTCAGAAAAACCTGATAGAGGGAGGGAAGGATTGGCAGTTTGGGACTACCAGATGCAAACTATTATCCAGAGGATGATAAAAAACAAGGCCATGCTGTATAGCACAAATAACTATATTCAATATTCTTTGATAAACCATAATGGAAAAGAATGTGAAAAAAAGTGTCTGTATAGATATGTATGTAACTGAATCATTGTGCCTTACAGAGGAAATTATTATAACATTGTAAATCAACTATACTTTCATACAATGTTTTAAATATATAGGAAAAAATGGGTATTGTAGGAGTTCAATTCTGTCCAACCATTTATTGATCACCTTTTGTGTGCAATAGTCTGGATAGTACAGATGGGGTTGTAGAGAAAATATTTGCAGAGTGAAATAACCAATAGTTTCATTTACCACAGCATAAAAGGAGATAATTAAATCAAAAGCAAAAGTGATAGCTTTGATTGTCTGCTCTTTCATAAGGTATAATATGAATAATAATAAAAAATAATGTGCTACATTATTTGGAAATAGTATGATATTTTCCTAGAGTTCCCTTGTGACTGTATACAAACATTCTGGTTTTATATTATTCAGGTTGTACATTCAAATGTCCTATATTTCATTATAACACATCTTGCTAATTAGTTATTTCCTTACTCTACAGCCATTCAGGTTTTATTTTGGGGGTTTGTTATAGATAGTGTACATTACAGAAGCAATGCTAGCAGTCGTTATTTCCTCTATTTTAATAAAGCTAGGCTTTAATGAGGTGTCTGGCTGATACATAGCCCAGAATTGAGAAGACAAAGCAAACTCTCATTTGAAAATGAGGATCTAGACTTTGCTAAAAATGCCACAATACCTTGGCAGTCTGGACTGACAAGAGAATAAAAAGCTATTTTTAACATTAATTTTATGGTGATGTTATTCTTGAATATGCAGGCATATTCTGGTGAAAGCATTTCCATTTAAGGTTAGGGAAAGTTTTGAGTGTAGAAATAAATTAAGAAAACAGTGTAGCATTTTATTTGTACTTCTCATTTGATCTCAGCAACCCCCAAAAAGAGAAATATTCTAAAATCAGATATGCCAAAATTCATGTGGAAGAAATGAATACATCTGCAATGGCGCTGTGTTTATCTTTTCAGCTGACATCCGAAGAAGCAGACTATCCCAAATGGATCACATTGTATTTAATACATACCTTCTTAAATGTTGTAATGCAACAACTATATATTTAGGGCCATTATACACCAAGAACAATGCTAACATCTATGGAAGATACAAATGAACCACAGTCTGAGCCATATAGAGGAAAAATGGAAAGCATGACATTTTTGATGAGTGGAAGACAAGCTGAATAAGTCCCCGAATAAGTGACAGAGAAAGGCTTGAGAAGGGAGTGACTACACTGGTCTGTAAGATCCATTGCTTCTCGGCCTTTCGGCTAAGATCAACTGTGGCCTGTAAGATCCAGTTGCTATTCCAGAAAGCAGCAGTTCCAGAATAATGCTCCACGATAAACTCTGCCACAATTGAGCCATTTCCATCTCTGGCTCAATCTTCATCCATTCCCTCACATAAAAAGTCCGGATTAGGCTACAGACTACTTACTGTTACCCCCAAGCCCCATTTGGTTTGATGCAGCCAGGATTTGCATTTGCTATTCCTTCTGCCTAGAAAGCTTTACCCAACTCCTTACCCTATGTAGACCATTCTAAAGCAACTCAAACATCACTTATGCTGGGATACTTCTCAGACCCCACTTGCTTGCTTGGTGTTTCAGTCTTAAAGTTCCTTTTCAGTTTGGTGAATATTATTCAATATCTCTGCCCTCCAACAGACATTAATCCCATCATGCTGTCTCTATTCTTACGACCTCATTTAAAAAGGCCCCACCTCTGAATACCATTGCATTGAGGGTTAGGGCTTAAATATTTTAATTTTTACCTGGTTTTAATTTTAAATTAAACATTTTAATTTTTAAATGTGGTTTTAGTGAAACCCACAAACATTCAGTCCATACAGAGAGTAAACTGAACCCCTGCTTCTCTTAATTGGGAGTGGAAGTTGTTCCTCTGTGATTTTTAGTTACTTTATGTACTTTTTGGTTTTGGTCAAAAACTAGCTATCAGTCAGAACATGGGTACAGATAGGTTAGATTACCATATGTAAAAATAGCCCGTGGGAATTTGCTGTACGACACAGGGAACTCAAACCCTGTGATAACCTAGAGCGATGCGAAGCAGTGGGAGGTGGGAGAGAGGTTCAGAAGGGAGGGGACATGTGTATACCTACGGCTGTTTCATGTTGATATATGGCAGAAACTATCACAATACTGTAAATTAAAAATAAATTAAAAAGAAACAATTAGCTATTGGTCAGAAGATGGGTACAGATAGCTCTGTTTTCCATTCACCCCTATTTTAAGCAACAATAAATCTGTTTAAAGATGACAAATTTTAAAAATTTATTTCAAAGTATCCTGAATATCTTGTGGGAGAAAAATTCCAGTACTTGGAGGATCTATGGCTTATGTCAAACACCTCTATTGTTTTGACATTATACCCAGAAGTTTTACACCCTGTTGATAAAGCCTTGTTTAAACAAGATGAAAGATATTTCATCATGCAGATTTCTTCTCAAGCATTCACTCACTCATATTTGAAATATATTTGAATAAAAAAGATAGTAACACAGTAAAAATGGGTGTGGTGGTCTACATACAGGAAACAAGTGGCTTACTGATAAGCAGGCTGGCTAGGAAATGAGGTCCCACATCCAGCCAAATTGCTGGAGAGTAATTTAAGGGCCAGACACAGTCAAATGAAAATATCAGGGCTATTCACAAGATGTGGCTAAGAAAGACAACAAATAAAAACTAATTTCAGAGTACTTGCCAGGCATTGAGACCTGGGAGATGCATCTCCAGTGAGTCAGAATCGCAGGGAAAGGCTGTCAGTTGTAGTTTGCATTCAGTAAGTCATTGGTTTGTACAGCCTTCAAAATTCAAGAAGAACTCTGTGTTAGTTTTGAAAGCCTCCAAAGGCTCGAAGGCTTTCAAAGGGCCACCTTTTTCTTCATATATGCTATGAGGCAGAAGTCCTATTTTAACCACACACGTACTGACTACTTCAAGCAAAGCAGTGTGTGCTGACTATGGGATGTGCAGTGATGAATAACAGCAGTCCTATCTTTGAAGGATAAGGAGATTTTTTTTAAAAGTGTGACCAAATATTTTCAACCCAAGGCACAGGGGGTTCTATCCCACAAGGATGGTCTGAAAAAGGTTTGGAAGAAGACAGCTTACCTGAACTAGTCTCTAAAGAAAGCTTTCTGAGAGAAGGTCGCCTTTAAATCAGATGGTAGGAGGTGGGCAGGATTTCTGCAGGAGGAGACAGGAGATGAGAACTTACAAAGAGTAGAAGCAACAAATCATAAGGTGGTAACTTAAAATGGTAAGTATCTCTGCGTGCATAGAAGGTCAATCAGAAGGACTAATGGAAGAACAATCTGGAGAGGAAAGTTAGTCACAGAGTTATCAAGAAAGTTCCATGGTAGACTAAAAGGTGGTTGTGGTGAGCTAGTAAGTAGATCACTTCTACATTTCCACCTCTACTGTGCCAGGGTTTTGTGCCAAGTTCACAACTTCACATCATATGAATTAAGGAACAGAAGCCATTGAGCAGCTTAAATAGACCAAAGATAAGCATGGACAAGAAGTCATGGGGGCCTGGGTACTCCCTTCGTGCCACAAAGAATTGTATTGGGATCAAGGCACTGCTGAACTTGCTGTGTTTCCAAGCAACTGTTGTCAGACCACCCTCCTTTAATACTCTCACTTCTTAAGGATAAGTATGAAAAATGTGCTCATTGGTGGATGTATTAGTCAGGGTTCTCCAGAGAAACAAAATCAACAGGGTGTGTGTATACATAGACAAACAGATAGAGAGATAGAGATATGTAAGATTTAATATGAGGAACTGGCTCATGTAATGATGGAGGCTGAGAAGTCTCATAGTCTGTCTGCAAGCCAAACACCCAGGCAAGGCAGTGGTGCCATCCTAGTCCAGGGACAGGAGACTGATGTCCCAGCTCAAGCAGTCAGACAGGAAGCAAAATGAATCGATTCCTCTTTTCTCTACCTTTTGTTCTATTCAGGCCCTTGATGGATTGGGTGACAAGATGCCTCCATAATGGGGAGGGACATCTGCTTTCTTGAGTCACTGATTCAAATGCTAACCTCATCCAGAAGCAATCACAGACACACTCAGAAATAACGTCTAATCTGGTACCTCATGGTATGGTCAATTTGACCCATAAATTAAGCATCACAGTGGGTGAATGTTCAGATTACCTAGTCAGATTGAGTCTCAATTTGTGGAGCCTGCTATTTTTTTGTGGTGTCTGGGGAAATAAGAGAGCTAGGATTTGGAGACTTTGGAACCCAAGAAATGTTGCTATAACCTCTGTGAGAGGAGGAAGCCATATGGGAAGCTGAGATTTGGTGGAGGTACAAGTCCCCCGCAGCTGCCAAAGGCACTTTGGGGCAATTTTGCTTGTTATATCATCAAAGGGTTGGAATTAACTGTGTTAACAGAGGTTACAAGTCCAAAACTCTTCAGGCATCAAACAGATAGAATAAAAAGTAAAGGAGGCAGGATTTCCCTGGTGGTCCAATGGCTAAGACTCTGCCCTCCCAAAGCAGAGAGCCCAGATTCAATGCCTGGTCAGGAAACCAGATCCCAGAGGCCAAAACTAAGAGTACGCATGCCATAACTCAAAGATCCTGCATACCTTAGCGAAGCCTGAAGGTTGCATGCTGTAACCAAGAGCCAGCGCAGCCGAATAAATTATTTTTAAAAGTAAAGGAAATAGTTGGGTTTGTGACATAATGTAAATAATAACATTCAATGTTAAAATTGTAAGTACACACACATGCACGCATCCATCCTGTTCAGGTGTTTAACATCTGTCACCCTGATTATGCCAGGAGCAATTGCTGATACGAGAATTTGGCTAGTGGGCCTCTAAAATCAAAGAGATTATTGAGAGACTACTGAATTAGAGCAAACAAGATATAGGAGAGTGACAATAAAATAGTCAGAAAAAGCAGATAGGAGGAGGAGTTTTCTTGATATGTCAATATATCTTTGAATGTTCAAGGAGCATATGTTAATTTTATAATGGACTAACTCATGCATGTGAAAGAAATGGAATAGAGAGAGAAACTGACAATTTCAAAAGAAAAAAAAACAAAAAACAAAAATGGGTTGGACGGTATCAGCAAGAGCCAGAATAACAGAATTTGCTGACCCATCAGATGAAAGAGAGGAAAGAGTCAAGGATGGTTCAACTCATGGAAACAGGTTGGCTCAGAATATGACAGTAATATTAGCAGTCTTAACAAGTTTAGTAGAAAAGCTGGTTTTGTGAGAAGTGGGCAATAATCTGGGTTTTAGACACATGAAATTTGAGGATTCAACCAGAATAGCTAGAACACGTTCTAAACACCAGGCACTCTGCCAAGCATTTGCTATAAAATATCCATTTAATGCTTATAATTACTCTTGCACTAGAAGCTATTATTATTATCTCCCAGTTTATTGGGAGAAAAATGAAGAAGTAGAGAAATTAAATGAATTGCTAATTATACCATTGATCTAGAAAAGCCCCCCCCCCCAAAACAGGCTTTCTGATGCCAAAGCTAATCAACCACTAGATAAATAAAGACACAAGTTCCACCCAAAAGGCCAGATCTCAAGCTCCATCTGAAGGCAGGGACAGAGGCTGTGAATCATGTACCTTATCATGAGAGAAACTACAGGGAGCAACTGAAATTGTCTGAAGGGAACATATAGAGATGAACAGAAAGATGGTCATGAAACAAAATGCTAGGGCAGCTGAATTTGGATGGATAGTAGGGAAAAGCAAGAACATGGAGAGGAGAGAAACCAAAAGACACAAGCGGGTCTGAGTCACAACGAAGAAATTTCAAGAAAAATTCATAATCCACAGTGCAAACTTTTACCAAAGGGGAAGACAAGCAGAAAGGTATTGAAAACTTTGGGATAACAATGACAAATATTTAAAAAGTGCTTATTATATGTCAGGAATGATTTTAAGTACTTTATACATATTAATTGCATAATAATCACAATTGTTATTCCATTTTACATATCGGAAGCTTATGCACAGAGCACTGACCAAAGTCACCCAGCTAGTAAGTAGCAGAGCTGTGGCACCACCCACAGTTTAGAATAAGCATATACATTCTTCTCCATGATGCCACAGTTTCAGAACAGCTCTTGCACTGACCAGAAATTAGCAGAGCATGCTTGAAAAATGGCTAAGTGATAGTTTTTCCCATCTGGCTACACAGTAGTGGTTTATGGAAGAAACTGGTTTGCACTCTTTCTTATTTTCACAGTCCTAAAAAACATACTGCCAGGGAATTTGAGTCCAGGAAGGGTCAGGGTAGTCATGTTGCCATGGCCCTAGGGCTGTTTGTCAAGTCTGACTCTTTGCAACCCCATGGACTGTAGCATGCTAGGCTTCCCTGTCCTTCACTGTCTCCCGGACTTTACTCAAACTCATGTCCAAGAGACGATGATGCCATCCAACCATCTCATCCTCTGTAACCCCTTTCTCCTCCTGCCCTCAATCTTTCCCAGCGTCAGGATCTTTTCCAATGAGTTAGCTCTTCGCATCAGGCGGCCAGGGTATTAGAGCTTCAATATCAGTGCTTCCAATGAATATTCAGGGTTGATTTCCTTTAGTATTGACTGATTTGATCTCGTTGCTGTCCAAGGAACTCTCAAGAGTCTTCTCCAGCACCACAGTTTGAAAACATCAATTCTTTGATGCTCAGCCTCTTTATGGTCCAATTCTCACATTTGTACATGACCATAAACCATTCCCTGGAGATGGGAATGGCTACCCATCAGTACCCAATGGCTACTGGATAAACCATAGTTACTGTATGGACCTTTGTTGGCAAAGTGATGTCTCTGCTTTCTAATATGCTGTCTAGGTTGATCATAGCTTTTCTTCCAAGGAGCAAGAGTCTTTTAATTTCATGGCTGCAGTCACCATCCACCGTGATTTTGGAGCCCAAGAAAATTTTTGTCATTGTTTTCATTTTGATGGGACCAGATGCCATGATCTTAATTTTCTGAATGCTGAGTTTTAAGCCAACTTTTTTCATTCTTCTCTTTCACCTTCAGGATCTTGACAAACGGGTTGAGGCCTCAAAAGCCAGGATCATCACTACCATAAGAGTTTCTCTGATGACTTGCCATTCTCTTTTGGGCATATTCAGAAGCCAAGTGTAACCACATGACTGGTAAAAAGAAGATAAGACACTGGAGAAGAACAAGGGGGCTGAGTCACTGCTAAACAAGAGAAAGCCGTGAAATCAAGCACGGGGACCTCTTCCATGAGGGGGTCAGGCCTGTGCTACTTGCCTTGCTGTGACTGCAGAGTACATGCTACATAGATTCTGGGCCTTAATTGTGCAGCATGGCAGAAAGGCACCAAGGGGAAGGAAAGATTATAAATAACATTCACCAATCCTCTGTGTTGATAAAGATCCTCCTTAACCAAGCTCAAGTCCTCTTCTCCACGAGGCCTGAACCTTGGCCTATAAACACTTGAAAATATTAACGTAGTTTCTAACAGCTCAAGGCTACACCCCCAGGAGGACCCTGTGTGTATACTGTGTGCTTAGTCGTGTCTGACTGTGACCCATCGACTATAGCCTGCCAGGCTTCCTTTTCCATGGGATTATCCAGGCAAGAATACTGGAGTGGGTAGCCATGCCCATCTCCAGGAGATCTTCCCCACTCAGAGATCAGATCCAGGTCTCCTGCATTGCAGACACATTCTTTACCACCTGAGCCACCAGGGAAGCCCGGGTGGACCCTAGCCCCTCCTAAAGTGCCTGCCTGAGCAAACTCAAGGCTGCTAAAAGAATTTATTGTTTGTTCCAGACAACATCTGAAGATAGGTCCCCAGCCTCCCAGGCTCTGTTGGGGGGCAGGAGCCACCTGTAATAAGCTCCAAGTTGCAAACCCAGATGGTTTCACATGGACCAGCTGCCTTCCAGCCTGTTGTCATTTTCCACTTCCTGTCTCTACTGAGCAGGCTGGTCCTAATCCTTCATTCTCCCTTTCAAAGACACAGTCACAGGTGAGAAGTTGAGTTTGGCTCACACTGGAATCTCTTCCCATTGCCATAGTTATTACTAACTAAAATCTGTCCCTACACTTCTAACATCTGGCTTTTTATTCAACAGTTTCCATAGGAACACTCTGGAAACTTTAATCTCCCTATTGATTAATTTCTTTGAGAAGGAGCATTTATGGGTTTCCCTATTGGCTCAGACAGTAAAAAATCTGCCTGCCAATGCAGGAGACCTGGGTTCAAATCCTATGGGAAAATCTGGAGAAGGAAATGGCAACCCACTTCAGTACTCTTGCCTGGAGAATCCCATAGATGGAGAAGCCTGGTGGGCTACAGTCCACGGAGTCACAGCGACTTGGACATGATTGAGCGACTTAACTCACACAAGGGACATTTATACTTTCCTTGAAAGCTCAGCATTTTTCCATGTTAGCCCATTAGCAGGAGCAAAAGTTGAAGTGCAAAGATCCTGGAGGCATTGAGAGAGACTGACTAGGATTTCAATAACTGCTCTTATCATCTTGGAGTCCCAAAGGCCTAAATTCCTCATCTGCTATTTTGCTGAACCTAGGGCCTTTACCTCCCCACCTGCTCCTTGTTTAACATTTCACATTCTTCCAGCTTCAACACTTTATGGAAGAAAGTTCAGCAATGATTCCATTGGTAGAGCACATGTAACTGGGGGAGGAAGGCAGATAAGAGTGAGGGAGCCAGGGTCACTGACCTTTCTTGCTACTGATCAGTGACCCTACTGATCCACTGATCCTACTGATCCTTGGAACTGGTGCTGGAAGAATGGAAGGAAACTCTCTATCACAGTGGTTCCCAAACTTTCCTGCAGGTTGGAAACACCTGGCATCTTTGAAAACTATGGATGCCCAGTTCCCTTATCCAGATATTCTGATTAAACTAGAATGGAATGGGCATCTGAATGTTGAAAAAAAAAAAATCCCTAGATGATTCTAACATGCAGCCAAGTTTGGGAACCACTGGTCTATATCACACTTAGCTCCCTAGGCAGCTATAGTAACATTATGGACAAGCCATAAATCTTCAAAAATTTCATGCCTGTAACTTCCAGTGATAAAAGTAATAGTAGCAGCAGCAGCCTCATTGAGTGCTCCACAGGTAACAAATATTTCACATTCATTAATTCATGTAACAACCCTGAGGCAGACATTATTCCTCAGTTTTATAAATGGGGGATCTAAGTCTCAGATATCTTTCAAATTTATAAGTTAAGAATGCGGGCAGGATCTGAACACAAGATTTATCTCAAAGCTGCTAACTTACACTATTGATACTATGTATGAAAGAGATAGCTAATGAGAACATATTGTGTAACACAGGGAACCCTACATAATGCATGGTGGTGACCTAAATGGAAGGAAGTCCCAAAGGGAGGAGATATGTGTATATTATGGCTGATTCATTTTGCTGTATAGTTGAAACTAACACAACACTGCAAAGCAACTATACTCAAATAAAATAAAAATAACTTAAAATTTAAAAAAATAACAAAAAACTGCTAGTCTTAACCACTATATAATACTGCCCCTACTCAAGACCCATTGCTCTAAGTACTTGTAAGGTAGCTTTGAACATGGCAGCCTAGAGACTGCCCAGAAAAGGGTCTGGCCCAGGGAAGACCATCCAACAAACACATTTATGCTAGTTGGCATGGTGAGCTTTTTCTATCTGGATCTACTATGATGTCATGCTGTTTGAATGGTCTTCCTGACCGCTAAATCTCTTAGCAAAAGTGGTCAACTCTTAGGCTTGGTCAGCTGGGGATTGAGGTTACAGGAGATACAGCAGGTCTCAGGGTCGAAACTGATTAATTCTAAAAGTCAACAGAAGTCCCTAGAGATGGGTAGCTAAGAATATAGGAGGAATGGAAGAGGCAGACAGGATGTAATTCAGCAATTCTTATTACATGAGAAATAGCAGCAATGACGGGGATACAGCTTGATTCCAGAGCCAAGACTGTCTCTGTGGAAGACAACTGCAAGCAGTTGAACTGGGCATGAAGCAGGATTTTAGTGGTCACGGTGGGAGATGTGTTGACACAGATTTTCTGATCGCCACCCTATTCATTTTGTATGTGTGAATGATATGTATCCAGAACAAACAGAAGTGAATGAATAAAGGAATGCTATGAAGTACCAACCTGGGAATATATATTTAGACAGTGTCATTGGCGGGATGGCCCAATACATGCAAGATGTGTGATCTTGGAAACGTGACCTAAACTTTCCAAGCCTTTGTTTCCTTATCTATAAAGGGAGGATGTGATTTGCTCCCATAGACTCCTTGTTGGATTAAGTAAGATAATGGCATAAACATCTTGCCCATTTCTGGGCACACAACACGGGTTCAGTAACTATGGTTTCCCTTGCCTTTCTCTGTCATATTGTTCTTTTATCTCTGTGATAGAAATGCATCCCTATTATATTTGTAATATGCAGCAGGTTCCGTATCACTTAAACTTAAAAATATCGTAGGTGATTAAACGTAATAGTATATATAAAAGTGTTTTGAAAGTTATCAAGTACTAAATGACTCTAAGGTATCATTATTTTAATTACATAATTATACAGGAGCAGATTCTATCTCCTGGCTCTATTATCTCCTGCTGCCGCCTCTCAAATCTGCATTTCTAGGACAAATCCCAAAAGTCCCCCTTTCCTCAGGGGCATTCACAAGTCTCCATTTTGCATTTCCAGAACTTGACTAATCACCCTCCCTCCCAGTGCTTCCTCCTCTTCCTACTTCTTCTATCCGTCCTTTGAACAGATTTTCCCTTTGTCTTTCTGTGATGGAACGAGCAGAAGAAGGATGGTTGAAGAATCAGAAAGTGAAAGTGTTCGTCACTCAGTCATGACCGACTCTTTGTGACCCCATGGACTATAGCCCACCAGGGTCCTCTCTCCCATGGGATTTCCCAGGCAAGAATACTGAGTGGGTTGCTGTGCCCTTCTCCAGGGAATCTTCCTGACCCAAGACTTGAACCCAGGTCTCCTTCATTGCAGGCATATTCTAAAACCTTGAAGAGGCAGAAGAGTACATGGTGCATATAATATATCCTGGAACCTAAGGCCTTTAGTCAAATCCCAGCTGTGACCTCAGACCTGACATTTTGTGCCTCAGTAGCCTCACCTATGAAACGGGGATAGCAATAGCATCACCTTAGAACCTTGCGGTGATGACTAAACAAGCTAACATAGCAAAACTACTTACAATACTGTGTTATATATCATTATTAGCTTGGTGCTGCCTTTAGAGCTACAAAGTCTTGGGTAAAGTAGCTGAACCTAAGATTACTGGTCATCTGTGATCAGAATAACGATGCTTGCCTGTTAGTGAAGGTGATGATTCGATGAAAAATAAAAGTGCTGCCAAGGAGTTGGCACCATCCTCTAGGTTAGCCATTGTCCAGGAAGATGGCAGATTGAGTCCAGCTGCCTACTTAAGGCAGAACACGGATGTGGTCCCCTTCTTGCTTCTCCTTGCTATGGCTGGAGTAGTCATTTTACCTGGGTTTGGCTAGCTGCTCACTCTTCCTCTCACTTGGAAGCCAGGTGGAGCTAGTCCTCAGGCTCCTACACGGGCTGGCTCAGCACAGGTACTAGGGACAAGCACTCTTCCTCTTGTTACCTATCAGCTTCCAGCCCCCATCATGGTTGGGACTGGGAGTTAGGCTCAGACTTAAGGAGAAGATTTCTAACCTGAGCAACAGGGATTCTGCACATGGTGGATACCAGTTTCTACAGTTCTCATTCAGTGACTGGCAGAGAATACCCACAATAACTAAGAATAATGTGCCTTCTATTTGCTACAAGTATACTTTCCTCTGTGATCTCCTAAAAACTAGGTCTAGGCTATATTGGGTACTCCTAGACTCTGGCAATAATACTGCCACAGGAGAACCCCATATTTTCCTGATTTCTAACTACCATTAAGTACTGGACTAGTCGTGCTGTCTCCATGTTTGAGGTGGTCATGCAGGCCAGAAAAGGGGCATTTTTTTCTTCAACCACTGGATGTTCTCACCTCCCAAGGTCTGTGGCCAATATAAAGTGGACAGACTTTCTCACCAGCATATGGCTGTTTGCCTGCTAAAAGCTCTAGCGTGCATTCTCTTGGTCACATGAGCCCCACCTTCCTGTCACTTTGGGCTCCTCCTTTTCTGTCATTGTCCACATCTTGTCAGAGTGTTGAAGTCTCTCTGATATCTCTCTCATTTTTTTTTTTATATCTGACTGTTGCTCTCTCCATATCCAGTTGCTTTTCTAGCTATGACAACACCAGATTCATCTTCCTAAAACAATAATTCTGATGATTCACTCCAGTGATTTTTTTCCCATTGTCCTCATGCTGAGGTGAATTTGTTACAACGTTAATGAGGTTTAACATTCAGGACTAGTCCCTGGCAGGGAATTCAGCGTCATGTTCACACAGCATAGGCTATTATAAAATTGGCAAAAGTGAAATAGTATAATCCAAAACCATGGAGACTGCCATATTGTTCTGCTTTGGCTTTACTTTGTTGACACCCTCATTTTGTCCAGAGGTGGCAGAGTAGCGGAAAAGTTTTGGATCTGTACAACAGGATTTTAGTTAGAGAATACACTTCAATCCAATTTAGTGCTATAGATCCTTTTTGGTTCACAATCACATTATGCTATTTCCTAAACTTTGTAATGTTTTTGAGATCCATCAGCCTTTAAAAATTTGTAATATGTTGTGATTTATTTCCCCACTCAAAATAAACATTCATTTTTCACCTAATTTTGTATAAAAACTCTTATGAGGGTATTCAATTATATATGCTTCAAGATTAAATGAAAAAAATAATCTACTTGAGCTTTTTTTTTTTTTTTAATACAACTAGTTTGAGACTCAAACCCTTTCTAGGATGCTCATGTTTATTCCAAAATTTTCCAATCTATCACTATCAAGATGAAATTTCTATTCCTGTTGTTTACTTCTTTTCCCTCAAAATTTGTGTCTCTGAATTTAATCTATCCTTTTGAATTCTAGCTACACTGCATGTCAAACTCCTAACTATTGGCTCTTCTCATATGATAGGCATCATCCATATATTGTCTTCAGTTCTTTTTTTATTGTGGTATATTTAATTTACAATGTTGTATTAGTTTTAGGTGAACAGCAAAGTGATTTAAGAACACACATATACATGTATATATGTATATAAATATATGTGTGTGTGTTTTACATATTCTTTTCCATTACGGTTTATTACAGGATACTGACTATAGTTCCTTGTGCTCTACAGTAGAACTTTGTTGTTTATTTTATATACAGTAGTTTTGTATCTACTAATCCCATATTCCTAATTATCCCTCCCCCATCCCCTTTCCAGGGTTCCCTAGTGGCTCAGTGGTAAAGAATCTGTCAGCCAGTGCAGAAGATGCGGGTTCAGTTCCTGGGTCAGGAAGATCCCCTGGAGAAGGAAATGGTGGCCCACTCCAGTATTCTTCCCTGGGAAATCCCACGGACGAAGGAACCTGAAACGCTACTGTCCATGGGGCTGCAGAGCTGGACATGACTTAGCAACTAAAAACAACAGCAAACAACACCCCCTTTTTCCTCGTGTAACCGTAAGTTTGTTTGCCATGTATGTGAGTCTGATTCTTCTTTGTAAATAAGTTCATCTGCGTGATATTTTAGATTCTATATATATGTGATAGCATATGGTATATGTCTTTCTCTTCCTGGCTTACTTCACCAAGTATGTAATCTCCTGGTCCATCCATGTTGCTGTAAATGGCATTATTTCATTCTTTTCTATGACTGAGTAGTATTCTATTACATATAATGGAATACTATATATATACCGTATTATACATTATATATATATACATACACTATAATATACTACAGTATATATATACTATATACTATAATATATAATACTATATATGCATATATATATATAGTATGTATTATTGTTTTTAATTCTTTCTAAAGAGAGGGAGGCAGCATTATGCTCATTCCATAGATGAAGCAGCAGAATCTTTGGGAGGTTATTTTGCCTGCTGTCACAGAGCACAGATATCAGGAGCCAGCATTTTCTCTTGCCCTGCAGCAGGACCTCTTAAAAGTGATAACTCCTCCCACATCTCCCCAGCAATATATCTGAACCCCGAAGTACTGACAGTGTCCATCTTGTAAACAGCCAACTGCTTGTTTTATCACTTAACTATTGTGTACACTTCTCATTTCCTCCTCCTTGTACCACCCTAGGTGGAGTATATTAAACTAGAAATGGGAGATGAGCTCTTAAACTCCCCTTGTATATTCCATAGAGCTCACTGCATGCAGACAAGTTAGTGCTTATTATATAAAGGAATACTGTTCAATCGGAAAATTAAAATGAAAGCAGTTGTAGGAAGAGCTCAATTTCAATTGTTAGGAGTTTGCAAACCATGAAAATAGGTGTTTCTATTCTAACATTTTAATATCAGAATAAAAGAGAGAAGTTAAAAGACAGAAACATCTTTAAATCCAGTGTCAAAAGCTATACACAAAAAATATTCACAGAGAAGTACAATTCACATGTGTCTTAATAATGACAGTTCAGTATAGGCAATTATACTGAGAAGGAATTTATAGCTTTTAGAATATAGTTAAAAACTATGTTTGAATTTTTAAATCAGTTTCCATCCTTCAACCTGAAAAATGCATATTTTGCAAACCCAATAAAAATATGATAGTAATGAGAAATAACAAATATCTTCTTTATCAGAAAGATATGATACCAGTGGAGGTTTGTTTTTTTTTTTTTTAAGATTTGTTTTTGTACCAAATTTTCCATGTGCTGTTTTATGGATTATTGGGAGTAAGGATTATAATCTTTGAGCTGTCATTTTCTTTCTTTCTTTCTTCCTCTTCCTAATTCATTTATATTCTCTGTCTCACCCTCTCTTCTTCTTTCATCATTCATGTATTAAATTGGATGGAATGATGGAAGGTTTTGTTTCTATACATAAGTTATAGGCATCTGCCTCCACAGAATATGCTGGGAAAATTCCTCTGATATCTGGCCCTTGGAGTCATTTAATCATAGAATCTCAGGTTTGTAAGAAATGATATTATATACAGTAAAAAATTTCATCAAACTAATAATCGTAGATGTTTTGTATGTTAAGAATTATGTTGATCATACATCATTTCTTTTTCAAAAGAAATCTGCGAGATAAATATTACCTTTATTTTATCAATGAGAAAACATAGGTTTAAGTGGTTAAATAATAATAAAATAATTAACATTTATTAAGTGCTTATGATATGCCAGATAATGTTCTAAGAGCTTTATGCATGTTTATTTCATAGCCCTTACACAATGCTGAGCACAGCCCTTGTGAGGGAGGCACTCTCGTTGTCTACATTTTATAGATAACTGAGACCAGGAGAGTTCTAATGACCTGCCAAGGTCACATAGCTACTAAGCCTCAGACCTGTATTGAAAAGAGGCCAACAAAGCTCTAGAAACTACCACTCTGCCCCGAATCATTCATCTTTGAACTTTTTTATTCTTAAGTCTATTTTCTTAGTTACCTTGTTTCAATCCCCTTTCCAATTACCATACAAAAGTTTATTAAGCCTCAGCTGGAACACTTGTTATTGCTTGGGGGACTTGGCTGCTTCTAGAGAAAGTCCATGCTATTTGGGGACAGCTTTGTTGTTAGAAAATTCGTCCTTATACTGAGCTAAAATCTACTTCCCCATCACCTGTCTGAAGGGAGTGGGGCTGGGAGAAAATGTCATTAGATCTGAGGCTGACAGGCAGGTAAGGACCAGAGTATGAAGTGCTTTGAAGGATACATGTATGTATGTCAGTCACTCAGTCATGTCTGACTCTATGACTCCATGGACTGTAGCCTGCCAGGCTCCTCTGCCCATGGAATTCTTCAGGCAAGAATGGGTAGCAATTCCCTTCTCTGGGGGATCTTCCCGACCCAGGGATCAAACTGGAGTCTCCTGCACTGCAGGTGGATTCTTTACCATCTGAGCCACCAGGGAAGCCCACCCACTTCTAAAGCTGATGTAGAGACAGACTCTGGTAAATGCCTGGCTGTGAGACACATCTTCCCGTCCTGTGGCTGAATGGAAGGCTTTCTAACTTCAGTGCAGGAATTTACATGTACCCATCCTACATTTGACATGGTTGATTTCCACTCATCATTCCAACATCAAGATACCTTTGTCTTCCAATTCAACTTTTTGTGTATTTAGCTACCTTTTCTAGCTTTCCACATTTATCAGTATCCTCAGTCAAGCTACTGACAAGCTCCCAAGAAAGAAATGACTGGATCGTGCCTAAAAATTAAAATTGAAATCATTATTCACCATTAAGCTGTAAGTATTCATGCCTAGTGATAGACCATTTACCACTGACTTTTTTTTTTCCCCCTTATCTGCGCTATCCTGGGAGTTTCAGCAGCCAAATGACCACTGGGTAATAAATAATAAACATCATAAAATTTGGACTACTATTACCAGGGAGGGCATTTAATGGTGTTACACAGAAAATAAAGTGATATTTATGTTTCTACTTAGTGGAGAATCAATATTTAGTAATGATCTAATTGGAAAGTTCCTCTTGCATACAAAAAGGAAAAAAAAAAAAAATGTCATGGATCTTAAAAGCCTACCCACTGCCACAGCTTTAAGAATATCATGGAGTCAACTGGGCAGAGTGAATATATGAGGCCAAAAGAACAAGAACACTGACTGACTCAGAAAAGCAGTAGAGAGGCCATTCCTGGCCATTGAATAACCTACAGCAGGCAGGCTGGCTTTATGCAGGTACCCCGCTTCCAAAGTCAGGGGCGGTGGCCAAGAGTGCCAGGCTGCAACAGCGCAGGAGTGGCCGAGAGGAGCTACCCCCACCCGAGACCAGGGGTGACGCCCGAGAGGAGCCACCCCACATCCAAGGAGTGGTGGCTGCACTGGCGCAGGAGGGCCGAGAGGAGCTATTTCACATTCAAGGTCAGGAGGGGTGGCAGTGAGGAGATACCCCTCGTCCAAGGTAAGGAGCAGCAGCTGCGCTTTGGTGGAGCAGCCGTGAAGAGATACCTCACGTCCAAGGTAAGAGAAACCCAAGTAAGATGGTAGGTGTTGCAAGAAGGCATTAGAGGGCAGACACACTGAAACCATAATCACAGAAAACTAGTCAATCTGATCACACAGACCATAGCCTTGTCTAACTCAATGAAACTAAGCCATGCTGTGTGGGGCCACTCAGGATGGGCAGGTCATGGTGGAGAGGGCTGACAGAATGTGGTCCACTGGAGAAGAGAATGGCAAACCCCTTCAGTATTCTTGCCTTGATAACCCCATGAACAGTATGAAAGGGCAAAATGATAGGATACTGAAAGAGGAACTCCCCAGGTCAGTAGGTGCCTAATATGCTACTAGAGATCAATGGAGAAATAACTCCAGAAAGAATGAACAGAATGGAGCCAAAGCAAAAACTGTACCCAGCTGTGGATGTGACTGGTGATAGAAGCAAGGTCCGATGCTGTAAAGAGCAATACTGCATAGGAACCTGGAATGGCAGTGTAAGGCCGACCCAGGGGCCATGATGGGCCGCCCCTTCTCTCCCCCACTGGTGGGGGAAGTCCCTAACGGAAGGAGCCTCCCAGATCCCGGGGACCAATGACAGCACACTTCACCAGCTAAAGCCTCCGCACCCCAGCCGCGTAGAAGGACCTATCAACCCACAACACCTGGGCCTGGCGACCTATCCGAACCCCTGTCCATTAACCTGACCATCCCTCACAACGAACTTATATAAGCCACTTCTAACACAGTCCAGGCGCGGACTTCCTTGACCTGCCTTGTTTGGGTCCAGGAACCCTGCCCAGTAGCGCTTCGCCATTAAAAAGCCTGTTAGACACTTTTTTGGTGAGCTGGTCGTCTTTTTACCTAAGTCAGGTCCATGAATCAAGGCAAATTGGCAGTGGTCAAACAGGAAATGGCAAGTGTGAACGTCGACATTCTAGGAATCAGCAAACTAAAATGGACTGGAATGGGTAAATTTAACTCAGATGACCATTATACCTACTACTGTTGGCAGGAATCCCTTAGAAGAAATGGAGTAGCCATCATGGTCAACAAAAACGACAGAATGATCTCTGTTCATTTCCAAGGCAAACCATTCAATATCACAGTAATCCAAGTCTATACCCCAACTAGTAATGCTGAAGAAGCTGAAGTTGAACCGTTCTATGAAGACCTACAAGACCTTTTAGAACACCCAAAAAAGATATCCTTTTCATTATAGGGGACTTGAATACAAAAGTAGGAAGTCAAGAAACACCTGGGGTAACAGGCAAATTTGGCCTTGGAATGCGGAATGAAGCAGGGCAAAGGCTAATAGAGTTTTGCCAAGAGAACACACTGGTCATAGCAAACACCCTCTTCCAACAACACAAGAGAAGACTCTACACATGGACATCACCAGATGGTCAACACCGAAATCAGATTGATTATATTCTTTGCAGCCAAGATGGAGAAGCTCTATACAGTCAGCAAAAACAAGACCGGGAGCTGACTGTGGCTCAGATCATGAACTCCTTATTGCCAAATTCAGACTTAAATTGAAGAAAGTAGGGAAAACCACTAGACCATTCAGGTATGACCTAAATCAAGTCCCTTATGATTATACAGTGGAAGTGAGAAATACATTTAAGGCACTTGATCTGATAGATAGAGTGCCTGATGAACTATGGATGGAGGTTAGTGACATTGTACAGGAGACAGGAATCAAGACTATCCTCATGGAAAAGAAATGCAAAAAAAGCAAAATGGCTGTCTGGGGAGGCCTTACAAATAGCTGTGAAAAGAAGAGAAGCAAAAAGCAAAGGAGAAAAGGAAAGATATAAGTATCTGAATGCAGAGTTCCAAAAAATAGCAAGAGATAAGAAAGCCTTCCTCAGTGATCAATGCAAAGAAATAGAGGAAAAGAACAGAATGGGAAAGACTAGGGATGACTTCATGAAAATTAGAGATACCAAGGGAATATTTCATGCAAAAATGGGCTTGATAAAGGACAGAAATGGTATGGACCTAACAGAAGCAGAAGATATTAAGAAGAGGTAGTAAGAATACACAGAAGAACTGTACAAAAAAGATCTTCATGACCAAGATAATCACGATGGTATGATCACTTACGTAGAGCCAGACATCCTGGAATGTGAAGTCTAGTGGGCCTTAGAAAGCATCACTATGAACAAAGCTAGTGGAGGTGTGGAATTCCAGTTGAGCTATTTCAAATCCTAAAAGATGATGCTGTGAAAGCACTGCACTCAATATGCCAGCAAATTTGGAAAACTCAGCAGTGGCCGCAGGACTGGAAAAGGTCAGTTTTCATTCGAAACCCAAAGAAAGGCAATGCCAAAGAATCCTCAAACTACCGCACAATTGCACTCATCTCACATGCTAGTGAAGTAATGCTCAAAATCCTGCAGCCAGGCTTCAGCAATACATGAACCGTGAACTCCCTGATGTTCAAGCTGGTTTTAGAAAAGGCAGAGGAACCAGAGATCAAATTGCCAACATCCGCTGGATCATGGAAAAAGCAAGAAAAAACATCTATTTCTGCTTTATTGACTATACCAAAGCCTTTGACTGCATGGATCACAATAAACTGTGGAAAATTCTGAAAGAGATGGGAATGCCAGACCACCTGACCTGCCTCTTGAGAAACCTGTGCGCAGGTCAGGAAGCAACAGTTAGAACTGGACATGAAACAACAGACTGGTTCCAAATAGGAAAAGGAGTACGTCAAGGCTGTATATTGTCACCCTGCTTATTTAACTTCTATGCAGAGTACATCATGAGAAACGCTGGGCTGGAAGAAGCACAAGCTGGAATCAAGATTGCCAGGAGAAATATCAATAACCTCAGATATGCAGATGACACCACTCTTATGGCATAAAGTGAAGAGGAACTAAAAAGCCTCCTGATGAAAGTGAACGAGGGGAGTGAAAATGTTGACTTAAAGAGCAACATTCAGAAAACGAAGGTCATGGCATCTTGTCCCATCACTTCATGGGAAATAGATGGGGAAACAGTGGAAACAGTGCCAGACTTTATTTTGGGGGGCTCCAAAATCACTGCAGATAGTGACTGCAGCCATGAAATTAAAAGATGCTTACTCTTTGGAAGAAAAGTTATGACCAACCTAGATATCATATTGAAAAGCAGAGACATTACTTTGCCAACAAAGGTCTGTCTAGTCAAGGCTAAGGTTTTCCAGTGGTCAGGTATGGATGTGAGAGTTGGACTGTGAAGAAAGCTGAGTGCTGAAGAATTGTTGCTTTTGCACTGTGGTGTTGGAGAAGCCTCTTGAGAGTCCCTTGGACTGCAAGGAGATCCAACCAGTCCATTTTATTTTTTTTTATTTTTATTTTTTTTTAAATTTTAAAATCTTTAATTCTTACATGCATTCCCAAACATGAACCCCCCTCCCATCTCCCTCCCCATAACATCTTTCTGGGTCATCCCCATGCACCAGCCCCAAGCATGCTGCATCCTGCGTCAGACATAGACTGGCGATTCAATTCACATGATAGTATACATGTTAGAATGGCATTCTCCCAAATCATCCCACCCTCTCCCTCTCCCTCTGAGTCCAAAAGTTCGTTATACACATCTGTGTCTCTTTCCCTGTCTTGCATACAGGGTCGTCATTGCCATCTTCCTAAATTCCATATATATGTGTTAGTATACTGTATTGGTGTTTTTCTTTCTGGCTTACTTCACTCTGTATAATCGGCTCCAGTTTCATCCATCTCAACAGAACTGATTCAAATGAATTCTTTTTAATGGCTGAGTAATACTCCATTGTGTATATGTACCACAGCTTTCTTATCCATTCATCTGCTGATGGACATCTAGGTTGTTTCCATGTCCTGGCTATTATAAACAGTGCTGCGATGAACATTGGGGTACATGTGTCTCTTTCAATTCTGGTTTCCTCGGTGTGTATGCCCAGAAGTGGGCTTGCTGGGTCATAAGGTAGTTCTATTTGCAACCAGTAAGTCCTGGGTATTCTTTGGAAGGAATGACGCTAAAGCTGAAACTCCAGTACTTTGGCCACCTCATGCAAAGAGTTGACTCATTGGAAAAGTCTCTGATGCTGGGAGGGTTGGAGGCAGGAGGAGAAGGGGCGACAGAGGATGAGATGGCTGGATGGCATCACCGACTGGATGGATGTGAGTTTGAGTGAACTCTGGGAGTTGGTGATGGACAGGGAGGCCTGGTGTGCTGCAATTCATGGGGTCACAAAAAGTCGGACATGACCGAGCGACTGAGCTGAACTGAACTGTGTCTTAGAAATCCTTAGAAATACCTGGCAAAGACTTTGCTGTTTAAAATATCTTACTGGTTCTAGCTATATAGAGGGAAAATCTCAGAAATTATGACAAACATTGTAATACAAAAAGCAATCATCCCAGCCCCTGCGAACCGGCAGGAAACCCACCAGGGAAATTAACAAGCTCTGCTCTAAGGAGGAAGGAAGAAATTCTAAAGCACACCAAACCAGAAGCCATGCCCCTCAGCATTCCTGGCTGGCCAAGGATTCACCGGATACTACTAAAGACAGAAGGAAATGTAAGAGTGTGCCACTTACAACTTTTAGTTTACTATATGTAATTATTCTCAAGATACTTTTTAATAAACTGCATATAGCTTTCACTTCAAAATGCCCCATCTATTTTCTCATAAAGTACCCTTTCATTGAAAGTTAATAATAATAATGCTCCCTGTCTAATGTCAGAAAGAGAAGTGATCTGAGCTAACTCAAACTGAAAATCACATGTCAGACTCACATTTATGACTCTGAGGCTTACAGTGAGCAGACCAGGTAAGCAATCCCTTTGGCAATGTTGTCTTACACAACTTACTGTCACTCTACATATGTATATGTCTATATAAAAGTGAATTCTGCGACATCTGATGTTTGGAAGAAGGTGTCCTTTCCAGCTCTGTGCCCCTACAAAGCCGCAGCAATATCATGGGAGAAACCATCAATAGCACAAGGATAGTTGCAATTTACATGGCACTCAGTATGTGTCTTCACTTAATGACTTTATTTACTCCTTTTGAATTCTCATAGTAACTTTTTGGCATAGATCTAATCATCCCAATTTGATATTTGAAGAAAATGAAGTTCAAAGCCTTTAAGCATCTTTCATAAAGTCCGGTAGCTGAGAGATGGTGAGGATCTGCTTTCTACCAAGGAATCATTTACACGGCTGGTGCAGTTCTTAGGTTTTACTACCAGTGCCTTTCCATTTTGTTCCTTGTGGCCCTTCAAGCACTGTGATTCCGTCTTTATGCTCTGCCTTTTATGGACTGCTGTTGGCTTCCTATTCCACCTTTCTGGAGTGCTAGTAAAGTCTGCATATCTCAATCTGGGCCATCGCTGGCTTCTGCTGGGCCCAGGGAATGGGTATCAGTGCAGGCCCACATTGCATGTGTCTAAATATTTAATCTGTAGACCAAGACAACAAGCTGTTTAACAAAACATGTTCAGTCCTTCTACCTTGACAAGCACATATTTATGATGACCAAAAATGCTTTGTTTGAGTTTAGAATGATCGGATTCCTTGATAATGTGGTGATGCCAAAAGAGGCAGCTCTTGGGACCAAGTGAGCCTCTTCTCTCCTCTTCTCTGCACCGAGAAGGGCCTCTCATGTTCACTGCTTGGGCTGAGGACTGTGTGCCAGTGATGTGATCCACCCTAAGGAGAACAGACCCAGAGAAAAATGCTGTATGGGTCTTGGAAAAGGGTTTCCAGGCCACCTGGTAATGAATTCTGGGTACCTGCATCATGGCCTGGGATGGGCAGGTACCAATTCTAAGGACATGTCCCACTAACTTCAGGGATGCCTTGAAGGGAAGTGAAGTTTAATAAAAGTCACAGATTCTTTACCAGCTGAACCACAAGGGAAGCTCCAGGGATGCCTTATCTTGAGGCACAGGGCACTCCTGAAATTAATTCAGAGCGGGATGTTCTTACATGGCAGTATTGCTTGAGATTTCTCTAAATTTTGGCTTCTCTCATTGAGAATCATTGAAATAATGAGGAATCACCAGGCCAAATGCCAGACAAGTAGCTTTACAAGTCAAGCTGGTCTTTTTGAGCCAATTCCCTTCTCCTCTTCAGAATCACTTCTTTCTAAGTACTTAGGGCTTTTCTGTAGATCCAGGCTATCCATCCCTAGAGGACGTAATGTGAAAAATTCATCCTCTGAAATATGTTACTTTTCCTAAGGGACCTTATAAATTTTTTTTAAAAGAGGCTGCAATCTAAACCAAAGGAATAAATTTGCTAATGGTAGACTTTCTAACAGCAGTAATGTATTTGGAGACAGGAATTTTCTTGATGTAAATCTGTGTTCACCTCCTAGTGCTGCCATAATGAATTACCACACACTTGGTAGCTTCCAACAACAGAAACTAATCTTCTTGCAGTTGTGGAGACCACAAGTCTGAAATCAAGGTGTCAGCAGTACCCTGCTTCTTCTGGAGACTACAGGGATGGTTCCTTCCCTTTGGTCCAGCCTCTGAACCAGGTGTTCCATGCGAGGCAGGAGATAGATGGCCTTCAGGCTAGACATTCACAACTGGCCTCCTATTTGCATTCCGTGGGAAGAAGTGGGCTTCAGGCTGGATACCTACAACCAATCTGTGGTCTGCATTTCCTGAGCCAAGAGATAGGTGGGCTCCAGTTAAGGCATTTACAATCAGCCTTCTGTTTTCCCTCCAAAATGGAAGTAACAACAGAAGCAGGGTAAGAGCTAGTGTTTGTCTCTTGTAAACACCTTAAGGTAAGAGTCGTGGCACGGACAAAGAGAGGCAAAACCCTATTTGAGTAAAGGATTAAGGAATCTCCCTTCTCCCCCTTTTGGGAACATGGGAGATAGTAAACATGTGCAGAAAAGCTCCCCGAGGGTCAAAAGTCAGGGAATAATGCCAGGCCATAATGAGTCTTGTTCCTGCCAGAAGCCTTCACTTTGAGATCCACCTTGACCTGAGGAGGGTGTGTGCACCCAGGGTAGGGCAGGTGTGGAAAAAAAAACCAGATAATTGGCTAAAGGTAAACAAAGACCCAGGAAAACTGACCTATGTAAATGACATAACCACCTTTTTACTGTACTCCTCCTTACCAGAGGAGGATGTCAGCAGCCCGTCTCTCCGGTATGTATTTCTGCCTTGCTCCTGTCTTAACCAAACACACTGTTTCTCTGCGTGCTCTGCCACTTGTTGTGCTATGCCTCTAGTGATAAACTTTCTGTGCATGCATGCTGCATACGCCCCAGGTGGCTCAGTAGTCAAGAATCCACCTGCCAATGCGGGAGATACAGGCTTGATCCCTGTGTCGGGAAGATCCCCTGGAGGAGGAAATGGCAACCCACTCTAGTATTCTTGCCAGGAGCATCCCTTAGACAGAGGAGCCTGGAAGGCTGCAGTCCATGGGGTCACAAAGAGTAGGACACTACGGAGCAACTAAGCACACACACACATCTCTAATGATAAACTCTGTGCCTGTATTTAGAGCTTTTGCTTCCATGATAAATGCATTTTTCACTGGGGACAGAGATCCAGGGAAAAATAACTTCTATCCTCTAGCTCTTGCTGGTCTGGTGGCTAGGATTCCTGGTTTCATACAGGCTGCATGGCTGTGCTGTGCTCAGTTGCTCAGTAGAACCTGACTCTTTGAGACCCCATAGACTGTATGTCACCAGGGTCCTCTGTCCATGCTATTTCCCAGGCAAGAATGCTGGAGCAGGTTGCCATTTCCTCCTCCAGAGGATCTCCCCCATCCCCGGATTGAAGTCAAGTCTCCTATGACCCTTGCATTGGCTGAAAGATTCTCTACCACTGAGCCACTCAGGAAGCCCTCATCCAGGCTACCCAGGTTGAATTCCTTGGCAGGGAATTAGGAACTAGCATCATGCTGCTGCTCACGGCTGCCTTGCCAAGACCACTTGGTTTGTGGCTGCATTATTCCAATCTCTGCCTCTGTCTTGTAATACAGCAGGACCCTAGGGGACCTTCCCAGGACAGGGTCTTCTCTGCCCCCATGTCCTCTGCCTGCCTCTTGTTTGCAGAAATGCTGGAGTCTCCCAGGGCTCCCCTAAGTCACCAAGGCCTGCACTGAGAATTAATGATCAAAAGGATGTGAACATATAGTGTCAAAAACTGTAGCTGGGCCAGCAGAACTAGCAACAGTTTAAGCAGTAAATCAGCCATTTGGGAGTCACAGAATCTTTAGTTCCTCCCTGATTACAGAGATAATGGTATCTGATATATATTTCCGGAATTGTTTTACAGATGCTAAGACCCCCACCAAATGGGAGAAATTAACTATTTGATAATCATGAAAAAGTACCCCCCAGAACTACTAGAGCCTAAGGATTGATGTTACCCCATATGACACTGCCCTGATACTTCATCATCAACCAATCAGAGAATTCTGCATGAGCTGACCACATACCCTATGACTTTCCCTTTCTTCCATCCCCTGGCCTTTAAAAGTGCTTTCCTGAAACCCAAATGGACCCACATTTGATTTGGTAATAATCTCACTTGGCCTTCTCCTCTCCCTCTCTCACATTTCTCTGACTTTTTAAAGGCACATATTGGATTTAGGGCCCACCTGGATAATCCAGGATAATCCATCTCAGAATCCTGAACTTAATTACATCTGCAAAGCATCCTATTTCTAAAGAAAGTCACACTGTCAAGTTTCAGGTAGAAATACCTTTTGGGAGTCACCATTCAACTCGCTACACTCTCCAATTCTGCTACATGGACACTATCCTTATGCACCCACACACTAAAGGCCACTCTGCTACAGGCAGAGGAAGAAGGAAATGTTAGTCAGCCTTGCAGACCTCAGGGAAAGTTGACAATCCTTCCCACATAAGATGAACCTCAACTGCAACAGAAAGATGAGAGAGAGCTACAGCGCTGCAGAGCATCAAACGAAGATTATGGCAAGGCTTTTTGGAAAGCTTTAGTCACACTGAAGCAAGGTAAAGACCAAATCATTTCTACTTGCTTTTCAAGGGAAACAAGTCCAACAGGGAGAGGATGCATGTATATGTATGGCTGATTCATTCTTCTGGACAGTAGAAACTAACATAGCATTGTAAAGCACTCAGTTCAGTTCAGTTCATTTCAGTTGCTCAGTCGTGTCGGACTCTTTGCAACCCCATGAATCGCAGCACGCCAGGCCTCCCTGTCCATCACCAACTCCTGGAGTTCACTCAGACTCATGTCCATCGAGTCAGTGATGCCATCCAGCCATCTCATCCTCTGTCGTCCCCTTCTCCTCCTGCCCCCAATTCCTCCCAGCATCAAAGTCTTTTCCAATGAGTCAACTCTTCGCATGAGGTGGCCAAAGTACTGGAGTTTCAGCTTTAGCATCATTCCTTCCAAAAGAAATCCCAGGGCTGATCTCCTTCAGAATGGACTGGTTGGATCTCCTTGCAGTCCGAGGGACTCTTAAGAGTCTTCTCCAACACCACAGTTCAAAAGCATCAATTCTTCGGCTCTCAGCCTTCTTCACAGTCCAACTCTCGCATCCACACATGACTACTGGAAAAACCATAGCCTTGACTAGATGGACCTTAGTCAGCAAAGTAATGTCTCTGCTTTTCAACATGATATCTAGGTTGGTCATAACTTTTCTTCCAAGGAGTAAGCGTCTTTTAATTTCATGGCTGCAGTCACCATCTGCAGTCATTTTGGAGCCCAGAAAAATAAAGTCTGACACTGTTTCCACTGTTTCTCCATCTATTTCCCATGAAGTGATGGGGTTGGATGCCATGATCTTCATTTTCTGAATGTTGAGCTTTAAGATACTATACTCCAATAAAAATTATTTTTTTGAAAAAGCATAAAAACAAAAAACACAACCCAACTAAGCAAAGAAACAAATAAAACAGACCCTTCATTTTATCACAACCGTACCTGGAGATTATATGAGCTTAAGGTCCAAGATTTAAATGCTATATTATCCCTTAGGCAGGGGAAAGAACTGTTAGTAATTGAATACCTATTATGTTCTAAGATTTTTAACTCTATTACTTCATTTTATCTATATTCATGCTCATTGTACAAATGTGGAAACTGAGGCCATGACAGATGTTAAATAACCTTCCAGGATCCTACAACTAAGAATTACAGGTGCTGAGACCCTTAAAGTCCATGCTCTTTTTAGGCCTCCATTGCCCCGGAATCAGTCTAGATTAGCCCTGTCTACCCCTCTGATGCTGATTGCCTCAATCCGGCTGATTTTCCTCTTCTGAAACAGCAGTTAAGCATCTTCCACAAGAGAAGCCAAGGGTAAGGAACCCATTTTTCTTTTTGCTTACACTATACTGCCATCTAGTGGGAAAATAATTAATGGCAGAAAACCACTCAAACCTAAAGGAAATCAGTCCTGAAAATTCACTGGAAGGACTATTGCTGAAGCTGAAGCTCCAATATTTTGGCCACCTGATGCGAGGAACCGATTCATTGGAAAAGATCCTGAGGCTGGGAAAGATTGAAGGCAAAAGCGGGTGATAGGGGATGAGATGGTTGGACGGCATCACTGACTGAATGGACATGAGTTTGAGCAAACTCTGGGAGACAGTGAAGGACAGGGAGGGTTTGCATGCTACAGTCCATGGGGTCGCAAAGAGTAGGACATGACTGAGTTGATGGAACTGAGCTGAACTAACACTTTCTAATTTGACAACAATTTTAGGGAGGAGTGCAGACAAAAATGACTAACAGATTTGCTTTTAATCATTTTTCATGCATGAAGACACAATTTCTATCCATCAGAAACAGCTTCTATACTAAGCCCATGGCAGAGAGGATTCTCATACTAGTGGTGCCCAGGGCACAGGGATGTGAGTTGGCTACTGGAGTAAGACAATCCTTGAGCTGTAGGGGAACAAAATTTGCCACGGCAAAATGTCTCTTTGCCATGCTGATTATTTTGAGCTGAAAACAATAAATGCCCAAAGACTCAGGATGAAAACGCTGACCTTCCCCCAACTCCCCATATGAATGTAGATAGAGGACCTTCATGTTCCAGGAATGGAGATATCACCATGATTATCGTATGAACTAAGTGAGTAGACCAGAAGAAAACTAGCAAAGCTTGTTTGTTAAAATTCCTCTGTGTCCCATTGTCTCTGCCTGACCTAGCAAACATTTGTTTATCACACTTTTTTGCTTTTCCATCTCTATATGAGTTGCCTTCTTCCCCTCTAACAGCCCAAACCACTATCCTCAACACCCTTTTTTTGTCTTTAGCTGAAGATGACATTTAAGGTGGGGGTTTCAGCCATTTGAGAGAGTTACTCAGCTTTTCTGGGTCTCTCTCATGTATACATGTTATTAGACTTTGGTTTTATTTTCTCCAGTTAATCTGTCTCACATTAATTCTTGGACCAGCCAAAGGAACCAAGAAAGGTAGAGGAGAATGTCTTCCTCCTCGACATTAAGTAATGCGATGATGAATGCCTTTGTGTAAATATAGACGGGAATGTGCAGCTCTGACCTCTCCCACTATAAAGTATATATTCTAAGGCTCCTAAGATGCCCATTAGTATTAGCATTAGTCTCCTATTGCTGCTGTAACAAATTACCACAGGTTTACTGGTGCAAAACAACCCATATTTATTATCTCACAGTTCAGAGGGTCAGCAATCGGAAATGGATGTCAACAGGCTAAACTAAAATGTGAGTGGGTCTGCATACCTTCTGCAGGCTCAGGCTCTGGAGCTTTTATTCCAGCTTCTAGAGACTATATTCAGGCTTGGGTCTCTTTTTCTACTTATAAAATCAGCAACGTGGGGCCCAGGCCTAGTCACACTTTCACCTCTCTGGTTCTGTTTTGTCTTCCTTTTCCACTCTAAAGAACTCTATGATTACATTGTACCCCCTGCAATAATCCAAGATAACAGCCAATATCCTCATCTCAAGAGCAACTGACTAAGCAACCTTAATTCCATCTGCTACTTTAATTCTCCTTGGCCATATAACGTAATGTATTCTCAGATTCTAGGAATCAAGGTGTGGGCGTCTTGGCATTCATGGGATGGGAAGGAGGGGAGTAGGAGTGTGGCAAGGAGGATGGGAGGTGGATTGTTCTGCCTCAACATCCAAGGGAAGAGAAATCTTGAGTGAAATGTTCCATCATGGGTAATACACAGAGTTCTTTCTCCTCCCGCCCCCTCCTCACATTCATAAAGTGCAAGGACCCTTATAAGCATGCATGAGGACACATTCACCCTGAAACTCTACCTTCACTTTAAAATAAAAAAAATTTTATTGGCTACACCAGATCTTGGGTCTTTAGCTGCTGTATGTGAACTCTTAGTTGTGGCATGTGGGATCTAGTTCCCCAACCAGGGATCCAATCCAGGGACCCTGCATTGGGCTCATGGAATTGTAGCCACTGCACCACCAGGGAAGTCTCTCTAACTTCACTTTTTCAAAGTCACATTTAATAGTAGATAAGAGCATAGATTCAGATAGACTGAAGTTTAAGGTTCATCCCCAGATGTGAAAATGTGAGTACCTTACTTAATATTAATATTTCACTTAGGACTTTTAAGCTCAGTTTCTTCATCCTTAAAATGGAAATTATATCTTCTTCATAGTATTATTGTAAGGCTTAAATTTGGCTTCCCTCATAGCTCAGTTGGTAAAGAGTCTGCTTGCAGTGCAGGAGACCCAGGTTCGATTCCTGGGTCGGGAAGATCCCCTGGAGAAGGAAATGGCAACCCACTCCAGTATTCTTGCCTGGAGAATCCCAGGGACAGAGGAGCCTGGCAGGCTACAGTCCATGGGGTCACAAGAGTCGGACATGACTTAGTGACTAAACCACCACCACCAAGGCTTAAATAAAAGAATCTTCAAAGAGCTCAGTGGTAAAGAATCCCCCTGCCAATGCAGGAGATACAGGCTTGATCCCTGGTTGAGAAGATCCACTGGGGAAGAAAATGGCAACGTGCTCCAGTATTCTTGCCTGGGAAATCCCATGGAGAGAGGAGCCTGGCAGCCTACAGTGCATCGGTTCTAAGTTCACATGACTTAGACACTAAGCAGTAACAAAAGGTAAGCACTTAGCAGAGCACGGGACACTATGTGATGTTTCCGATTGTCCGAAGGAACAATTTCTGAGAATGAGGATTTTTTCCATTCAGTCTTCAAAGGGAGGTTAACTAAACACCTAACTAATCACTGCACTGGATACTTGGGGAACAAGGAAAGCATAAGCTTAGGGTTGCAAAGAGTTGGACATGACTGAAGTGACTTAGCACACAATGATAAAGCCCAAAGACTTCAGCATGAGGTTCTTAAATACAGCTTGGCATACCAGAGCTCTGTCTCAGCTGTGGCTGAGACAGACTTGTGGAGGAGGTGGTCATGACTTGGGCGATGAGGCTGCTGCAGACTGCGGAGGCAGCTGTACCTTGGAAAGAGCATCCCATGGTGCTGCTGCGAATATGCTAAGCACCTCCCTCAGAGAAAATCACGGGGCTTTATATTTGAGAAGTCATCAACCCTCAGCTTAATGTAAAGGCCCAGGCAGCATACTAATTCAGTGCCACAAGACTGCCAGCTTGGCCCAGTGGGTGGTCGCTAAGGCCACATGGCAGCAGACTGAGAGGTAGTGGGCCCTGCTAGAGGCATGCTGGAAAGGGTTCACCCAAAATCCATCATATTTTGTTCCTCTCTGCTTCACTGGGAATTTTTTGAAAACTGAAGCTGTATAGAATGTGGCTTTTGGAAAGAAGCAGTTAGTCCATTTCAGAACTTGGATTAGACTGTCTGATAATATCTATTTAGTACCTTACAAGTGGTAAACACTCTACTAAATACATACGTATTTAGAATTGATGTTTTCGAATTCTGGTGCTTGAGAAGACTCTTGAGAATTCGTTGGATGGCAAGGAGATCAAACCAGTCAATCCTAAAGAAAATCAGTCCTGAAATTTCATTGGAAGGATGGATGCTGAAACTCCAATACTTTGGCCACCTGATGGAAAGAGCCAAATCATTGGAAAAGACTCTGATGCTGGGAAAGATCGAAGGCGAAAGGAGAAAGGGGCGATAGGGGATGAAATAGTTAGATTGCATCACTGACTCAATGGACATGAATCTGAGCACATTCCAGGAAACAGTGAAGGACGGGGGAGCCTGGTGTTCTGCAGTCCATGGGATTGCAAAGAGTCGGACATGACTTAGTGACTGAACAACAACTATATACATGCATTACTTATTAACCATATATCAGGTGGGTAGAATTAGTCACTGATGAAACTGAGGTCAAAAGAAGTCAAAAGACTTTTCTAAGTTCACATTAAGAGCAGAGATGAATGTTGATATTGCTCTTACAACTTTAACCCTTTGATTTCCTCTATGTTGTCTAAGAACACAGCAGCTAAAACATAAACCAACAAACTAGTGAGTCTTAAGCTTATTTAATTGAGTTTCTTAATTTTAATGGAGCAGACTCCTCAGATGCAATTTATCTTTGTTCCCTCCTCAACTTCAGTCCCCTCTTATATCCTCCCTACTACAATATAGACAGTGAGTCTGAGAGGGGTCAGCCTCATTTCGATTGTTATGGGGTAGATTTTCACTGAGAGCATTCACAGGGGGCCAAGAACTATCATCTTCCCCTTCGGACAAGCAAGGATCCAGGTGATAGTGGGATTATTAAATAAAATACATAAATAATAAAGATAACAACATAAGTGTATTTTATTTATTTTTAATTATTTACTTACTTAAAAATAATAAAATTTTAAAATAATAAAATAATTTTTCATGAATAAAATAACAAAAGAATAGATGAGCAGATGACTGCAATAATTATTAAGAGTAACCAGTGGGAGAAACTGGAAGTCAGTAGAATGTTTTTTCCCACCTACAAGATGAAGAAAGGACAACTGTGTAATGAGTTATGTTATATGCCAGATAGTAATTATGACACAATTTTTTTGTCTTCTCTAGCAATACATTGAATTAAAATATCATTTCTACTCTATGATTCTTTATTTCTAAAATCAGCAGGAAAGGTCAATAGGTATTGTGTCAAACTTTTGTGAATAAGTTCAGTAAGTGGAAAGAATTGTTTTGAACTAGATTCTTAATGTCTTCCCCTTCATTGGCCTGAATTAAAGGTGAAATTTAATGTCTCATCACAAGCACTTCTTTCTCCTATAATGAAAAGGTGATGATGATATGCATTAACACAAAACAAGGCCCAGAATGTACCATAAAATATTAGCTAATGTTTTCCTTTTCCTAGTAATCAATGTTTGGGATGGCTTCTTATCTATTTAAGAAATAGGTTATATTATTCCCAAGTTCGTGTGGCTCAATGTTCCATAATATACATAGACCCAGTTCTATGCTAAGGTGCTCACTGCTGTTAAAGCCATTAAATTTTTGGATGATTAAAAATAAGAGCTACGGATTAACAATAATTAAATGTCTCTTAGAAAAGGTCAGTGGTTCAAAAAAATACTTAATTACACTGAAAGAATAAGAAGAAGAAAATTGAGGAGAATGTATTTTTCCAACCACAAAACAGTAAAAGCAATCCAAGCTGGGCGATTTACTAATTCATAGCAATTATGCAGTTAATTAGAAGTCTGTAATTATCCTTGCCACTTCATTAAGAACTCTGTACAGATTTCCCAGTATAACTTGTTCGAAACTCTACTTATCTTGCTTATTGCCATTTCATGAGGAAACTGCTTTCAATGTGTTAGAGGGGCCTCTCATTAAAACTTTGCTCAGCCATCCATGAAAGCACAAGTTGATTCCTATGAGTCTAATAGTTTAGGGTTTGTTGGTGAAGTGTGACTGAAACGGCACAGGACAGCACAAGTAACTCTCTAATTTCAGATCACCAGGGCAGATAGTCACCCATTATGCACAAATATAGCCTTATTGCTGACTTGTGCAGGTATACATTCTGATTGGCTGTGGCATTGCTCTGACTGGTCAGTATGCATGCTGTTTTAGTTTTTAAACATCATGAAAATCATCTGATCTGCAAATGGATGACTACCCTTAGAGAAGCTAGAACCTATAACAAGATAAAGACTCCAGGTCACCTATCTTGCCAATGAAATGGGAGCTCAACCTTACTTTTGTCTATGACTATAACAGCCTAAACCCATGGAGATAAGTTCCTCCAAAAATGATCAAAATGTCAAATACTGATAGAGTTCTACTTTTCCATATTTTCTTTGATAGACAGGTCCTGTGATTATTATCAATACTACCAGAAAGCTTTCTCAGAGTATTTACAAATGTAGTGGTGAAATGCTCTGAGTAGGTAAATAGCAAAAGAGTAGTATTAATGGTAATTGAAGAAATAATTCCAACTTCATCAAGTGATATGGGGAGAATGAAATTAATGGATGTGTAACCTTGTAACTATGGCATAGAGTAAGTACTGAATAAATGGTAAAAACATGAGAAGTATTTCGCTCTGTTTTTCAGACAGGTTACAACCTAATTTTTAACTACATATATATTTATATTTCTTCATCAAATGAATATGCTGTGATGTTTTTATCGACCTAATTATAGCTAGACATTTAGGTGATTTTGAAATTTTTGAAAAATTGCAAAAATCCATCCTGAACATCAGTATATATAACACTGTTTCTGCATTTTGTGTTATTCTTCATTCCAGATTTTACCAACTAGATTGGCTGCATCTAAGGGGTGTATTTTTGTTTATCTTTTTTAATGTGAACATTTTTTTAAAGTCTTTATTGAATTTGTTACAGTATTGCTTATGTTTTATGTTTTAGTTTTTTAGCCACAAGGCATGTGGGGTCTCAGATCCCTCGAAGGAATCTAACCTGCACCTCCTACATTGGCAGTTGAAGCCTAAGCCATCTGACACAGAAATTCCAGGGTGTACTTTGTTACAAATAGACTTCCTCTCTTTATTTATTATGAGAGAATTTAGTTCAGATGACCATTATATCTACTACAGTGGGCAGGAATCCATTAGGAGAAATGAAGTAGCCCTCAGAGTCAACAAGATTCTGAAATGCAGCACTTGGCTGTAACCACTAAAGCAACAGAATGATCTCAGTTCATTTCCAAAGCAAACCATTCAGCATCACAGTAATTCAAGTCTATGTCCCAACCACTGATGACAAGTAAGCTGAAGTTGGCTGGTTCTGTGAAAAACCACAAGACCTTCTAGGACTAACACACACACACACACACACACACACACACACACACACACACACACACTCACTCACAAAGATGTCCACTTCATCATAGGGAACTGGAATGCAAAAGTAGGAAGTCAAGAAATACCTGGCGTAACAAGCAAGTTTGGCCTTGGAGTACAAAATGAAGCAGGACAAAGGCTAACAGAGTTTTGTAAAGAGAATTCACTGTTCATAACAACATCCTTTTACAACAACACAAGCGACATCTCTACATGGACATCACCAGATGGTCAATACAGAAATCAGATTGATTATGTTCTTTACAACCAAAGATGGAGAAGTTCTAGGTAGTCAATAAAAACAAGACATGGAGCTGGCTGTGCCTCAGATCATCAGCTCCTTATTGCAAAATTCAGGCTTCAATTGAAGAAAATAGGAAAAACTAGACTGTTCATGTAAGACCTAAATCAAATCCCTCATGATTATACAGTGGAGGTAATGAATAGATTCAAGGGATTAGATCTGGTAGACAAGAGTGTCTGAAGAACTATAGGTGGAGGTTTGAAACACTGCACAGGAGGCAATAACCAAAATCATTCCAAACGAAAAGAAATGCAAGAAGGCAAAGCGGTTGTCTGAAGAGGTTCCAATTTTCTTAATGAGAAGCGAAAGGTAAGGGAGAAAGGGAAAGATATACCCAACTGAACGTACAGTTCCAGAGAATAGTAAGGTGAGATAAGAAGGCCTTCTTAAGTGAACACTGCAAAGAAATAGAGGAAAACAATAGAATAGGAAAGACTAGACTCTTGAAGAAAATTGGAGATATCAGGGAATATTTTATGCAAGGATGGGCATGATAAAGGACAGAAACAGTAAGGACCTAACAGAAACAGAAGAGATTAAGCAGAAGTGGCAAGAATACATAGAAAAACTATACAAGAAAGGTCTTGTGTGCACGGTTATTTGTTCAGTCCTGTCCAACTCTTTGTGACCCCATGGACTGTAGCACAACAGGCTCCTCTATCCATGGGGTTTCCAAGGCAAGAATACTGGGAATGGTTGACATTCCTCCACCAGGAGATCTTCCTGACCCAGGAACCAAACCAAAATCTCTTGCATCTCCTTCACTACAAGAAAGCTCTTAATAACCTGGATAACCACAATGGTGTGGTCACTCATCCAGAGCCAGACATCCTGGAGTGTGAAGCGGGCTTTAGGAAGCCTTACTACAAAAAAAAAAAAAAAAAAAAAAGTAGTGGAGATGACAGAATTCCAGCTGAGCTATTTAAAATCCCAAAAGATGATGCTGTTAAAGTGCTGCACTCAATATGCCAGCACTTGAAAAACTCAGCAGTGGCCACAGAACTGGAAAACTTATGTTTTCATTCCAATCCCAAAAAAGGTAAATGCCAAAGGATGTTCAGAATTGTTTCACATGCTCATAAGATTATGCTTAAAATACTTCAATCTAGGCTTTAGCAGTATGTGAACTAAGAACTTCCAGATGTACAAGCTAGGTTTTGAAGAGGCAGAGGAACCAGAGATCAAATCACCAACATTCATTGGATCACGGAGAAAGCAAGGGAATACCAGAAAAAAACATCTACTTCTGCTTCATTGGATACACTAATGCCTTTGATTTTGTGGATCACAACAAACTGTGGAAAATTTTTCAAGGGATGGGAGTATCAGACCACCTTTCCTGTCTCGTGCAAAACCTGTATGCAGGTCAAGAAGCAGCAGTTAGAACCAGACATGGAACAATGGATGGGTTCAAAATTGGGAAAGGGATATGACAAGGCTGTATACTGTCACCCTGTTTATTTAATTTCTATGCAGAGTACATCATGGGAAATGTCAGGCTGCATGAATTACAGCTGGAATCAAGATTGCCAGGAGAAATAGCAACAACTTCAGATATTCAGATGATACCACTCTAACGACAGAAAGTGAAGAGGAACTAACAGCCTTTTGATGAAAGTGTAAGAGGAGAGTGAAAACATTGGCTCAAAACTCAGCATTCAAGAAATAAAGATCATGGCATCTAGTCACATCACATCAGGGCCTCCCTGGTGGCTCAGATGGTAAAGCGTCTGCCTGCAACGCTGGAGACCTGGGTTTGATCCCTGGGTCGGGAAGATCCCTTGGAGAAGGAAACGGCAACCCACTCCAGTACTCTTGCCTGGAAAATCGCGTGGATGGAGGAGCCTGGTGGGCTACAGTCCACGAAGTCGCAAAGAATCGGACACAACTGGGCGACTTCACTTTCACTTTCTAGTCACATCACTTCATGACAAGTGAAGTGAAGTGAAAGTCACTCAGTCATGTCCAACTCTCTGTGACCCCATGGACTGTATAGTATCCTGCAGGATGGAATACTGGAGTGGGTAGCCTTTCCCTTCCCCAGGGGATCTTCCCAACCCAGGGGTCAAACCCAGCTCTCCCTCATTGCAGGCAGATTCTTTACCAGCCGAGCCACAACGGAAGCCTAAGTAGACAAGTGACAAATGGATGGGGAAAAGTGGAAGCCGTGACAGATGTTATTTTCTTGAGTTCCAAAAGCACTGCAGACAGTGACCGCAGCCATGAAATTAAAAGAAGCTTTCTCCTTGAAAAGGAAGCTATGACAAACATAGACAAGATATCAAAAAGGAGGACAGTGCTTTGCCAACAAAGGTCTGTATGTTTTTTCAGTAATCATGTATGGATGTGAGAGTTGAACCATAAAGAAGGCTGAGCGCCGAAGAATTGATGCTTTCAAATTGTGGTACTGGAGAAGACTCTTGAGAGTCTCTTGGACAGCAAGGAGATCAAACCAGTCAATCCTAAAGGAAATCAACCTTGAATACTCATTGGAAGGACTGATGCTAAAGCTGAAGCTCCCATTCTTTGGCCACCTGATGTGAAGAGCTGACTCACAGGAAAAGAGTCTGATGCTGGGAAAGATTGAGGGCAGGAGGAGAAGCGGGGGACAGAATATGAGACAGTTAGAATATGAGGCATCACTGACTCAATGGACATGCATCTGAGCAAACTCCAGGAGATAATGAAGGATGGAAAACCCTGGTGTGCTATAGTCCATGGTGTTTCAAAGTGTTGGACATGGCTTAGCAACTGAACAACAACAACAATCTTATTTATTTTCTACTTACTGATAATAGCAAACTACATCTGGAGCCTGACTTTGTTGAGAGTTTTGTCATGTTTGTAAAAAAGGTGAACAAAAATACTACATAGCAAGTCATAAATGTGAAAAAAAAAAACTAGTGTGCAGAAACTAAGGACCACAAAACTTCAGACTTAAAGTAAGAATTGAGAATGGAATTGTGAACTCAAGCATTAATTCTGATCATTTTATCAGAAAAAGAAAGGATAGGAATATACAGCATGCAGTATACTTGTATAGAATAAACAGATGAATTTTGCTGGAATGAATAATTCATCCTTACACAGAAATAACAGGGTATCAGAGAACTCTGACCACTCTGTATGAAATAGCACCCACCCTCTTTGGTCTTTATTCTCCTTTCTCTTGTTGCTATTGTTTAGTTGCTAAGTTTGTCCTACTCTTTTTGACCCCATGGACTGTAGCACACCAGGCCTCCCTGTCCCTTGTTATTTCCTGCTGCTGCTGCTGCTAAGTCGCTTCAGTCATGTCCAACTCTGTGTGACCCCATAGACGGCAGCCCACTAGGCTCCTCTGTCCCTGGGATTCTCCAGGCAAGAACACTGGAGTGGGTTTCCATTTCCTTCTCCAATGCATGAAAGTGAAAAGTGAAAGTGAAGTCCCTCAGTCGTGTCCGACGCTTCGCAACCCCATGGACTGCAGCCTACCAGGCTCCTCCGTCCATGGGATTTTCCAGGCAAGAGTACTGGAGTGGGGTGCCATCTCCTTCTCCATTGCTATCTCCTAGAGTGTTTGTCAAAGTTCATTTCCATGGCCCCTTTCTCTAATTATATTCTTTGCACAGACCACCACCAAACCTTTGCTGGTGCCCCTGGTGTTGTTTAATTCTCCCTATCCTACCTCTAAAATGTAAGCTCTGTAAGAACAGGGCATTGCTGTTGTTTTTACTGTGGAAGTCTCCTGTTTCAGAGATTGAAACAGTACTTAACACCTAATAGATTCTTAATAAATATTTGTTTAAGGGAAAATAAAAAAAATAAATAACAGGGTATCAAAAGCAGGTAGAGACCAGATGGGAAAATAGATAGGAAATCTTAGTTTTATTTTCCAGGCAATTCAAAAAATTAGGATTAGGATTTCTCAGTACAAGGTTGATGTGTAACAAGTCATTACAGGAATCTATGATTTTTTACATTGCAAAGAGGGTATAGATTGTAAGTGGTTTTAAAAAATGCTAGGAACCATTGATTTGTCATTAAAAACCTAGAAGAAGTTTGCTATTAAAAATACTTGAAAGATATAAAAATAATTTTTAGTTTATGTGTCAAGAATATGAGATTAAATATATTTAAATTTTAACAAATAATAAAATAAAAATAACCATAACATTTTTAGTGCTTGCTATGTGTCAGACACTGAGTGAAGTATTTTATATTTTTTATCTCATTTAATGTTTTCCAAAATGCTTTGCAGTAGAAATCATGATTATCTCAGCTTCATGAAAGTGGAAACAGCAGTTTAGAGAAGATAAGTTTCTTACTTCATGAAGATGGTAAGTGACAAAACCACGTTTTGAATCCAGTTCTACCTGGCTCTAGAGTGTATACAGTATCTTCCTTCAAATATGGACACATTCATGATGAATATGATTTATTTATTAAAAGAACTTTACAAAAGTCCAGGCAAAGGGTGGCCCCACGAGAAATAAAGGGGAGGAAAAGATGCAGGGTAAATCACTAAATTCAATTCTAGAAGAAAGATGAGGACAAGGACAACGTCAAGTGTTTGAACAGGGGACACATGGAGAGCAGGAGGGCCACTAATGGAAATAGCATTACAAACCAGAGATCAAGCTGGTTTTTAGTAATAAAGCAAGTTTCCATTTAACAATAAGAAAACAGTATGGGTTCATTTTAGACCAAATTCAAGTTTTATAAGTATATCCTTTGAGCCCAGCAATTCTCAAAATAATGTTGTTGTTCTTTAGTCACTAAGTTGTATCTAACTCTTTGAGACCCCACGGACTAGTAGCCTACCAGACTCCTCTGTCCATGAGATTTCTCAGGCAAGAATACTGGAATGGGTTGCCGTTTTCTTCTCCAGGGGATCTTCCTGACCCAGGGATTGAACTTGTGTCTCCTGCATTGGCGGGTGGATTCTTTACAGCTGAGCCACCAGGGAAGCCTAAAATAATGCTAAGAAGCACTAAATAAATTGTTCCTAGATGTGGTTTCAGCATACAGCTTATTTTTACATTCTTCCTAAGATAAGAATACACAGCAATAACTAAACATACCATTTGATGAAGCAGTTCAACTACTGTGGACATTGGTGCCCTGGCTCAGGTCATTTAAAAGTTCCCCAACTAATTAGATAGTTTATCAATACTTCTCCCTTAGTTAGTCCTTCCAATTAACAATGTCCATTTGTGCAAACCAAAGCCCCCGTCAACTTTTCAACTACATTGTTCTTAAATATAAATAGAAACTCAAGAATCTATAGGCGCACAAGAAAAGCTGACAATATGAATACAAAAAAGAATACAAAGGAAAGAATATTGAAAAGGTGAACAGACAAAGTAGTTAATACAAAGACTAAGAAATAAAATAATAAAAAAATAATATTGATTATTACTTACAGACAGTCCAGTATATATTGAATTTGTAAGACCGGCATTACAGACCTTAGAAGTCACCACTTTTAAGGTCTTTTGTTGATATTGTTTGTTAAAAAGAAAAACATTTGGATGAATCCTACTGGTCTGAGAGAATTTGACATGAAAATGTGAATATTAATTGTCAGTACCTTTTTAGAAAATATCATTGAATAATTATAACTGTGATACAACAAGACTGTTTTGATTTAAAGCATTTTTAACACAAATTATATACCTTTCAACTAAGGCTGCAATAAAGGAAAGTGAGCCCTATAATCCCCTTGCTGTGCTGTGCTTAGTCACTCAGTCATGTCTGACTCTTTGCGGCCCTATGGACTGTAGCCTGCCAGGCTCCTCTGTCCATAGGGATTTTCCAGGCATGAATACTGGAGTAGGTTGCCAAGCCCTTCTCCCGGGGATCTTCCCAACCCAGGATTGGACCCAGGTCTCCCACATTGCAGGTGGATTCTTTACCATCTGAGGTACCAGGAAAACCCAATTGTGAAGGTCTAAAATATATTCCATGATCCTAGCAGATATCTCTTAGAAACATCACATCTCACTAAAGTTTCTCCAAGGCAACCTGTAGCAGTATAATAAAACTTAAATAATACTCTCATGAAACAGTCACAGTTCACTGAAAGTAATCTGTTACAGGTAATTAATCCAGAAAGTGAATTTCCTTTATATTTTCAAATCTTTGTAGCTGTGATATAAAAATCTGGATACAGAATTAGGAGAAGGGGACAAAGAATGCTCAAACTACCGCACAATTGCACTCATCTCATATGCTAGTAAAGTAATGCTCAAAATTCTGCAAGCCAGGCTTCAGCAGTTCGTGAACCATGAACTACCAGATTTCCAAGCTGGTTTTAGAAAAGGCAGAGGAACCAGAGATCAAATTGCCAACATCTGCTGGATCATGGAAAGCAAGAGAGTTCCAGAAAAACATCTATTCCTGCTTAAGTGACTATGCCAAAGCCTTTGACTGTGTGGATCACAAAAAACTGTGGAAAATTCTGAAAGAGATGGGAATACCAGACCACCTAACCTGCCTCTTGAGAAACCTGTATGCAGGTCAGGAAGCAACAGTTGGAATGGGACATGGAACAACAGACTGGTTCCAAATAGGAAAAGGAGTACGTCAAGGCTGTATATTGTCACCCTGCTTATTTAACTTATATGCAGAGTACATCATGAGAAACGCTGGGCTGGAAGAAGCACAAGCTGGAATCAAGATTGCTGGGAGAAATATCAATAACCTCGGATATGCAGATGACACCACCCTTATGGCAGAAAGTGAAGAGCCTCTTGATGAAAGTGAAAAGGAGAGTGAAAAAGTTGGCTTAAAGAGCAACATTCAGAAAACGAAGATCATGGCATCTGGCCCCATCACTTCATGGGAAATAGATGGAGAAACAGTGGAAACAGTGTCAAACTTTATTTTTCTGGGCTCCAAAATCACTGCAGATGGTGACTGCAGCCATGAAATAAAAGACGCTTACTCCTTGGAAGAAAAGTTATGACCAATCTAGATATCATATCCAAAAGCAGAGACATTACTTTGCCAACAAAGGTCCGTCTAGTCAAGGCTATGGTTTTTCCAGTGGTCATGTATGGACGTGAGAGTTGGACTGTGAAGAAAGCTAGCACCAAAGAATTGATGCTTTTGAACTGTGATGTTGGAGAAGACTCTTGAGAGTCCCTTGGACTGCAAGGAGATCCAACCAGTCCATTCTGAAGGAGATCAGCCCTGGGATTTCTTTAGAGGGAATGATGCTGAAGCTGAAACTCTAGTACTTTGGCCACCTCATGTGAAGAGTTGACTGATTGGAAAAGACTCTGATGCTGGGAGGGATTGGGGGCAGGAGGAGAAGGGGACGACAGAGGATGAGATGGCTGGATGGCATCACTGAATCGATGGACGTGAGTCTGATTGAACTCCAGGAGTTGGTGATGGACAGGGAGGCCTGGCGTTCTGCGATTCATTGAGTTGCAAAGAGTCGGACAAGACTGAGCGACTGAACTGAACTGAACTATCTGACTTTCAAAAAATCAGTTACCATTCTGAGTATTTGGTTTCTGTCTAAAACATGAATATGATAATATCTTTATAGCATAACTTACTAAAAATTAATTAACTAAATGTTTAATAGTACTTATGGTGACTAAAATATAGATACTACTACATTGAACATACACTTTTTACATAGGCATAAACTAAAACTTCCACATACAATTTAAAAATCATTATATATCATTTTATTATTGTTAAGAGGTTAGTCCACTATGTATGTGAAGTAAAAGTCACTCAGTTTTGTCCAACTCTTTGCGACCCCATGGTCTATACAATTCATGGAATCCTCCAGGACAGAATGCTGGAGTGGGTAGCCTATGCCTTCTCCAGAGGATCTTTCCAACCCAGGAACTGAACCAGGGTATCCTACATTGCAGGTGGACTTTTTACCAACTGAGCTATCAGGGAAGCCTTCACTATGTAGACATAGTATTTTATCTAACACCAAACAGATCAGAGTGTGTGTGTGCACACACATATGCATATGCTCAGTCATGTCTGACTCTTTCCAACCCCAGGGACTTTATCCTGCCAGGCTCCTCTGTCCATGGAATTTCCCAAGCAAGAATACTGGAGCAGGTTGCCATTTCCTCCTCTAAGGGATCTTCCCCACCCAGGGATGGAAACTGTCTCTTGTGTTAGCTGGCAGAATCTTTACCAATTGCATCACCTGAGAAGCCCAGCTTTACTGAAAAATCTTTGTGTACTCCCAACCATCTGGAGAGATGGATAATAATTCTGAGAAAAATAGCCAAACAAACAAAAATAAACATACAATATAGTATCATATGACAATAATATGATAATAAAAAAGATGGACTTTAAGTTTTATTAATATAAAATCCAACTTTCACCCCTAATGCTGTCATATTTGAACAATAATTACTTTTTCCTCTAATGTAAAATTTAAAAATCTGAAATAATGGTTTCTAAGATCTATAATGCTCTGGAACTCAAGCTCAAAACATTTTCAATAGTCACTCAGCCTAGACCATAATCTAAACTGAATTGGTTCAAAATACATTATTTTTTCTAGTTTTCTCTTTATAACTTCTTTCAATATGTTTGGAATAGCAAATCTAATTTTTAACAAAATTATATCTTTTTGTCTCTTTAAAAGCAATGCTTATTGTTTAAGAAGAGAAATATCAAATAGAAAATGCATTGTTCTAAACAATAGCCCAGTGGAAGGAAAATTACTCTGAAAAAATCACTCTGAGGTCACAAAATTATAGTATCTCTTGATTAATTTTATAGACAAAATGTTTATGATCTTCTTAAAACTTTATCTTACAGACTCACTGATGCTATAATAATTGTCACCAATAGACCTGCAACCAAATTTATTATTGAATATTCTTAGCAAAGTTCCTTAAAATGTTAAACATTAGAATTACCATGCGACCCACCATGTCTACTCTTAGATGCCCAAGAGAAGCACAGACATATATCTACACAGACACTTGCACATGGATGGCTAATACAAAGCTACTATAGCTTCAAGGCTTGAAGGGAAGCTGGCAGGTGGTTGCCAGCACCTGAGAGCTGCAGCTGTAGCAGAGGGGCTGCCTACCAGGAGCTGTGGGTGCAGGTGGGGCAGCATAGCTACTGTTCATTGGTGAGAGGCCACCTGAGGGATACAGAGTCTACCTCTTTCTGCCCTCTATCTGTCTATGCCCTCCTTTGGCCATTTCCCAAAGTCAAGTGATAAAAGAATAGGATGAAAAGGGTTGAAAGGGGATCAATCACCAATGTTATTGCCTTCTTTAATTGTATGGTACTTGTTCTTTTAAAATCAACTGATATTTAGGACACCACTGTGCTATTCTGGTTGTATCTTACTTTGCCATTGTCATGTAAATAACACAAGAAACAAAATGCAAAATGAAGTGCACTTAACTACGCAACCACAATGGAAATGTGTTTAAACGATGCAAGCAAAAGCTCTGCAAAACTAGAATATTTCAGGGACAATTCACATGTCTCTTCTAGCTAGAATAATTAGAAACCATAAAGTAATTCTCTCAACTTTGTCATGAGACTGAGACAATTTTCAGCTGTCCCATTATTCCTCATTGTAAAGAAGACAATATGTAAGCCATGGTTATATTTTACAAGTTGTTGTTTTTTGTTTGTTTTGTTTTTTTTTTTTTTTTGGTAGTGACCCAGTGGTAGATTTGAATTCAAATGCTATCTCTAGAATAAATGAATAGCTGCTCTTCAGGAATCCTAAATATTAGTCAGTCACTCAATCAGTTAAGTTGCTCAGTTGTGTCTGACTCTTTGCAACCCCACAGACTGCAGCATGCGAGGCCTCCCTGTCCATCATCAACTCCCAGAGTTTACTCAAACTCATGTCCATTGAGTTGGTGATGCCATCCAAACATCTCATCCTCTGTCATCCCCTTCTCCTCCCATCTTCAATCTTTCCCAGCATCAGGGTCTTTTCAAATGAGCCAGTTCTTTGCATCAGGTGGCCAAAGTATTGGAATTTCAGCTTCAACATCAGTCCTTCCAATCAATTTTCAGGACTGGTTTCCTTTAGGATTGACTGGTTGGATCTCCTTGCAGTCCAAGGGACTCTCAAGAGTCTTCTCCAACACCACAGTTCAAAAGTATCAATTCTTCAGCGCTCAGCTTTCTTTATAGTCCAACTCTCACATCCCTATATGACTATGGGAAAAACCACAGCCTAGACTAGAAGGACATTTGTTGGCAAAGTAATGTCTCTGCTTTAGTCAGGATGACACTATATAGATGTAATCTACTTTGAATGCGAGTAAAATAAAAATTTGAATACTAATTCATTTCACTGATTAATCAAAAAGCCACTCATTCCATTGTAAATTCAAATATCATCCTACAGGACTTTAAATAAACATGTAAGTGCACCGTAATGTGCACAAACTGCAATGTAAAGAAATATTGCAATGTAGAGGAGTAGCCATGACGGCAGAGTAGGGATATCCTGAGCTCACCTCCTCCCATGGGCAAACCAAAGTCACAATTATTTGCAGAGCCACTGTTGATGAGAGGGACCTGAAGACTAGCAGAAAAGATCTTCTACAACTAAAGGTATACAGAAGAAAGCACAAAAAGACAGATAGGAGGGGCAATGATATAAGTTTGTCAAGACCCACACCCCTTGAGTGAGTTATCCGTAAATGGGAAGATAAGTATTGATACAATCTCAGAGGTTCTTCCTGTAAACCTCTCAAGGGATCTGAGCCCACATTGGGCTCCCCAGCCTAGAGGTTCATGTACTGGGAAGATAAGCCCCTGGAAAATCTGGTTTTGAGGGCCAGCGGGGCTTATTTTCAGGAGAGTCAGAGAGCTATAGGAAATAAGACTCCACTCATAAATGATCCATGCAAAATCTCACACACTCTGAGAGCCAGGGCAGAGGCAGTAATTTGAAGGGAACCTGGGTAAGACCTACCTGCTGATCTTGGAGAGCCTCTCAGAGAGGCAGGGGGCAACTGGAGCACACCCTGAGGATGAGACACTGGAGCAGCCATTTTGCAGAGTTCATTCAGCCATGAGGACACTGATGTTGGTAAATACCATTTTGGAATCTTCCAAAGCTTATTAACGCCAGGACTAGATCCATCTGCCCACTAGCAGGCTGGCTGCCTCAGAACCCACTGAGCCTCTAGGAGCCTCGGCACATGGCTCCATCCACCAGAGGGCCCATGACTCAGACTCACCAACCAGAAACTAGGAAAAGCAGAACAAGCAAAACTCAGTGTTAGTATAAACAAAGAAATCATAAAAAGAGAACAAAAATAAATGAAATAGAGACAATAAAGAGTATCAGTGAAACTAAGAGATAGTTTTCTGATAAGGTAAACAAAACAGATGAACTTTTAGCCATACTCATCAAGAAAAAGAAAGTGAGGGCACAAATAAATAAAAGAGGATGAAGAAGTTACAACCAAAAAGATCATGAGATTACTATGAATAATGATGGGCTTCCCTGGGGGCTCAGATGGTATAGAATCCACCTGCAATGTAGGAGGCCTGGGTTCAATCCCAGGGTTGGGAAGATCCCCTGGAGAAGGGCATGGCAATCCCTCCAGTATTCTTGCCTGGAGGATCCCCATGGAGCCTGGAGCCTGGAGCCTGGAGCCTGGAGGGCTGCAGTCCATGGGGTTGCAAAGAGTCAGATATGACTGAGCAACTAAGCACAGCACAGCATGAACAGTAATATACCAATAAAATGAGCAACTGACAAAAGATGAACAAATTCCTAGAAATGTACAATTTCTCAAGATTGAATGAGAAAGAAATAAAATATATGAACAGATTGATTACCAGTAACTAAATTGCATTAGTTTAAAAAAAGCTGCCAGAAAACAAAAAGTCCAAGATCAGACAAAGAACACAAAGAAGCAGAATTACAGACCAGTATCACTGAGGAAGAGAAATAAATATTAGGAAAACAAATTCAACAAATATGAACAAATTCAACAAATATGAAAAGTTTGTATACTATGATCAAGTGAAATTTGTCCCAAGGATGCATGTACAGTTTAATATTTACAAATCAATTAATGTGAAATACCATATTAACAAATTAAAGAATAAAAATTATATAATCATCTCAACAGATGCAGGAAAAGCTTTTAACAAAATTCAACATTCATTTATCATATAAACTCCCCACAAAATGGGTATAAAGGAAATATACCTCAGTATAGTAAAGGCCAATATATGATAATCCCACAGCTAACATCATGCTCAATGGTGGATACCCAAACTCATCACTTTTATTCAACGTGATATTGGAAGTCCAAGGAACAGTAGTCGGTCAAGAAAAAGAAGTAAAAGGAATCCAAACAGGAAAGGAAGAAGTAAAATCGGGACTGTTTGCAGATGACATGATACATATATAGAAATTTCAAGAGACACCATTAAAAAATGAGTAGACACACAGAACCAGTACAAAGAAATCTATTGCATTTCTATACAGTAACAGTGAACTATCAAAAAGAAATTAAGTAAATAATCCCATTTGTAATCACATCAAAAAGAACAAAATACTTAAAATGAACCCACCTAAGAAGGTAAAAACTTATATTCAGTAAACAGTAAGACACTAATGAAAGAAACTGAAGATGACTCAAACAGATCAAAAGATATACTAAGGCACATGGATTGGAAGAATTAATATTGATGAAATGACAATACTGGATAAAACAATCTATAGGTTCAATGCAACCCCTAACAAAATAATGGCATTTTTCATAGAACTAGAATTAAAATCTTGTATGGAAACTCAAAAAACCTCAAATAAACAATCTGGAGAACAAATAAAACTGAGGGTATCATGCTCCCTCATTTCAAACTTCACTGCAAAGTTACAGTAATCAAAGTAGTATGATACTGACACAAACACAGAAGCAACAGAATAGAAAACCCCAAATGAACACATACTTATATGGCCAAATAATCCATGACAAAGGAGAAAGAATGTACAATGGGGGAAAGACAGTCTCCTCAATAAGTGATGGTGGAAAACCTGGACATCTACATGTAAAGGAACAAAATTAGAACATTTTCTCACACCATGTTAAAAACAACAAACTCAAAATGGATTAGAGACAAATCCAAATTGCAGAATACTCTGGAACACATCTGAACAGTATTCCTTAAAATTGTCAAGGTCATCAAAAGCACGGAAAGCCTGAAAAACTGTCTCAGGCAAGAGCAGCCTAAGAATACATAACAACTAAATATAATGTAGCATCCTGTATAGGATCCTGGGACAAAGAAAGGAAATTAAGTAAAAGCCTAAGGACATCTGAAAAAAAAACCTATGGACTATGCTGCTGCTACTGCTAGTCGCTTCAGTCGTGTCCGACTCTGTGCGACCCCGTAGACGGCAGCCCACCAGGCTCCCCCGTCCCTGGGATTCTCCAGGCAAGAACACTGGAGTGGGTTGCCATTTCCTTCTCCAATGCATGAAAGTGAAAAGTGAAAGTGAAGTCGCTCAGTCGTGTCCGACTCTTCGCGATCCTATGGATTGCAGCCCACCTGGCTCCTCCATCCATGGGATTTTCCAGGCAAGAGTATTGGAGTGGGATGCCATTGCCTTCTCCGCTATGGACTATAGTTAGTAGTAATATATTAGTTGGGTTTCCCCAGTGGCTCAGAGGTACAAAATCCATCTCCAATGCAGGAGACCTAGGTTCAACCCCTGGATCAGGAAGATCCCTTGAAGAAGGAAGTGGCAACCCACTCCAGTATTCTTGCCTGGAGAATCCCCATGGATAGAGAAGCTTGGTGGGCTTCCATACGGTTGCAAAGTTAGACATGACTGAAGCAACTGAGCACAATATATTAGTTGAAACAAATGTATCATACTAATGTAAGGCATTAATAGTAAGGATTATTAGATTTAAGATACATAAGAACTCTACTATTTGGGGGATTTCCCCCCCCCATATATTTAAAGCTAATTTAATATTAAAATTGTGTTTTTAAAAAGTGTGAGTCGGGAGTTCACAGTATGGGTGATTGAAGTGAAAATGTGACATAACCTCTTTAAATAATTTTAGCTTCTGAATCATGCAGGTATTTCACATAGTAAAAAACAAACACATTTAAAGGACTAAAAATTATCTAATGATAAAAAAGAATTGCAAAGATATTTGAAATTTCAGTTAGTACTGTTACTGCTGATAGAAATAATGATACTATAATTTTAAAACCATTTTTAATGCTTGAAAATCCTGTGTTACAGGATAAAGCAAATGAGTAAATTAGTTAATACCACTAGAAATCGTATTCAGGGAAGAAAAAATATAAACATAAACAAAATGTTAAAACTGAATTGCAAATATTGTAACTAACTCATGATTCTGAAATACGTATGTGTGTATTGGTGTACTTCTAGCTCAGTTTACCGAACATTTCAGAGAGTGACCTCATGCTAGGGGCAATGGGTAAAACTAGCACTGTTATCTGCTTTTTACATTTCACTCTTCACTAAAAAGAGTCAGAGCTATTGGCTACTTCCATGCTTGAGGCCGGGAAAATATAAGGTGAGTCTGGATATCTTGTTGTTCAGTCGATCAGGCATGTCCAACTCTTTGCAACCCCATGGACTGCAGCACGCTAGGCTTCCCTGTTCTTCAATATCTCCGAGTTTGCTCAAACTCATGTTCATTGAATCAATGCTGCCATTCAACCATCTCATCCTCTGTTGCCCTTTTCTCCTGCCTTCAAACTTTCCCAACATCAGGGTCTTTTCAAATGAGTCAGAAATTTGCATCAGGTGGCCAACGTACGGGAGCTTCAGCTTCAGCATCCGTCCTTCCAATGAATATTCAGGGTTGATATTCTTTCATATTGACTGGCTTGATCTCCTTCTTGTCAAAGGGATTCTGAAGAGTCTTCTCCAGCACCACAGTTAGAAAGCATCAATTCTTCAGCGCGCAGCCTTCTTTATGGTCCAACTCCCATACCCATACATGACTACTGGAAATACCATAGCTTTAACTATTCAGATCTTTGTTGGCAAAGTGACATCTCTGCTTTTTAATATGCTGTTTAGGTTTGGCATAGCTTTACTTCTAAGGAGCAAGCATTTTTAAAATTTCATGGCTTCAGTCACTGTCTGCAGTGATTTTGGAGCCCAAGAAAATAAACTCTGTCACTGTTTCCATTGTTTCCCCCTCTACTTGCCATGAAGCTGTGGGACCAGATGACATGATTTTTGTTTTTTGAATGTTGAGTTTCAAGCCAGCTTTTTCACTTTCCTCTTTCAACTTCATTAAGAGGATCTTTAATTCCTCTTCATTTTCTGCCATTAGGGTGGTGTCATCTGCATATTTGAGGCTGTTGATATTTCTCCCCCAATCTTGACTCCAGCTTGTGTTGCATCCAACTTGGCATTTCACATGATATAGTCTGCATATAAGTTAAATAAGTAGGTGACAATATACAGCCTTGACGTACTCCTTTCCCAATTTGGAACCAGTTCATTGTTCCATGCCTGGTCAAACTGTTGCTTCTTGACCTGCATAAAGGTTTCTCAGGAGGCAGGTAAAGAGGTCTGGTATTCTCATCTCTAAGAATTTTCCAGTATGTTGTAATCCACACAAAGGCTTTAGTGTTTCCAGTGAAGCAGAAGTAGTTTTTCTGGAATCCCCTTGCTTTTTCTATGATCCAATGGATATTGGCAATTTAATCTTGTTCCCCTGCCTTTTATAAATCCAGTTTGTACATCTGGAAGTTCTTGGTTCAAACCTAGATAGAAGAATTTTGAGCAGAACCTAATTAGCATGTGAATTGACTGCAATTGTATGATAGTTTGAACATTCTTTGGCACTGCCCTTCTTTGGGATTGGAATGAAAACTGACCTTTTCCAATCTTGTGGCCACTGTTGAGTTTTCCAAATGTGCTCAAATATTGAGTGCAGCACTTTAACAGCATCATCTTTTAGGATTTGAAATAGCTCAGCTGGAATTCCATCACCTCCAGTAGCTTTATTCATGTAATGCTTCCTAAGGCCCACTTGACTTCACACTCCAGGATGTCTGGCTCTAGGTGAGTCCCCACAGCATCGGGGTTATCTGGATCATTAAGACCATATTTGTACAGTTCTTCTGTGTATTCTTGCCACCTCTTCTTAATATCTTCTGCTTCTGTTAGGTCCTTACTGTTTCTGTCCTTTATTGTGTCCATCTTTGCATGAAATATTCCCTTGATATCTCTAATTTTCTTGAGATCTCTAGTCTTTCCCATTCTATTGTTTTCTTCTATTTCTTTGCATTGTTCACTTAGGAAGGCTTTCTTATCTCTCCTTGCTATTCTTTGGAACTCTGCATTCAGCTGGGTATGTCTTTAGTTTGTTTTCAAATATTAATTGGATATTTTAAAAGGATATAGGAGATACCCTGAAGGACTCCCCCTCATCTGTTTTGTATAACTTGGGCATAAAGCATCAGCAGCATTATAATTATACTGTAAGATACTGCATACATATGTTAGACTTTACATATAAATCATATAATTGCATAGACATTCCCACATGTATATTTCACAATGAAACCAAGTAAAATGATTTATTCAACATTTCCCACTGGCAAACTAGACTGATTTCCAGGGAAACTTCTATTAAATATTGATCTAATTGCACTGTTTTGGAGGCTTTTCAAACAACAAAATATACCAATCACTGTTAGATCACATTTAAGTAAGATCTAAATTAGATAAAATACTAGATAGGTCAAGTATACTGCAGTGATAAAATGAATAGCTCAGTTCCAAATAACATTCTCAAATATGAGTACTGAAAAATGCTTATAATATAGGATTATCCTTTTGAGCAACCTTGTGTTTTTCATAAGTCTATAAAATAAAATTCCCAGAATATTACTTGAAATCTCAAACACAAGAACAGCTGTTCAGAATATTTGACTATTAGAATTCTCCTGTAATTGTTGATGTTTGGCCTTCCTATTTTAATATGACTCTTCAGACTAAACACAGCTGTGCTCACAGATACGTCTAAGAGCTTCAACGTTTGGCTATTGTATTTTTCACTTAGGGATGGATTTCCATTGGCAAACAGCCTCTGCTACTTTAAAAACCTACTTTTTGCTTGTCTTGGACATGCTCAGGAGCTTTTACTTAAAATGGGGGCACATAAACTGCTTTTTTGACAGCTATTTTCTGTGCCATGAGATTACATACAGCTGAATCCAGAATAAGCTGATGCACTCTTGTTGCCTCAGAAGTTTACCATCTTTGTGATAGGCTTTGCTAAAACAATCTAAACTCATATGACATATGTATTCTTCTTTTTGTGATGTATATGTAGTTTATTTTTATAAAATATTTTTTATTATAACAGACACATCATTAACAACTGCATTCAGGAGAATCAGTCTGAAAGAATAGGCATGGAAAAAGATAAAATCACATAAATAGCAAAAAAAATAAATAAATAAAAAGAGAGAAGAAAGACAGCTGGAATGCTATACTAATATCAGACAAAACAGACTTTAAGACAAAAATTGTTATTAGACTCAAAGAAGGATATTTTATAATGCTAAAAGGACAAATTCATGAAGAAGATATAACAATTATAAACATATACACAACTAATAAATGAGCCTTAATATATATGAAGTAAAACTGTCAGACTTGAAGGGAGAAATAGACAATTCAACAATAAAAGTTTTAGATTTCAATGCTTCACATTTCATAATGGATAGAACAACCAGGCAAAAGATCAACAACAAAATAGAAGATTTAAATAGCACCATTATCTAGCTAGAATTAACAGACATCTGTAGAACACTATACACTGTAGAACACTGTACACCACAATATATGCCATACATCCTACTCAAATGCACATGGACCATTCTTCACAATGCATTGTATGTTTGAAGATAAAATAAGTGTCAATAAACTGTTGACAGGATTGAAATTATACAAAGTGTGCTCTTTGACCAAAATGAAAGAAAATTAGAATTCAGTAAAAGAAGGAAATTTGGGATATTCACAAATAATTGAAAATTAACAACATACTGCCAAATAACCAGTGGATCAAAGAGCTCTCAAGGGAAATTAGAAAATATTTTGAGATGAATAAGAATGAAGACACAACATGAGATGGGATAAAAGCAGTGCTTAAATGGAAATTTATATTAGTAAATACCTTTATTAAAACTGTAGGTAGTTTCAAACCAGTAACTTTCTATTTAAGAAAGTAAAAAATGAAGAGCAAATTAAATTCAAAGCAAGCAGATGGACAGAATAAGTATCACCATGCGAGAAAAATACAGAATTGAAAACAATAGAAAAAATCAACAAAACCAAATGCTGGCTCTTCACAAACGTCAACAAAGTTTACAAACCTTAATAAGATTGACAAAGAGGGGAAAAAAGGACAGTTGAAATTGCTAAAGTCAGGAATGAAAGAGGGAACATTACTGTCAATCAGACAGAAAAAAGATTATAAGGGAATATAAATATTATATGAAAGCAAATTTGATAATCTGGATTAAATGGGCAAATTGCTAGAAAGATGCAAACTACTGAAAGCTGATGCAAGAAAAAGATGGAAAATCTGACTAGACCTACAACAAGAAATCAAGCTACCAATCAAAAACTTACCACAAGGACCAGATGGCTTCACTGGTGAATTCTACCAAATATTTCATGAAGAATTAATAGTACTTTAAAAGATTTTTTTAAAATAGGGGGAGAGAAAGTACAATTTATTTTATGAGGTCAATATTACCGTGATACCATAACCAGATAAAGACCTCACAAGGAAATAAATCCTGAAGAATAATATCTCTTATGAATGAAGACACAAAAATCCTCCACTAGTATTACTCTACTAGTATTACAAAGAAAGAATTATACAACATGTCCATGTACGATTTGTTCCAAATATGTAAAATTAATTCAGAGTTATGAAAAGTCAACGTATGATAACCCCCCGTAAACAATGACAAACTGGAGATAAAAGAGGACTTCAATCTGATGCAGAGCATCTATGAAAACCCACAGCCAGTATTAATTATATTTAATCGTGAAAGACTGAAAGCTTTTCCCTGAGATCAGGAACATGACAAGAATGTCCCTTACTGGCATTTCTATTTAACACTATAGATTCTAGACACACACACACACACACACACACACACACGCACACACATCCAGACTGAAAAGAGGAAATAAATTCATCTAAGTTTACAGATGACAAAATCTTTTATATATTAAAAAAAAAAAACCTAAGGAATCCCCACAAAGGAACTAAAAACTATTGGAGTTCATAAGCAAGTTCAGCAAGGTTGTAGGATATAAGATCAATAGATCAATATGCAAAACAACTGTACTCTATACACTAGCAATAAAAATCTGAAAATTGAATTAAGAAACAATTTTATTTTTAATAGTATCCAAAGGAATAAAATATTTAGGCACAAACTTAACCAACCTAGTTCAAAATGTGCACTCTGAAAAGTACAAAACATTGTTTAAAGAAATTAAGACTTTAAAAAAATGGAAAGGCTCTCCTGTTCATGGATTGGAAGATTTGATATTTTTAAGATGGTAATACTTTCCAATGGTTTCCCTGGTGGCTCAGTTGTCAAGAATCCACCTGCATTGCAGGAGATGCCAGTTTGATTCTTGGGCTGAGATCTCTTCGAAGGAAAGGGCACCCACTTCAGTATTCTTGCCTGGGAAATCCCATGGACTGAAGAGCCTGGTGGGCTACAGTCCATGGGGTCATAAAAGAGTCAGACATGACTTAGTGACTGAACAACAACAATACCTCCCAAACTTATTTACAGATTCAATGCAATCCCTGTCAAAATCCCAGCTGACTTTTTTTTTTTTTTGCAGAAGTTGAGCTGATCCTCAAATTCTATGAAAATTTAAAAGACAGAGGATAGTGTAAACAATATTGTAAAAGAAGAACATGTTGTAGGATGCACATTTCTCATTTTCAAAGCTTACTACAAAGTTACAGTAATCAAGACAGTGCGCAACTTATACAAGGGCAGACATGCAGGTGAATGGAATAGAACAGAGAATGCAGATAAACAGATGCATGTATTTATGGTCAATTGATTTCAACCAAGATGCCTAGTTAATTAAATGGAGAAATAATAGTGAAAAAATAATACTGAGACAACCCAATATCCACATGCAAAAGAATGAAGTTGGATTACATTTACCTAACACTTTATATAAAAATTAACTCAGAATTAAAGATCTAAATATAAGAGCTAAAACGATTTAATTCTTTTTTTTTAATTTTAGTTTTTTATTTTTTAAATTTTAAAATATTTAATTCTTACATGCATTCCCAAACATGAACCCCCCTCCCACCTCCCTCCCCATAACATCTTTCTGGGTCATCCCCATGCACCAGCCCCAAGCATGCTGCATCCTGCATCAGACATAGACTGGCGATTCAATTCACATGATAGTATACATGTTAGAATGTCATTCTCCCAAATCATCCCACCCTCTCCCTCTCCCTCTGAGTCCAAAAGTCCGTTATGCACATCTGTGTCTCTTTCCCTGTCTTGCATACAGGGTCGTCATTGCCATCTTCCTAAATTCCATATATATATGTGTTAGTATACTGTATTGGTGTTTTTCTTTCTGGCTTACTTCACTCTGTATAATCGGCTCCAGTTTCATCCATCTCATCAGAACTGATTCAAATGAATTCTTTTTAACTGCTGAGTAATACTCCATTGTGTATATGTACCACAGCTTTCTTATCCATTCATCTGCTGATGGACATCTAGGTTGTTTCCATGTCCTGGCTATTATAAACAGTGCTGCGATGAACATTGGGGTACATGTGTCTCTTTCAATTCTGGTTTCCTCGGTGTGTATGCCCAGCAGTGGGATTGCTGGGTCATAAGGTAGTTCTATTTGCAATTTTTTAAGGAATCTCCACACTGTTCTCCATAGTGGCTGTACTAGTTTGCATTCCCACCAACAGTGTAGGAGGGTTCCCATTTCTCCACACCCCCTCCAGCATTTATTGCTTGCAGATTTTTGGATCACAGCCATTCTGACTGGTGTGAAGTGGTACCTCATTGTGGTTTTGATTTGCATTTCTCTAATAATGAGTGATGTTGAGCATCTTTTCATGTGTTTGTTAGCCATCCGTATGTCTTCTTTGGAGAAATGTCTATTTAGTTCTTTGGCCCATTTTTTGATTGGGTCGTTTATTTTTCTGGAATTGAGCTGCATAAGTTGCTTGTATATTTTTGAGATTAGTTGTTTGTCAGTTGCTTCATTTGCTATTATTTTCTCCCATTCAGAAGGCTGTCTTTTCACCTTGCTTATATTTTCCTTTGTTGTGCAGAAGCTTTTAATTTTAATTAGATCCCATTTGTTTATTTTTGCTTTTATTTCCAGAATTCTGGGAGGTGGATCATAGAGGATCCTGCTGTGATTTATGTCTGAGAGTGTTTTGCCTATGTTCTCCTCTAGGAGTTTTATAGTTTCTGATCTTACATTTAGATCTTTAATCCATTTTGAGTTTATTTTTAGAAATATACCATGTTCATGGATTGGAAGAATCAATATAGTGAAAATGAGTATACTACCCAAAGCAATTTACAAATTCAATGCAATCCCTATCAAGCTACCAGCCACATTTTTCACAGAACTAGTACAAATAATTTCAAGATTTGTATGGAAATACAAAAAACCTCGAATAGCCAAAGCAATCTTGAGAAAGAAGAATGGAACTGGAGGAATCAACTTGCCTGACTTCAGGCTCTATTACAAAGCCACAGTCATCAAGACAGTATGGTACTGGCACAAAGACAGACATATAGATCAATGGAACAAAATAGAAAGCCCAGAGATAAATCCACACACATATGGACACCTTATCTTTGACAAAGGAGGCAAGAATATACAATGGAGTAAAGACAACCTCTTTAACAAGTGGTGCTGGGAAAACTGGTCAACCACTTGTAAAAGAATGAAACTAGATCACTTTCTAACACCGTACACAAAAATAAACTCAAAATGGATTTAATTCTTAAAGGAAAACATAGGTGTGAATCTTTACGACCTTGGATTAGGCAATGGTTTCTCAAATACGACACCAAAGGTATAAACAATTGCCCAAAATAAAAGGGCTAAAATTTCATCACAATTAAAATGAAACAAAAAACACGTATGCGTCAAAAGACAGTATCCAGAAAATAAAAAGACAACCCACAAAATGGGATAAAATATTTTAAAACCATGTATCTGATGTTCAGAATATATAAAGAACACATAAAATCAATAATAAAGAGGCCTTCTCTTCTGGAGATTGGCCTGCAATTAATCTCACTTATTACCTCTGAAAAGTAACAACAGAGGAATGGCTGGCCAAGTCCAACTCCGAGTGTCTAGGGAACTGCAAGCTCCACGGCCAGGCCTCAGACTGTCTGGGCAAGGCGTGGGCTCTCTGCCTTCCTCTCCCACAACAAAGCTCCAACAGGGACTCCAGACAGACCAGAGGAACCGAGGGATTTGAGGAGCTGGGCTGAGCTCACACTGACCCAATGGGAGACGACAGCCCTGGGCTACACTTGGGATGGTTTCAAAACAGCGGGGGAAGAACAAGGTTGTCTGGTGAAAACTTGTATGATCCATAAAATTGAGAACAATAGCAACACCACAGGGAAATGAAAAATAACACTATTTGCAGAAAAAAAAATCAATAATAAAAACACATAAAAGGAGCAAAGGATTTGGATAGACATTTCTCCAAGTAAGATGTATGCAATAAGCATATAAAATGATACTCAATAATTAAGCCAATGTGCATGCTAAGTAATGTCTGACTCTTTAGGAACCTTTAGACTGTAGCCTGCCAGGCTCCTCTGACCGCGGGATTTTTAAGGCAAGAATCCTGAAGTTGGTTGCCATTTCCTCCTCCAAGGGATCTTCCCAACCCAGGGACCGAATCCACATCTGCTGCTTCTCTTGCATTACAGACAGATTCTTTACCCGCTAAGTCATCAGGGAAGCCCTTAATATCATTAGGGAAATGCATGTTAAAATGACAATAAGGTACTATTTCACAACCACTAGGTTGGCTAAAACCAAAAAGACAGACAATGACAAGTATTGAAAAGTATGTGAGAAAAATTGGAACACTTATTCATTGCTTATGAAAAAATACAATGCTCAGACACTTTGGAAAAGTTTGTCAGTTCATCAAACAGTTAAACATAGTTAACATCAAACAGTTACCATATGATACAGAAAATCCGTTACTAGATACATACCCAAGGGAGATGAAAACATATATCCCCATAAAAATTTACACATGAATGTTCATAGTAGCATTATTCACAATAGCCAAAAAGTAAAAAAACCCAAATGTCCATCAACTGGTGAACTAATAAACAGAATGTAGTATATCCAGAAAATGGAATTTTATTTGGTAATAAAAAAGAATGGATCACTGATATTGCAATAAAATTGATGAACCTTGAAAACATTATGCTAAATGAAGGAAACCAGTCACAAAAGACCACAAGTTACTATGTGATTTCTTCATATGATATTTTCAGATAGAAAGCTTTCTAAAAGGACAAAAAGTATATTAGTGGTCATCTGAGGTGATGGGAGATTGTGAGATTATGGCTAAGGGGAGCAAGGTTTCCTATGGGACAATGAAAATATTCCAAAATTTATTTGGTGATGATATCCATTTTTGTGAATATGCTAAAAGCCACTGAATGTTATACTTTAACTGTGTGAATTGTATCACTATAAAGATGTTTATAATGGGGCTGAGTGGAGAATGAAGTAGTAATATACGCCATCATGTGGACGAACCTTGAAAATATTATACTAAATGAAAGAAGTCAGATACTAAAGGCCACATATAATTCAATTATCATGAAATGAAAATAGGTACCTCAATAGAGACAGAAACTGTATCAGTGTTTCCCAGGGATTGGGAGAAGGCATAAGTAACTACTGACTACTAATGGGCATAGGGTTTGGTGATGATGAAAATATTCTGGAATTAGAGTGATAATTGCACAACTCTATGACTATACTAAAAACTACTGAATTGTACATTTTAAAAAGTAAATGCAATAATTTTCAATTAAAATAAGTGCCTATTTATAATGTATATTGCTTAATAAATAGTAAGCTTAATTATATGACTATGTTTGATTGTTAATCTTCTGAGGATATTTAAAGTTTATTTTGAATCAATTAAGTGCTCTTTTCTAACTAAAGCTCATTAAGCTCTATGGCAAATGGGTAATGATTAACACTTATAGATAAAACTATTCTTAATGAACAGAATATACAACTCACAACCCTTACTATTCATACTATAGTTTTGACTCAAGAATATATAGCTTTCATATTATGTGTACTGGAGAAGACTCTTAAGAGTCCTTTGGACTGCTAGGAGATCAAACCAGTCATTTCTAAAGGAAATCAACTCTGACAATTCACTGCGAGGACTGATGCTGAAGCTTCAGCTTCAATACTTTGGCCACTTGATGCAAAGTGCTGACTTATTGGAAAAGCCTCCAATGCTGGGAAAGATTGAAGGTAAAAGGAGAAGGGGCAGCAGAGAATGAGATGGTTGGACAGCATCACTGACTCAATGGATGCAAATTTGAGCAAACTCTGGGAGATGGTGGAGGGCAGAGAAGCCTGGTGTGCTGCAATCCATGGAATCAAAAAGAGTCAGACATGACTTAGTGACCGAACAACAATAATTAGCTCCAAATTCAAATACAGAACCTGGTTGAGTCACAAATACACCTAACTAAATGACCACATTTAGTTAAGTCATTAGGAACTTTGATAAGAGCAGTTCTGTACACAGAAGAACTCATTAGTCTCAGTTTTGGGTAATAAATCTGATGACAAGATTTTGACAGCAACATAATATGACTGTATTCATTTTAATGGCTATCTTGGAAAACGCAGATTGTATTCACACATCCAGAGTTGTTTGACATAGAATCTCCCCAAGAATAGTCGGTTGATGTAGTCAAATATTAAATAAATAAATATATATATTTGTCTATCAAGTCCATTAAATAATAGCGACTGAGTTTTAAACCTTTTCAACCATTTGTTTTTGACATAATAGACAAGGGTATTGACAAGCACAATCCAGGACAGACAGGAAGATTGGTTAAAGTGGCACTTCGGAGTGTTTGGAAATTTTTAAGGATTCACAAGTGACACTAGTTGTAAAGAACCCACTTGCCAGTGCAGGACATGTAAGAGACGCAGGTTTGATCCCTGGGTCGGGAAGGATCCCCTAGAGGAGAGCATGGTAATCCATTCCAGTATTCTTGCCTGGAGAATCCCATGAACAGAGGAGCCTGGCAGACTGTAGTCCATGGGGTTGCAAGGAGTCGGACACGACTGAAGCGACTTAGCATGTATACATGAAGAAGCAATATGAGTTCAAACTAAGTAGAATCTCTATTTTAGGTTATTGGTTACAATGCTGAATATCTGGGCAAAAATTTCTGCCCGTATTAAGCTTATATTTTAGATGCTAAGGAGGTAAAAATATAAACCTAATAAATGAAGTTGAGTATATTCAAGATGAGAACTTATTAATGTATTAAAAATAAGTGGAGTAGAGTAAGTAGAAGAATGTGCAGGGTGGGGGTGGGGGGAAGAGTCAAATTTCAGTATTAAAGGGTGTGATTGGAGCAGATCTTATTAAAGAATGGAAGTTAAACTGTATTTAAAGTGTTGCGGAAGAGTGATCCTGAAAGAGTTGCCGGTAGGAGTAAAGTTCTTGAGGTGCAGTGCTGTGAGAGCTGGCTTTGTAGTTGCTCACAAAAGCTGTTATTAATAGGAATTTTGTGAGCTGGTTGTTAAACATGTTCATCATTGAACATTAAATTAGAACTTTAAATGAAATACATTGTAAAGAAAAATAATAAGTATTTACAAACTCATCAGTTATCTTACTATAATTATTTTACTACAGGGTATTATGATTGATGCTCCTAAAGTTCTTCATATTTATTATGTCTATATTGTGAATACTGTATAAGGATATACTGGGTGGGCCAGAAAGTTCATTCAGGTTTTTCCATAAGCCCCTACAGAAAAACCTGAATGAAACTTTTGGTCAACCCAATATTTCTGTTCATCTCTCCCCAACACTGTCACACTGATACAGTTTGAAATCGCCAATGGCAGAAGCATTTATACTTCAGACATTGGCAAACACTACAGACTCAGGCTTGAATTTTTGTTTTATCAATTGTCAAGTCTTAAAGAGATAGAATTGTTAGTAAAGCCTTTTGAACTTAAAAGCATGTATCATTTTTTTCAAGATTTTAGTCAACTTCATATACAGTGTAATATTTGCTTCTGGGTTGATTTTTTAAGGAAATTGCTCTGGTTTCCTCTTCTTTTGTGTCCCTAAGCTTCCGATGACTGAGAGGTTTCTCCCACTTATTGAAGGAGGACCAGGAAGGACTGAGTGAACGTGTATAAATCTCAGCTTCACTTTAGGATAGGAGGACAGGAATCTAACTCTATGCTGTGTGTAACATGTAGACCATAGAGAGGAGAGTGTCAACACTCATCCTAATAAGCACAGTTCCCAAGTAGGTAATCTTATTTCTTTATGGAAGAGCCTTGCAGACTACTCCTGGGAGTGTTACAAGTGCAGTGTTAAGCGCAGTGTTACCAGTGTATGGGAAGGAGATATGTCGGAGAAACTGGGATATTCACACCGCAGTCCCCCACTGTCTCCCCACTTTCTCATGGCTCTCCAACATACTACCTGCAAAGCAAGTATTTCTGGCGTCTGGCTGTCAGATTTGCTTCTCCCTCCACTGCGCTGTTCTTACTTTCTCTCCTTTTCTATGAGCCTTTACTCTGCTACCCATGTCCTCAGTTTTACTCATACTGCATATCCACCAATGATTCTCTTTCTTTCAACCTCACTGTTAGAGTTCATCCTTTTCAATATTTACCTATAATCCTTTTAATTGGTACTTAGGAAAGAGAAAGATAGATGCATTGGATTGGTTTACTAGCCTTAATTCATAGTTTTCTACCATTAGCCATTCACAAAAAAAATCATAATTTTGTATATATGTTTACCTAATGCTAGTTAGGTAATACTGGCACTTTATGTAATAGGATAAAATAGAAACACACATGTTTTTATAAATGGACTTGGTTAATGAAACATACCACATTTCTACAGAAGTCAGCCATATGATACTATATCAATATATTGGGTTGGCCAAAAAGTCCATTTGGGTTTTTATGGAAAACCCCAAATGAACTTTTTGGGAAACCCAATATTGACTGACTGAGAAACATTCTTACAAAATGTTGTTGTCAAATAAAACTGATTAAAACATTACTGTAACCTAAGTGAATTCAGAGGTTTTATGAAGTCCAAACTCTGAATAGAGTTGCACTTTAAGAAATACATCTGAGAGTAAAACTAATTAAAACATATAAAATATATAGCTATCAAAGAATATTAAAGGCTATCAAATTAATCATCCAGAACTACACTATGACAGCCAATCTTCCGTCTTCTTTCATTTTCTCAAATCCTGTAACAGCTTTGGAGCATCTTACTTGCCAATTTCCACTCTATCTCCTTCCCTCCACAGAAAAAAACTGCTTACAGACATCCACAGCAAATAATGAATAATAGTTCCTTCTGTGAAGAACTTGCAATTTGATTTTCCCTTAAATTTTCTGATTGTGCAAACAAATATATTTACTTGTTCATTTATTTTTAAAGGCATTTGACTTTCTGAATCAAAGTTTATCATAATAAATGCTTATCTTGTTTATTTATTAACTGTACACAACTCATTCTTCAAAACACTCAGGTTAACTTTTGAGGTATTTATTTTCAATTATATTAGCATTTCATATGCCCCTCAAAATTATTCTCTTATGTATTGCTGTTTAAAGATTTCAAGTAGAATGAGTTAAACCATAATGTTTAGCAGCTAATAACTGGACAGCTGCTTTTACCAGCACTCTAGAAATGGTTGATTGGTTATTTTTCACACAAATGTTAGTCAACATTGTCCCAGAATATAAGTCTGTCTTTCAGAATTGGGTAATTTTTTTTTTCTTAATTTTAGCTACTTTAGATGTAATCAATGAAAGGAAGGGTTTTTTGTTTGTTTGTTTTTGTTTTTTAAATCAAAGACTATAGATGGATGTTCATAGGATATTCTTATTTTCTGCTTGCATATTTTTTTCTCTACAGTACCCTCAGTGGCAGCATATTATAAATTAATCAAGTGCTGTTAACTTCAGCATTATCTGTGGAAACTCTCAGGGCAAACTCAAATGGAGCCTGATATCTACTATGGCCTTTTTTACCATTTCATGGAAAGGGTACATATGGCTTCATTGTTTTCAACCCAAGTATTTTCAAATTTTCTGCCACTTACAAACTTGTGCTAAAGAAGTACACATGACTTACTGATTCTTTTCTCTAAAATCTTGCTCTCTCTATATATATATATATACATAAGTGCTATCTAAAGATATTTCTTTATATCCCAAACAACAACAAAAAAAATTGTTATATAGCCATGGTTTTGCAACTACTCCTAGAGAAGACAATAAGAGGAGTTGGAACACCAATTTCTCTTCTTTGCAGGAATAATAACATGATTCTCTTCAATGACTTGGCTATAGTATGCAAGCAAAGTAGTATTTTCCATCAACATTATCCAGTAGGAAATAAATAACTGCTTTTGTCACAATGTAGTTAACTCTAAAAGTGGAGACATCAGAAATACATGATACATGTATTTTCTAGTCACCTTTATAGCATTTTCCATCCAGGAGTCTTGACTAACAATGATTTATTGCTGTCTATACTGTATGGTTAGAAAACTTTGAATGTATGGGAGTAGTCATGCAGTCAGTGTAAAAGTGAATCATGTTTAAGCAAAGTACTAAATGAATGTATTTTGGAATAATTGTTATCCAATAAATAATATGTCCTATTTAGTTTTACTGAGAAACAAGTCGTTCTTCAATTATTTATTCAGTGAGATTGTCAGTCTACACATTTGTGGCCAACTAAAAGCAAGAGAAATATGATTGAGCTGCCAGAGCCACTAGGACATCCTGACATGACAAGAGCACTGTTGCTAACAAGACAGATGTTAAGTAGAAATTCAAGAACATGCGGATGGAGGGCAAAATTTTTTCTAAGAAAATCATCATTAAAACTTAATGAACTACACTAATGATATAAGCTTAAATGATTAAAACTTTAAATATCTAAAAAATAAGAAAACTAAATAAACTTATGGATACAGAGAACTGATTGGTACTTATCAGAGGCAGGGCATGGGAAGTGAGCAAAATGAGTATTTTATATTAAATGTGGTATAATCTTTGTGTATTATTTAAAGTATTTGAAATGTTAAAAGTAATTGATGGTTTTAAGCTGTGAGAAAATACAATTAAGTTTGTAAACTGAATTGGAATATTTATGGGAACTCTGTTCCTGGCTTTTGTTAATGCATTTATTAGGATTCTTATGTCTAAAAAATAAAATAGATTTTTAAATTCAGTTGAGTACACTTAAGAGAATGGAATTTGCTAGTTTTGTGACAGTTACAGGTACTTAACTTGGGTTCAGTCGCTCAGTTGTGTCCAACTCTTTGTGACGCCATGAATTGCAGCACGCCAGGCCTCCCTGTCCATCACTAACTCCTGGAGTTCACTCAAACTCACATCCATTAAATTGAGTCAGTGATGCCATCCAGCCATCTCATCCTCTGTCGTCCCCTTCTCCTCTTGCCCGTAATCCCTCCCAGCATCAGAGTCTTTTCCAATGAGTCAGCGCTTCACATGAGGTGGCCAAAGTACAGGAGCTTCAGCTTTAGCATCATTCCTTCCAATTAACACCCAGGACTGATCTCCTTTAGAATGGATTGGTTGGATCTCCTTGCAGTCCATGGGACTCTCGAGAGTCTTCTCCAACACAACAGTTCAAAAGCATCAATTCTTCAGCACTCATCTTTCTTCACAGTCCAACTCTCACATCCATACATGACTACTGGAAAAACCATAGCTTTGACTAGATGGACCTTTGTTGGCAAAGTAATGTCTCTGATTTTGAATATGCTGTCTAGGTTGGTCATAACTTTTCTCCCAAGGAGTAAGCATCTTTTAATTTCATGGCTGCAATCACCATCTGCAGTGATTTTGGAGCCCAAAAAAATAAAGTCTGACACTGTTTCCACTGTTTCCCATCTATTTCCCAAGAAGTGATGGGATTAGATGCCATGATCTTCCTTTTCTGAATGTTGAGCTTTAAGCCAACTTTTTCACTCTCCTCTTTCACTTTCATCAAGAGGCTTTGTAGTTCCTCTTCACTTTCTACCATAAGGGTGGTATCATCTGCATATCTGAGGTTATTGATATTTCTCCCAACAATCTTGATTCCAGCTTGTGCTTCTTCCAGCCCAGCATTTCTCATGATGTACTCTGCATATAAATTAACTTGGGTTAACAAATCATTAATGTCAAATAAAGTAAGAGACTAGTCTCACTTTTATTTAAATATTACTTATATATTTTTAAAAAATTGTTAAAAAAACTAAAAGACTTAAGTAAACCAATTTTTAGTAAAGTGTTAGTCGCTCAGCTGTGTCTGACTCTTTGCGACCCCATGGACTGTAGCCCACTAGGCTCCTCTGTCCATGGAATTCTCCAGGCAAGAATACTGGAGTGGGTTGCCATTCCCTTCTCCAAGAGATCTTCCCCACCCAGAGATCGAACCTGGGTCTCTGGCATTGCAGGCAGACTCTTTACCATCTGAGCCATCAGGGAAGCCCTAAACTGAATATTAATTTGAAATCTCCAAACATTAAAACCCATGTTAGTATGACACAACCCATAACAAAAATTTGTACCTAACATAATTGGTTATCGCCATCTTTTCTTCATCAAGTGTCAGAGCAGCCTATAGTTTTAAATGTTTGTGAGGGTGGGAAAGAATGAAAGGAGGATCAAGGAAAAAGAGGTCAGGCAGGGAAACAGCAAGTAAGATTGAATGCACATGTCTGTATATAACAAATTGATTCTCTGGTGGATCAGGTGGTAAAGAATTCACCTGCAATGCAGGAGACCTCGGTTAGATCCCTAGGTTGGGAAGATCCCCTGGAGGAGGGCATGGCAACCCACTGTAGTGTTCTTGCCTGGAGAATCTCCAGGGACAGAGGAGCTTGGTGGGCTACACTCCATGGGGTCCCACAGAGTTGGACATGACTGAGGGACTAAGCACAAATAGGTGTATAATATCTATATATTCCAAATACACCATTAATTGATTTTTTAATTTCTTTTACTAATGGATTTATGCTAATCTACCCATTATAGAAATATACCTTTTTATATGACTGTGGCTATGAGGTCCTGAGTCACATCTAAGAGAAGGGCTTTATCACTCCAGCTGAATAATCTTGAGTTTCTCCCCTGGAGTGGTCTTCTATGTCTTTTTAGATGACCCATATCCAAAGATACCTCTTGCCCTTGGGGTTGATATTAGTCTAACTGGCTGAACAAGAACTTCAGTATAAAGAGGTTTCATGTTCTTCATATGTTAATTACAGTAGCCTTGTATAAAACAACCTGGAAAGGGCAGGGCAAGTACAAGGATGAAGCTGTGATTTATATCAGCTTGGACAACAATGGTTGATCTGACCACCCAATATATCTTCTAATGTATTAAACAAAACATGTACTGGCTCACAATGGAAACTTAAAATTTCTTAACATCATTCATTGGAGGCTGTCATACAGGTCTTAGGCATGCAGTGGGAGATTTCAACACCCTTTCTACAGCTGGAGTAAAAGCACATTGATTTGAGCTTGTGGAGTCAAGCATCTGGTCACTAACCTGAAAACTAGGACTCAAAGACAGAACCATCTCTTTCAAAACTTTTCGGTATGTCTTTTTGGCTTTCATTGTGATGCAAATTCAGTTGGTGGAGTTCTGCCAGTTACTAAGCCCAGAGGGGAAAAATCTTCTAATCAATCATCTGACCCAGGGAGCAGTTCTTGGTCCTTGAAACAAATTTCAAAAATAAAGGAAGATTTGCCCTTGAAGGCCCTTGCTTGAGCATATCTGTCTTTTTTAATGGTGTACTTTGGAAAAAATTCCAAGCAATGTTCCATTGGTTAATTTTTTCTTCCTAAAAAGGCAATAGCAATAAGCAGTTAGTATTTGAGATGACTGGTAGGCTGCTGAAGAAGCTTCATGGAATTTTAATGATATAAATTGGGTTAGAGGAATGTACATTTTAAAGTGCTACGATTTCTTTCTATATGGCCATAATTTAAACAATTACTTTTGTAAAATCCACAAGGCAAAAGAGTTATCATATGATGTATTAGCAGAATGAGATGAGTTTTAGTACTATGAAGCAACATTAACCAAGCACAAAGTGAAAGCTTTTTTACGTAAGTAGTATAAATTTCTGTATTGACAGATAGGTGCCTGATATTTTCAGGCATGGTCCATTTGTCAAGTTATAAGTAGTCAAAAAACGTATTCCTTGAAGGCATAGAAAAAGTATCAAATCTTTTGATAAGTTTATCTAAAAAGTATCCCAATGACCTCAAACTGTGCTAAGACCTTTTAGATCTTCAGTAATCGGTGATTGACAACCTAGAAAAAGTCATACATTTTAAAACTTTTGTATCAGTGATTTTTAGTTGAATGGGTTTGTCTGGCTGTCTTAACATTGAATTTACATACAACAGAATGGAATCAGAAAGTAGGTATTTTTGGTTTCAAGAACGACTAAGAGAAAATCAATCCCTTAATTCCAAGTCCAAGAAATAACAAATTGAATCAATTAATAAATACTCTCTGGAAATTCTCATTCTTTAACTGAATGCATATTTAACTAAATGTCACAAAAATAAAAATACAACACTACCTTCAAGACACTAGAGTGGGGTGGGGAGAACAGAGGGACAGTCCATAGTTAGTGGTATGGCAGAGGAATACAGGTATATACTTATCTATATACAAGGTAGAAAAACAAGCCTATACAGTTTGTAAAGGCATTGAAAATGGAAATCCACACACATTAAGCCTACTATGTTCTAGGGAGAATTGACTTAAATTGAAGTCAAACGACAAAGGAGAATTTTAATTTTACTCTATCCTATATTCTACATTTCTTATGAGTTATATATTACTTTCTTTCTTAGCCTGTATCTGGATATACAGAACTTTATTCAAATTATCTTTTTGTCCAGATTAGCTATCCCTTCTGATCAAAGAGAGGAAAGCTGTCTTTCTGGAGTAATAAACAGTGCAGCAGAAATTTTCAATGCCCTAAACAGGAAAAGCAAATCTACCTGTATAAGATGGGCAATGAGCAGTATCTTGAGCACAAGCTTATATTGAAAGATTAAATGACGAGTTTAGGTTTATCAATATTACACTAAAATGACAATAACTGAATAACTGTGATCATCAACAATTTATGTAGAATCAAAGTTCTAGCTAACATCAATCTATTTGTTACTGAGAAGTTCTCTTTGAACACAGCGGAGTGGAGAAATTCATGTATTGGTTTCTGTAACATATTTATTGCATACTTAAAATTCAAAAAGTACTGTACCAGGAGTAGGATAGACAGACAGGGAGCAGACAGACTATAGCTGCCTTTATCAAACTTATTTCCTAGTATTACAAAAGTACCCAACTTTGACTCAGATGGTAAAGAATCAGCCTGCAATATAGGAGACCCATGTTTGATCCCTGGGTCAGGAAGATACCCTGGAGAAAGGAATGGCAACCTACTCCACTATTCTTGCCTGGAAAATCCCATGGATAGAGTAGTCTAGGATAGAGAAGACAGATGAAAGCTGCCTTTATCAGACTTATTTTCTAGTATTACAAACAATAAATAGAGTAAATTTATAAAATATGTAATTAGTAAAAACATATACTATGGAAAAAATTAAAGTATTTAATAGAGGTGTTTAAGATTTTGATGCAAGGGCATTTACCTTTAGACAGTGTGGCCAGAAAAAGTCTCATAGAGAAGGTAACATTTAATTAAAGACTTGAAAGGGATAAATTATCTATCTATATGATATACATTAATTTGCCAACAAAGGTCCATCTAGCCAAGGCTATGGTTTTTCCAGTGGTCATGTATGGATGTGAGAGTTGGACTGTGAAGAAAGCTGAGCACTGAAGAACTGATGCTTTTGAACTGTGGTGTTAGAGAAGACTCGAGAGTCCCTTGGACTGCAAGGAGATCCAACCAGTCCATTCTAGAGGATCAGTCCTGGGTGTTCATTGGTAGGACTGATGCTGAAGCTGAAACTCCAATTCTTGGGCCAACTGATGCCAAGAGCGGACTCATTTGAAAAGACCCTGATGTTGGGAAAGATTGAGAGCAGGACGAGAAGGGGACGACAGAGGATGAGATGGTTGATGGCATAACCGACTCAATGGACATGAGTTGTCTGGGGAGGGAGGCCTTACAAATAGCTGTGAAAAGAAGAGAAGCAAAAAGCAAAGGAGAAAAGGAAAGATATAAGCATCTGAATGCAGAGTTCCAAAGAATAGCAAGAAGAGATAAGAAAGCCTTCCTCTGAGATCAATGCAAAGAAATAGAGGAAAACAACAGAATGGGGAAGACTAGAGATCTCTTCAAGAAAATTAGAGACACCAAGGGAACATTTCATGCAAAAGTGGGCTCGATAAAGGACAGAAATGGTATGGACCTAACAGAAGTAGAAGATATTAAGAAGAGGTGGCAAGAATACACAGAAGAACTGTACAAAAAGATCTTCACGACTAAGATAATCATGATGGTATGATCACTCACCTAGAGCCAGACATCCTGGAATGTGAAATCAAGTGGGCCTTAGAAAGCATCACTATGAACAAAGCTAGTGGAGGTGTGGAATTCCAGTTGAGCTATTTCAAATCCTGAAAGATGATGCTGTGAAAGTGCTGCACTCAATATACCAGCAAATTTGGAAAACTCAGCAGTGGCCACAGGACTGGAAACGGTCAGTTTTCATTCCAATCCCAAAGAAAGGCAATGCCAAAGAATGCTCAAACTACTGCACAATTGCACTCATCTCACACACTAGTAAAGTAATGCTCAAAATTCTCCAAACCAGGCTTCAGCAATACGTGAACTGTGAGCTTCCTGATGTTCAAGTTGGTTTTAAAAAAGGCAGAGGAACCAGAGATCAAATTGGTAACATCCACTGGATCATGGAAAAAGCAAGACAGTTCCAGAAAAACATCTATTTATGTTTTATTGACTATGCCAAAGCCTTTGACTGTGTGGATCATAATAAACTGTGGAAAATTCTGAGAGAGATGGGAATACCAGACCACCTTACCTGCCTCTTGAGAAACCCATATGCAGGTCAGGAAGCAACAGTTAGAACTGGACATGGAACAACAGACTGGTTCCAAATAGGAAAAGGAGTACATCAAGGCTGTATATTGACACCCTGCTTATTTAACTTCTATGCAGAGTACATCATGAGAAACGCTTGGGCTGGAAGAAACACAAGCTGGAATCAAGATTGCCAGGAGAAATATCAATAACCTCAGATATGCAGATGACACCACTCTTATGGCAGAAAGTGAAGAGGAACTAAAAGGCCTTTTGATGAAAGTGAAAGAGGAAAGTGACAAAGTTGGCTTAAAGCTCAACATTCAGAAAACGAAGATCATGGTATCTGGTCTCATCACTTCTTGGGAAATAGATGGGGAAACAGTGGAAACAGTGTCAGACTTTATTTTTTGGGGCTCCAAAATCACTGCAGATGGTGATTGCAGCCATGAAATTAAAAGACACTTACTCCTTGGAAGAAAAGTTATGACCAACTTAGATAGTATAAAAAAAGTAGAGACATTACTTTGCCAACAAAGGTCCATCTATTCAAGGCTATGGTTTTTCCAGTGGTCATGTATGGATGTGAGAGTTGGACTGTGAAGAAGGCTGAGCGCTGAAGAATTGATGCTTTTGAACTGTGGTGTTGGAGAAGACTCCTGGCAGTCCCTTGGACTGCAAGGAGATCCAACCAGTCCATTCTAAAGATCAGCCCACTTTGGCCACCTCATGTGAAGAGTTGACTCATTGGAAAAGACTCTGATGCTAGGAGGGATTGGGGACAGGAGGAGAAGGGGATGACAGAGGATGAGATGGCTGGGTAGCATCACCAACTCGATGGATGTGAGTTTGGGTGAACTCTGGGAGTTGGTGATGGACAGGGAGGCCTGGTGTGCTGCCATTCATGGGGTCACAAAGAGTTGGACACGACTGAGCTATTGAACTGACCCGAACTGAACTGAAACTCCAGGAATTGGTGATGGACAGGGAGGCCTGGTGTGCTGCAGTCCATGAGGTCACAAAAAGTCAGACACAACTGAGCGACTGAAGTGAATTTATAATATATGTAAATATTTATATATTTATAAATATATAAATTTTATATTATATTGTTTATTATATATTATAAATATATAATATATAAATTATTTTACATTATATAATAATATATCATATATTAATATATTATATAATATATTATATGCAAATTATTATATATTTATATATAATATATTATTTATATATAAATATATATTTATTTATAATATATTATTTATATATAAATATATATTTATTTATATATATTAACATATATATATAAAGTATGTCTATGTGACATAAATTGAACCAGTGTACATGTTAGAAATAAAACCAATTAATTTTTTCCTTTTGTTCAGTAAATGGAGAGTGATAATTCATTTTATGATTTGTCTAATTTACAATTACAAGATCTTTTAACAGGTGGCTTCTCTGGTTTTTTGGTCAAAAACGATTGAAAATCAACAATTACAGCAGGCATTGTGGAGCTGCAAACCCAATACTTACTCAGCCCTCCTCTCTTTTGCAAAAGATTATGTCAAATGGAAATCCATGTGCTCCTGTTGACATAATCTCTTACAAATAGAATAACCCTATGGCACTGGCAATTAAGAAGGAAACACTTTAGATTTCTTGAAAGACTGCAGGCACTGTGACTTAGTCTCCTTGCTTTATGTTCTGGCCTTGAATACAGATAAGATGCCTGGATTTGGGTAGATATTCTGGACCACTGAGTGGCAAGGAAAGGCCTAAGGAATCTGAAATATTATCCCTACTAATATGGCTGTTAAATCAATGCTAGAAACTGCTTTACTCAAGACTTTTTTTTTTTAATTCCTTGAGAAAAATACACCCCTATTCATTTGGACTGCTGTAACTCAGATTTTCATATACCTGTGGCTGAAGGCTTATCTAGATTTTATAGACAGAAACACTAGCTCATACATCTATGGTATTTATGCTTTTATACACACCATCATGTAAACAAAAGCCATTCTTACACCTAAGACTGCATGTCTTCTTCCATAGTTCTTAAACTCATGGCATCTCACAAATGATGAATATATTAGCTTTTCAATTAAAAAATAGTCTTTGATAAGGACACACTCTATTTTGGAGACAATTTTAATTCATAAAGAAGTGAGTGAGTTAAGCACAAACTTGGGAACATATAATCATATTCAGATATTAAGTATTACAGTAAAACTTGACTTAATATAACCCTTCTTTCAGCCACAAAGAAAATGAAACTAGGTCTTGAGAAAATATGTTAATCAACATCCAATAACACTAAGTAAATATGTCATGATGGAATAAGAATGCCATTTACATACAGATCTTGATCTTGTGCTGTTGACAGACACATAAAGTGTGTCTTTCAATTGTACAGAGTTATTTAGTAGCTTCTGCTTAAAAAAAAAAAACTATAACCAGCGACAGAGCATTTTCTAACTTTTATTGAGATTAAAAAAAACATTTTTTGATACAATTAAGAAAGTATTTACAGTAGCTAAGGTAGTGTAAGCATATATTATATATCCTATGAAGAAGGAAAATTATACTATATATTACCACAAATTTTGTCACATATTTATTTAAAAAGGTTCAGAAGTCTTCCCCTCCCCAATTGTAACTAGTTACATCTTCCTCTACCCTCAGTTTTAGTGTCAGAATTATATAAAAGTGTAGTAAAGGGAATTAGTGGCATTTGATTGACTTACATGGAAAGAAACTGGATTTAAAATATTCTTTAGTGAATTGCATCAAATGAATAAAATATGTTGTTGCTGTTCAGACACTAAGTCATGTCCAACGCTTGGTGACCCCATGGACGCTAGGCTCCTCTGTACTCCACTATCACTCAATGTGTGCTTAAATTCATGTCTGCTGAGTCTGTGATGCCATCAAACCATTTCATCTTCTGCCATCCCCTTCTCTTTTTGCCTCAATCTTTCCCAGCATCAGAGTCTTTTCCAATGAATCAGCTTCTTGCATCAGGTGGCCAAAATATTAGAGCTTCAGCATCAGTACTTCCAATGAATATTCAGAATTGATTTCCTTTAGGATTGACTGGTTTGTTCTTCTTATAGTCCAAGGGACTCTCAAGAGTCTTCTCCAGCACTGCATTTCAAAATAGCAATTCTTCAGAGCTCAGCTTTCTTCATGGTCCAACTCTCACATGTGTATGTGACTATTGGAAAAACCATAGCTTTGACTATATAGACCTTTGTTGGCAAATGATGTCTCTGCTTTCTAATATTCTGTCTAAATTATGCAGGTAAATATTATTTTCTATAACTTCTAATTATTTATTTGTTTTATCCAATGAGTGATATTGTTACTCTCAAGTTTTCTAAATTTCCTTTGCTTTAAATATTATACTATAACCCACTGTGGAAGATATTTGAAATAAGGTTTGAAGGGGAAAGAGTATAGCTATTCTTTTACAATTACCTTACAGCCATCTGTAAATGGAAATGAACCTATAAATATGAACTGTAAATAATTAGTGCATCTGTGAAAAAATTTCTCTTTTGGAATTAGAAAGTTATTCAAAGTGTACATGTGTGTGTTTTACAAGTTGTGTGAATAGAAATTAACTAGACATGATGATTAATCAATCACAACTAAATATGAATTCTGTTTTTCTTATACTCTAAGAAAGAAAAGTTTAAATGCCTTCTCAGTCATGTCTGACTCTTTGCGACCCCGTGGACTGTAGCCCGCCAAGCTCCTCTGTCCATGGGATTCTCCAGGCAAGAATATTGGAGTGGGTTGCCATTTCCTTCTCCAAACCAAATGTTACTATGGCAGGAGAATGGACTGTATTGCTGTAAGACTTATTTTTTTTTTTAATCTTCATCACATGTGTTCATTAACAGCAAAAATTTGGTAGAGTCCTATACAGAAAAATGTCCTAGAACTAATTTATCTTACCTCTTCCATCTTTGATAAACAATATTTCAGGACAACGTGAATTTACCAGATAATCGTTCACTCTCAGAATGAGTCAAGATAACATACTGAGAGTTGTGAAGTCCAAATATTCTATGATGCTTTTTTGTATTTATTTTTGCAATTTATTTCAAGTAATTTTATAGCTGACTAGGTGAATGCTTAAGGCCACTGGAAAAGTAAATGGAGATTCCATCAATACTTCTTCCCAGGGCTACTGAAGGAAGCATCTTTGTTTCTTATAAACATATTTAAAATTATTCAGTTCTAAAATTGTAATTCTGTTGTTTATATAATTATTATTTGAACATCGATTAAAACCATTTTTCTTATAAAGATTCATATTTTAAATACACATATATAAGAAGTCCTTTCTGAATGTCCATTCCACATTTGGGGCTGCTTGCCATTTTTACTAGTTTTCAAAAGAAAAGACTACTTCTTCCTCATGCAGAAGCAAAGGTTCTTGTCCCATAACTGAGATTCAGCAGAGACCTAAGAGCTAGAGAAGTGATTACTGAATCTTATTCTATTCACAAATTCTGTCACTTTGAATAAGTCACTTGGATGAATCACTGTGTCCTCTAAATTTATGGAGTCAGAGTAACAACATACATTAAACTACTATTGAAATGGGACTCTCAGTTATTATAAACAAAGTTTGTAATTATTATTCTATTAAGTATCATACAGGTGCATGCAATAGTATATCTTAAGCACTGTGCAAATATAATTTATTGTTAATATTAATAATTTGACAAGTGGGAAGATGCAAACACTGTAAGGTTATTAGATGTAAAATTATTTCCGAAAAACTTGTATTCAAAGATTTGAAATTCTGACTATATATTTAAATGGTCAGTTTATTTGTCCATGTTACTTCTAGCTGGTAAATTCTGAGGGCTACTGCACTTTTTATCTTAATTATTATTTTATTGCAGTATCTGGCACAGTGCCTAATGTGTAGTAGGCATTAAATACACAAACACCCAAATTATATACACAGTAATTAACTTGTAGATGACTACATGCATGAATGAAACAGGAAAACCTTTCCTTTCTCTATGCAGATATAGTAGTGGATGGAAAGGTATAGGTGAAAGAGTATAGGTGAAAAATTAGGACCTACAGATAGAACCAGGAGGAAATTAGTAAACACAAATTTCTAAAAACATGTTCAAAAACAGAAATATCTGTGATAAACCATAATGGAAAAGCATGTTGGAAAAGAATATTTAAAAATAACATATGTCTTACGTTTAAATCTTTAATCCATTTTGAATTTATTTTTGTGTATGGTGTTAGAAAGTGTTCTAGTTTCATTCTTTTACAAGTGGTTGACCAGTTTTCCCAGCACCATTTGTTAAAGATTGTCTTTAATCTATTGTATATTCTTGCCTCCTTTGTCAAAGATAAGGTGTCCATAGGTGCATCTATTTATCTCTGGGCTTTCTATTTTGTTCCATTGATCTATATTTCTGTCTTTGTGCCAGTACCATACTGTCTTGATGACTATGGCTTTATAGTAGAGCCTAAAGTCAGGCAGTTGATTCCTCCAGTTCCATTCTTCTTTCTCAAGATTGCTTTGGCTATTCAAGGTTTTTTGTATTTCCATACAAATTGTGAAATTATCTGTTCTAGCTCTGTGAAAAATGCTGTTGGTAGCTTGATAGGTATTGCATTGAATCTATAGATTACTTTGGGTAATATACTCCTTTCCACTATATTGATTCTTCCAATCCATGAACATGGTTTATTTCTCCATCTATTAGTGTCCTCTTTGATTTCTTTCACCAGTGTTCTACAGTTTTCTATATATAGGTCTTTTGTTTCTTTAGGTAAATATATTCCTAAGTATTTTATTCTTTTCATTGCAATGGTGAATAGAATTGTTTCCTTAATTTCTGTTTCTATTTTCTCATTATTAGTGTATAGGAATACAAGGGATTTCTGTGTGTTGATTTTATATCCTGCAACTTTACTATATTCATTGATTAGCTCTAGTAGAGGAGAACATAGGCAAAACACTCTCTGACATAAATCACAGCAGGATCCTCTATGATCCACCTCAGAATATTGGAAACAAAAGCAAAAATAAACAAATGGGACCTAATTAAAATTAAAGGTTTCTGCACAACAAAGGAAACTATAAGCAAGGTGAAAAGACAGCCTTCTGAATGGGAGAAAATAATACCAAATGAAGCAACTGACAAACAACTAATCTCAAAAATATACAAGCAACTCCTGTAGCTCAATTCCAGAAAAATAAATGACCCAGTCAAAAAATGGGCCAAAGAACTAAACAGACATTTCTCCAAAAACGACGTACAGATGGCTAACAAACACATGAAAAGATGCTCAACATCACTCATTATCAGAGAAATGCAAATCAAAACCACAATGAGATACCATTTCACACCAGTCAGAATGGCTGTGATCCAAAAGTCTACAAGCAATAAATGCTGGAGAGGGTGTGGAGAAAAGGGAACCCTCTTACACTGTTGGTGGGAATGCAAACTAGTACAGCCACTATGGAGAACAGTGTGGATATTCCTTAAAAAACTGTAGATAGAACTGCCATATGACCCAGCAATCCCACTCCTGGGCATACACACCGAGGAAACTAGATTTGAAAGAGACATGTGTACCCCAATGTTCATCGCAGCCAGAACATGGAAGCAACCTATATGTCCATCAGCAGATGAATGGATAAGAAAGCAGTGGTACATATACACAATGGAGTGTTACTCAGCCGTTAAAAAGAATACATTTGAATCAGTTCTCATGAGGTGGATGAAACTGGAGCCTATCACACAGAGTGAAGTAAGCCAGAAAGAAAAACACCAATACAGTATAATAACATTTATACATAGAATTTAGAAAGATGGCAATGATGACCCTGTATGCAAGACAGCAAAAGAGACACAGATGTATAGAACAGTCTTTTGGACTCTGTGGGAGAGGGAGAGGGTGGGATGATTTGGGAGAATGGCACTGAAACATGTATATTATCATATGTGAAATGAATTGCCAGTCCAGGTTTGATGCATGATACAGGATGCTCGGGGCTGGTGCACTGGGATGACCCAGAGGGATGGTATGGGGAGGGAGATGGGAGGGGGGTTCAGGATGGGGAACACATGTACACCCGTGGCAGATTCATGTCAATGTATGACAAAACCAATAAATATTATAAAGTAATTAGCCTCCAATTAAAATAAATAAATTTATATTTTAAAAAAAGAAAAAGACTATATGTATATCTGAATCACTGCTATACAGCAGAAATTAATACACTGTAAATAACAATTCTTTAACAACAACAGCAAAAAAAAAAAAAACCCCAGAAATATCTATGTTCATAGTAGAAATTTCTTTGTAATAAGACATGTTAAACAAAGGTCAGATGGCCTCCCCATCATGGCAGTAGCAATATTAGAAGGATTCACTTTCACTTGGTTAGAGGGTGTTCAAGGTAACATCTGCGATCCTTTAAATGCATTCCAAACCACAGTTTTTCAAAACCCTCTTTAGATACAGAATAATTAAAATATTTCAAAAAATTATCTGGCCAATTTAGTTAATATAATTGATTTTGTCATCTTGTATTCCAATCCAAAGAACATTTTCTACATCTGACATTTGTGTACCTCACTGCAACATAAAGCAATGAATGAACTAAACTGTCAGGAAAGCTTAAAGTGCTACAGTCCTTTTAAAGGCTATAGTCTTGGTTGATATTTCCTTAGTGAAATGGAGTCCCCAGTAGGCATTTGCCTTCCTACCAGCTGACATGCAACTAAATATTTTATTGAAGAACTGATCAGGACCAGGGACTTTATGAATAGGGCTTTCTTGACCTTAAAAATCTTTCAAAAGATCTCCATGAGTGTTCTGGAGAGAAAAGTGGGAGCTGGCTGACAACAAGCTGAGAGTAACAGTCATTAGTTCTAAATGCTGAGTAATGGAGCATAACATGTTTCATCAAGAACAGCCAGCAGAAACGGTCCTTAAAATATCTACAGTATCAAGTATTGAAATGAACAATTACCATGTGATAGATAAGCAAAGTGTGAGCACATAGGTTGTTATTACTGTGATCTGCTCAACATTTAGAGGGAATGACACCCACTTCTTATGAAGGAATATTTTATATACATGTGAGGGTTACCTTGTAAAAATCAAACTGCCGTAAATTACAGTCCTGGTGGAATGCTTTAGTTAAATGCACTGTTAAAAAGCACAGAGTCATGAAATAAGACAGTTGAGAGGAATTTAGTGATCATTCTTTTTATGTTATATTTGAGGTAAAAAAAAATTAAAGCCCAGATTGATTAAGTGATTTGCCTAAATGATTTGTTGTAAGTTATTAACAGGTCTATTTGTCCTTAATCTCAGGCCATATACCTCCAGCTATCACACAGAAATTCATTAAAATATTGATATAGTTAATTAAACAGTCTAAGTTAACTAAATGACACATTTCAAAGTAATGTGGCAAATTGGCTTTGCACATTTAACTGCTTTCCCTGCTACCTGTCTAACTCCTCCAATCCACAGAAAAATATTTATACCACATTGGAAATAACAGAGAATGCCAGCCACATGCCAAATATTGTGGAATCCCCAAAAGATATAGTACAGATGAGATCAGAACAAGGGAAGACCGACCAGTTAAGACATCATGCTGCTGCTAAGTCGCTCCAGTCGTGTCCAACCCTGCACGACCCCATAGATGGCAGCCCACCAGGCTCCCACGTCCCTGGGATTCTCCAGGCAAGAACACTGGAGTGGGTTGCCATTTCCTTCTCCAATGCATGAAAGTGAAAAGTGAAAGTGAAGTTGCTCAGTCGTATCCGACTCTTAGTGACCCCATGGACTGCAGCCTACCAGGCTCCTCAGCCCATGGGATTTGCCAGGCAAGAGTACTGGAGTGGGTAAAAAGTCAAAGCCCAAGCCAGCAGAAGCAAATGCCACCAAGTTCAAAGATAAGTGCTCAGGCAAAGGCAGTAGATGAGAAGTAGACATTCATCTTTCCAGTTCTTCTGAGCAATTCAGAACTGGTACACACAATGTCACCCAAAATATTGATTTCTACTTTACCTTCACTGTGGGATGCAGGACTCTGTGTGAAAATGTGAGTGTGTTTTATTGGCTGGAATTGGGGGCCAGCCACTCACATCTACAGTCTTGTAGTAGAAAGGCAGTGCCCCCAGCTATTTGGTTTGTAACAACTGACATGGACAGAGCACTTCAGCACAGTGCCACAACGCTTCCTCCAAGTCTCACTGTTTACTGATCATAAAATAATGGACTTGTCATCTGACATCATTATAGTGCAATCCAAATGTTTTCATTCTCTTACTTCCTGGGACCCAAGTGTTTGAACAGATACCAAGAATACCCTGATGGAAACCATGTCATAATCATAAATATGAAGATACTGGATCATTCAAAGTAAGAAACTTATACTCTGTGCAGCTATCACCTGTTTTGGAGTAATGACAAAATTATAAACTAAGTCAAAAGAAAATTTTTATTTCAAGAAAAAGAATGTAAATGTACCCAGTTGGAGCATGAACTGAGGTCTGTTATATTTTATGGCCAATGAAGATTAGAACTCAGTCTTGTAATTCAGGTGGTCAGTCCTCAGGACACAGTCTACCCCACAAGAATCTATCTTGTATGGAGTCAGAAACTTACAGTATGTTTATTGCTAAGACTCAAACTTTTAAAATGATAGAAAAAGAAAATCAAATACAAAATAATAAAAAAAATAAAAGGAAACGTCAGCCTATAATTTTAAAGATTCTTCCTTTTTTAGAGTCACAAAATATAAAGAGGGATGTATTGCTTCTCTTAACAGAATACTAGATGACCAATTACTGCTGCTAAGTCATTTCAGTCACGCCCAACTCTGTGCGAACCCATAGACAGCAGTCCACCAGGCTCCCATGTCCCTGGGATCTTCCAGGCAAGAACACTGGAGTGGGTTGCCATTTCCTTCTCCAGTGCAGGAAAGTGAAAAGTGAGAGTGAAGTTGCTCAATTGTGTCCGACTCTTCTCGACCCCATGGACTGCAGCCTACCAGGCTCCTCCATCCGTGGGATTTTCCAGGCAAGAGTACTGGAGTTGGTTGCCATTGCCTTCTCCAACCAATTACCATTATTAACTAGAATAATTAGATGACCAATAAGGTATCTGGTCATCTAATTAAATCCTCTTACTTGATTCCTTCAGTTCAGTCGCTCAGTCGTCTCCGACTCTTTGTGACCCCATGAATTGCAGCACGCCAGGCCTCCCTGTCCATCACCAACTCCCAGAGTTCACCCAAACTCATGTCCATGGAGTAGGTGATGCCATCCAGCCATCTCATCCTCTGGCGTCCCCTTCTCCTTCTGCCCCCAACCCCTCCCAGCATCAGAGTCTTCTCCAATGAGTCAACTCTTCGTATAAGGTAGCCAAAGCGTTGGGGTTTCAGCCTCAGCATCATTCCTTCCAATGAACACCCAGGACTGATCTCCTTTAGAATGGACTGGTTGGATCTCCTTGCAGTCCAAGGGACTCTAGTGTCTTCTCCAACACCACAGTTCAAAAGCATCAATTCTTCGGTGCTCAGCTTTCTTCACAGTTCAACTCTCACATCCATACATGACCACTGGAAAAACCATAGCTTTGAGTAGACAGACCTTTGTTGGCAAAGTAATATCTCTGCTTTTGAACATGCTATCTAGGTTGGTCATAACTTTCCTTCCAAGGAGTAAGCGTCTTTTAATTTCATGGCTGCAATCACCATCTGCAGTGATTTTGGAGCCCCCCAAAATAAAGTTTGACACTATTTCCACTGTTTCCCCATCTATTTCCCATGAAGTGATGCTCACTATCAAAATTTTCATCATCGCTGTAGCTTTGCTTGTAGTAAAAAAAAGGAACCTACTCACATCCACACAAGTGTTTAGTTTTATATTTGATTGCAAAGCTGTAATTTGGCTTTCTCATTTTATGGGCTGGTGTGGAAGATGAAGGGATGAGCATTATACTTGCAAACATGCATCAGTAAATAGTGAATGAGCATCAGTATTCATGTGTGATGAAGAAGATTTAAAGCCCAAATAAACAGGATAAAAAGGTTTCTTATGGATCATTGTATTGTTTATAAATATCGTGCATATAAAACACAACACTGCAATATGTAACTAAAAAGACAAACTCAGAAATATCATTAACACACATCTTTCAGACATTTGCCAATAATTTAAATGAAAGGAAAATACAGATATAGCATATGTGATTATATAATCAATAACACGTATCTTATAGGGAAGTTCATAAAAATGTACACATATTCTTTTCTAAAATGCGTGGCTCTTTTATACAAATCAAACCAAACCATCCAGAGAAAAATCTAATCCTGAAACTTTAGTGCCAATATTCCGTGGCCACATTGCCATAAATTGAGGAATGATAACAAGTAGAAAAGAACTTCTCCAAACTATCTTGGAAATTTTAAAATCACAAATAGCTCACATCAAATAAGAAATAAAAACTACAATGGCACACTACTTTGAAAATAAAGACAGCAACAAAATTATTCTTATCAAAACTTGTGAATAGCCAAATTAGACTTGGAATAATTTACTCAAAATGACCCTATTCTGTGAAGAAAGATCTAAAACTTTATCCCCCTGAGTTACACAAGACCCAGAATGCAAATCCTAGATTGTTTAAATGTTTCCAAATTATAAGTTCACAGCTCTTTCTGAGAAGCTCAGATCAACAAAAAGGAAAATTTTAAAATAAAAAACTGCTAAAAAACAAAACCAAAAATTGTACATAAATATTAACAGTTGAATTGAGTGTGATATCAAAAAGAATGTTAAGTATTACTCTAGAACTATAACAGTTTACTCTAGATCTATAACAGTAATTCAATATTAAGTCATATTTTCCATCATATCAGTAAGTGAGATGAAAAAATTTAACCATATGGATATAGGCCCTGCAAAAAGTGTTTGATTAAATCCATTCTTAATATGAAATAACAAAAAATAAACCTTTTAATACACAGAATATTTCCCTAAAATATCAAAGAATGTCTAACTCTAACCAGTCAATATAATTCACAATGGAGAAAAATAAGACTTTCATATACCTGCTCTTACTTTTCTGAGAAAAGAAATAAGAAGGCATAGGAGGTGGAGAAGGAAAAACAGTATATATGACAGTGTCTTTAATTTTATGAAATACTATTTATAACTTGTTAAGATGTTGTCCATAAATAGAATGTTTTTCTCAGTTAAACAGAAAGACAAGTTTATAACCATTTGCAAAAGAAATGCCTCCAATAGGAATGTGTGTATATATATAAAATCTTGAGAAATCAAGTACAGGATCAAGTGACCATGAGCTTTCTCTATGACTGGAGACTGAAAGGATAGCAACTGATGCTTGACTCTTGTCAGGATATTATATATATAATGTCATTCAGCCAGTCAAAAGCAATGAAAATGCCATTTGTACCAATATGGATAAATCTAGAGACTGTCACACCAAATGAAGTGAGTCAGACTGAGCAAGACATATGATATCACTTACATTAAAATCTAAAAATGCGACACAAATGAACTTTTATATTTTATAAATAGGAAACAGAAAGAGATTCACAGACACTGAAAACAAACTTACGGCTAACAAAGCAGAAAAGGGGGAGAGATTAAAAATATATATATATTTTAAAATATGTACACAACTATACATATAAGTGAGTTTGTAAAGTGGCAAAAATATTTTTCATGAAAACATGAAGCAAAAAGCAATATTCTATTTTTTATGGATATCTTTACTATGAAAGTATGCAGAACAAGATAAGCACATGCACCAAGTTCACTCAGGCAAGATGGAATCCCAAATGAAGACAAAAATCTAGAAAAGGTTTTATAATATTTTATAATATTCTAAATTTAAAAGGAGCATATGTCATACATGTATGTATATTAATACACATGTGTGTCCAGGTATATACTATACATAATTACATAATTATGTACACAGAATTACATATAGTAATTATATAGTAGAATTACATGTAGTAATTACATAGTACATTTCAAGGAGATATATATATATAGATAGATAGACAGATGTAACAAATAGATAGATATAATTAAAGTTACCAAATTTGTTGGGTTTTAATCCTTTCTTTCACTGTTTGGTTTTGAGCAAGTGACCTTACTGCTCTAAGCTTCTATTTTTTTAAAATGTTGATTAGTACTAACTGCACAGGTTTATCGTGAGGATTAAGTTAATTTATATATTTAAGTGTTTAGTACAGTGACAGCAATATAGCAATCGATAGATATGAAATATCATCACCATTTTACAAGCAGAAGAAAAAAAACAACGGAAGCAAATATAGTAAATATAAATAATGGTTAATTCTAGCTTATGAAATATGACTATATGCTAGCTTGAATTATTGTTCACAAATATTCACTGCCCTTCTCTAGAAAAGGATTGGACATATCCCTAACATCTATCTTCACCTTCCAATTTGTTTTAGTCCATGAAATGTGAGGGAAGTTAATATGACTCTTCTGAGCAAAACCTTGAAACATCAGTATGTGATTCACTCTTGCTCCCTTTTCCTCTACATCAGTGATCATGAACACATGGAGATGGAGTTCCCATCAGCCCAGAGCCTTGAGTTACTATGATGTGTAAAAATTCCTTGCAAATCTGCAATGGACCTGTAGCATGAGTGAGAGAGAAGACTTTTACATTTAAGTCACTGAGACTTTTGCTTTATTTACTATTGTAGCATAACCTAGCTTGTTCTCACAGATGCTAAGGCATTCATATTACACTTCTGTAAATGTTTAAATTATAATAAATGAGAGAGTTGTGTGTTGTTCCTGAACAAATAATGACTCTCATGAATTGTTTGTTTCCCAAGCAAACCTGGTTAAGTATCAGGCCTTGTCAAATCTGAGTTAGGCACTTTGGGTACAAAGAAGTATGTTCCATCTCTTTTCTCAGTGTGTGAATATGGTGTGCGTGTGTGTGTGTGTTTGTGTGTGTGTGTGTATTGGGATTGAAGAGGAGTATTTCTGTGCCTGCATGCATGCTAAGTCACTTCCATTTTAGTTGTGCCCAACTCTGTGATCCTAAGGACTGTAGCCCACCGTTCCTCTGTCCATAGAATTTTCCAGGCAAGAGTACTGGAGTGGGTTGCCATACCTTCCTCCAGGGGATCTTCCTGATCCAAGGACTGAATCTATTTCTTTTACATCTCCTGCACTGGCAGGCAGGTTCTTTAACACTAGTGTTACCTGGGAATCAGGTATTTCTAAACAAGAGTATTCATAAAGGGAGGCCACAAAATTGGGGAGAAGAGATTGATGAGGTTTTCCTTCAAACCAATCCCTTATGTGAATCCCAATTCACTTCAAGGTAAGTGAAGGCTGCACCCCAAAACCACCTTAAAGTACTTGACAGGAACCCCTGGAGACTGAAAGGACAGCAATTCATGCTTGAATCTTGCCAGAAAACCTCTTGGGGAAGCTGGATAAAGTGTTTTGTGTTGCACAGGAACATAATACAAAAATCATGATGTGGTTTTAGAATTTCAAAAGTTAAGGAAAGTGAGATTTTCAGGTGGGCAAAGATCATTTCACGGGAGGTGGCAGAACTGTGCTGTGCTGCACTTAGTTGTATCTGACTCTTTATAACCCATGGACTATAGCTTGCCAGGCTCCTCTGTCCATGGGGATTCTTCATGCAAGAATACTGGAGTGGGTTGTCTTGCCCTCCTCCAGGGAATCTTCCCAACCCAGGGATTGAAACCAGGTCTCCCATATTGCAGGCAGATTCTTTACCACCTGAGACACCAGGAAAGCACAAGAGTACTGGAGTGGGTAGCCTATTTCTTCTCCAGGCAATCTTCCCGACACAGGAAACAAACCAAGGTCTCCTGCATTGCAGGCGGATTCTTTACCACCTGAGCTACCAAGGAAGCCCTATAGTCACCTTATAAGACAGCAGTGCAGAGAGGGTCTGCCAGGGTGAGGTAACTCTGCAAGTCTTCCAGGAGGCACACTGCGCCTGCAAAGCAATGGTGCTGTGGGAGGTGCTCGCTGCAGTGTATGTGTTAGTGGTTCAATCATGTCTGACTCTTTTTTTAACCCCATGGACTGTAGCCCTTCAGACTCCTCTGTCCATGGAATTCTCCAGAAAAGAAGAGTGGGTAAACATTCCCTTCCCCAGGAGATCTTCCCAACCCACGGCTTGAACACAGGTCTTTCTGCATTACGGGTAGATTCTTTACCGTCTGAGCCACCAGGGAAGTCAGCTGAAATGGGCCCTCCCCAAAGAACAACACTTAAAATAGACCAGAATATGCCTCCCCACCCCCAAAACCATGCCACTTTGGAATAAAGATTATTTTAAGTTGAAAACATTTGAGATTCAACAGATAAGAAAACAAACAAAAACACCAACCAGCCTTTTCAGAGCTTGTACCATGTGACAAAAAGCAGCACCATCTGGGAAATTGAGCTACCATAAATTCCTCTTCAGGGCAGATCTACTCCCAGGAGGAGAACACAAATAAATCTACTAGAGTTTTATGGCCTTGAGGGAGACAGGAAGATCACTCCAACATGTATACCTGCATAGACAAACATTATCACAAACTCTGTAATTTCCTGTTTTATTCTCCTGAAAATTCATTTATCTTTCCAAAGGGTCATTTGTTTTCCCATAAGTGCCCTTTCTCCCCTCCCCATTATCTACTAAACCAGATCTATTTTAAACCCCAAGCTCTCGCCACTCTTAAAGCTACTCATCCCTTAGTTTCTCTAGTGAATGCACATTGCACATGTAGATAAATTCTATTTTCTTTTCTCCTGCTAATCCGTCTCTTGTCCATTTTGTTTGCAGGGTCCCAAACACTGAATTTTGGGCTTTCCTGGTGCCTCATTGCTAATGAATCCACCTGCAATGCAGGACACTCAGGTTCAATCCCTGGGTTAGGAAGATCCCCTGGAGAAGGAAATGGATACCCACTCCTGTATTCTTGCCTGGAGAATCCCATGGACAGAGGAGCCTGGTGGGCTACAGTCCACAGAGTTCCAAAAGACTCAGACATGACTGAGCAACTAAACAACAAGAATAAACACTGAATTTAGGAGGGTAGAGGAAAACTTTTTCTCCCTACATATCCCGAAGACTAAAGAAGCAGACCTTAGACATCTGCCACCAAGCCCCAGGTCACAAAGAGTTGGCCTTTCCTTCAAATCGTCCCTCATTTCATCCCTATGCCTGACTTCATGGGATGCAACTAGTGAGTGGATGAGAATGGAAAAAAGAAAGATGAAAATGGCAATACCTCTTCCTGTCCCTCTGCAAGTCTAAAGGAGCTCAGATCACACCTGAGGTAAGGGGGGTGGTTTGGTAGAGTTGGAAATGTAGTTATTGCAGTCATTTTGGAGCAAGACAAATGCAGATTCAATTTAGGATGTATTATGAAGATAAAGCTGATAAGTTTCACCAATGGACTGGATGTGGTGGGTGTGTAAGAAGCAGAGAACCCAGGCTGGCTCCTAAAGTTGAGGCCTGAGGAACTAAGTGATTAGAGATGATATTTCTGCTAAGATTGGAAGTGAAGAGAAGGATTGGATTTGGGGCAAAACGGAATCAAAATTTCCATTTGGATATCAATACTTTATGTCTATTATACAACCAAGTAGAGATGTTAATTCACTAGACAGATAACAGAATCTGGAATATAAGGTGAAGTGAAAGCTAGATGCATTAATTAGGAGACAATCAGCATTTGGTAATATTTAAATCTGTGACATGGGATGAAATTATCTAGAGACAATTATTTGTTGTTGTTTAGTCACTAAGTCAAGTCTGACTCTTTGCAACCACATGGACTGTAGCCTTCCAGGTTCCTCTGTCCATGGGACTTTGCAGGCAAGAATACTGGAGTGGGTTGTCATTTCCTTCTCCAGAGTACCCAACCCAGGGACAGAAACTGTGTTTCCTGCATTGGAAGGTGGAGTCTTTACCACTGAGTCACTAGGGAAGCCCAGAGATAATATGAATTTAGACAACTCTGAGTGTTCAGGAAGCAAGGCTGTCCAGAATGGGTCAGGATACATGAGGCTTTATGTAGAACACACATGGTTCAGGATACATGAGGCTTTATGCAGAACACACACAGGAGCCTATATAGCCATACAGTACCCAAGAGAAGGTGTGAGTGAGTCTCAGCATGGTTGCCTCTCTTGTTTACACAGAATACATGAGGCAATAAAAGATAATGACTAAGCTTTCAAGATGTCAAGTCAGACAGAACTGAGTACCAACTGAAGGTCTGCCACATGCAGGCCAGTTATATTAGGAAAGTGTTCAACCTTTCCAGGTCTGTTTTCCCACCAGCAAAATGAGCATCTTCTCATCCCTGGATCATAGAGTTATGAGAAATAAATGAAAACTGAATATAAAGCACTTAGCACAACGCTTGGCACTTCTAGTAAATGCTCAATAAGTGAGTCTTTGGTTATGATATGATGATGACTCTGGTACATTTCTTTAAATTTCCCTCAAATGCATTAGCCTTTTAAACTTGTTTCAGTAGAAGAGAACAATTAAAAATCTTAATAATGAAATGGGATAGGGAAAGGAAATTCACCTTAGCTTAAATATATTTTACAATAGCAAGGAATAAAACTAAATTAGAACAAGAGGAATAAAAATTTAATCACAGAGAGAAAGATTTGGTAAGAATAGCATAATCTCATACCACACAGTTTTGGCTACTTCTTTTGTGAAAGTGAGCTTCCCTGGTGGTTCAGATGGTAAACAATCTGCCTGCAATGAAGGAGATGTGGGTTTGATCCCTGGGTCAGGAAGATCCTCTGGAGAAGGGAATGGCAACCCACTCCAGTATTCTTTCCTGGGAAATCCATGTACAGAGGAGCCTGGCAGGCTACAGTCCATGGGACCACAAAAGAATCAGACACAACTTAGCAACTAAACAACAGAGACAGTGATGCCCAGCTGAAGTATTAATGTAAATTGGAATGAAATGCGAGAAACTATTTGCCATAGTCATATACCTAGCTTTCCCCACTTTGCCCTTCACTAGAAGAGGTGATCTAAAACTTTTACCTTCCAGAGAGGTGATCAGAAAGGATCTGGGCAAAGGTCAAGGCCAGGGGTGGGAATGGCAGGCAGCTCCTCTGGAAGCAAGAAGTCTAAATCGAGTCCCCACGCTCCTCAATTGTTAAGCCCAAACTCCCCACATCCAGTTGACAGCAAAGGTACCCAGTAATGGGCAAATTCGTGCAACTTGTGCTTCTGACTGGTCCCAGGCTATCTCATTCTGCTTCCCTGATGGCTCAGTTGGTAAAGAATCTGCCTGCAATGCAGTAGACCTTGGTTCAGTTCCTGGGTGGGGAAGATCCGCTGGAGAAGGGATAGGCTACCCACACCAGTATTCTTGGGCTTTCCTTGTGGCTCAGCTGGTAAAGAATCCAGCCGCAATACAGGAGACCTGGGTTCGATCCCTGGGTTGGGAAGATCACCCGGAGAAGGGAAAGGCTACCTACTCCTGTATTCTGGCCTGGAGAATTCCATGGACTGTATAGTCCATGGGGTCACAAAGAATTGGACACAGCTGAGTGACTTTCACTTTCTTTCTGTCTTATTTCAGATATATATCTTCGTCTTTGGGACTGATGTCAACATTCATACAACTTAGGTGCTGTTGTAGGAAGATACATGTATGACTTTCCAGCTCTGATTTAAGGATGGAATAGATACAGAACAGCTCTGCTCTGTGCTCTGTGAGGCTCCACTAAGGGACCAACTCACTCTGGGGAGGCTACTGCCTGCAGGGAATCAAGCAATTTCAGAGACTCTGAATGCCTTGTGTTCCCATTGCCAAGGGCTGCCTGCTTGGTCAAAATAGACCTTAGTACAAATAAATGAAGAAAGGTATATATTCTCCAGAGGGTCAGTGCATATAAAGTTTCAGTGGGAAAATACACCTTCCCAGGAGAGTGACCTGAATAGCTTGAGGCAACATGAACTCCATAGACTTAGACAACTCATTAGGGACAATGACAGTCAGAGATATAGCTAATTTCTAGGAATATTCTCTATGAGCCAGCACAGTCTTAGTTATTTCAGGTCTAAAATTCTCTTCTTCCTCATTGTTAAATTTTAATAACCTCATTTACTCCCTGGAGAGAGGTGGAATATATATGTGTGTGTGTGTGTGTATATATATATATACATATATATATATATAATATGTATATTATATAATATATTGATATATATGGAGATGTGGAGATGTATATATAGACATATATATATACATAAACATTGTACATATATATACATGTGTGTGTATATATATATATCTTCAAAGATCTTCCCATAAATTGGATGCAAGCTCACACCAGGTCTACTTGAGTTTGGATCTGTTGATATTAACCTTCAATGGCTAGACCACCTCTCTGGATATAATTTGCTCAAGGTAATAGCTGATTAACATTATGAAAAAATCAATGAAAAATAAAATAATAATACATATTATAATTTTAACATGCTATATTATAATTTATGCATGCTCAGTCATGTCCCACTTTTTGCGACCCTGTGGACTGTAGCCCATCAGGCTCCTCTGTCCGTGGGATTTCCCAAGCAAGAATACTGGAGTAAGTAGCCCTTCCGTTCTCCAGGGATCTTCCTGATCCAGGGATCGAGCCCAGGTCTCCTGCATTGCAGGAGGATTCCTTACCATCTGAGCCAATAGTAAATATAATATATAATTTTAAATTTAATTTAAAATGACAAAAATGAGTACTATAGGCTAAAATATGTATTTTATACCTGCATATATACATAGCATAGATATTAATATAAAGGGTAAAAATATATATTAATATTTTAATAGAGGTGATAGGTGGTGGGATGGTGATAGTTTGATTTTTTCCATATTCCAATATCTTAAAATATTATATAACTTAAGTAAATTGGAAAATAACTTTTTTTTGTTTGTTTAGAAACAGCCTAGAGGGGAGTAAAACTTGCAGAAGGGGTATGACTTTTTGCAGATACTTCAACATGCAGATATTCTCTGAGAATGAAGAGCTCATATGGAGCATGATTCAGTGCCTACTTGTCACTGAGGGTCAGTCTATGGTCACCAGGAAAGCAATGTCAGCTTTGGAAGCAATATCTCAGGTGACATTCCAAAGCAAACATTTCAATTTTTTTTGCAATGCTACCTTGTCAAATTTAAATGAAATCTGTCCTATGAATAGAAATATTCTATTAAAAAAATACAATCTCACATAAGTTAAAATATAAGGTTAGCTTCTCTGGCAGTGAGAGTGTGACAAGATAGTGAAAGAATTTCAACGTTTGGCCTAATCAGCAGTTTCCACAGAGCAGGGAACACTGTCTTCCTGCAACCTGGAGTGCTATCCAGCAATTACTCAAATTAGTGGAATCTTTGGCCACGAGAGGGAGCCCTAACCCAGTGAGACAAAATCTCAAACGCGCTAACAAAAAGGCACCAGAAGGCGAAATACAATCTTGATCTCACTTGCTCAGCTTTCTGTGGCGTCAGCATTCCATTTTAGAGTGAACCAGACTTTACTCTGGAGATGTTACATTCCCTCATGTCCAAAAACATGTTACAAGCTTCACTGGCTTGGAAGAAGCCCAAACACAAAGAAGGAAGTTACCTCTTCAGAAGCTTGCTGCCTCACATCTGAATGCCCCTCTGAGAAAGCTGCACCTCAGTGATTACAAATCTTCCGTAACAGGACAGAAAGGACTGGAGTGCTGCTAAGTGTAAGACAGAGGCCAATATCAACACTGAAGCTAAAATGTCAAGTACGGAACAGATGTTTGCCTAGATGTATCAGAGCTGATGCTAATTTGCCAAAGCAATTTAATAAATGAGAATTGTGTGCTGCTATTAGCTAAATATATCATTGTTGTTGTTCAATCACTCAGTCGTGTCTGACTCTTTGTGATCCCATGGACTGCAGCATGCCAGGCCTCCCTGTTCTTCATTATCTCCTGGACTTTGCTCAAATTCATACCCATTGAGTCAGTGATACTAATCTAACCATCTCATCCTCTGCCACCCTCTTTTTGCCCTCAATCTTTCCCAGCATCAGAGTCTTTCCCAATGAGTTAACTCTTCGCATCAGGTGGCCAAAATATTGGAGCTTCAACTTCAGCATCAGTCCTTCCAATGAATATTCAGGACTGATTTCCTTTAGGATTGACTGGTTTGATCTCTTTGCAGTCCAAGGGACTCTGAAGAGTCTTCTCCAGCACTACAGTTTGAAAGCATCAATTCTTCATAGACATTATATTATACTTAATATTTTTCCTGGTCTACTGGTAAGAATGGAAAAGAGGGGAAAGCCTATATAGTTTCAGGCTATAGTTATAAGAAACTAAGTCTAGGATTTGCCAAAGAATATTCTGTAAGCAAAAAAGATATTTCCTTCTCAGTTATAATTCTTATTAGTGTTTTTTAAGCTGTGAAATCCTCAGCTGTGTATTTTGAGAAAAATCAATCAACCCCTTGGAACCTCAGTTTACTCAACTGTATTTAATCTGTACTCTCAAGAATTCCTCTCAAGGGAATACCTAAATCTTTGGCACAGAACATTTGGGAGCTGTTATCTCTCTCTGCACACTTCCCAATTTAAAAAGGGAATAAAAAAAACTTTTCCTCATTGATCTCTGGTTTAAAATCTACCTGGCAAGTAAATTCTTACTTCTTCCTGACACTCTCTGGTTTCTTTTAATTATTATTTTTGAGTTAACCTATTTCTTCAAACTGCATTCTAGCCAGTAAATCTTTTTAAAGAGCCCAGTGATTCTTTTTTTTTTTTTTAATCATATGGAACAAAAATAAGATAATTTTTGTTCTTGACAAAAGATTGCTGCACCTGCCTAAAATTTTAAAAGAAGTATGCCCAGGGACCCCAGGAGTGTGCAGCAAACCATGCCATGACCCCGCTTCACCAGCCATCACACTGGCAGCCAGTAGGGCTGGGGGTCAGCCCTGCATACCAGTTGTACCCCTTGTAGTCAGCCTGTCACAGGAGAAGGGCTCATGAAGCCCACAAGGGGGACCCCTTACAGCATATAGCTCTGGTGACCAGCTCTGGAGTGTGCTGATGGGCCACAAGGACAACTGCTACATAAGGCCACTCTGCCAAGACTGAGCAACAAACTAGCCTACCAAATACCTAGAAATAAACACAGAGAATTTGGGGAAATGAGGAGAGAAAACAAAGGAACACGCCAAAACCCCAGAAGAACTAATTGAAGTGGAGATAAAGAGCTGAAGGTAATAACCATAAAAATGCTCAAAAAACTTGGGAGAAAACTGGATATGAAAACAGAGAGAAATTTCACAGAGACAGAAAATATAAAGAAGAAACAAGCAGAGTTGATGAATAATTGAAACATACATCAGAAGGAATCAAGAATGGATTAAATAATACAGAGAAGAGATACCAACCTGAAAGAAAGAAACATGGTAGTGACCTAAGCTAAACAGAAAAAAAAAAATTAAAAATGAGGACAGTTTAAGAGACCCCTGGGACAACATCAAATGTACTATCATTCCCATTATAGGAGCCCCAGAATGAAAAGAGAGAGAAAAGGAAAGGGAACTTATTTGAAGAAATAATGACTGAAAACTTCCCTAACCTGGGAAGTTCCAGGAAGCATGGAGTCCCAAAGAAGATTAACTCAAAGGGGTCCACACCATTATAATTGAGAGAGGGGTACAGGATGGAGGGGACAAATAAATGCCTATGGCAAACCCACAATGATGTATAGCAGAAACCTCACAACACTGTAATTATCCTCCAAGTGAATAAATGAAGAACTACAAAAAAAATCCTAAAATATTAACCAATGGGCCACTGAATAAATAAAAAAGGAAATATAAAAGTATCTGGAGACAAGTGAAAATGGAAATGCAATGATGTATGAGATGCAGCAAGACACCTTTAAAGAGGAGGTTTACATGAATACAAACCTACCTCAGGAAACAAATAAACAGTCTCCAATAAAAAAGTCTCAAATAAACAGTTTAACTCTATAACTAAAGTGAAATGAAATTTGCTCAGTCGTGTCTGACTCTTTGTGACCCCATGGACTATACAGTCCATGAAATTCTCTAGGCCAGAATACTGGAGCAGGTAGCCTTTCCATTCTCCACGGTATCTTCCCAACCCAGGGACCTAACCCAGGTCTCCCACATTGCAGGCAGATTCTTTACCACCTGAGCCACAAGGGAAGCCCAAAGAAACTAGGAAAAGAAGAACAAACAAACCCAAGATTAGTAGAAGTGAAGAGATAATAAATATCAGAGCAGAAATAGAGACGGGGGTGGGGGGTGGGGGGGAACACACAGAAAAGATCAATGCGAAACTGTAATCAGAAATCTTCCAGCAAACAAAAGCCCAGGTCAAGATGGCTTCACAGCTGAATTCTACCAAAAATTTAGAGAAGAGCTAACACCTATCCTACTCAAATTCTTCCAGAAAATTGCAGAGGAAGGTAAACTTCCAAATTCATTCTATGAGGCCATCATCACCCTAATACCACAACCTGACAAAGTTGCCACAAAACAAAAAAAAAAAAAAGAAAGAAAGAAAAAGAAAACTATAGGCCAATATCACTGATGAACATAGATGCAAAAATCCTTAACAAAATTCCAGCAATCAGAATCCAACAGCACATTAAAAAGATCATACACCATGACCAAGTGGGCTTTATCCCAGGGATGCAAGGATTCTTCAATACCCACAAATCAATCAATGTAATATACCACATTAACAAATTGAAAAATAAAAGCCATATGATTATCTCAATAGATGCAGAGAAAGCCTTTGACAAAATTCAACATCCATTTATGATAAAAAAAAAAAAAATTCTCCAGAAAGCAGGAATAGAAGGAACATACCTCAATATACTAAAAGCTATATATGATAAACCCACAACAAACATTTTCCTAAATGGTGAAAAATTGAAAGCATTTCCCCTAAACTCAGGAACAAGAAAAGGGTGCCCACTTTCACCACTACTATTCAACATAGTTTTGGAAGTTTGGGCCACTGCAATCAGAGCAGAAAAAGAAGTAAAAGGAATCCAAATTGGAAAAGAAGAAGTAAAACTCTCACTGTTTGCAGATGACATGATCCTCTACATAGAAAACCCTATAGACTCCACCAGAAAATTACTAGAGCTAATCAATGAATATAGTAAAGTTGCAGGATATAAAATCAACACACAGAAATCCCTTGCATTCCTATACACTGATAATGAGAAAATAGAAAGAGAAATTAAGGAAAAAATTCCATTCACCATTGCAACGAAAAGAATAAAATACTTAGGAATATATCTACCTAAAGAAACTAAAGACCTATATATAGAAAACTATAAAACACTGGTGAAAGAAATCAAAGAGGACACGAATAGATGGAGAAATATACAATGTTCATGGATCCGAAGAATCAATATAGTGAAAATGAGTATACTACCCAAAGCAATCTATAGATTCAATGCAATCCCTATCAAGCTACCAACGGTACTTTTCACAGAGCTAGAACAAATAATTTTACAATTTATATGGAAATACAAAAAACCTTGAATAGTCAAAGCAATCTTGAGAGAGAAGAATGGAACTGGAGGAATCAACCTGCCTGACTTCAGGCTCTACTACAAAGGTACAGTCATCAAGACAGTATGGTACTGGCGCAAAGACAGAAATATAGATCAATGGAACAAAATAGAAAGCCCAAACATAAATCCACGCACCTATGGAACCTTATCTTCGACAAAGGAGGCAATAATATACAATGGAGAAAAGATAATCCCTTTAACAAGAGGTGCTGGGAAAACTGGTCAACCATTTGTAAAAGAATGAAACTAGATCACTTTCTAATACCATACACAAAAATAAACTCAAAATGGATTAAAGATCTAAACGTAAGACCAGAAACTATAAAACTCCTAGAGGAGAACATAGGCAAAACACTCTCCGACATAAATCACAGCAGGATCCTCTATGATCCACCTCCCAAAATTCTGGAAATAAAAGCAAAAATAAACAAATGGGATCTAATTAAAATTAAAAGCTTCTGCACAACAAAGGAAACTATAAGCAAGGTGGAAAGACAGCCTTCTGAATGGGAGAAAATAATAGCAAATGAAGCAATTGACAAACAACTAATCTCAAAAATATACAAGTAACTCCTGCAGCTCAATTCCAGAAAAATAAATGACCCAATCGAAAAATGGGCCAAAGAACTAAATAGACATTTCTCCAAAGAAGACATACAGATGGCTAACAAACACATGAAAAGATGCTCAACATCACTCATTATCAGAGAAATGCAAATCAAAACCACAATGAGATACCATTTCACGCCAGTCAGAATGGCTGCAATCCAAAAGTCTACAAGCAATAAATGCTGGAGAGGGTGTGGAGAAAAGGGATCCCTCTTACACTGTTGGTGGGAATGCAAACTAGTACAGCCACTATGGAGAACAGTGTATAGATTCCTTAAAAAACTGCAAATAGAACTGCCTTATGACCCAGCAATCCCACTGCTGGGCATACACACCAAGGAAACCAGAACTGAAAGAGACACGTGTACCCCAATGTTCATCACAGCACTGTTTATAATAGCCAGGACATGGAAGCAACCTAGATGTCCATCAGCAGATGAATGGATAAGAAAACAGTGGTACATATACACAATGGAGTATTACTCAGCCATTAAAAAGAATACATTTGAATCAGTTCTAATGAGGTGGATGAAACTGGAGCCTATTATACAGAGGGAAGTAACCCAGTAAGAAAAACACCAATACAGTATATTAATGCATATATATGGAATTTAGAAAGATGGTAATGATAACCCTGTATGCGAGACAGCAAAAGAGACACAGATGTGTAGAGCAGTCTTTTGGACTCTGTGGGAGAGGGCGAGGGTGGGATGATTTGGGAGAATGGCATTGAAACATATATAATAACACATATGAAATGAATCTCCAGTCCAGTTTCGATGCATGATACTAGATGCTTGGGGCTGGTGCACTGGGACGACCCAGAGGGATGGATGGGGAGGGAGGAGGGAGGGATGTTCAGGATGGGGAACACGTGTATACCTGTGGTGGATTCATGTTGATGTATGGCAAAACCAATACAGTATTGTAAAGTAATTAACCTCCAATTAAAATAAATACATTTATATTTAAAAAATAAAATGTAAAAAAAAAAGAAAAGATCAATGCATTTAAGAATTGGTTCTTTGAAAAGAAAAAAACAGACAGACCTTTAGCCAGACTCATCAAGAAAGAAAAGCGAGCCCAAATAAAATCAAAAATGAAAGAGAAGAAGTCACAACCAACACCACAAAAATACAAAGGATCATAAGAGATTACTACAAACAATTATATGCCAACAAAATGGACAACCAGAAGAAATGGATAAATCCCATTTCATACAGTATCCTAAAAATAAATCAGGAAGAAGTAGAGAATATGAACAGACTGATTACAAGTAATGAAATTGGCTTGTAATCTTTATTAGATCTTAAGTCTGATAAGTTTATTATACTTTGCAGCTCCATCTATGTGAAAAAGCTTCAAATTCTCACTGCACAAGATCTAGGATTTGAGTGTCAATTTTCTTATCTGACAGAAAGTGGTTAATGACACCATCATGTATGCAATGTAAAATTACTTCACAAAGAAGTCTGCCAATGATAATCCATTAGATTCTTTTTAGCTCCAAATGTCTCTGATTCTAATAATGAGTAAGATGTCTACCACCTAGTAAAGAGCCCTGCTGAAAGGTAGTTAGGAAGGAATATGGAGGAAAGGTTTTCCTTTTGTCTTTTTCTTTTCATCCACTGAGAGGGAGATGAAGTCAACAGCTGTTGAAACAAACAAGCTCACTTAGTGAGTTGAATAATATCAAACCATTGCTCAAATGAAAAGAGCAGCTGGCTTTTTACCAAGACATCATTGTCATACACACCCTCACATTTGGGATCATTAGAAATTTACATGGGGTGAATAGCACTGGAAGACTATATTTACTTTTCCATAAATCATCAGAAAAATGCTAGCATACTCTCAGTGAGATATGAGCAAAAAAAGGAAACACACACTCACCCAAGCAGATGTGTATTTTTCATGTGAATGTGAGGGAAACTGCTAGAGATAAATTTAAGCTTTCCAGAGACAAAGAAGTGGCAGGCATTCAAAGGAAGATAGATGCTGAGAGGAAAATGGGCAAGTGTAGCAGAGAAAAATATGATCGATTTAAAAGCATAAATTACTTCAAATGTTTTAGATAGAACTAATTATTCCTAGGCCTGTTAATAAGTCCGACCTCAGGATGAGAGCATTTCAGACCTAAGAGTGTCTAAGCACGCACTTCCAAATTTTATTGTTTACTTTTGTCTGATTAACACTCCAATATAGAAAAATGTATAAAGTGTAAATAATAAGAAAAAATCCATAATTCATATTCTAGTAAAAGTTAACTTGTAAATCCTTTTAGTATCTCTTCCATATATTTCAACATAGAGGATATCAAATAGTACCTAAAGTTTTGAATTCTATCTTTGTTATTTAATATTATTTTATAAATTTTTCAATGTCATTTGAAATACTTTATAAACATTGGTAATGAATGTAAAATGTTCCCATCTATGAATGTTCACAATTACTAACCACTCCTCAGTAATGGGAATTTTATTTTGGATTATCTTGTAACTGTAAAGTTGCAAAGTAATAAACACTTTCTCTCTTATATTATAAAATTAATAATGTCATTGTGGAAATATGGAGAATAAAGAAAATTATAGCCAATTAAAAACAAATTTTATCTCCATTTCTTTCCTTACTAAGGCAATTACTTGTAACACTTTTTTTCTAGGTACCAGAAATCTTCTGTCACCTTTGGCCTTTTTCCAGATCCATCTTCCCTATGCTCCATCCCATCAGTTCTCTTGGACAAAACTGTATCTTAAATTCAATAAATCACATTTCAAGTTCTTTGAAAACCCCTAAAGGAGATACTTTCTGGTGTTATGTTCAACAGATTTCTGGTGTTGCCTTACAAATTTAGATACAAAACAGGTTGCCAATTTCCTTCATCTGTTGAGCTGGCCTCATATCACCTATTCAATGATAGTTGATTTCCTTTCTATTTTACCCAAATATTTGTGAGGGACCCCTAATGAATATCAGACTTCTGTTGGCTTAAGATGAAACATGTATATAGTAGCCTGTTCCATGAAGGACACTGCTCACATTCTGATTGTTATTATTTTATTGTAGAGCTCTTTGTTACCAGGTTTCTTGGGTCAGATGCTCCCCACGATGACGTTGAGATGAGGATTCCAGTGGAAGTGATTTATTAAGAAAGTGATTTCAGAGGAAATCAGGAAAGGGATGGAGGAAGAAGAAGAGCAAAGGGGGAACCAAGCAAGGCTGTGATTTCAGGCAAAGTCTAGCTTCAGCCTCATCCAACTGGAGTCCAGGGGCCAGACTTTCATACAGTACAGTTCAGTTGCTCAGTCATGTCCAACTCTTTGCAACCCCATGGACTGCAGCACACCAGGCTTCTTTGTCCATCACCAACTCCCAGAGCTTGCTCAAACTCATGTCCATTGAGTTGGTGATCCTCTCCATCCAACCATCTCATCCTCTAGCATCCGCTTCTCCTGTCGTCAATCTTTGCCAACATCAGGGTCTTCTCCAATAAGTCAGGTCTTTGCATCAGGTGGCCAAAGTACTGGAGTTTCAGCTTCAACATCAGACCTTCCAATGAATATTTAGGATTGATTTCCTTTAGGATGGACTAGTTGGATCTCCTTGCAGTCCAAGGGACTCTCAAGAGTCTTCTCTAACACCACAGTTCAAAAGCATCAGTTCTTTGGCACTCAGTTTTCTTTATAGTCCAGCTCTCACATCCCTACATGACTACTGGAAAAACCATAGATTTGACTAGATGGACCTTTGTTGGCAAAGTAATATCTCTGCTTTTTAATATGCTGTTTAAGTTGGTCATAGCTTTTCTTCCAACAAGCAAGCTGGAAGTCACCATATGCAGTGATTTTGGAGCCCCCCAAAATAAAGTCTGTCACTGTTTCCATTGTTTCCCCATTTATTTTCCATGAAATGATGGGACAGTTGCCATGATCTTAGTTTTTTTTTAATGTTGAGTTTTAAACAAACTTTTTTACTCTCCTCTTTCACTTTCATCAAGAGTTTCTTTAGTTCTTCTTCGCTTCCTGCCATAACGGTGGTGTCATCTGTGTATCTGAGGTTATTGATATTTCTCCCACAATCTTGATTCCAGCTTGTCCTTCTGATCACCCTGCCCATCAGAAGAAGACCCAGTTTTTCCCACAGTCAGTCTCTCCCATCAGGAAATTTCCATAAGCCTCTTATCTTTATTCTTCAGAAGGCAGACAGAATGAAAACCACAACCACAGAAAACTAATCAAACTGATCACATGGACCACAGCCTTGTATAACTCAATGAAATTATAAGCCATGCTGTGTAGGGCCCTCCAAGACACACGGGTCATGGTGGAGAGTTCTGACAAAACGTGGTCCACTGGAGAAGGGCATCGCAAACCATTTCAGTATTCTTGCCTTGAGAATTGCATCAACAGTATTAAGACTTTCAGATGTTTGAAACTAAACATCAGCCATTGCTGAACAGCTGCTCTGAGGACCTTAACCTCCCTGATGACAACTCCTATACCCTCTGCAGAGGGTACCAAAGGGTCTCAGATGCAGGTCTTCAGAAGCAAAATACAAGGCAGCTGGCAGAGGATTCACAAAAAGAGCAAAGGGGCTCCAGGACATCCGCTGGACCATCAACAATATTCACTGTTCTCATGAACTGAATGTTTGTTTCCCAGCTTTCATTTGCTGAGAAATGAAATACCTCAATGTGATGGTATTAGGAGGTGAGGCCTTTGGGAGGTAATTAAGTCATGGGGGGTGACCTCCATGAAATGGGATTAATACCTTTATGAGAAGAAAGATGTTTCTCTCCACCATGTAAGGATAAAATGACTGTCTATGATTCAGGAAGTAGGCTCTCACCAGACACTGAATCCATTGGAACCCTGATCTTAGACTTGACAAATCAATTGATAAATCAGTTTCTGTTGGTTAAGCCACCCAGGCTACAATACCTTCTTATAGCATTTGTTACTGATTAATCTGCTTGCCAATGCAGGGAATACAGGAGATGCAGTTTCGATCCCTAGGTGGGGAAAGCCCTCTGGAGGAGGGCATGGTAACCCAGTCCAGTATTCCTGCCTGGAGAATCCCTTGGACAGAGAAGCCTGGCAGGCTACAGCCCATAAGGTTGCAAAGAGTTGGACACAACTGACAGCATGCATGCATGCACACAAGACAACTATACATGTCAAAATCCTCACTAAACTGTAGACCTGGGCTTTGCGATTTTATCCATCTCCTATCTAGCAGAGAATTCCATTATTAATGGTATGGCATGTTGAATTTAATCCATAAAAGCTTTCACAAAATAATTTGTTTTCAACTATTTGACAGTTAAGCTAGTTTTGATTCAGAATTCAAAACAGTTCAATATTTTTAAGACACAGGTCTTTTTGTGGATGACTTTAGGCAGAAAGAAAGTGTAAAATTTTGGAAACTGTACAACAGAACAGGAAAGACCAGAGATCTCTTCAAGAAAATTAGAGATACCAAGGGAACATTTCATGCAAAGATGGGCTCGATAAAGGACAGAAATGGTATGGACCTAACAGAAGCAGAAGATATTAAGAAGAGGTGGCAAGAATACACAGAAGAACTGTACAAAAAAGATCTTCACAACTAAGATAATCACGATGGTATGATCACTCACCTAGAGCCAGACATCCTGGAATGTGAAGTCAAGCAGGCCTTAGAAAGCATCACTACGAACAAAGCTAGTGGAGGTGATGGAATTCCAGTTGAGCTATTTCAAATCCTGAAAGACGATGCTGTGAAAGTGCTGCACTCAATATGCCAGCAAATTTGGAAAACTCAGCAGTGGCCACAGGACTGGAAAAAGTCAGTTTTTATTCCAATCCCAAAGAAAGGCAATGCCAAAGTATGCTTAAACTTCTGTACAACTGCACTCATCTCACATGCTAGTAAAGTAATGCTCAAAATTCTCCAAACCAGGCTTCAGCAATACGTGAATCATGAACTTCCAGATATTAAAGCTGGTTTTAGAAAAGGCAGAGGAACTAGAGATCAAATTGCCAACATCCGCTGGATCATGGAAAAAGCAAGAGAGTTCCAGAAAAACATCTATTTCTGCTTTATTGACTATGCCAAAGCCTTTGACTGTGTGGATCACAAGAAACTGTGGAAAATTCTGAGAGAGATGGGAATACCAGACCACCTGACCTGCCTCTTGAGAAACCTATATGCAGGTGAGGAAGCAACAGTTGGAACTGGACATGGAACAACAGACTGGTTCCAAATAGGAAAAGGAGTACGTCAAGGCTGTATATTGACACCTTGCTTATTTAACTTCTATGCAGAGTACATCATGAGAAACGCTGGACTGGAAGAAGTGCAAGCTGGAATCAAGACTGCCAGGAGAAATATCAATAACCTCAGATATGCAGATGACACCACCCTTATGGTAGAAAGTGAAGAGGAACTAAAAAGCCTCTTGATGAGAGTGAAAGAGGAGAGTGAAAAAGTTGGCTTAAAGAGCAACATTCAGAAAACGAAGATCATGACATCTGGTCCCATCACTTCATGGGAAATAGATGGGGAAACAGTGGAAACAATGTCAGACTATTTTTTTTGGACTCCAAAATCACTGCAGATCGTGACTGCAGCCATGAAATTAAAAGACGCTTACTCTTTGGAATAAAAGTTATGACCTGTTGGATAGCATATTCAAAAGCAGAAACATTACTTTGCCGACTAAGGTCCGTCTAGTCAAGGCTATGGTTTTTCCAGTGGTCATGTGTCTATGCAAGAGTTGGACTGTGAAGAAAGCCTAGAGCCAAAGAATTGATGCTTTTGAACTGTGGTGTTGGAGAAGACTCTTGAGAGTCCCTTGGACTGCAAGGAGATCCAATCAGTCCATTCTAAAGGAGATCATTCCTGGGTGTTCTTTGGAAGGAATGATGCTAAAGCTGGAACTCCAATGCTTTGGCCACCTCATGCAAAGAGTTGACTCAATGGAAAAGTCTCTGATGCTAGGAGAGATTGGCGGCAGGAGGAAAAGAGGGCGACAGAGGATGAGATGGCTGGATGGCATCACTGACTCGATGGACGTGAATTTGAGTGAACTCTGGGAGATGGTGATGGACAGGGAGGCCTGGAGTGCTGTGACTCATGGGGTTGCAAAGAGTCAGACACGACTGAGTGACTGAACTGAACTGAACTGAATTGAAGTAAGACAAGTAGTTAGCACTGAGGTTAATGCATGAAGTCTAATGTTATCTATATGTAAAGGCAATAATCAGTGTTAAATTGTATTGGGAAAAAAAATGAATTCTAAAAAAGTTAGTCATTAGCCAGATTAACCATGGAGTTAATTTTACAAATTGTTGGGACTGGGAATTACTACCTTGCAGTTCCTTCTCATTTTAACAGATGGAAAACAAGTCTGAACTTCCACGTGAGGATCTGGAGTGTAAACTGCATCAACAAAGGCATCAGTGGAGGTCTAAAAATTCCCATTGGATAGGCTTTTCAGTTACAGCTTAATTGGAAACACTTCTGATCAAAATGAGGCATGAGAATAAAGAGAGGTTATCCCAGGAGGCAGAGATGATATGATTTACCCATCAAAACTCAGGCAAAAAAGTAGCAAATTGTTGCACTTTCCCTCAGTGTCTTGCAATATAGGAACAGAAGCATAAACACCTGCTATGTCTGAGTCCAGATAGCACAATAGGAGAGAAACCACATATGGTTTTTAAAAGCAATTTCTTTTTGGCCTAATTACCATTTCCACTGATAATGTGACTGTTTTTTAAGCATACAAAAACCAGCCTCGCAAAACAGGTAAAACTATTCAATGTGGAGATAAAAAGAGACTAGAATAGTTCTTTTCAGACTTCCTGAATTGCAAGAGAATAAAAAACTACTTGTCTATAAGCTCAAGCAGAAACATTAGGGGAAGAAAAGTAATATCATGCCTCTACTCCATCCCTGTTTTTCAGTTTTTCTTGGTAGCTCAACTAGAATGTTCAAGTTCCATCAAGAAATCTAACACTGGATAAGAAGTTCATGCAACAACAATTTACATATAATTATTTTGTTTCACCATCTGTTACACATCATGCACTACTACCAAAATAGCTTCAATGTAGTACAATGGCTATTCATGTAAGGCACCCCAATTAACCCCATGGTGTTCCTTTGATGTTCAGAATACCTATAAAACGCTCCCCCTTGGCATCAACACTGAAATAACATTTTTTAAAAGATCAAATTGTATGCAGTGTATTTACAGTTAATATACTAAAGTTTTTAGATGCACCCATTTCATGCCCATTAAGCACTGTTTTTCTCTAATATGTGCTCACATGCTTGATTCTTTTTTTCTTTCTTTCCTTACACAACACTAGGCAAATAAATGTGAGCAAATAAACCAGCTAAAGATAACTATAAATTTGAGAAGAACTTTGTGATATGTGTTTGGACAACATAGTTCAGGGGAGGGTGAGTTGAATGTTCACGAAAGACAGGCAGATTGAGAGACTCAGTGAAAGGATGTGAAGTCTAAGTGATGTCTTATCCTACCATTGGAGGGATTGTGGCACCCTACATATAATTAGCTTTCTTTTCACCCAGCAGAAAGGAGTCAGGCTTCAACAGAAAGCACTGGCACAGAGATGTCTCCCTTATAGTAGTGGCTGCTGCTGCTGCTAAGTCATTTCAGTTGTGTCCGACTCTGTGTGACCCCACAGACGGCAGCCCACCAGGCTCCTCTGTCCCTGGGATTCTCCAGGCAAGAACACTGGAGTGGGTTGCCATTTCCTTCTGCAATGCATGAAAGTTAAAAGTGAAAGTGCAGTTGCTCAGTCGTGTCTGACTCTTAGTGACCCCATGGACTGCAGCCCACCAGGCTCCTCTGTCCATGGGATTCTCCAGGCAAGAGTACTGGAGTGGGGTGCCATTGCCTTCTCCGCCCTTATGGTAGGCAAGTGGCCAAAGAACGAGACAGCAGCATCAGAGCCCAGGGATGAGCATTGACAAGAAAGTGGCCATTCCAGGGAAGGGCGTGGCTTTCAAATATCTGAGGGCACAACTGGGAGAATGGCAACATGGGTCTCCTACAAGGCACTGGATTTCCTGGTCCCCCAAAATAAAGCAGCAAGTGGCAACTGGAGGATTTTGTGCATGTGTAGCAAAAAGAGTATCTGGAGTACAAACAGCCAAGAGGCTTTATCCAAGTGCCTTGGCAGGAACCTGCAAGAACAGACTTGCAAAGTCCCTTTTTTGCACGATCTGTATGCTTCCAATAATCAGAAATGGGTCTCCAGGAGATGACAAAGAAAATTAGTGTGAAAATCAAGAAAGAGAAATATCCGGCAGGACAATTTTAATACATATCCAATAAAATAAAACTGCTAGAGAAAAAGAAGGAAATGTGTAATGAGAAAGTATATAAGGAGATTAAGAGCAACACCAAAAAATTATGAAAAGAGAATATAGAACTCTATTGGAATATATTTGAAAACCTGGAGTAAATGAATGAATTCCTAAAAAGTACCTATTGTTAAGTTATGTGGGAAACTTGGATGGACCAAACCCAACAGAAGAGAGTTGAAAGGTGATTAAAGACATATTATTGGAAAAGGCTCCCCCCAAATATAAAATATTTAGGAATAAATTTAACATAAAAGCCACAAGACATATTTATGATTATCAACCTTGTCTTTATTTAAAAGCACCTTGGGGAGCTTTAAAATATCCTGATGTTCTCAGACAAATCATAATTTCTAGTGTGAACCCTATGCAACCACATTTTTTAAAGCTTGTAAATAATTCTAGTGTATTGAGTTTAAGAGTCACTGGTCTATATGAAGAAAACTATTAACTTGTATTAAAAGATATAAGACAAAATCTGAAAGGAACACACAATCTTCTTGATGAGGAAGCTTAATTTCAGAGCATTGTTTATTCTCTTGAATTAATATATACATTTAATGAAACTCCAATCAGAAACTCAACAGCTCTTTCCAACTGGAGAAACTAAATTTAGATTTATATTAGAAATGATAACCCTTACCAAGGAAGAGTCAAGAAAAAGACCATAATGATTGTGTGTGTGTGTATGTGTGTTAGTTGCTTAGTCATGTCCAACTCTTTGCAACCCCATAGACTGTAGCCCACCAGGCCCCTCCGTCCATGGGATTCTCCAGGCAAGAACACTGGAGTAGGTGGCCATTTCCTTTTTCAAAAGGAACTATAGAAAGAAAGTGAAGTCACTCAGTCGTGTCCGATTCTTTGCGACCCCATGGACTGTAGCCTACTAGGCTCCTCCATCCATAGAATTTTCCAGGCAAGAGTACTGGAGTGGGTTGCCATTCTGAATATTTATGAAATATTATGAATAATTAATTTATGATTTCATTTATATAAGAGGACAAACAGATCAGTGGCACAGAAAAGAGAATCCAGAAACAGCATCCAATACATATGAAAAGCACCAGAAGATCTATGTGGTAAATTCAATTACATGAGAAAATGATGGATTATTTAATAGACTGTACTGATACAACTGGGAAAGTCCTCTATCTTTTAATGTTTACCAGTAAACTCAAATTTATTTATCATTGTAAATATGCAGAAAATAATAAAGGTATACATTCATATGTAGGCTTTCTAGGGAACTTCATGCTAAAAACGGGCAGGGTGGGACCTCCTTAACCAGGACTGCTTCTCTTCTCTATTTTTCTCTAACAATCATCTCAGTTCTCCCCCTTCTCCTTCATTCTTTTCAGGCACATAAAACTGGGTTTTCAACAGTATCCTGTTCCATTCAATTATTTAAAAATTCTTATCATTTCCATGTGCTTTGCTACCAGAGACTTTATGCACATAGTAAAAGGTAAATAGAGCCTAGACTGGTCATTCATATGTAGCACCTTTCCATATATCCTCTCCACACTCTGAAGCATCACGGAGTGAAGACCACTTTGAGTCTAGAATCTATCAGATGACTCTAGCTTCATCATGACTAGAAGGAAAAATAGTTACTTTGCCTTTCATTTTTCCTACTTACAGAAATAGATTTTCTCTTTGATTTTTCAATTGAAAGAAAAGCATTTGGCATCTTAAGCTGTTAAATTGGTATAGAAATTAATCTGCCTAAATTAGGAAGTCTCTACAGCAAATTGGCTTCAGTATATTGGCTAACCCAGCAGAACAGACTATGGGAAATTACACTGACCTTAATTACACAGTGAATTCATACTGGATACCCATACATGCTTTGGGTCTAATTTCTTCTCATATCTAAACAACATAAACATTTTATAATAGTTTAAATGTAGATGATCAGAATTACTTTATTACAGAAAGGTTTTCTTTATCAAACGTACCAGAATTTATATACTCAAAGAAGTGGAGCCTCTCCAAAATATCCCATGACACTGTCATTGCTGTTACTGAAAATAGGTTTGCTTTTCTTTTCTCATAAATTAATTCATATCTTGTCAAAAATTCTTTGACTCTAAGTGATCCTTTGAAACTAAATGTGCAATCTGATTCCAGCCAAAATCATAATGAGTAAAATCCACCTTTTCATAATAATACATGAAGTATTGAATATGCATAGTTGTATAGAAAAAGCTTTGGGAAACTCCACAAATAGTTCTCTTTGCGTGCACCCACATGTACTCATAACAAGGTAATAAGTTCTAGTTTTTTAGGTGTTCTAAATTTATTTTCAACATAATTCTAAATATTTAGTGTTTCTAGTCATTTTTTTGATGGATTATACTTGCTATTTTATGGTCAAATTACCATTCAAATGCTGCAGAGACACATAAATATCTTATTTATTCTTTTAGACCCATATGGTCATTTCACTGAACGCAACTCAATCTGCTCAACAATTCTCCAAGAATCTTACTATCTGAGACAAAAAGGTATTTTTTATGTCACAAATAATCCTGGGGCTAAATGACCCTCCTCAACCCTTTGTCAACACTGTCTAGCATTGCTTTTGAGATCTGATTCTGGATGCCACTTCGAGGTGTTCTTTTCTGTAAAATGAAATGTTTTCACTTGGAGTAGCACTTGTCTAAGGGATAAAATCAAGTGTTGTGTTTCATTATAACAGGTCCTAATCAGCTGAAGTTGATTAACAACAAGGGGCTTTGCTGCTGCTGCTGCTGCTGCTGCTGCTAAGTCGCTTCAGTCATGTCTGACTCTGTGCGACCCCATAGATGGCAGCCCACCAGGCTCCCCCATCCCTGGGATTCTCCAGGCAAGAACACTGGAGTGGGTTGCCATTTCCTTCTCCAATGAATGAAAGTGAAAAGCGAAAGTGAAGTCGCTCAGTCATGTCCAACTCTTAGCGACCCCATGGACTGCAGCCTACCAGGCTCCTCTGTCCATGGGATTCTCCAGGCAAGAGTACTGGAGTGGGGTGCCATTGCCTTCTCCGAGGGGCTTTGAGTGACCCTCAAACAGCTTGCCATAGGAGTATCACCTGGGAATTTGTTCGAAATGCACATTCTCAAGCCCTAGCTCAGACCTGCTGAATCAGAAACTCTGGGGTGGCACCCAGAAGTCTGTTTAAAATAAGCCCTTCAGGTGTTTCTGACCACATACTCAAATTTAACAACCATTTATCTGAGGAATAAACGCCTGTCACATTGACCCTTCCAATCCTTCTTCAGCTAAAGTTAATCTTAAGGAAACCCCACATTTGTAGGTAGAAAATTGGAAGAAGACACAAAGAATGCAGTTGGAATTTTAGGCTCATAGAGGGAGCTGAGTCTTTTATTAAAACTACAAACACATAGATCTTAAAAGTTCTCATCAAAAGAAAAAATTTCTGTGACTTTGTACGGTGAAAGATGCTAATTAGAATTATTGTGGTGATAATTTTGCCATATATACAAATATTGAATCATGTTATACACAACATACCTACTTCTTATCTCATGTTTATTTTCCTACCTTCTCTTATCCTGGCTATATGAGTCCACATACCTCTCTGACTCTTCTGGTTGCCTTCCACAAGGTTACATACAGGTCCTGAAAAGAAAAAACAATCATCTCTAACTTTCCATTTTTTATTTGCATTTCAGTTTATCTCTCCATAGAAAACCAACTATCGATGCAAAAAACACAGTTTCTAGGGAATCTTGCATCATTCAAAGAGCTCTCCATCAAAACCTATTTCTCTTTGCACCTTTTCACTAAAAGTGGGACTTTGTGATATCTCACATTTTCTGTGACTACTGTAGTCTTTAAACATCCGGTGAAACAGTCCCTTAACTGTTAGCTCCTTCTAGCAGCAGGAGGCTGGAGAAGGTGATGGCACCCCACTCCAGTACTCTTGCCTGGAAAATGCCATGGACGGAGGAGCCTGGTAGGCTGCAGTCCATGAGGTCACTAAGAGTAGGACATGACTGAGCGACTTCACTTTCACTTTTTACTTTCATGCTTTGGAGAAGGAAATGGCAACCCACTCCAGTGTTCTTGCCTGGAGAATCCCATGGATGGAGGAGCCTGGTAGGCTGCAGTCCATGAGGATGCACAGAGTCGGACACGACTGAAGCGACTTAGCAGCAGCAGCAGGAGGCAAAGCTTGATTGGTGGAAAAATGGGCATGGAAGTAAGAAAAGTGTGGATTCTGAATGGGATGCTGAGAATAAAAGAATAATGAATTTTTCTAATCTTTTCTTTGTGCTGCTGCTAAGTCGCTTCAGTCGTGTCCAACTCTGTGCGACCCCATAGACAGCAGCCCACCAGGCTCCCCTGTCTAGGATTCTCCAGGCAAGAACACTGGAGTGGGTTGCCATTTCCTTCTCCAATGTATGAAAGTGAAAAGTGAAAGTGAAGTCACTTCATGTCCAACTCTTAGCGACCCCATGGACTGCAGCCTACCAGGCTCCTCCGTCCATGGGATTTTCCAGGCAAGAGTACTGGAGTGGGTTGCCATTTGTTTGTGCAAATCCTGTGGGCACATAATAAATGTAAATTTTAATAGCTCTTTGGAGTAGTTAGTCTTCATCTTGACTAGAATGTCAGAATCATTTGGAGAATTTTTTTTAATTTCTAGGCACAGTACCCACGTATCAGCAACTCTTAAATTTCCCAGGTGGTTCCAACAAGTAGTGAAGGTTGAGAACCACTGTTTCCAATTTCCTAGTTAAGGACTGTTAACAATTGGGTATCTTTGTTTCTCAATATTCTTGATTTTATAGTCAACTCCTAAAGGTCAGAACACAATTGGATCAAGAACCACACACAATGGGAAACAGAGATCCCTCAATAGCTCTAGAATCAAAATAAGACAATGATTACAAGAGCAATAAGCTTTGATGCTGTCTATTTTCCTTTGTTTACAATGCTTTTCTTTGTTCTATCCGGGATCCCTATGCTGCCTTAGTGACAAAGTACCCACTACTGTTGAAGAAAATTAGGGAACAAATCTGCTAATATTGAAGCTTCAGTGACCCAAAAGGAGATTGTTCTTCTCTTTGGTGGACGTTTGCATTTCTGAAAGTTATCTGAAGAGGAAAACATCCAACTCAATGAGCTAAAATGCTAATGACCATAATTCAGGCTAAAGAGATTTCTTTTATCCAAGAGATATTCCCATGATACTCTGTGTGCTGGCTCTGGGAAAGATAGTTTGCAGATTTCCAGACCCAGCATCTCATGAAAAGACATAAAGTAAGGGCTTGGAGCTGATTGATGATACATTAAAAACTGACAAATACAGACATGATGCAAAAGAATATGTAGCTTATGGCTGGGGACAGAATAGACATTCAACAAACATCCTCGCTTTCATTAATGTTTCATTAATGTCCTTTCATTAATGTCCTTTCCCAATTACTGGCTTTTTAGAATCCTTGAAAACATTTTACGTATTTTTCAACTATTCAGGAAACTTAAAGCAATGTCTGATTCAGAGGATAAATACTGACTTTAATTTTTGGAATTAGAAGTAGTTTTGTGTATGTCAAGTCTTCTCTAGTGGCTCAGAGGGTAAATAATCTACCTACAATGCATGAGACCCAAGTTCAGTCCCTGGGTCAGGAAGATCCCCTGGAGAAGGAAATGGCAACCCACTCTAGTATGCTTGCCTGAAGAATCCTATGGACAGAGGAGCCTGGTGGGCTACAATCCATGGGGTCCCAAAGAGTCAGACATGACTGAGCAACTAACACTTCCACTTTGTATATGAGATGGGAATCTCTTCAATTTTTGAGCAACATTGATGCACATCGGTTAGAATCCTTGCTAAATCACCCCTTCCACTACTTATGGCACTAAAATTCACTGTCTTTGTTAGTTTGAGGACATTTCTAACCCATAAATACTAATAGCTAAGTGTGGCTTTCACATATTTGTATCTATAACTTAAAGACAATTTGCAATGCCATACTAAATAAATTGGAAGTAAAAAATTCAAAGCTCAGTAACTTTTCATACATGTTCATCATTTTGATTATCAACTTCCTTTTAAAGAGTGTCTGAATAGAAAAGTTACTAAGTACAATGGGATAAAAAGAGATCTTTCACAATTTGCCAAGTTATGCACCACTTATTTTTCAATAAGCATCTTGTTTTATTTTAAATAAGAAGAAAGGCAAGAAGCTTCTTCATGCATGCTGTTTCTAATCACTGTTTAAAGACAGACATGAAGAGATGATTATAGAATCACTGCAAAAACGCTATTCACTGAGGTCACTTCCTCCAGGGGTAAGGTCCAACCTTGTGGTCAATTACGGTGGGTCAGTAGATCAAGATGGGGGTGTGGCTGGCAATTTAAGTATGAAATTAGATTTCCAGTGTAATCAGTCATCTAATTGCACAGCCAAATGTATTCTGCATTTGCACATTTAATTAATTATGTCTTAATTGAAAGCATTCTACTCATAATGATTTGTTCTAATTTTTTTTTAAATCAAATTACCAAGGGAAAAATTTAGTTTGGGAATTCATTTATAGAAGAGTTTATATATGCATATATTGTAAAAATAATGAATTTTCAAAATGTTTCTTAAAAGGAAAAGTTTTTCAGTTTCTTTATAGGTGCAAAGGAAAACATTAAAGATAATCCAGATAAACTGATTTCATTTGAAGGAGCATCTAACCTTGAAGATGGAAAGAATATTCCTTTTACTGTTTTAGATGTGCCCATTATAATATTGGTCTAATTAGTCTTTTAGCTACAACTAAGATTCCTGGGTCAGTGCAAATGGCCTTGTTTATTTAGAAGAGAAATCCTCTGAAAAATTGTCTCATTAGTCTGGGGTTTCAGGCACACACAGTCTGGTCTACAAATAAAACAGTCATTTAAATGGCCTTTATGAAAATTGTGCCTCATAGGGCACTTCTACATGAAATGAGGTCTTTATTTCCACATCTAAGCAGTTCCAGAAAACCAGAAAAGGTTGATTTTGTATATTTAGACATGCTACATTTGATAAATCCTAATATTCAGATATTAAGAGTTGGGTAGGTTCTTGCACTTACTGTGATTTTAGTTTTAAAGCCATCTATTAACTTAGTATTACAGAGGAAATGTGAGAAAATGCAGAAAAAGAGTGTTTCCAGTTATGTTTTTTGGCATATAATTGGAAAGAAGTCAGACTAAGCTTTTAAAATTAATTCCATATAATGTCACACAAACTATGTCCTATGGGATGCTCAAAGAAGTCAGTTTGTGATTCATTTGAGAGACATAGGTCTGAAATTACAGACTTGTACATATAACAGTTTAGCTTAGGCATTTAATTTAGCATCCATTAAAGCTTCTCTTCCATACTGATCCTTGCCCTGAACAAGATGTCATTTCATAAACCTAATTAAACATGGTACTTAATGTGGCTTAAATATCAAGACAGATTTAATGTATTGTCTAATTTCACAGATCAGCAGTGTTTCTCTCCCTGCATCACTTGTCCATGACAGTAACATAAGTGAACAGTCTGTGTCAGTGAATGTGCCAGAATAAAAATAGTAAAAATATGGCTGTCCTGAAGGTAAGACCAGTTGGGAGTTTCTCCTCCAACATGTCACAGAGTTGTTGGATATAATATGAAATTAATACTCAAAATACATAGATTTCGGCCTTTTTGAAATAAGGCAGAATGACTCCTGGAAGACAAAAAGTCTGTCTCCAAATTGTTGAATTAAAATGCTTAATCAATAAATAAACGTGATATTTTCATCAACATCTGAGTTACTTTTCCAGTGTGGTACATTTTCCTGATTAGAAGAGGCTTACATTTTATTTGCTTAAATAGAGAGAAGAAAACACAGAACTGTTTCATTCTTGTCTCACACTGTCTCACCCCTTCTCTTCTCCGCCCAGGTCTTACTCATCATAATGTTGATATGACCTATGTCAGGTAATGTTGATTGTCTAGTCAATAACCACAATCCTTTAGTTTATAATAATCATATTTTGTGCACATTACAACAAGTTTACAGAACTTGGATTTCTCTCCCAGTCTGAGGGAATGAACCATGATTGGTCTAAGCCATGACTGTTTGGTATATCGTCTTCAGTTCAGTTCAGTTGCTCAGTTGTGTCTGACTCTTTGTGACCCCATGAATTGCAGCACGCCAGGTCTTCCTGTCCATCACCATCTCCTGGAGTTCACTCAAACTCACATCCATCAAGTCGGTGATGCCATCCAGCCGTCTCATCCTCTGTCGTCCCTTTTCCTCCTGCGCCCAACCCCTCCCAGCATCAGAGTCTTTTCCAGTGAGTCAACCCTTCACATGAGGTGGCCAAAGTATTGGAGTTTCAGCCTCAGCATCATTCCTTCCAAAGAACACCCAGGAATGATCTCCTTTAGAATGGACTGATTGGAGCTCCTTGCAGTCCAAGGGACTCTCAAGAGTCTTCTCCCACACCACAGTAAAAAGCCATCAATTCTTCGGTGCTCAGCTTTCTTCACAGTCCAACTCTCACATCCATACATGACCACTGGAAAAACCATGGCCTTGACTAGACGGACCTTTGTTGGCAAAGTAATGTCTCTGCTTTTCAATATGCTATCTAGGTTGGTCATAATTTTTCTTCCAAGGAGTAAGCGTCTTTTAATTTCATGGCTGCAGTCACCATCTGCAGTGATTTTGGAGCCCCCCCAAATAAAGTCTAACACTGTTTCCACTGATTCCCCATCTATTTCCCATGAAGTGATGGGACCAGATGTCATGATCTTCATTTTCTGAATGTTGAGCTTTAAGCCAGCTTTTTCACTCTCCACTTTCATGTTCATCAAGAGGCTTTTGAGTTCCTCTTCACTTTCTGCCATAAGGGTGGTGTCATCTGCATATCCGAGGTTATTAATAGTTCTCCCAGCAATCTTGATTCCAGCTTGTGCTTCTTCCAGCCCAACGTTTCTCATGATGTACTCTGCATAGAAGTTAAATAAGCAGGGTGACAATATACAACTTTGACGTACTCCTTTTCCTATTTGGAACCAGTCTGTTGTTTCATGTCCAGTTCTAACTGTTGCTTCCTGACCTGCATATAGGTTTCTCAAGAGGCAGGTCAGGTGGTCTGTATTCCCATCTCTCTCAGAATTTTCCACAGTTTATTGTGATCCACCCAGTCAAAGGCTTCGGCATAGTCAATAAGACATAGTATATTGTCTTATTTGTTCATAATTATTTGTTTCCTCTCTACATTGGTCATAGACATTGCAGAGTTTGGCCTGTATGGGATGGAACCCATGACCTTGGCATTATTAGCACCATTAGCATCATTAGAACCAACTGAGCTAAGGCCAGGTACTTGGGCTTCCTGGGTACCAGTGTCCCAGGTGGTGCTAGTGGTAAAGAATCCACCAGTCAATGCAGGAGACCTAAGAGACATAGGTTTTATCCCTGAGTTAGGAAGATCCCCTGGAGAAGGGCATGACCACCCATTTCAGTTCTTGCCTGGAGAATCCCCATGGATAGAGGAGCCTGGAGGGCTGCACTCCGCGGGTTGTAAAGAATTAGACACAACTGAGTACACGTTGTCATCTAGAAGTGAGATAGTACCTATTTTAAGCAAAACTTTTAAGAAGCATCATGTATTTCCTTGCACTGAATTATAAAAATTGTATGTCCTAAGTAGTGTCTGTACATTAACCCGGGTCCAGGATTGAAAGACTCATGAAACACACTTGAACCTCACCCACAGTCTGATGTAGAACTGCTTCAACTAACCCATAAACTCAAAATCAAGAAATAGAAAATATGTTTCTTGACATATTAGTGTGTTCCTTTAGTTGCGTTATTAGAGCAAAAACGAATATAAATGTTGATTTAATTCCTCCTTTTCTTTTGTGAAGGAGTGAAAAGCAAGCATACTAAAGATACCAGTATAGAAAGACAGAGAAAAACCTGGGTGTTTGATAACGTTGTTGAAATGTTTCAGGGAATGTGGTATTTGCCATTTGAGAGGTCTTGTTACACAGAAAAATAGGAAGACTTGATTTCTTATGCCATTATTAAGAAATTCTCTTTTACTCTTCTATTACGTGCAAATAAATCACCAACTTCTGTTACTGGCAACCAAATCACCCAAATAATGCTATACATTTCTAACAATACATTAAGAAATACAGACCACATGCACACAGAAATTTTTGACTAAAGTAACATACTACATAAATTGTATTATATTTCATTTAAAAGTGCAAAATTATATTCCTATTACCATGGTAACTATATACTGTAAGACCAACATCTTTCATTTTTTTTAAGTAGCTGCCTAGTATTATATGCATGAATATTCTATACCTTTGTATTGAATTAGTAAGATAGAAAATCAACCTCAGTGAATAAACTGAAAATAAGTTTTTAAATGTATAAAAAGATTTTAAAAGTTAAGAAAAAATTAAATGACATGGAAATTAAACCCATAAATCACATATCCACCTAAAGGAGTCACCAAGGGATAGAACAGGAAAAATAAGGAGAAGGAAACACTCAAAAAAATAATAGAGAAAAACTTTAATAGGTATAACAATAAAGAAACACATCCTATAATAATAAAGAAACACTGAAACACTACCCACTCAGTGCTAAGTTAAATGACCCTAAAGGCAGGTATGCCTTTTGAGTATGTATGTGTGCACATACCTGTGTATGTATACATATAACATTTTAAAAGATACTTTTATCAACATATCAATATGTACATATAATGATAAATTTTAAGCTTGATTAATTTTTACAAAGTGAGTACAGCCATTTAACTTTCTGTCAAGTCAGGAAATAGCATTTAACCTGCAACTGTTACCCCATTGCACGTCTCATGTTCACTCTCAGTTATCAGTCCTCTTTTCTTTTCCAAAGGCAACTGTTAATCTGATTTCTTACACAAAAGATTAATTTTACCTGGATACTGAACTTTATATAAATGAAATTATCTATCTATCCATGTAGGTATGTGTGTGTATATATATAATATATTATGTACATCAAGGTGTCTATATATTATATGTATTATATATAATATATCATATACATATATATTATATATATACATCAAGGTGTGTCTATATTTATATTATAAAATATAATATAAATACAAAATATAAATTATATATTAAATATATTTTTAAACATATATTTTATATATTTTATATATAGAAATATATATTATATATACAATATATATTTAAAATATATTGTATATATAATATAAATATAAAATATATTATAAAATATAATATATAGACACACCTTGATGTATATATATAATATATATACATGTATATGATGTATTATATATAATATAATATATAGACACACATTGATGTGTATAATATAATATATATACACACACACATACATATATACATCAAGGTGTATCTATATTTATGTTATATACAAATAATTTATAATATAATAATTTACATATAATATAAATATATATATTCATATAATATAAATATATAATATATATTTATAATATATTATATATTATATCATGTTAATAATATATAATATAAATATAGACACACCTTGATGTATATAACCTTGATGTGTGTGTGTGTATATATATATATATATATATACACACACCTGAAGATGATATGGCAACTCACTCCAGTATTCTTGCCTTGAGAATTTCATGGATAGAGAAGCCTGGCAGGCTATATAGTCCGTGGGGTCACAAACAGCTGGACGTGACTGAAGTGACTTAGCATGCATGCATACATCTATTTTTTTCTTTCAGATATCTTCACTTAGTAGATTATTTTTGATATTCATCTATGCTGTTTTACATAACAGTAGTGCATATTTATTCATTATTCTGTAGTATTCCATGTGCAATCCAACAATTTATTGTTTTTCTTTCTAATGGCTATTTGTATTGCTTTCAGTTTTTGGTTATTATAAACATTATGCTTTAAATATTCCAATCTATTTTTATGTGACAGTATGAATGGATTCCCAGCTAAACAGCAGAAACTCTGTCTTTATCTCTGGGGAAGCTGGATATCTGGATTTTCAACTCTTGGCCAAGATAACAGCAATGAGATTTAAAATGTGCAATTTAAAGTCAATAAGCATCTTCTAGTGACCTTCAGGGTGAGGTATTTTTGTTTATTTGCTTTTGGTTTGGCTTCACTGTTGGTTTCTAATTAGTCTAATTGGTGTGACAACCTACCTTGATTACACAGTCAAGGGGTTATAAAAGGCTGGCTCAATGTTTCTCCTGTGAGTTTTCCAGAAAGCAGGATTCCTAGGACAGATCTTGGTGGTTCAAGCTGGAGACAGAGTGTAATCTGTGCGAGTGAATATGGACAGCCCTGTAAAGCTCGCTTGCAGGATGTGTTTCAGGCCCTCAGTATATACATCCTTTGCATTTAAATGAACACCTTATATGAGTAGGTTCTGTGGAATGTGATGGTTCCTAATGTACACATATACTGAGTTTTAGAAGATAAAGATTAGGTTTCCAAATGTTGTGCTAGCTTATGCACCTATCAATGTGTTAATGTTCCAGTTTCTCCACATTCTTGTTATTACTCGGTATAGTCTCTTTCTCGCTGTCTCTGTCTCTCTCCCTTTTTCATTATCCAGTTGTAAGGTAAGGTAAGGCTTCCCTGGTGGCTCAGAGGTTAAAGCGTCTGCCTCCAATGCGGGAGACCCGGGTTCGATGCCTGGGTCGGGAAGATCCCCTGCAGAAAGAAATGGTAATCCACTCCAGTATTCTTGCTTGGAGAATCCCATGGACGGAGGACCCTGGTAGGCTACACTCGACGGGATTGCAAAGAGACGGACACGACTGAGTGACTTGACCATCACCACCAAGGTAAGATAAGGTAAGTCGCTCAGTCATGTCCGACTTTTTGTGACCCCATGGACTATAACCTACCAGGCTCCTCCTTCCATGGGATTCTCCAGGCAAGAGTACTGGAGTGGGTTGCCATTTCCTTCTCCAGGGGATCTTCCTGACTCAGGGCTCGAACCCGGGTCTCCCACATTCCAGGGAAATACTCTGACCTCTGAGCCACCAAGGAAGCCCCATCACCCGAATCCCGCACTCACGGAGGCCGCCGTGGCTTCCCAGAATCTGATGCAATCACCACCCCGGAAATCCCCTATCCAGTTGTAGCTCTTTACAATTTTTTTAATTTAGAAATAATTTCAAACCTAGACAAAAGTAGAAAGTAAAATACAAGGAAACTTTTCTTCAGCCATTTGACAGCACACTGCTGACCTGAAGCATAATACCCCTAAACATTTACTTTGGGGTATATGTCTTATAGGATAGGGAAGCCTGGTGTGCTGCAGTCCATAGGGTCACAAAGAGTTGGACACAACTTAGTAACTGAACAACAAAAACAATATTTCTTACAAAAAAGATTTCTCCTATGCACAACGAATTATCAGCATTGGCTGTATTGTCACTGCTGCTACTGCTGCTGCTAAGTCGCTTCAGTCGTGTCTGACTCTGTGCGACCCCATAGATGGCAGCCCACCAGGCTCCTCTGTCCGTGGGATTCTCCAGGCAAGAACACTGGAGTGGGTTGCCATTTCCTTCTCCTGTATTGTCACTAATACCCCGCTATTACCTAATCCTCAGTCCCTGGCATGCTACACTAAGTTACCCCTGTATACAGGGACTTCCCTGGTGGCTCATTGGTGAAGAATCCACCTGCCAATGCAGGAGATGCGGGTTCTATCCCTGAGTTGGGAAGATCCTCTGGAAAAGGAAATGGCAACCCACTACTGCCTGGGAAATCCCATGGACAGAGGAGTCTGGTGGACTACAGTCAGGTCACAGGAAAACCGACACGACTTGGTGACTAAACAATGGATGGAACAATGAATGGAAACCCCTTTACACTCACCCTCCTCACTCTACTGTGACTCCACCATCCCTCAGGTGTCACACTCAGGCTCTGGTCTGTAGGTTGTAGTGTCCTGTTATAGTACTCTTTTCTTCCTTCCTGAGCTAACCTCATGTGGGTGCCTGCTCCAGCCTGCGCCAGCTTTGACACTCTCCACCAAGCCACACCTCTAGTAATGCCTTTTTCATCTTGCCAGATTCTAGCATCAGCGTCCCTCGCTGGCTTGCCTCCACTTCTCCACTGACCCCTTCTTTCTCCCCTTCCTTGGCTCCAATAGCTGACATTAGGTATAGCCCTCCAATACAGATGCCCTCCTCACTCTGCTTGGACTCTGAAACCCCACACTGAACTTCTTCCACAGGGATACTTTTTTATTCCCCTTTTTCTTCTGAATCTCCACTCTGTGCCACTGCCCTGAATGGGGCTCTTCTCTCAGTGGCCCCTTGAACAACAACAACAACAAAAACAAATGCTAGAAAATACTTCTATCTGGATGGTCTCCTTCCCTGTTTGGACTGACACTGCATAGGGGGTCACCTACATGCACTGAAGCCCTTACTTAGCTCTGGCTTCAACCCACACAGGCATCCTGCATATGTAGACACCATGCATTCCTTATTCTGTCCCACCTAATGATTTTAGGACTGAATTATACAAGAAAGGAAGAAAAAAAAAAAAAAAGAAGGAAAGAGAAGGCAGTGGGGAAGGGGAAGAGGAAGAGAGTAAGTTCTTTTGGTTTTACTTTACGACTTCCTCATTAGTCATTGTTATGCCCAGTGTCCGAGTCCCCAAAACTGAGAGAATAAGACGTCCACAGCAATGCAAAAGCATAAAGGGGTTTATTGCTAGCTCAAGCTAGGGCTCAAGTCTCATCCAGCGCAGTGGAGTCTTGATGAGAGCCCGGAGCTCTGAATCACAGCGGCTTATATACAGGTGATCTTTTGTCTCAGCAATAGTGTAGTTGGTATGTGGTGATTGACTCAACCTTGGGTCATCGTGGTGATTGACTTAACCTTGGCGTCATCGGGGGGGAGGGACCTTGGTGTCATCAGGGAACCTGGTGTTATTGGGGACCTTGATGGGGCTTCTTAGAATTATGACTCATGCTTACAAGAACCTGAGGCCTAGGCCTAGTGTGGCCCTTCGAGCCTGTCATGGCTCAGGTCAGGTCAAGCACATACCCTGAGCTTACTGACCAGCTGGTATCCCATTCAGTGCTGCTGCTAAGTCACTTCAGTTGTGTCCAACTCTGTGCAACTCCATAGATGGCAACCCACCAGGCTCCCCCATCCCTGGAATCTCCAGGCAAGAACACCGGAGTGGGTTGCCATTTCCTTCTCCAGTGCATGAAAGTGAAAAGTGAAAGTGAACCCCATGGACTGCAGCCCACCAGGCTCCTCCGTCCATGGAATTTTCCAGGCAAGAGTACTGGAGTGGGGTGCCATTGTCTTCTCCACCCATTCAGTGCAGTGCCTGTTAAAGGCCTCTTGCCCAACTGTCAAACATTTTTTTAATTGATCTGTAGGAATTCTTTATATATTCTGGATATGAGACTTTCACAGTTACATGTATTGTATATATCTTCTTCCAATATGTGACTTGGCCTTTCAGGCACCTGCTGCTACCGCTGAGTCACTTCAGTCGTGTCCGACTCTGTGTGACCCCAGAGACAGCAGCCCACCAGGCTCCCCCGTCCCTGGGATTCTCCAGGCAAGAACACTGGAGTGGGTTGCCATTTCCTTCTCCATCAGGCACCTGACTGAAGATATTTTTGAAAAGAGGCACTGAATTTTAATGTAGTCCAAATTATAACTTTACATTTGCTGTGTAATAGTGCTTTCCTTTGTTGTTTTTATTTTATTTGTTTTGTTTTAAAAATCTTATATCAACATCACAAGGATATTCTCACATATTACATTCTAAAATACTATTTCCCATTTCATATTTTGATCTAGAATTCACCACAAATGAACTATCGCATATGAGACACCAGTCAATTTTCTTTTTTTTTCCGCATACAATTATTTCACCCAATGCCTTTTAATAAACATACCTTCATTCTCCACTGCTTTACAATGTCATCTTTGTTATAAATCACATATCTATGTTTGTGTTGATTTCTTTCTGTCTCTTAATTCTGTTCCTTTGGATATTTTCCTATTGTCTAATACCACATCACGTTTATCTCTGGAGCTTTTTATGAGGGAAGGAGGGAACTTTAATTTTGAACTAACTTTAGACTTATGGAAAAATTGTGGGAAATTCCATATACCCTAAAGTTTCTGTATACCCCACACTAAGCTTTCCTGAATGTTTTTCTTTTTCTTTTTAATCTTATATAACCATAGAACAATCATCAAAACTAGGAAACCAGCACTGGTAAAATATTATTGATCTTAATTTCATGTGTTTCTCCAGACATAGAGAACAGACTTACGGATGTGGGGTAGGGATGGGGGGATGGGAGGAGGGAGAGGGTGAGATGTACAGAGAGAGTAAAATGGAGATTTACAATGCCAAAAAAAGATAGCCAATGGGAATTTGCTGTATGACTCAGGGAACTCAAACAGGGGCTCTGTGACAATCTAGAAAGGGAGTGGGTGGGGGTGGGTGGGAGAGAGGTTGGGGAGGGAGGCAACATGGGTGTACTTATGGCTGATTCTTGTTGATGTATGACAGAAAACCACAAAATTGTATAATTAAGCTTCAACAAAAAATAAATAAAAAGGAAAAAAATTTCATCTGCTCTTCTAATAACATCCTTTCTATATTCCAGGATTCCACAGAGGACCCCACTTTGCAATTAGTTGTCATGTCTTCTTAGTCTCCTCTAACCTATGACCTCCTTCATCTTTCTTCATTTTTTAGAATCTTGCCAACTTGAAGAGTCCTAGTTAGTTGTGTTGTAGGCTGTGCCTCAGATTTTGGTTTGTCTAATGTTTCCTCATGATTGGATTGAGGATATGAATTTTGAGCAAGAATAACCAGAAGTGATGTTCCTTTCTCAGTACCTCATAGTAGGTTTAAAGTGATAGTGATGGTTTGTCTTTTTATTGACGGCATCTACCTTCATCACTTCCTTGGCTAAGGATGTATCTGCTAGATTTCTCTATGTCTAAAGAGGCTATCTTCCCCATTAATATATTGAGATACTTTGATATGGTGCAAATGCCCTTTTACCTCAAACTTTTCCCACTAATTTGTGCATTCACTGGTGGATCTTATCACTAATGATTATTTTGTACAGGTTGCCTAATGGGGATTTTTCCATCTTCCTCTTTCTCTCTACATATATTTAGAATTTTTTTTAAGCAATAGCTGTCTTACTACTCTTTCCTTTTATGTATTCAATTATGTATATGAGTAGAGACTCAAATATTTATTCTATTCTATGGAACAAAATCCAATAATATCATTATTTATTGTATTGCTCAAATTGCTTGAGCTTTAGCCTTTAGGTGCCCCTTCAGGGTGTCTGCTATGTTCTTTCAACAAGTACCCATCTTTTTCTTGTATTTTTTATTTACTTATCTTTAGAGCTTCCGTATTTTCTAGGACCATGAGATGTTCTGGGCTCGTCTTATGTTTTCCCTACCTGGTCCAGGAATTACCATTTTTCAAATAAGGACTGATACCCTTCATTGAAAAATAGTGTTTAGATACCAAGGTTTACTGCTAGATGTTCTACTGAAATGCCATCGCTTTTAGTTCTCTCACTGGTAATATCTACATACATACACTTTCCAAGGCATACTGTAAGGCTAAAATGATGAAACTTTCTTTGCAGAGGAGCTGACCATCTCCTCACACTCTCCTCCTTGAAATCCTAACAGGATTTCAGGCCCAGTAAAAGATCCAATGTTTACAATGTAAATTTGGGGACCTTCTCATACTTGGAACTATAAATATATGCCTCCAAAATTAACTTAGGAAACTTTTACAAGGAGACCATCATCGGGTGTAGTCCCTTCTTTCTTGAGGAGATAAGTTATTCTTGCTTCTTCTTTGTTAAATAAATTATGTATAACTTTGTCCAGACTTTTTAGTCACTTTTTTGGCTACCTTACATTCATGGAAATCTGATAATGCTTTCTTAGTAACATGTTCTCTCTTTTATACTGGTTCAGAGGGGTCTTTTGTTGGCAGAACTGTTTATCTCCTTCAAACACACATACATACACCTGTGTTTCTGAATCTTTGCTTTAAAGAGATGGACAATGACTCTAGAAAGCTAAACACTGGCGGAAAGGCACTAGGAAAAGAAGAATACAGAAGAAAACAGATTTATAGATTTGGTGGCAAAAATGGAGGAGTTTTTCACGTGAGGCACCAATTATTTCTAAAAAGTAGAAAATAAATCATTCATGGAAAGTAACAATAAAACTGGAAGAAGTGAAGGTTTACAAAATTATAATAGTTATACATAATGTGAAATAGAGTTTATTTTTAAAACACAGAGTATGCATGGTTGGTGAGCAGTCTTTTGAATGAGTTCACATTGATAACACAACATAACCTATTTTTACATAACAAATCACCCCAAAGCAGGCTGTGCTCTGATGCTTGGCAGCTCTCTCCTATACACCGTAGCCCACGCATGGTTCACTGCTCTGGCTGCACCTTACATTCACCCAGGCATCTTTGAAGGAATGCCAATAGCTGGGCCCCACTGCCAGAGATTCTGCTGTATGGTCAGTCCCCTACATACGAACGAGTTCCATTCCAAGAGTGCACGTAAGTCTAATTTGTTCATAACTCCAACAAAATTAGCCTTGGTACACAATTAACACAATCAGCAACACAGTAATAGGTTTATAATACTTTTCACACAAATAAAACATACCAAAAAAAAAAAAAACTCAAAAAAAAAAATGAAGAAAGCAGTTTTAATCTTACATTAGAGTACCTTGAAAAAGTATAGTAGTGCAGTACAACAACTGGCCTACAGGGGTGGCATTGAGTGAACAGGAAAGAAGAGTTCCTGGCTGGAAGAGGGAAAGGAGGTAGGAGATGGTGGAACTGAAAGGTTGTCAGCAATAGGAAATGGAGGACAAGCTGCAGTTTCACTCATGCCTGACCTTGATGGAACTCACATTTACATCTTTGAAATTTCACAATTTGAAGAGCTGTATGTAGGAGACTTAGTATAATTGTCCTGGAGTATGATATTAATCTCCAGAGTTTCAAAGCTCCCTAAGTGATTCTAAAGCACTCTGAAGTTTCCCAATAACAATGTCCTCTCATTTTTCTCCAGCAGGGACTATAGCTATTCATCACCTTTGAAAGTTTTTGAAAGGCAACATCTCTGCATATTGGTTTGTAGAATCAGGACAAAATGTTATATGACTACACAGCTCTCAGGGTCCAGAAGCTTCTAAGGGATACCTGGCAGATACAGACTTGCAGGATGAAGAAATTTATTCTTTTTCTCATTCACTCAGTAGATAGTAACAGTCTGCTGTATGTTAGGCCAAGGGAGGAAAAAAGAAGTTACAAGACAGTATAACCAGTACAATGGTTTAGTGACCATAAGAGTACACCGTAGACACATCTAGACAAACTAGAGAGTAGGAGGAGAAAGGGATGAGGAAGCACTATAGGCAGTAAAGAACCCAAGGTTCCATACTGGCTTCCTGAGTCCAGACTTCTTGAATTGTAGAATGTTAGTGATCCTAGTCTAATCACCCACTTTTGCAGATTAAGAAACAGAAATCCAGCAGTCTTAGAGCTGAAGTGAGTTGTATAGGTCTCATAGCAAGTCAGTGGCAGTGCCAGGATTAAGTTAGAATCTAGCTCATTGGCTACAAGCCCAGTGATACTCCTCTAATAAATGTGGTTCTAGGATCCCGTGAGCACAGGAGAAGGTAAGGCCGCAACAGAGCTACTGGCGGCCATTGAGGCCTGAACCTGCATCGTGTATCCCAGGCACATGGTACAGCTTTGGAAAAGTACAGGAGAAGGAACAAGAGTAAATAAGATCAGAAAAGGAGGACTTTGGAACTCGTGTCAGAGACAAGCAGAGAGGTATTTGGGGGCACAGCAGGCAATGAAGACCCAAGATGGTAGATGAGGGCACACCTAGATAAATTCACAACAGGTCTTAAAAATAAAATCCAGTTCATACGGAGTCAAGTGAAGAGAGCACTTCTCAATTTTCTGTGTTTACATTTGCTTAAAAACTGACCATATCAGGCAAAAACATCATCTAATGGGGCCATTCTAGAGTTTCTAGTTCTTTTTACTTACCGACCACAGAGGGCTAACACAGAGGAACTCTCTCCATTCAGTTAGTTAGCTTTGGATTCCCCAGCTTCCACATCTGTAATTATAACTCAGGAAACTTCTTTAGGTGGACAAAGATGAAGAAACATTAAAACAGAAAACAGTTCCCAAGTGTCCACTAGTTCACCCAGTAAGTAATTTCTTCACTACACACCAGGGGTCAGTATTGGCTTATTAATTTACATGAACTATTAATTTTTATTTTCTCAGTTTAATAGCAATGGGAAACAAAGTATTAATGATCATTGTTAAGTTGGAACTTTGGTATTAAAAAAAGTCCTTTAAGCAAGCATCATCTGGGTGAATATGCACAGATCATGAATGACTTAAGAAAAAGAAAAAAGGGACAAGAGAAAGCCATGCAAGGAAAGTGGCCTTTGTTCTTTAGGAAAGCATTCATAACTCATTCCAGGCATATTAATTAAGAATCTTTCAATGATAGTTACCTTTATGTGTGAGAAATGTTCATAACTAATAATATTAACTTACATGTTTAAAAGCTATTGGAAAGATAACCACAGTGTCTAAACACTTAATAGTCTAGTGTTTAGGGCCCAGGAAGTAAGAATCTTATTTAACTTGACATATGTACTATTCATTCTACCCTTTGAATAATATATTGGTTTAAGATGCAAAAGTTATAGATAATTTGAACAAATAAGACAGGGGTCCAGTAGTATACTAATGATTGTGGTACTCAAAGAATTTAAAAGATTTAATGGAAAGAAGAAAAGATAGATCTGATAGTGGTCTACAGATATATTAGAGGCTTTCTACAGGAAGTGAAAATAGATTTATGTTATGTTGCTTCAGTCAGCAAGGGGTGGAATGATAGAGATTACAACTCCACATGAGCTAAAATTTTTTAAAAACTATAGCTGTTCCAACACTTTTGCCCAGGGTGCCATAGGAGCAGTTCCAGCATGGTCTATCAGAATAAACTAGATGCTAAAATCTTTGCATTTTTAAGGCTATGTGAGTATATGATTGTATATGATTGCAATGCCAAAGAGTAAACATTCTTGCAGATTCCACAAATTCTAAGCCTCCTTCCAGGCATATATATTCTACTATTACATGCCACCTGCTTTAAAACATCTCCCTTAATCCTCCAGAACACAGTAAATACTCCTCCAGGACACCATACTTATTTCTAATATTTTAAACATATATTGCTTTTTGTCATTTTTTGGAAGCTATTATACATTTCTATATTATTCAGCTTTAGGTTTCTATATCTTAGGTACAAAATAGGTTCCTCTGTGCAATTTTATCCTCTATAATACTTACTAGAATACAATAGAGTTGGTAGAATCTCAGATAATATTTGTGGAGTGAATAGATTTCTTTATCTATGAAGCAACAAATAAACACACCTACTTTCCCTGGCTCTCCCACTTTCCCTGCCTCTCCATGTGGTTTTGAGGGTCAAATGAGATAAAGTGTCTAAAAGCACTTTGAAAAGTATAAACTGTTACACAAATATAAGGCATTATTATTTCATAGGGGGTTCTCTCAGTTAAAACCTTCCATGTCAGGTTGAACATAATGGCAATGGAGGAACAGTTTTTGAAAAATTCAATCTGAAAAGGAACTTGTCCCTTCTGGGTGCAAATTATAACACTCCTGCAAAAAACTGTTTGTGCATATTTTTTGTTTGTTTCTAAATAGCATAATGAGCTATGGTCTTTCAGGGAGAATGTTGCTCTGATAGAAGTAATTCACAATGTAGAAAATTGCCCTTGTGTACTTTCAGGAAGGAATTGCAAACAAATGAGCTGTTTTGTTTTCTCAAGCAAAGGGACTTCCCGGGCATGGGTGGCAGCTGTTCAAGTCCATCTGGTCAAGAATTCACTAAGATCATAATGTGAAAGCAGCTCAAATAGAGATTTGCACGACAGTCTGCAAACGTTCCTTTAGAGACAAAATCGTTTCTCAGGCCAATAATCTGCATTTTTTAAAGTCTCTAAATATGGGTTTCTGGAATAATTCATAACAGCTTTAAGGGACAATTATGGTACACTGGGAAAGTCACCCACATTGCATGACCTACTTGTTCTGTTGGCTTGTGAGCATTTGTTTAGAATCAGCCTTCATTACATCAGAATTTTAAAAACAAATCTTTATTTTTTTTAAGGACAACTTTTCTAGACAAAATATTGTAATCAAACAAAGGATGTGGTTAAATTTTTGAAGACCCTTATTAACTCTGAGGAGAAGGCAATGGCAATCCACTCCAGTACTCTTGCCTGGAAAATCCCATGGACGGAGGAGCCTGGAAGGCTGCAGTCCATGGGATCGCTAAGAGTTGGACACGACTGAGTGACTTCACTTTCACTTTTCACTGTCATGCACTGGAAAAGGAAATGGCAACCCACTCTAGTGTTCTTGCCTGGAGAATCCCAGGGACGGGGGACCTGGTGGGCTGCTGTCTCTGGGGTCGCACAGAGTCGGACACGACTGAAGTGATATACCTATACCTATTAACTCTGAAATGATATTTTAAAACTTAAATAAGACATGTGTGCTCATAAACAAGGGGGAAGGAAAAAGAATTAATTGAAAATTGATAAAAACTTATTAGGAAATATGCAAATGAGAAAGAGACAAATGACAGAAGTATGGCCTATAATATAACCTATTTTTTTATATAACCCCTTCAAATATTTCTAGCACTTTAACATGCTTTTTCTTTTTTAAACATTTTATTGATGATAGTTGATTTACAATATATTAATTTCTACCATATAGCAAGTGAATCAGTTACATATGTGTATATTTTCATATTCTTTTCCATTATGGTTTACCATAGGATATTGAATATAGCACCTTGTGCTATACAGTAGGACCTTTTTTGTTTTACTTCTGGCCATGCCCCACAGCATGTGGGAATCTTAGTTCCCTGATGAGGGATCAAACTCATGCCTCTTGCATTGGAAAGGAAAAGCATAGAGTCTTAGCCGCTGGACAACTAAGGAAGTCCAGGGACCCTTTTCCTTATAAGATTATATGAAGAATGTTGTAACGTAGAGGGTATATGTTTTACAGATGAGCAAACAGATGCAAACGGGTTGAATTACCGATCTTTATTTCCACAGCTGCAGTACATACACACTCTGGGTTGTCCTTGATGTCTGGGGCCACTGCTTTAGTCCTAGTTGCTGCAGTTCTCCAGAGTACCTGACGCTGATCCCACTACCTCTGAGCCCTCTCCTCATCCCCGCCGTCCTACCTTCTCTAAGCCAAAAACCTGTCTCTTTCCTTCAGAATCCTCATGAAACTTCAGGAACATAGGTAGGCAGGGAGCTTATTTCCAGGCTTGTTTCAGAATTATCCTCCAGTGGACTAGGGCTGCTTTAGAACTGGGAAGAGGAGCCAAAGAGCATGGGAAAGTGGATATTAGTTCTAGAGTTTGAGTGAGAGGCACTGGGGCAATCTCATCTATCCCTAAGATGTCCTAAATTCCCTGATATATCCATCTCAAGCTCAAATATCAATCCATCAGCCAAAGGCCATGTCCCATCTTTGCAACTCAGATTACAGAATACCTCATAAATCCTTGGACAGGCACTCTTCACTCAGGGAATTCCAGGGATTTCTCACTTGTCTCCTCAATAAATTAGGAGGTACAGTATTAGGGACATCTGGCAGGCATTTCCACTGGAAACCCAAACTCAGCCCACTATTGCTTAGGGGTTAATGCTGACTTTTGAAAGTTATGGTAGGTTTATCATCAGGGTCTCTTACGGCCTGTTCCAGTAAGCACTGCAATCAGATTGGGAAACTTTCACCCTTCAAGATATCCAGCTCCAGCTAGTCCAGAAGGGTGAAATGAAATAAGCTGAAGATCGAGTCAGATGCTTGTGGGGGAAACGTAGATTTGGTAGCAAAGTGACTGAATTTGAAATTCCCCATCCTATAGTCAATAGGGTTCAAGGTAGATCACCCATGGATTGAAGTCAGGTTCAGAGGTTATCTATTATGCTGCTGCTGCTAAGTCACGTCAGTCGTGTCCGACTCTGTGTGACCCCATAGACAGCAGCCCACCAGGCTCCTCTGTCCCTGGGATTATCCAGGCAAGAATACTGGAGTGGGTTGCCATTTCCTTCTCCAGTGCATGACAGTGAAAAGTGAAAGTGAAGTCGTTCAGTCGTGTCCGACTCTTAACGACCCCATGGACTGAAGCATACCAGGCTCCTCCATCCATGAGATTTCCCAGGCAAGAGTACTGGAGTGGGTTGCCATTGCCTTCTCTGTCTATTATAAAAGGCCTCCTCTATTGACTTCTTAGGGCCAGAAGATGCATAATACTCATCTCTGGGAGGGGGAAGGTCTGGGCTTTCGAAGCAAGGGTGAATGTCTAGGTGTGACTCACAGTTCTCAGAAGGGACCCCTGGATCCAGGCCCAATGTGTTAACAAAAATCTGGCATATCACAGGATTTTGCTGCTGCCAAGTTGCTTCAGTCGTGTCTGACTCTGTGCGACCCCACAGACAACAGCCCACCAGGCTCCTCCGTCCCTGCAATTCTCCAGGCAAGAACACTGGAGTGGGTTGCCGTTTCCTTCTCCAATGCATGCATTCATGCTAAGTCGCTTCAATCGTGTGTGACTCTATGCGACCCTGCGGACAGGAGCCCACAAGGCTCCTCTGTCCACAGGATCCTCTAGGCAAGAATACTGGATTAGGTTGCCATTTTCTTCTCCTAGAGGATTTTGAGCAATATTAATAGAATGAATGTTTATGGAGGAACAACTGTCTGACCTATACCTTTGTAAGAAAGATACTTAGAACTGCTCAAACATATTTCAATTGTTCGCTTATTTATTCTGTCATCCAGAATGAGCTCTTTAAAAAGGAAACTATGTCTTGCTCATGTCCATCTCCCAGTGGCCAATATCATTCCAGGCATTCAATAAGCACTCGATGTTTTCAGAAGAACAAACCAGGTAAATCTAGTTACTCGTTGTCCTATATCTCAGGTGAAGAAGGGCCAGGATTTAGAAAAAGACTCAAACACTACATTGGATCTGGGTGAATGGCTCCCATAACAGATGTAAATGGAGACCAAAGCAGCACGTCCAATACAATAGCATGATAGCAGGTAATATTCCAGGTAAGTAAACATCAACAAAGGTTTACAAATGAAATGTTGGCCTATCCACACAGAGGAGTGGCTTATGAACAATTACAGGAAGTATAAGCAAATTGGAATAAGGGGTATCTGTCATTACAGAGTAGGGTCCAAGGCAAAGGTCTAGGATCCAGGACTGCATTTCCCCTTCCTGAGATGGGTGATGGCAGATGATGAAAGAGGACCTTGGGAAGAGGGATAAAGCTGAAGCTTAGTCACCAAACTCGAATGTTTCGAGAATAGGGAAATAAGACAGTGTGAGACAGATCTGTTTAGCAAGACTAAGATATGGCATTAGAGTAGAGGCCAAGAAAGCAGGATCGAACCGCAGCTTCCAGACATGTAGGTAGCCATGTGCATCTCCCAGCAACATTTCAGGGTTGGTGTGGAAAGTCAAGTGAAGTGAAGTGAAAATCTCTCAGTCTTGTCCAACTCTTTGCGATCCCATGGACTGTAGCCTGCCAGGTTCCTCTGTCCATGGAATTCTCCAGCCTAGAATACTTGAGTGTGTAGCCGTTCCTTTCTCCAGTGGATCTTCCCAACCCAGGGATCAAACTGGAGTCTCCTGCATTTCTGTGGAAAGTCAAGGCAGTGGTAAAACTGCAGAAGGGCTTTACATGGCCACAGCTCAGGTAAAATGAGCGACTAGAAACCAGGCCTGAGCCAACATTTGCAGTACTGGATTTGATTTGGGATGTTTGTTCTAACAAACACCAATTTAATTACGTGACATTTTCCAGGATGTTTACAAAACCTAATTTCCTTGGAAAGGATTTTTAAACATTAATTATATTATAGAAACTTATTTCACTGTGCACACTTTAGAAAAAGGTGTATTTATACAGAGTTAGAGCTTTCTCTACTAGAGAAAGCAGGAGGAAATGTCTTTACAAAGTGTCTACTCCAGCTACTCCTTACATATGTATTCTTAAAATAATTACTTGACATATTTATATGTACATCTTTAGTTTAATATCTTACCTAATTGCCCAACAAGCTAATTCAATGTTGCTGGTGATGCATTAAATGAACAAAAGATAAACTGGGTAATAGAGAATGCAGGGAGCCTAGTGGCCCATGAAATCATTGGATTTGCAAAGTGATTTTCTCAGTGCTGTGCACTATCTGAGAATAAAATCTGTTGGCAAAGCACTTTAGTAGCATCCAATGGATTAGAATATACAAACATTAGGAATGCTGCACGGGGTCAAACCAATGTTCCATCCAGGCCAGACTATTACAGAAGTAACATAAGATGTTTTTTGGAGATCAAAGCTTTCTGGTGCAATACCGGTTTATAATGATAGAAGTATTTAATATATCTTCCTAAAATCCCTTTGTGAACCAACATGTAACCAGTTTACCATTTTATACATACACCTGAATTTTATTTCTATTTTTCCCCTTCATGTTATAAGTTTCATTCCCCTTTTTCTACTTTCAGACTTCTAGACATTTCTACTGTTTCCTATAAATACAAATTCTTACTGGTATTTCAAACTGTCCCCATCCCACTTTACTCTGCAGCAATAGCTCTCAATATATGGTTCCCAGAGCAGCAGAACTAGCTGGAAAATTATTAGAAATGAAGATTTTCAGCCCCCACTCTGGACCCCAGAAAATTGGGGCTGAGGCCCTGGAACCTGCATTTTATCAAGCCCTCCAGGTGAGTCTGCGGTATGCTTACAGGTAAGAGCTACTACTATACAGCTAATTTATTCATCCATGTTCTGGCAAAAATATATGCATTTACTCTTTATATGTACCTTAGTAACTTTTGATCTTTCAGTTGTCAACAAAAACATTTAGAACTTCTTACATTGATATACAAAATGAAGTGAGTGGAGAAGACAATATTGTTAGTAGACAAATATAAAGCAGTTAGAGTCATTAAGTTCAGGGGAAAGCAGGCATTACACCTTAAAAACACAATAAGCATCACATTTTAAAAACATACCCACAAAATTGATGATATATAATGAAGATCCTTAATCACAAAGACAGGACATTCATTATATTATAGTATATAATATAGTATAAAATATAGTATCATTATATAAAGTCACATTCATTATCTCCAAATTCCTTTGATCAAAGAATAAATTATTAAATCATTTTGGAGATATTTTCATAAAAATGAAAATCATAAATGTGTTACCAAAATAATGAAGCAAACTGAGATACATATTAAATAATTATCATTTGAATATCTGAAGTTACCAGAAACATGTGTCCTTATTAATCTATTTGTCCTATTTGAAACATAATGTCCATTATTTTTTAAAAATAATTTTATTGTGATAAATATATACAACATAAAATTTACCATCTTAACCCTTCTTAAGGACATAGTTCAGTGGTATTAAACATTTTCATCATGCTATACAACCATCACCACCATATTATCTCCATACTTTTTATCTCATAAAATTCAAACTCTGTATTCATTAAACGATAACTCCACATTCTCCCAAACTCCATCCCTTGGCAACCACCATTCTACTTTCTGTCTCCATGATTTTGACTACTCTGAGTGGAATCACACAGTATCTGTCCTTCTGTGAATGGATTATTTCCCTTAATATAATGTCCTGTATGTTCATCCACTGCATAGCAATTGAAGAATTTCCTTCCTTTTTAAGGCCGAATCATATACCATTATACATATAAATATTTTATTTCTTCATGCACTCAATGCATACTTATTTTGCTTCCACATTTAGCTATTGTGAATCAGGCTAGTATGAACATGGATGTACAAATATGTCCCAGAGACCCTGCATTTAATCTGGAGGGTATGCATCCAGAAATAGAATAGCTGGATCATATGGTAATTCTGTTTTTAGTTATTTGAGAAACTGCCATACTGTTTTCCACAATGGCTCTACCCTTTGACATTTCCACTAATAGTGTACAAGGGTTCCTCTTCTTCTACATCCTTACCAATGCTGTTGCTATCTAGTTTTTTTTTATAGTTGCTGTCGTTCAGTCGCCAAGTTGTGTCTAACTTGATAGTAGCCATCCTAATAGCTGTGAGGTAATATATCATTACAGTTTTGATTTACAGTTCCCTAAAGATAAGTGATGTTGAGCATCTTTTCATGAGATTCATGTGCTTATTGGCCATTTGGATACCTTCTTTGGAGAAATGTCTATTCAAATTCTTGGCCCATGTTTGAACTGGGTTGTTCATCTTTAGGAGTCCTTTATGTATTGGATATTAACCACCAATCAAATACATGATCTGCAAATAGTTTCACCCATTTGAGGGGTTGTATTTTACACAAAAATACACGTGTAAATGTGTATTTACACATTCAGGTTGATGCATGAAATTTTTTAATTTTCATGAAGTTCAATCTGCCTAATATTTTTATTTTGTTATTTGCCTCTGGTGTCATATCCAAGAAATTATTACCAAACAAAATGTTGCAAATTATTTTTCCTATGTTTTCTTCAAAGAATATTATTGTTTTCAGTTCAGTTCAGTCACTCAGTCATGTCCGACTCTTTGGTACCCCATGAGTCAGCACGCCAGGCCTCCCTGTCCATCACCAACTCCTGGAGTTCACTCAGACTCATGTCCATCGAGTCCGTGATGCCATCCAGCCATCTCATCCTCGGTCGTCCCCTTCTCCTCCTGCCCCCAATCCCTCCCAGCATCAGAGTCTTTTCCAGTGAACCAACTCTTCGCATGAGGTGGCCAAAGTACTGGAGTTTCAGCTTTAGCATCATTCCTTCCAAAGAAATCCCAGGGCTGATCTCCTTCAGAATGGACTGGTTGGATCTCCTTGCAGTCCAAGGGACTCTCAAGAGTCTTCTCCAACACCACAGTTCAAAAGCATCAGTTCTTCAGCGCTCAGGCTTCTTCACAGTCCAACTCTCACATCCATACATGACTACTGGAAAAACCATAGCCTTGACTGCTGCTGCTGCTAAGTCACTTCAGTCTTGTCCAACTCTGTGTGACCCCACAGATGGCAGCCCACCAGGCTCCCCCGTCCCTGGGATTCTCCAGGCAAGAACACTGGAGTGGGTTGCATTTCCTTCTCCATAGCCCTGACTAGACAGACCTTAGTCGGCAAAGTAATGTCTCTGCTTTTCAATATGCTATCTAGGTTGGTCATAACTTTTCTTCCAAGGAGTAAGCATCTTTTAATTTCATGGCTGCAGTCACCATCTGCAGTGATTTTGGAGCCCTATAAAAATAAAGTCTGACACTGTTTCCACTGTTTCCCATCTATTTCCCATGAATTGATGGGACCAGATGCCATGATCTTTGTTTTCTGAATGTTGAGCTTTAAGCCAAATTTTTCACTCTCCTCTTTCACTTTCATCAAGAGGCTTTTAGTTCCTCTTCACTTTCTGCCATAAGGGTGGTGTCATTATTGTTTTAGGTTTTACATTTATGTCTTTAATCTGTTTTCACAAAATTGTTGTATATAATGCTAGGTAAACTTCATTCTTTTGCATGGGGGATATTTAGTATTTTCCAGCACTATTTTTTGAAAAGACTGTCTTTTCTCCCATTGAATGGTCTTCACGCCCTTGTCAAAAATTATTTGACCATATATGTGAGGGCTTATTTCTTTGCTTTCAGTTCTATTTCATGGTATATCTGTCTGCCTTTGTGCCAGTACCACACTCTTTAGATTTTTGTAGCTTTGTAGTGATTATATACTAATTATTGAAATCAGGAAGTGTGAGTTCCAGTTTGTTTTGTTCAAAATTGTTTTGACTAAGGTCCACTAATTTTTAAAATTAATTTTAATTAACCTTTAATTAATTTCCATATTAATTTTAGGGTTTTATATTCTAATTCTACAGAAAATAGTCATTAGGATTTTGAAGATGTTTACATTGAATCTGTAGATTGCTTTGGACAGTACTGGCATTTTAACAGTATTAAGTCTACTACTTGATAAACATGAGATATATTTCCATTTATTTATGTCTTCTTTAATTTTGTTTAGCAATGTTTTATAGTTTCCGGACTAATTAATCTTTTTAGTGTTCAGATCCCTTAAATCATGTAGAAAACAAATAGTCCAGTTACAAACCAATGTTATAATAATAAAACTTTATATTATAAAGTGTTTTTACAATATTATTATATGTATAATATAAAGCATTATATAACAAAGCTTTTACAATCACTCATGTAGTTACCATTGCTGAGATTTTTATTTCTTGCAACTTTGAGTTTCTGTCAAATGTCCTTTCATTATTTCACTTTGCAGGAGTCTCTTGAGCATTTCTTGCAGGGCCAGTCAAGTGGCAAGGAACTCCTTCAACTTTTGATTATCTGTGAGTTTCTTAATTTCTTCCTCACTTTTGAAGGGTAGTTGTGCTGGAAATCTTGGTTGACAGGTTTTGTTTTTTCCTTTTATATTGGCTCACTGCCTTCTGGTCTCCAAAGTTTCTTTTTTTTTTTTTTTTTTACTTTATTTTACTTTACAATACTGTATTGGTTTTGCCATACGTTGACATGAATCCACCACGGGTGTACATGTGTTCCCAAACATGAACCCCCCTCCCACCTCCCTCCCCATAACATCTCTCTGGGTCATCACTGTGCACCAGCCCTAAGCATGCTGTATCCTGCATCGGACATAGACTGGCGAATCGATTCTTACATGTTAGTATACATGTTACAATGCCATTCTCCCAAATCATCCCACCCTCTCCCTCTCCCTCTGAGTCCAAAAGTCCATTATATACATCTGTGTCATTTTTGCTGTCTTGCATACAGGGTCGTCATTGCTATCTTTCTAAATTCCATATATATGTGTTAATATACTGTATTGGTGTTTTTCTTTCTGGCTTACTTCACTCTGTATAATCGGCTCCAGTTTCATCCATCTCATCAGAACTGATTCAAATGTATTCTTTTTAACGGCTGAGTAATACTCCATTGTGTATATGTACCACAGCTTTCTTTCTGATGAGAAATCTGCTGATCTTATCGAGGATCCCATACATGTGATGATTTGCTTCTCTCTTCCTATTTTCAAGATTTCTCTTTATCTTGGTCTTTCAAAGGTTTGATTATAATATGTCTCCATATGAGTCTCTTTGAGTTCATTTTGTTTGGATTTCACTAATCATCTTGGATGTTTATATTCAGGTTTTCATCAAACTTGGGAAGTTTTTAGGCATTATTTCTTCATGCATTCTGTTTTCCTTTTTCTCTCTCTTTTCTTCTGGAGCTCCCACAATGCATACATTAGACTCTGCTTACTTTTCTTCAATCTTCTTTCTTTATGTTTCTCAGACTTAATAATTTTCATTGTCCTAGCTTCAAACTCACTGAGTCTTTTGTATGCTCAAATCTGCCTTTGAATTCCTCTAGTCACATTTTCCGGAGAAGGCAGTGGCACCCCACTCCAGTATTCTTGCCTGGAAAATACCATGGACGGAAGAGTCTGGTGGGCTGCAGTCCATGGGGTCACTAGGAGTCGAGCACGACTAAGCAACTTCACTTTCACTTTTCACTTTCATGCATTAGAGAAGGAAATGGCAACCCACTCCAGTGTTCTTGCCTGGAGAATCCCAGGGATGGGGGAGCCTGGTGGGATGCCGTCTATGGGGTTGCATAGAGTCGGACATGACTGAAGTGACTTGGCAGTAGCAGCAGCAGTCACATTTTCAATTCAGTCATTATGATTTTCAGTTTCAGAATTTCTTTTTGGCTTGTTTTAGATTTTCTATCTCTTTCTTGATATTTCCATTTTACTCACACATTTTTGCTTGTTTGTTTTTTGTTTGCTTCTTTGTTTTTCTTTCTCCACATTGTCCTTTGGTTCTTAGAGTGTTTTAGAGAAGTTATTGTAAAGTATTTGTCTAGTATATCTGTCATTAGATCTTTCTCAGGGACAGTTTCTGTTTATTTTTTCATTGAAAGGACCGCACTTTCCTAATTCTTTGTATGCCATGCAAATTTTTTTTTTGTTGAAAATTGACAATTTGAATCTAACAACACAGTAACTGTGGAAATCAGGTTCTCCTCCTTCCATACTTTGTCATTTTATGTGTTTTTTTGATTGATTGTTTGGTCTGTCTTTGTGCTGAGGATAGGTGTGAACTTAAGGTCTTTTCTGAGCCTTTTCCTGGGCATATGTGGCACTTCCTAATTTTCCCAGAATATCAGTTCAGTTCATTGCACAGTCATGTCCAACTCTTTGCAACCCCATGGACTGCAGCATGCCAGGCCTCCCTGTCCATCACCAACTCCTGGAGTTTACTCAAACTCATGTCCATTGAGTCAGTGATGCCATCCAACCACCTCATCCTCTGTCGTCCCCTTCTCCTCCCACCTTTAATCTTTCCTGGCATCAGAGCCTTTTCAAATGAGTCAGTTCTTCACATTGGGTGGCCAAAGTATTGGAGTTTCAGCTTCAACATCAGTCTTTCCAGTGAATATTCAGGACTGATTTCCTTTAGGATTGACTAGCTGGATCTCCTTGCAGTCCAAGGGACTCTCAAGAGTCTTCTCCAACTTCCCAAGACATAGAGTTGTTTTTGAATGTCATTGTCTTTAATGTCTGTCTCCCAAAAGCAAGGAAAAGAAAATGAAGGAGAGAATAAAACAGCATTAGCCCTTTAAATGCCATGGAGGTCACTTCAACAGAGAGGGAGGGGCTTGTAACAAAGGAGTAGGTGGGTAAACAATGGCTGCTTGCCTATTTGTATGCACTTCTGTGGTCAGAAACAGCTAGCAGTGATCAGAGCACAGATCCTCAATATTTCGAAGACAGGATCCCCTTTGTCTGCCTAGTCTCCAGCTAGTTGTGTTCAAGGTACTGTGCACTGTTGTCAGCCACATGGTTGTGGTGGGGATGGGTAGGTGTTACTCTCCTATGTGCTAATAACTGTAATTAACTGCAATTTACCATCAAGGTACTCCCCTAGAAGTTGTCTTTAAGAGACTCCAGAGTTCCAAAATAGTTATAACAGACAGATTCTGCCAGTACAACTGCTGTCCAGGTAGGGAGATAGATTCCTGGTGTTTCTCATTCTGCCATCTTCCTCTTTGTTAGCTTTTAAACATGCTCCAGAAGCTGATGATTTTGAATCAGGTTTCACAATGACATTATCTCATGTGATCATCAAGGTGGCAGTTCTTACACACAATGCTTTTAATTTTTAGACTGAAATGAAAACTTCATAATCATTGTCTTATTCTGAATTACACCCTCATTACACAAGAGAACTCTGTTTTCATGTTCAATTGATATTTGTTGAAAGAGAGAACGTGTGCTGGTGTTCTAGTGAGCATTTCTGGGGTCACCCTGACAAGAACAGTGTGCCAATCCCAGACCAGCTCATCACAGATTAAAATAATGGCAGAAAAAAATATGCCCCTGAGTCAATATCCTTGCAGAACCAAGTACTCAGTCAGCAAGTGAAGAAACCGGTGCAAAACATTGTTAAATTTAGTGGGGAAAAAGAGTTGTAATTTTCTCATATTCTTTGTCATCCACTGTCTGACATGTTTTTATCCTCTCAGTTGTTCTCCAGATTTCAAAAAAGATTTCTAATAATAAATGTGAACAAATTCTATCATCAAATTGTTTATGTTCTTTAAATGTCTGTTCTTAATAATTATATGCTAGACTTTGAATGTGAAGATAATACCTCTGATGCAGCATTCATAATGGTTATATGCCTTGAGTTATTGTGTTTTGCTAGAGGAGTAGTTTGTATCAATCCCTATCACCACAATTTATTTTTAAGTTATCATGTAACCAATAGTACCACCTGCACGATGCAAGTGTGGCTTGCAACTTATACCAAATATAGGACTGATCAAACAAGCTGATGTGAGAATTCAGCAAAGGGCCTTTGGCCTCACTAACTACAGGAACTGGCGAAAGGCAGTGGTTCACCCATCACCCATTAAACAGATACTTTAATTTATTTTCAGAAAAATTCAATGGACAAAAATAAAGACTATGTACTACCATAAGTCTGCTGCTCTGGATACTTGAATGACAAAAGATAAAATCAACAGGCTGGGAGCTTTGCAATGGTCAGGAAGAATTAACAATGCGTTCAGGCAAAAAAAGAATAGGAGACAAGAATGTCCTGGTGACACAAGAACTTAGAATACCATGGAGCATTCTGAAGAAAACAGATGAAACCACAGGACTGGAACAAAGCGAGGTCTTTCTGAGCAAACTGGAGGTACTGGACTTGAAATCCAAGTTTAAGATTAATGCAATGTTCTTCTCATGCATACTTTTTAGGTATGAAAATTTTATTAGTAGTAGTAGTGTATGTTTACAAATTTAAACAAATGTGGCTCAGCTAGTAAAGAATCCGAGGTTCAGTCCCTGGGTTGGAAAGATCCCCTGGAGAAGGAGAAAGCTACCCACTCCAGCATCCTGGCAGAGAATTTCATGGACTGTACAGTCCATGGGGTTACAAAGAGTCAGACACAACTGAGGGACTTTCACTTTTCCAAAGATGTATAATCAAGAATATCAATCCCTGAAATTAAGGTGGTTATAAACCCTGTCTCCTCTAGATACTCCTGTATCATACTGGTGGCTCAGGTGTAAATATTAACAGTTCCCTCATTAGTTCGCAAAAGTGAACGGTGTCCTGGTGTGTGTGTGTGTGTGTGTGTGTGTGCACACACGTGTGTGTGTTTGTGTGCATGCATGTGTGCATAAAGCATTGGTTTTTGGGGGTTTTTTTTGTTTCTTTGCAAAGTTGGAATGATAGTATACATGTGGTCCTAAAACGTTATTCAATGAATATGAATCTTAGAATCCTTATTTTTTAGTTATTCAAGATAATCCATTTTAACCTAGTACCTTCTCTCCATTAAATATAGTTATTTAATCCTCTATTAAAAACATTTGCATTTTTTCAAATTTTGCATGACTACAAATAATTGTGCCAGGCATTCTTTTTTGTTTTGCCATAACTTCACACACATCTCAGTATTTCTGTGGGATAAATTTTTGGAAATGGTATTGTTAGACTAAAAAGCCTAAATTATAATTAATATGCATCCAGTATTCTTTTTTTAAATTTTATTTAATTTTATTTTTTATTTTATTTTTACTTTATTTTACTTTACAATACTGTATTGGTTTTGCCATACATTGACATGAATCTGCCACGGGTGTATATGAGCTCCCAATCCTGAATTCCCTTCCAGCATTCTTGCCTGGAAAATCCCATGGATGGAGGAGCCTGGTGGGCTACAGTCCATGGGGTCACAAAGAGTCGGACAGGACTGAGCAACTTCACTTTCTTTTCACTTCTCAATATTCTCAAGTATTAATTTGGAGTCTTCAATTAAATAACTCACAAACTGTGACTTTTTCCCTTTAATAATATTTCTATTTTAAACTTAAGAGTTTTACTCTTTAAATCCACAAAGATTTCAAAGATTGCTGGGTTTCTTTATACATAAAACTGCAATAACCTATCAAACTAAGCTGTTCCATGTAACCATAAAATTCATGAATCCCTTAGCTTTTATACCTCTGTGAAGTCAGTTAAATAGTACTTGTTAAGCTAGGAGGAATGGTAGGAAGAAGTAGAATATTCTGGAATCAGTTAGCTGGAATCAGTGCAGTGTGGCTGCACTGTTGGGTGTGAAGCATGTGCTGGCTCTGACTCAGAGATACCCACACAGTCATCTTCCTATTGCTCTGGTGCCTGAGTCTGTTCCAGTCCGTTAAGACACGCGTAAGAGGCACACTGGCTGAAACTCCTTCCCTTTGTTCCTTTCTTTCCGCCTTGCTAATTTGCTTCCTTTCTTTTCCCTTTATGTATTCCTCCTTCCTTCCACTTTTATTCAACCTCCAGCTTTTTCCTACATCATCAAATATATACCAATAAAATGACAAGTATGGGTATTGAAGAAGACACAAGTGACTAAGATGGAGCTCTTGCCCTTGAAAAGCCCACGGTTTAGTCAGGAAGATAGACACGTAAATAAAGAATTAGACAGCCTGATGAGTGCTATAATTATGTATCTAATGTCATTAGCAGAATAAAGAAAACTGAGCAACTAATTTTGCTAGGAGGAATCAAAACAGCCCTACAGAGAAGACAGTACTTCTCATGCATCTGGAAGGTCACTCCTTTCAAGCACGGGAGAGGGCTATTAGGGCACATGGACAGATGGGCCCTAGGCTCATGACTGCATCAAACATAGGCTGCAACCTGGAGGGCAGGTGATGTCATTCTGCCCTCAGTCTCTAACCCACTTAACACAGACAGTAGTAATCAAGTTGTAATACAAAAGTTTTTATTGTACCTAAGTATGTCACAGGGGAAAAATGCTCCTGAAACAATGGAATAAAAAAATGAAGTAAACAAAGAGGAAGAGGGTGAGATAAGTGGAGAGGGTAGCATGGATGCATATACACTATGCCTCATAGTGTATTACACTATGTAAATAGATACCCAATGGGAATTTGCCCTAAAACTCAGAGAACTCAAACTGGGACTCTGTAATAACCTAGAGGGGTGGGAATAGGTGGGAGGGAAATTCAAGAGGAAGGGGATATATGCACACCTATGGTTAATTCATGTTTGCGCATGACAGAAATCAAACCAATATTGAAAACCAATCATCAATAGATTAAAAATAAATAATTTTTTAAGACAACCTTGGGGAAAAAAAAAAGAATGAAGTAATGTCATGCATAGCAACATGCATGGACCTGCTGCTGCTGCTGCTAAGTCGCTTCAGTTGTGTCCGACTCTGTGCGATCCCATAGACGGCAGCCCACCAGGCTACGGCAGCCCACCAGGCTCCGCCATCCCTGGGATTCTCCAGGCAAGAACACTGGAGTGGGTTGCCATTTCCTTCTCCAATGCATGAAAGTGAAAAGTGAAAGTGAAGTCACTCAGTCCTTAGCGACCCCATGGACTGCAGCCTACCAGGCTCCTCTGTCCATGAGATTTGCCAGGCAAGAGTACTGGAGTGGGTTGCCATTGGATGGACCTAGAGGTTGTCATCTCAGCTGACAATTGTGTGGCCAGAAATGGCACATATCATATCTAGCCATAATCCATTGTCTAGAATTAGTTGTACAGCATGCCTAATTTCAAGGGGAAGGAGAAGCAAATGCCTGGAAGAAAGTGTGTCAGAAATAGTTTTCTAGGGAGCAGGTGAGATGCTCATGGGCTGTGACCAGGGCCTGATCCAACTGGGTAAAGTGTGGAGTTTCCAAGGAAATCAAATGGTGCGGTTGGAGGGCATAGCATACCCTGTGGGACTCTGGGTGTATGGGGAAGTCAGTGCAGGTCCTGATGGAGGGGTAGGGAGAGGATGGGATGGGATGTACTGAACAAGGGGACGGGGGGAAGTTTAGAGAATGGTGGAATCAGCCCTGAGGAACTGCAGCTGAGACCACTCTTTTCAGAGAAAGTTCGATTTCTAGGAATCTCAGGACTTGCAGGGGAGACCTGGGGTTGACCTGGGTTGTCCTGGTTCTAGAGCCCTTCATTTCAGACTTGTGGGTAAGGAGTCTGGCCCACACTCCCTATCATGCAAACCCCAATACTGGTGGATACCTCAACTACCCCCTACTTGTCTCAGAGGCTCAGCCAGCTGCAAGGAGGGCTGAGGTTGTGACCCAAAGACTGTGCAGGGAAGAGACTGCCCAACGCCAGAACAGGGAAAGGAACTGCATACGTGTGGGTGGTAAATCTGTACTTTTCAGGACCCCATAGGACCTGCAGATGGCACACAGACTTTTACTGCAGAAACCTGGGGGCCCAGTCCTACATCTGCCAAGGCCCGAGGCCACAGCAACCTGAACACACTGTTCCATTGCACACTCTTAGGGCCAGCAACTGCAAGATGTCTAAAGTTCATTCTGGGAGACTAACAGTGCCTGTTCCCTAAGCCGTTCGCCTGAAGTGCAGACTTAGGGCATTGCTGTCTCTTTCTGATGATAAAAGCAACAGGATTTTCTCACAGGTGGGACAAGGATGTCAGAGAAACAGAGGCATAAAGGATGTTGCCAGGGGTTTCAGTAGGTGAAAGTGGGGTGGGACTAGGGTAAGGGGTATGAGGTGTTGAAGACATAAATTTTAAGGAGGCACTCATTTTCAGGATCATGCAAAAGCACTGTTGGCACTTGCACAATACTCTGTATGTTTTCAATTTCACAGCTAAGCAATTCACTTGCTCCACCCTGGCCCCAGTCCTGGCCCCAGTATTGCCATGAACCGAGTTGGGGTATGCTGTGAACAAGCAGGTTTTGTGAGGGTGCAGTGAATAGAAGTCTGTTTCTAGACATGTTGACTGTGAGATGGCTCTTGGACATCCAAGTGGAAGTAGCAAACGGCCAGTAGGATCACTGATTCTGTATCTCAGGAGAGAGGTCTAGACTAAAGTTATACATCAGGAAGGTATTATAGGATTAGATAAGTGCATGAAAGCAATGAGTACAGACAAATGGAAAAGAGGTTCAAGGAGTGATCCAGGAAATACTTTCACTTGTTCTAAGAGAGAAGAGGATCCACCAAAGGACCTAGAAAAAGAGGAGTCAGTGAGAGAGGAAAACTAGGAGTGCAGAGTCCTAGAGACAAGTGAAGAAAATGCTTCGAGGAGTAGGGAATAATCAATCGTGTTTCATGTTGGTATATCAAGTTAGATGAGGATTGAGGCTGGAACACTGGCATCCCTAACATGGAGGTCACTGATGATGCCGACTAAAAACAGTCAGAGCTGGGAACAAAAGCATGAACAGAGGACACTGATCAGAGAGAGGAGCAGGAGAAGGGGAGTTCAAATTATATTGACAACTCTTCAAATGAAGAGAGACGTGGAGAGTCTGGAGAGGGGAGAGAACGTAGTTTAATGCTCGCCCAGCTTCTCCAGCTTTCCAATCTCTCAAGTCCAGGTTTTGCAATGGGTCCTCTGAAATCCTGAGTTTTGAGCAGGTAGGGATTTGAAATTAAAAACACATTATTCTAATGGGTGAAAAAACTTCTACAAGAGAGTTTTTTCCACCAGGATATGTGTAACAGGAAGTGGTAACATGCGGCAATTCAACAAGGATCAGCAAATTTTTCTCTGAATTTGTTTGATTTGGCAATCATTTGTCTGGCTCTGCAACTGAATCATCATTTACCATTTTTTTTTTTAAGTCTCCATGCTGATGCTAGTTAAGACTAATACATTTTACCCTGCCAACTTCTGCTTATGGCTGAGGATCTAAAAGCGTGTTCAGAGGTACTTTGAACAGACTCTTTGAAGATAGGGCATCTTTCAGTAGATCCACAGAATGGTAAATATAACTTGATAATCATGCCAAACATTTCTTTGCATTGTAAAATTGAATCAGCAGCTTTGCATAATAAAGGGCTAAAATTATGAATCACATAAGATTTGCCTGAAAGTTGATTGTTCAGGCTCAGAATTCTCTGCTGAATATTCTTATGCTTGCTTTTGTATTTACCCATTTTCATATGACTGCTTACAGCAGACATTTCGTTTGCTATCAATTCCATAAAAAATAAACTGCAATAAATATGCCAAAGCCACTCCAATTGCATCTATCATATCACATGTATTATATAGATACATATTTTACCATCATAATTGACATACCAGCAGTTATAAACTTGGTTCTTTGTGGATACATTAGAAGTATTCCTTTATAGAATGTAACATTTTATAATTTTATTCCTTTATTTTTTGCAGTGCTTTACAAAGCAGTTATAAAATGAGGTTCTTTGTGCTGCAAAATGGGCTATCACCAGGGTTGGGGCATAAAAGAAAAGAAAGGAGAGTGAGGTTTATGTAGTATTTTTACTTAAAGTATAGGTAAATTATAGCCCCATGGAAACTTCTGAGAAAGAATCTAGAAAGAGCAAGATCATGGAAAGTTAGTTCTCTTCAAGTAAAAATTCTGGAACAGAATTATGAAATTGCTGCTTACAAATTTAATCATCCACCTTCTTATTGAATGAGGGAATTATGGAAGAACCAGGAGGAATCTCTGAATTCATCTTATCTGATCTCACTGTGCAGATGAGACAGCTGAGCAGTTATTCTGCAGATCACCCTCAGGTGACCTAAAACATAATGGAATCCAGGTTTCTGACACTGTTCCCATGCCCATTTGGATGGATATGATCCATCCAACAACTGTTCTGCATGTCCATCTACTACCACATACATTTATCAAGTACCTAGTAGGTACAAGAGTCATTCAGTCCTTCTCTGAAGGATGCACACTTAAGGAAAAATACTCTTTGCCCTTAGGAAAATGTCCATTATCAAAGGAGAAGATAGAAATTTCAATATCAAAACCACAAGATTCATTTTGTTAAGTACTATGAAAGTGATATAATGGTTTTAAAATGGAAAGATAAAATGAAGTTTGGGAAACCCAGTGTAAGTTCCTTCAAGGAGCAGCACTTAACTTATGATGTGAAGGTAAATTTTCATTAAAGAAAGATGTGGTGGGGGGACTTTCTTCGTGATCCAGTGGTTAAGACTTTGCCTTCCAACATAATGGGTGTGGGTTCAATCCCTGGTCAGGGAGCTAAGATCCCAGATGCCTCCCAGCTAAGAAACCAAAACATGAAACAGAAGCAATATTGTAACAAACTGAATAAAGACTTTTAAAATGGTCCACATAATTTTTTTCTTAAAAGAGAGAGATGGGAGAGAGATGGGGAAGAGGGTGGTGAGCCTGGCAGACAGATTATCATTAGCTTGGATGGGAAAGCACACAGTGAGGAAGAAGAGAAAGTCACCGACTGTGACTGGATTATCACTTACCTTTACATTTTCCTGTTAGTTTATTTCATGCTCATAATTTATGCCCATTTTCGGGGGGCATGCTGCGTGGCTTGCAGGATCTTAGTTCCCCCACCGGGAACTGAACCCATGCCCTTGGCAGTGGAAGCATTGAGTCCTAATCACTGCACTGCCAGGAATTTCCAAATTAAGGCAATATTTTCAAGGAATTTAAATATTAGACTAAATATCCCTGTCTTAAATAGTAACTCATCAAATTCTCTAAGCTGGAAATAACCTGATCACCATTCTCTGGATTTGGAGAACAAAACAAGGTGTGCGTGCTTTATCAGAAACTTATAATGCACTCTGAAAGGAAATAGGAAAAGAGAACCGATGTGCCCCAACCACTTGTGTTGGTCATTCATTTGCTCCAGGAGATGGTGAAGAACAGGGCAGCCTGGAGTCCTGCAGTCCATGGAGTCACGGAAAGTCGGACATGACTGAGTGACTGAACAACAACAAAGGCATTAGCTCTGTAAAGGTCACATCTCCCCTCTGGTTTCAGCTTTTGTGCCATCTCTGCTGGAACATGTATCTACCATTATATTACGATACAGAGTATTTTCACTACTCTAAAGGGCCTTCCCAGGTGGCGCTATGGGAATTCTCAGTGCTTTCTCTATTCATCCTTCTCTCCATCTCCCGCCCCTGGAAACAGCTGATCTGTTTACTATCTAAATAAATAGTCTGCCTTTTCTAGAATGTCATATAATAGAATCATACAATATGTAGTCTATTCATATTAGCTTCTTTAACTAACTAATAGGCACTTAAATTTATTCCATGTCTTTTCATAGCTTGATAGTTCATTTCTTTTTAGCACTGAACAGTGCTCCTTTTTTTGTGATATACCACAGTCTATTTATCCATTCACCTACTGAAGGACATATTGGTTGCTTCCAACTTTGGGTAATTATGAATAAGTTTTATAAACATCCATTTGTGGGGTTTTATGCAGACATACATTTTCAGCTCCATTGAGTTAATACCAAGAAATGTGATTTTCACAGATCATACGGTAAGCATGTGTCTAGTTTTTTAAGAAACTGCCAAAATGTCTTCCAAACTGGCTGTACCATTTTTCATTTCCACCAGCAATGGATGAGAGTTCTGTCACTCTGCATTCTCATCAGCATTTGGTGTGGCCAGTATTCTAGTGTCTAATAAGTGTATATTAATAGCTATACCTTCTTATTGTATTAATTTGCATCTCCCTGATAACATAAGAGGTAGAATATCTTTTCATATGCTTATATGCTATCCGTATATTACCTTTCTGGAGAAGGAAATGGCAACCCACTCGAGTATTCTTGCCTGAAAAATCCCCAGGATAGAGCAGCCTGGTGGGATACAGTCCATGGGGTCACAAAGAGTCAGACACGACTGAGCAACTAAATACATATTTTTTTTGGTGAGATGTCTGTTAAGATCTTTGACCTATATTTTAATCAAGCTTTGTTTTCTTACTGTTGAAAGGTAATCAGTTACTCTTTCTAGCATGCCAACTGTCCCCAACAGGGATCTGATACTTGCTGGTGGAATTATTATTCCTACTTTACAGCTGAAGAAGCTGAAACTCCAATATTTTCAGAATCTTGCTGAAGATCACACAGATAGAAGGGGCAGAGATTAGACTGAAACTCCATTTTGTCTATCTTTAAAGTCTGGATTCTAAAGTAACAATTTCGCTCTTTTTGATAGACACATAAACCCTAGGGTATGTACCGCATTGTCATTTCTGTTTTCTGACTATACACATACAGTGGGCCTCGCAGACAGTGCTTTTGGCTCCTACAGTCAAAATGGCTCTTATGTCAAAGGTCAAAGAGACTAAGATGGGGACTTGCACCCCACCTATCACTTATGTTGGTTGATGAACCCAGTGTGGCTGTTATATTTGCTCAGTTTCTCATAGTCTGTGAAGAAATGGGACCTTTATAAGTCTGTAGAAAGAGTAAGTTTTGTGGGACTGCTGTAGTGATCCAGTGGCTAAGACTCTGCACTCCCAATGCGGGGGGCCTGTTTCGATCCCTGGTCAGGAAACTAGATCCCACGTGCTGAAACTAAATGTTCACATACAAAAATTAAAGATCCTACATGCCACAATTAAGATCTGGCGCAGCCAAAAAAATAAGCAAATACTTTTAAAAATGAGTAAGTTTTGCAGTTGTAATTTCTCCTCCTTCTCCTTGTACATTTCTTAGAGTAAATTGCTATTAATGCATGAAAGAGTAAAATTCTTGGTCCTATTTTGGGGGGAATATGTAGTGTTGAGTGGAGGAAAATAAGGGTCCAGTAGAAACTTGGTCTCAGTGAACTTTAGTCTTTTTGAGGAATGTCAGCCACAGGCACAGGAATTGTGAGAGGCACCTTCAGTGATCCTCAACTATAGCTGTAAACAGCTGTTTTTAAGTGACATGATTACTTTTAATTCTACCATAAAACTTCCTCCAGCACCAGATTCATCAAGCATAACTGAGCAATATAAGTGCACAAGCCCTGGTTTGTTGTCCAGGGCTCACAGACATATAATGTTTGGAAGGCACAAAAATAAATGTGTTAGGGCAAACAAACTCACCTGATGCAGTATGCTAAAGCTCATTCCCTTCTCATTTCAATTCCATGGTATCTCCGTACCCACATGATGTACAAAAATGCATTATGAAATCAAGAAACCTAAGAAATTAAAGGACTTCCCAGGTGGTATGGTAAAGAATCTGCCTACCGATTCAGGTGATGCAAGAAGCAAGGGTTTTGATCCTTGGTTTGGAAAGATCCCCTGGAGAAGGAAATGGCAACCCACTCCAGTATTCTTGCCTGAAAAAATTACACAGACAGAGGAGCTTGGTGGGTCACAGTTTGTGAGGTCTCAAAGAGTCGGATATGACTGAGTACACATACAACAACAACAACAATAAGAAATTAAATGGAAAATCATAGCAGGAGTAAGGAACTGTTAAAGGGATAGGCAGGAAAGACAAATGCTCTGATGCTTCTGAGATTTGACACCATGGGATCCATCTGAGCAAGTTCAGTTCAATTCAGTCATGTCTGACTCTTTGTGATCCCATGGACTGCAGCACACCAGGCTTCCCTGTCCATCACTAGCTCCTAGAGCTTGCTCAAACTCAAGTCTATTAAGTCAGTGATGCCATCCAACCATCTAATCATCTGTCATCCCCATCTCCTTCTGCCTTCAATCTTTCCCAGCATCGGAGTCTTTTCCAAGAAGTCAGTTCTTCACATCAGGTGGTCAAAGTATTGGAATTTCAGCTTCAGCATCAGTCCTTGAATGAATATTCAGGACTGATTTCCTTGAGGATTGACTGATTTGATCTCCTTGCAGTCTAAGGGACTTTCAAGAGTCTTCTCCAACACCAAAGTTCAAAAGCATAAATTCTTTGGCTCTCAGCTTTCTTTATAGTCCAACTCTCACATGCCTACATGACTACTGGAAAAACCATAGCTTTGACTAGACAGACCCCTGCTGGCAAAGTAATGTCTCTGCTTTTTACTATTCTGTCTAAGTTGGTCCTAACTTTGGAGAGACTTTATTTTGGGGGGCTCCAAAATCACTGCAGATGGTGACTGCAGCTATGAAATTAAAAGATGCTTGCTCTTGGAAGAAAATCAATGACCAATCTGAGCAAAGCAAGAGGGAAAACTGGACTAGCCAGGTGCTGCTGAGAGAGAGAGAGCAATTCTCAGTTCTGCACTGTCCTTTTCTGTGAAGAATCACAGAAGACCTAATATGTAGGAGAAACGAGTAGTGTGGTTTGTGGGAAGAATCTAACACAATGAAGCACTTGCAAGCAGGCTAAGCACTGACTTGGAAAGGCCAAGGAAGACAGAGCTTTATATAACGATAAGGCGAAGGAAAATTCTGAAAGAGATGGGGATACCAGACCACTTGACCTGCCTCTTGAGAAACCTGTATACAGGTCAGGAAGGAACAGTTAGAACTGGACATGGAACAACAGACTGGTTCCAAACAGGAAAAGGAGTACATCAAGGCTGTGTATTGTCACCCTGCTTATTTAACTTATACGCAGAGTACATCATGAGAAACTCTGGGCTGGAAGAAGCACAAGCTGGAATCAAGAATGCCGGGAGAAACATGAATAACCTCAGATATGCAGATGATGTCGCCCTTATGGCAGGGAACGAAGAAGATCTAGAGCCTCTTGAAGAAAGTGAAAGAGGAGAGTGAAAAAGTTGGCTGAAAGCTCAACATTCAGAAAACTAAGATCATGGCATCCAGTCCCATCACTTCATGGGAAATAGATGGGAAAACAGTGGAAACAGTGGCTGACTTTATTTTGGGGGGCTTCAAAATCACTGCAGATGAGCAACCTAGACAGCATATTTTCTATTGGCTGCTGAGGACCATATTTCCTTTTCTAATCAGAAATTCAGCAATTAACCATAGGTGCTCTTGTCACTATATAAAACTTGGGCATCATTAATCAAATATAAATTAGTTAAAAAAAGAAAAAGGTGTAGTGGGATAAATAGTGTCTTCCCAAAATGTATGTGCATCCTGAACATCAGAATGTGACCTTATTTAAAAATAGTCTTTGTAGATGCAATTAGGAAGTAACAAAGAATCTTGAGATGAAATCACCAGGTTAATCCTAAATATAAGACAGGTTTCCTTCAAAAAATGAGGGAAGGGCGCAGAGACACAGGAGAGAAGGTAGAGACTAGGTTTATCTCTATATAAATACCTTTTGGGGCCTCTCTCATGGCTCAGTGGTAAAGAATCCACCTGCCAGTGCAGGAGACATAGATTTGATCCCTGGGTTGGGAAGATTCCCTTGGGGGAGGAAAGGACAACCACTGCAGTATACTTGCCTGGAGAATCCTATGGTCAGAGGAGCCTGGCAGGCTAGAGTCCATGGGGTCACAAAGACAGTCGGGCACAACTTAGAGACTAAAACAATGGTAAAACAAAACACCACTCACCCCAGAAACTCTCCATCATCCTCCCCTACTGCCACCAAGACCTTTCAATGTTCATTCAGACTTTTCAGTCCTTCAGAAGTATGAGATGAAACTCCAGTTGCTGCTTTGAATTATGTTCTAGGCAGTATCAGTCTCTCAAGCAGGGAAAAGAGAGCTGAAGTAAACGTACACTTCCAGATATGTATCACCCAGAGAATATCATTCTGGATTTTTCTCACATGCTTCTCAAGAGTGACGATGCTACATACCTCTCATGGTGTCATTTCTTATTTCTAAATTAACCTGCTGTATTATGTCTCAGGAACGCAATTTTCTGATTAAGTCTTCCCTTTGCTCTTGTTGAACTGTAATGACTTTAGGATGACTGCCCTTCTTGGGGATGATTTGATGACCTAATTCCCACGGTGGTGGTGGAGGCTTTAGGTTGAGAGGTCTAGATATGTGTGTTGTGTTTTACTCCTCCAGGAGATAAATTTAATGTTCAGAAAATGTGATCTTTCAAGAGACATGGCTGTCAACTACAGTTAATCTTAAGAGCTGATTCTTTTATTTTTAATTACAAGGTAAATACAAAAAGTGTTTCTAGTTAAGTATTGTTATTTTTGAGATATAAGATCTAGGCTTTGGAAACTGGAGACAAAATTGCTCTAAGGCCTGCATAACCTGATGAGATGTGTTAGTTATCATGAAAATAAAATATTAGTTTCTTAGTTTTATCATATTTACACCACAACTGAGAAACCTTAACATTTGTAAATACATGTTCACATTGCTCATAAACCCACATACACACATCTTACACATAACTATTTCAATATAGCTTCATTTAACAGATGAGCAAACTGAGGCTCAGGTGGGTTATGGGACTTACCCAAGGCTACAAAGGCATACATTAATGCCTTTAGCATCAATGACAGCTTATCAGAATACCCTCAGCTCTTGCTTCTCAAGCTTTTTAAACAAATATTCCCTTCTGATAAACATAAATGCTTTGTGAATTTGCACGGAGTTTCTTATGAACAAATCCTCTCCCTTCCCCCATAGTTCAGCTCCTTTAAAAAATCACTGGTATACTTAGAAGATGGCTTATTTTCTCTGTACACTAGTCAGACTGAGCTTTTATTTTCTGGGGCTGAATAATAGATTTGTTTTAAAATTCATATATTCTACCCTGATCCTTCCTCCATTGCCCTCAAACTACCAGTTAATGGGACTTCCCTGGAGCTCCAGTAATTAAGAATCCACCTGCTAATGCAGGGAACAAGGGTTCAATCTCTGACCCAGGAAGAGCCCACATGCTGTGGAGCAACTAACCCCATGAGCCACAACTACTGAAGGCTGAGCACTGCAGCTACTGAAGCCCATGGACCTAGAACCCATGCTTTGCAGCAAGAGAAGTCACCACAATGAGACGCCCATGCACCCCACGTGCCATAACTAGAGGATGCCCACACACAGCAGTGGAGACCCAGCACAGCTAAAAGTAAATAAATAATAATAACTAATTAATTAACTTTCTAAAGTTTAACTCTTCTCTCTTTAAAAATCTTAAAAAAAAAAAACCCACAAAAAACCACCAGTTAGGAATGGTACCATTTTAATTACAAAGTTCTTTAGTTATATTTACAGCATATTTTTTATTTATAAATGTTGAGATGATGGGTCCAACTTATATAGACAACTGCTGATGATTGTTACAAACACGTGGGAACTCTTAAATACCCTAGCTCCACTTTTTGGTTCTTCAGTTATATATGTCCCTAATTCAGCCCTGTGCTGCACGTCTCTTCAGACTAAGCCAAGTTAACATTAGACCTTTAAATAAGATGGTTGTTCAGGAGTATGTTGTTTAATTTTGACTTCCTTTTTAATTTTCTAATTTTTCTTCCACTATTGATTTCTAGTTTTACGCCATTTGGTGGTAAAGAATATTTGATATGATTTCAGTCTTCTTATATTTGATAAGACTTGTTTTGTGACCTATCAAATGACCTATCCTGGAGAATGTTCCATGTGCACTTGAGAAGACTATGTATTTTGCTTCTGTTGAATGGAACCTCTGTATATGTCTGTTAGGCCTATTTGGTATATACTGTCATCAAATACCACCATTTCCTTATTATTTTTGTCAGGATGAGTTATCCATTGTTGAAAGTATTAAAACCCTTTACCATTATTTTATAGCTATCTATGACTCCCTACATTTCTGTTAATATTTTCTTTGTATATTTAGGTGATCCAATTAAAAGACGCTTACTCCTTGGAAGAAAAGTTATGACCAACCTAGATAGCATATTCAAAAGCAGAGACATTACTTTGCCGACTAAGGTCCGTGTAGTCAAGGCTATGGTTTTTCCTGTGGTCATGTACGGATGTGAGAGTTGGACTGTGAAGAAGGCTGAGCGCCAAAGAATTGATGCTTTTGAACTGTGGTGTTGGAGAAGACTCTTGAGAGTCCTTTGGACTCCAAGGAGATCGAACCAGTCCATTCTGAAGGAGATCAACCCTGGGATTTCTTTGGAAGGAATGATCCTAAGGCTGAAACCCCAGTACTTTGGCCACCTCATGCGAAGAGTTGACTCATTGGAAAAGACTCTGATGCTGGGTGGGATTGGGGGCAGGAGAAGAAGGGGATAACCGAGGATGAGATGGCTGGATGGCATCACGGACTCGATGGACGCGAGTCTGAGTGAACTCCGGGAGTTGGTGATGGACAGGGAGGCCTGACGTGCTGTAATTCATGGGGTTGCAAAGAGTCGGACACGACTGAGCGACTGAACTGAACTGAATGTTGGGTACATATATGTTTTCTATTTTATATCCTCTTAATGAATTGACCCCTTTATCATTATATAGTTACTTTGTTGACTTTCTGTTTCTATATTATAAAACTATAATAATCAAAACAGTACAATACTAGCATAGAGCAGACATGTAGACCAGCTCCAATGTCCCTCTTCTTATTAGGATCAGTCCTACTGAATTAGAGCCCTACCATAAGGCTTCATTTGACCTTAATTACTCCCTTAAAGACTCTACATCCAAATAAAGTCACATTGAGGATTAAGCCTTCAAAGGATATTTTTTGGTGGGAAAAGGCCACAGCTCAGTCCATAACAATGATGCACACAGTCTTTCAGAGATGCAGAGTGAGAGAGAATCCAGCATCTTCACTGTGGAGCATCCACGGTCTCCCTGAGTGTCAATCCCAACAGCAATAACAGACAAAAAAGGACTGAGCACAGGAGGACAGTCATCACTTTTGCTCATATCCTACAAGCCAGATGCAGTCATATGTCGCCTAACTGCAGGGGAGGTTGAGAAATGTTGTCTAGAATGTGCCCAGGATAAAAGAAATCTCTAGTACAGCCCTTAGGTACTCTTAGATGTGGCTAAAAAAATAATAAAAACCGTACTTTTTATTAGCTCTTTCAGAGCTCTAGCTCGCATTGTTTTCAAGTTCTTTTCCCAAATTTTCCACCTGCTTTTGTCTACAGAGCTTTGCGACTCAGGATACGCATTAGCAATGTGTTCATACTGGGGAAAGGGTGTGTAAGACCACATAGATTTTATGTTTCAGATCTAGAGAATGATAGATGTTAGCTTGAGGATGTATGTACAATTCTGGGAAAGAACATCCAGCTCCTTTTTTTCTTTTATTAAATTGAAGTATAGTTAATTTATAATGTTCTGTTCATTTCTGCTATACAGCAAAGTGATTCACACACATATATATATATGTGTGTGTGTGTGTGTGTATACATATATGTGTGTGTATATACATACATTTTTAATATTCTTTTCCAATATAGTTTATCACAGGATATTGAATACAGTTCCCTGTACTACACAGTAGGACCTGTTGTGCTTCATCTACTTTCATCCAAGACATGAAATGCTCACGCTGCATATGCAGAGTCACCAGATTTGTGTACAGTATCTCTGTGTACACAAGAAAAGCGAAGCAAGCCCATGTGCGTGCTCCACACTTTCTGTCATGGTGGGAAGGGGTGGGAGAGAGCTAGAATAAGACCACGGAAAAGGGGCAGTGAAAAACCAGAGGTAACGTCTGTCATCCCCTCTACTGTTTTTCCAAGAAATTCCATGAAAAGCTTAAGAACCCTACAAAGTCCTGGCTTAGACACCTTTATCTCCTCAGTATCAAAGCCCCAAGCCATTCTCCAATGCCACTAGGGTCCTTTCAGGGCACCACTCTCAGCATACGCTACTGGATGGGTCAAGTATGCAGGGGATGGCCTAGTGTCACTAAGATAATGTGATAATCCTGGTCTCCCAGCCTGACTGGTCCATCTGAGAGGCAGCGAGGGTTAGGTGTGCCATTCATTCCATTGTGAGAAATTCAAAACAGACTCCCTGTTCTAGTTAATTCTCCTGATTGAATTATACTCAGTGTTTTTTGCTCTTCTCTAAAGGGTACATTAATGAAGGCCCAATTTTTTTCCCCAACACTCTACCATAGGGTTGTACGATAGTCTAAACATTTCAATTTTTGGTTTCCTGAAAACAGTAAAATTCCATGACCATGAGGTTTTTTTCCCCCCACCACACAATCCCCTTTAACTGTACTTTCAAAATAAGCCTTTTTCATCACTCTAAAGTGGTTCTGTCTTTAGGCTGTCAGTAAAAACAAGCTGGCCTCTTTGACTCAGTTCGTTGAGATATGAGTGTACTGAAATGTATTGCCAAAGAAATATTGGCAATATTTCTTTTGTTCTATTGGCAACAGAAACATTGCCAAAGTTGCTGTTTTTCGATTTATGTTTGAGCCAGAAGAGTCCAAGGAGAATTCCACTTGTGTAGCTTGCATAAGAGCTGACAGACAAAGCTGAGCTGGATAATAGTGTAAGGAAAATGAAAGAGGCATTAAATGTGATACAGGCCACAGATACTGCAGGAGAGCGAGGTTGTGACAAGGTGAAACAAGAGGCTGCAAATTTATTAAATTTATTAAGTGGCTCAGTCCTTACTGAGAGCTCTCTGCCCTACCTCCTTCACACAGGTACAGATTTTGCCTTTAGTTTTATAAAGATTAGAGCAAGAAAGAAGCTGCTTTAAAACAGATGGAAAACGTCATTTTCTTGCTTGTAGTATATCCTGACGTACCCCATTACGGTCCATGCAGCATATGATTCACACATGATGCCCTGTATTTGCATGCATGAGTGCATGCTAAGTCGCGTCAGTCATGTCTGACTCTTTGGGACCCTATGGACCGTAGCCCTCCAGGCTCCTCTGTCCATAGGATTCCCCAGGCAAGAATACAGGAGTGGATTTCCATGCCCTCCTCCTGAGGATCTTCTTGATCCAGGGATCAAACCAGTATCTCTCTTGTCTCCTGCATTGGCAGGTGGGTTCTTCACCACTAGCACCACCTAGGAAGCTCTGCCATGTATAGTATAGTATAGTAGGAGCTATACTGTAGCATAGTATGCTGTTGCTGCTAAGTCACGTCAGTCCTGTCCAACTCTGTGCAACCCCATAGACAGACGGCAGCCCACCAGGCTCCCCCGGGATTCTCCAGGCAAGAACACTGGAGTGGGTTGCCATTTCCTTCTCCAATGCATGAAAGTGAAAAGTGAAAGGGAAGTAGCTCAGTTGTGTCTGACTCTTTGCGACCCCATGGACTACGGCCTACCAGGCTCCTCCGCCCATGGGATTTTCCAGGCAAGAGTACTGGAGTGGGTTGCCATTGCCTTCTCTGCATAGTATAGTAGGAGCTTAATAAATGTCTGCTGCATTGAATTGCCCAATTTCCTATGAATTCATTATGGGGAAATAACGATACTATATGTCATTTCTGTGCATAATTCAAGTTTTATACTTTGAGCTGATAAACCCATTTATATTGGGTTGGCCAAATAGTCATTCAGGTTTTTATAACATCTGATGGAAAAATCCAAATGAACTTGTTGGCCAACCTGATAAATGACTTTATGATTGTTGTACCACAAATCGCTCTAAGTAACGAAACGTGGTATCGATCAGCAGTTACTTTTAGGAAAGTTCTCCAAGTTAACTTGGATTCCAAACACCTAATGCAAAAGAGCGTGTACTTCTCTCTTCCTGTGTCCTTAGCTTTTAATGATTAGGAAAAGAACAAAACTGTGCATGCAGCTTGCCGACCACACAATGTGTCTTTTCAACTTTGGGCTGATCAAGACATGAAAAGATAATAATTTGACAACTTTTCTATATAAGTGCATATTTTCACAGCTTTGCTTCAAGACTTAAGCTCCTCCAGCTGATTATTAATTGCCAGGAAATGTCTGCCCAGTCTATCACAGTGTCTTAATTAAGCAAAAGCACAGAAATTACATGGGGCCAGAGGCTCATGGCATTCACCAGGTGTAATGAATTCTTAAGAAGCAGTAGCTATAGATTTCCCAGGGTGTGCTAATGATACACATGAGGTAGAGGACAACAGCATTAAAAATTCTTTTTTCCCCCTCCTTTCTGCCAATCTCTTCTAAAACATACTAACTCCTCAATCTTTAACTCTCAGTTTACATGTCTTCCTTCCAAAGAACTTTCCAGTTTTCGTTTTCTGCCTTCCATTAGGGCTACGTTCAGTGACCCTCCTCTGTGTTTCTGCCAGTAAACAGCATTGCCATTGTACTAACCACATGCTGTTCTTAGGATCTTGTTATCTGTTTGTCACCCCAGAAAAGCCAATGGCCTTGTCCATCCCTTACATTAAAATATCACAAGAATTATATAGAATGCCCAGTCCACAGTTATCTCTCCAAAAACTGACTGGTGAAATGAAATGTACAAAATCACCATTGTGAGCTCCCCAGAGCACTTTAGAAACAAGAGGAGCAGAAGGAGGTGTTTATTTTTAACTTTGAAAAATTATGCTTACGAACAGAACCTGCACTGGGCAAACCTTCAGTTAATTGCCTACCTATTTTTGCCAAGCTGGGAACTAAAATATTGTGGATGACGTTTCCCAGTGGGCTGCTGTGTTTTTCTATAACTCATTCCTCAGAGAACTTTACCAAGAGGTGGGGGGCAGAGAGGGACCCACTGGTGAAGAACAGATGCCCGGAAGGCCTAAGGCATGTCTGACACATGCATGATGGAGAAAGGGAGCAGCAGTTCCTGCCATAACATATTTCAGAGCCTCAGGAGGTGTATGGCTTAAAAATGACTGATCCTAAGAAACCGTTGCTGTAAATGGTGTGTGGGATGTGCCCTTCTGTCCACACCAATGCAGTTGGTAAACACAGAGAAATAGCATCTTCCCTGAGTACTTGAAGTTCAGAGAAATGTCAGGAGTAAGAAAGATAGTGCAGATAGGAACCCTGCACAACCTGGAGCTCTCGCTTGAAGCTGAGAGAGGAAGAAGCAGTTAAGAGTGAACAGGCTGGGGCATCAAGCAGCAATGATATGTGACTTGGTGCTTGTCTCAAGGAAGGGAGACGAAATGTTCACTGCTTTTGAAAAAGTCAAGTGCTTACTTTCTGAGGACCTGGCCTTCCAAGAAGAAATAATTGAGCTGCACTAGATGAACAACTTCTTTCTCCAAGAAGCTGAGGGTTTGGTTTTCTGAATCTTGAAAAAGAAAAAGGAAGCAAATGTTCAAAAAGAAGGAAAGCCAGAAATGCCCACATCGGTGACTTGCAGAGCTGTTCCGGGATGTGCATGTGTAGGTGGGATATGTAACCTGAGGAAGGCCACTGACGCTATTCAGGGAAGATTAATTTGGGTAATGCTGGTTGAATTTCCACTCCCTTCAGCATTTGAAACAACAAAAGCTATCGGGTTGACCAAAAAGTTCATTCGGGTTTTTCCATAAGATATTATTAAAAAAACCTGAATGAACTTTTTTGCCAACCCAATATTAATCATGCATTTTAAGCAAGGTAGTTAGGGATGACAAGAAGCAAGAGACATTCTCTGTCCTAAAGGACCTTAAGGACTTTAGTGAAGATTGTATAAATAGATGAAAACTAACAAACCATGGTGCATATGCTTGGCATAGAATGGGTGGTAGGTTAACACTTACATGGATTTCTGTTTAGTGATAAACGGTAAAGTCTAATTGCTAGATATTACTAGATGTTAAGTACAAAGTATCACCTAAATTTTGCTCAGTCCAGCAAAGGGTGAGGCCTGTGTTTGGCACTGCCTCCTCCTTAGATCTGCACACAAAGTCCCTGTGGTTCACTGTCTTCAGGGACCTCTGCCCTTTGGTCTCATGAGGACTATTTTAGAACCTGACCCCTTGGCTCCATCCTGCTCCCTTAGTCTGGCAGCCCATTGCTGCTATTTCAGTTTACCCACCAGAGGAAACTAATCTGTGTGATTGTGAAAGTCTGTACTAATAGATAACACTGGGATCATGAGTGATGACTGTATGTTTAGAAAGGAGATTGATTAGATCTAATGCAGAAAGAAGATACCATGCTTGGAGTCAAAGTACTATCAAAGTACTTTGCCAAAGTACAGAAGCGCAAAGTACTATCTGGGTCAGTCTCTTAGGAGTGCATGCCCTTGGGTAACTCACTGACTCAGACAGTCCAGATTTCCTCATCTTTGTAGAACAGGGATCCCCAAAACAGTGTAGGCTTTGCCAGGCCAGTAGTGTGAGTGGACAGCCTTGAGTCCATACTGCATGAACACCAGTTTGACTCAAAACACGTGTTCCTGGAAGTCCTTCACTGGTGAATGTTGATAAAATCAAGTAAAATACAGGTTATAGCCAATGATTTGACTTCACTTGGGCCAGTTTCATGGAAACTTGGGAAATACACGTTACATATAATGGGAAAATATATCATTTTTCCCATAAGGTAAATATTATGAGCATCCAATAGAATCTCATTGATTGCCCAAACATTTCTTTTTTTTTTTCACTTTTTGCAGATTTATTGAGATACAATTAGAAATAAGGTATAGGGAACTAAAAAGCCTCTTGATGAAAGTGAAAGAGGAGAGTGAAAAAGTTGGCTTAAAGCTCAACATTCAGAAAATTAAGATCATGGCATCTGGTCCCATCACTTCATGGGAAATAGATGGGGAAACAGTGGAAACAGTGTCAGACTTTATTTTTGGGGGGTCCAAAATCACTGCAGATGGTGACTGCAGCCATGAAATTAAAAAATGCTCACTCCTTAGAAGAAAAACTATGACCAACCTAGATAGCATATTGAAAATCAGAGACATTACTTTGCCAACAAAGGTCCATCTAGTCAAGGCTATGATTTTTCCAGTGGTCATGTATGGATGTGAGAGTTAGACTGTGAAGAAAGCTGAGCGCTGAAGAATTGATACTTTTGAACTGTGATGTTGGAGAAGACTCTTGAGAGTCCCTTGGACTGCAAGGAGATCCAACCAGTCCATCCTGAAGGAGATCAACCCTGGGATTTCTTTGGAAGGAACGATGCTAAAGCTGAAACTCCAGTACTCTGGCCACCTCATGCGAAGAGTTGACTCATGGGAAAAGACTCTGATGCTGGGAGGGATTGGGGGCAGGAGGAAAAGGGTATGACAGAGGATGAGATGGCTGGATGGCATCACTGACTCGATGGACGTGAGTCTGAGTGAACTCTGGGAGTTGGTGATGGACAGCGAGGCCTGGCGTGCTGAGATTCATGGGGTCACAAAGAGTCAGACATGACTGAGCGACTGAACTGAACTGAACTGATACATGTTTAAAATGTGCAGTGCCCAAACATTTCCTTAATCTACTTTATTAAAATCATTACAGAAAACTTTTTGTTGATAGTAAAAATAGAAGGCTTAGGGTATAGGGAAGTAATCTGAGCTTTGTATTCTTAACCTCAAGGCAGTGGCCCACATTCTGTGTTTCCTCTGGAGGTCATCCCAGCCATCAGCTTTCAGCACCTTGACACATTGATTCCATTCTATTTATTTCTATGCCCTCCACAACAGCTCATAAAATGACTTATGCAGTTCTCTACAGATGTGCCAAGTGAAAAATGAATAAAATTATAATTAGAAGTCCATAACAGCAAGAAGCAGCGATACTAAGGCAGGCAACATGGTGTTTGCTGAGGAATTGCTTAGGAGCCCATAGTTTGGAAATGCTATACTCATGGGTGTGCCATTAATTAATGAACAGCCAAATGCTGAGTTCAGGAGCAAGAGAAGACAATTATACCTCAGCTGCTGGTGAGGCAGTTCTTTCATCAACATGTAAGCCCTGTATTTAGTCTTGGTTATTTCCATTTTAATAAAAATAACCTTGGAGAATCAAAGAGAACAGAAGAATCTGTTCTTTATCCCCGACAGTTTGGTTGTCTCTTAAAATGAGGTTCTGCCACCTTGATGCAAAATCCTGGTTGCCAGTTTTGTTTAGATTTGCAGATTTGTTTAGATTTTCTTAGCCCTCTAAGTGATGAGAGAGAGGCTGTGGGTATTCCCACCAGGCCTCTTTCCACACTATGTATAATTAGATTCTAGTCTGAGATCTGAGGGAAATGGGTAACTGGGGCAAAATATGACCAAGCCAGCCACTTTGGCATATGACTCAGATTCTTAACTCAAATGAACTCAGCCTCTCTTGCAGAGAGTCCTGCCTCTGTGGAATCTCGCCTGCCCATCCCACTGGTTCCCCCACTACTAATGGCCCTTTGCATTCAGCAGTCTTCTTTGGGATTGCTAGTCACTATGTTCTTGGTAGACCCACTGACTCTTTTCCCTTTAGATCTGACTAAGGATTCCAGTTTCCAGCAGTCTTTGCAAGATGTTGCAACTCTAAAAGAAATGCTCTTAAGTTAATAGTTATCTGTGGATTGGCAAGAACTGAACCCTACTGGGATAGTTTTGCTGACTCACATCAGGGATTCAGTCAGAGATAAGCTGGGAAATTAAAGGCATTTTTTGTTTGTTTGTTTATTTAAACACCATGCATGGAGAGTTCACTCAAGATAATTGAGATGCATCTTTATGCTGAAAGCAGTCAGGTAAGTGCATTTGAGGCCTGAGAGGGGAAAGGATGACACAGGATGGAACCCTCTTTGTTCATGTGATGATGCTAAAGAATCTCAAGGGGTTTGTTATCCTTGTCAATGCTGTTTTCACCAGGGGCTTAGGGTGGACATGAGGGAGGTCAGCCAGAGTCTGAGCTAACTCAGTGACCCTCCGCAGTACTGACACAACGCCAAAGAGGAGTTGAGACTGGTCCAGTTCAGTGAGTAGAGAAGGCTGTGTATTCTCGCAAAGCAGAGACCATATCCTGTGGGAAGGAGAGACTTCTGGGGATCAAGGGTTATGGACAAGGACGGCAGGGGTAGGGTAGATGCCCTAAAGCAATTAAGGGAAGGAATAAATAACAAATACAATATGGCCTTTTTTTAGTTTTCTCTTGCTTCTATAACAAATTACTATACGCTTGGCTTAAATAACATGAATTTTTGATCTTATAGCTGAGTTCAAAATGCATCTCACTGGGCTAAAATCAAGGTGTTGACCAGGCTGCCTTCCTTCCTGGAGGATTTAAAAGAGAGTCCATCTTCTCGCTTTGTCCAGCTTCTAGAGTTGCCTGCATGCCTTGGTGCATGGCCCCCTCCATCAAATTCTTCTCATGATGTCATTCCTCTGTTTCTACCTCTTCCACATTTTTTTTTTTAACCGTTTTGCTCTGCTTTTGAGGACACATCTTTCATTTTATTTTCTGACATTTCTATTGCATTTATGTTGGCTAGCATATTTTTATTTCCTTTGTCATAGCACCCTAGTCCTATGGATATAATAACTTCTCTTACCCTTGGAGACTGCTAATAATCATACTATTTTTTGCTTTGTAATCCTTCTTCCTCTTTTGGATGATCTCTATTTCCTCCATGTTCTGCATATTTAACTTAGGTTCCTGGGCATCCTCTCTTGCCTTGCTTCCAGAGCAGTGACTGGCAGTCAGGAGCTATAACGCTGGGTAAAGGTGTAGGGGTACTCTCTAGAGAAATAGAAGAACCCCAGAAATTATGTCTGAATATCATCAGTACAGAGGTCCTTGATTACAAAAGAAAGTCAAAATTTGGTAAACCTCCCTGATAAAATCTACTAGCAGGCAAACTCTCTCTATGCACCCGGAGTGAGACTCTAAGACAGTATTTAGAAGCTCAGGATTTATGAGTACAGGCATGCTGATGTCTATACAAACTCTGTCTTCATTCTCTAACCTCATAAGAAAGTAATGTGTAGGTCTATCAAACACTTACTCAATTTCTCCCCAGAATTATCCTCCTGAGATATGAAAGAGGGGTGTTATCTATTCAAGCAGCTATCAACTAAAAGAATATCTAGAATACAGAACTGAAAGACAAAGTGTTTGATCTGAAGAAGCCCAAACTACAGCGACACTGATACACATTTAAACTGATATAATATACACTGTTTTGATAGAAGTATAATGAGGAGTTGATAAGAACATAGCAAGATGAAAACAAAATGCAATCAGTGGTGTCACAGAGGGAAGAAATGTCATCTCTGTTTGGGGAAAATTTCAGAAGGCTTTCCACATGAGGAACCTTGGAACAAGGAGTTTCTGAGAGAACAGTGTAGATAGTAGGGTGAAATTTTCAAGCAGCAGGCTGCATTAGAAAAGGTACCAAGAAATCTGAAAATGGCCTGTTATTCTTGGAAAAAGATAAGAAGTTATGGGTGATGGAATATTGGCCCTGAGGGTAAATAGTCACTCTCATAATCAAGGTCATCAGCAGTTATGTACTTATATCATAATGTTATTATACTTTAGAAAAAATCAATTGTGAACTTATTCCTTGAAAGATTTGGGGCTGCTCATTTTCATTTTCTCTCTCACTGTGCCTCTGTCTGCCTACCTATTACTTTTTTACTTAACTACTCTGGTTCTTACTGTCCTCCACTACTCAATAATTCAGGATAGATATGAGGCTTATTGAATCGAAAGGAAAGAGAAAGGGGATTCCCTGGTGGTCGGGTGGTTGGGACTTTGCCTTCCAATGTTGGGGGTGCAGGTTCAATTCCTGGTCAAGGAACTGGGATCCTACATGCCTCATTTATGGCTAGCATAAGTTTTTGCCATTATGGATGGCATCACTGACTCAACAGACATGAAGCTGGGTGAACTCTGAGATGGTAAGGGATAGGGAGGCCTGATGCCCTGGAGTCCATGGGGTTGCCAAGAGTCAGACATGACTGGGCGACTGAACAATGACATTTATGGCTAGACAGTCTTTACAGACTCAGTTCAGTTCAGTCGCTCAGTCATGTCCGACTCTTTGCGACCCATGAACCGCAGCATGCCAGGCGTTCCTGTCCATCACCAACTCCAGGAGTCTGCCCAAACCCATGTCCATTGTGTTGGTGATGCCATCCAATGATCTCATCCTCTGCTGTCCCCTTCTCCTCCTGCCCTCAATCTTTCCCAGCATCAGGGTCTTTTCAAATGAGTCAGCTCTCCACATTAGGTGGCCAAAGTATTGGAGTTTCAGCTTCAACATCAGTCCTTCCAATGGACACCCAGGACTGGTCTCCTTTAGGATGGACTGGTTGGATCTCCTTGCAGTCCAATGGACTCTCAAGAGTCTTCTCCAACACCATAGTTCAAAAGCATCAATTCTTCTTTACTCAGCTTTCTTTATAGTCCAACTCTCACATCCATGCATGACCACTGGAAAAAGACTAGGCATTTTATAATGTTGCACAAGGTGATACGGCCCTTAATCCTTGTGCTCCAAAAACTTAGATCTCTTTGTATATCAGCTCAGCGTTCTTTCTATTCTGTTTCAACCCTGCTTAGGTTTACAGGATCCAGGCTCAATAAGAATTCTTCCTTCAACGTCAACAGTGTCGCAAGCGACTAGGTGGCAGTGGTTGTTTAAAGTGGATGAAAGTCAAGAATATTCTGTACTCATTGTACCGCTTTTCAGTTTGGTCACATTTGAAGACTCTTAACATGTTTTAAAGCTTCATCTGAAAATCTAACCATATCTTTGTTTTCTATATACCATTGTCTCAATTCCTCAGGTAAGGAAATCTGAATGATATTTCACCCTTCTAATTCTTTTATTATTATCCAATTAATCTTTGTTTCTTACTAAAACAGTGCTGTTATACGAATCTTCTCAAATACTTCCAACGATTTAAAGCACTTCAGACTAATAACCAGTGCTCTAACAACACTGGCCTTTATATATAACTATAGAAAAAGACAGTGTTGCACTTTGAAGGTGCTTAATAAAATCTGTCCTTTCATTGATACTCATATATAATTACAGATAAACAAATTTATATAAATGAAAATGTAAAGGATAGTATCTTTCAACCATTTTATTACTGTTGGGTCTCTCTGTAAATATACCAAAAGCAAATGTCATTCAGAGCCTATAGGCCCTTTAACTATAAAGACTATATATTGTAAAATTTCAGTATCACCTCAGAATTTAACCACAGACCCAGGAACACTATACATCTTCCTGTGATACTGCTGCTGCTGCTAAGTTGCTTTAGTTGTGTCCGACTCTGTGTGACCCCATAGATGGCAGCCCACCAGGCTCCCCCATTCCTGGGATTCTCCAGGCAAGAATACTGGAGTGGGTTGCCATTTCCTTCTCCAATGCATGAAAGTGAAAAAAGTTAAGTTGCTCAGTCATGTCCGACTCCTAGCAACCCCATGGACTACAGTCTACCAGGCTCCTCCATCCATGGGATTTTCCAAGCAAGAGTACTGGAGTGGGTTGCCATTGCCTTCTCTGCCTGTGATACTAACCAGCTCTATCTTCCATTGGGTTTACTAGTTTAGTTCACTCATTTCCAGTAAATAAATTCACCAACTGATCTGAGATTTCATGCTGACAGTAACTGTAATAATAATTTCATCTTGCATGCATATAATAGTTTATAAGTGCATAAGACACCTTTACTTACTATATCATTCAAAGTTACTATATCATTGGAGCCTGCAGGTCTCATATGAGGTTAACAGAAGAGTATTAGTTGTTACATTTCACAGAAAGGTAAATATAATTTTAGTGGGAATAAGGAATTTGCCTGTGGTGATATGGCTAAGAAATGGCAGAAATACGACCTACACTGGATCTCCAGATTCCTGGTTAAAATATAAGCTGGATGAACTTTGAATGTCAGAAAAGAATAGGTGGTCACCTTGGCTCACTTTACTACTAGAATATTTTACCCCAGTCTGGAAGAATAGCTTTGTCTTGGTATCTGGGAAAAATGTAGGAACAAAATTAATGGAATTTGGTAGAAACCAAAGAACTTCTTCCCTGAAACCCAAATGCGGTTTGCATACTTTTTCCTTGGCAGCAGAAACCCTTTTTCATAAGAGAACATTAACTGGAACTGCTCTGATTGAAGTGGGTAGAGAATCCAGAGAAATGCAGGCTTGCATTACTTTGTCTTCTCTACATTGCTCCTGGGGTACCCACAGAACCCCAAGATTCCAAGAAATACAGTCATTAAAAAAAAAAAAAGCACTTGCAGCATTCAAGATCTCCCTCCCTTTACAAGCAAAAGAACCTGATTCTAGCTGATCTAGGCAGAAAAGGCATGTATTATTCACTTGAATCTTCTGAAGGAATTTGATTCTCTCACAGGAGGCCTGGAAAAGTGGATCTGAGTGCAGCTTGCTAGAAACAAGCCATGACTAATGCGATAAGGATACCATTGCTGCTGTTAGAACTGATGCTGTGATGGACTTACTTCCACTGCTGCACCAGAAAATTATTCTTGGTGTCAAAGCTATTGTCAGCAGAGACCTGCTGAGACCTGAGAGTCCTTGGGTCTCCAGTTTCCATTTAAAATGCAAGGCTGGTGTGTCCAATTGGAAGCGCTTCACTACAGGTCCTCATGACCTTCTAGCTATGAGGGAGGCTGGGGAATCTGGGAAAAGGTGCTGCCTCCACCACAATTCACAAGGTGGGGAATTCCCTGAACACAGAGCCCAAGATCTGATGCTACTGGGCAGGCAAAGCAGGTGACCAAAGTTTGTTATACGTTTGGTTCACAGGCATCATTCTGAAATGCCGGTACAGACAAATCACATGAGATTGCTCTGAAAGCAAATTAAATGACAGCATACCAAGGAAACCAACCAAATCTGAATCCCTGAACATGGGACCCAGGCTTCCATACATTTATTTCTGTCTCTATTAGGAAATCTAACACAGAGAGAGGGTTGAAAACCAACAGCTGAGATGGATTCTAAAGTAGTTCTGGCTCTGTTTTTAGGATTCCATTATAGATCCAGTGCTCCTTCCACAACTTTTTGCATTTGACTTCTTAAGAAACTTAGTTTCTCACAACACAAATGGAACAAAATCAGGGATAATCTGGGGAGATGGGATAGTGAGTGAGTTTGGGATGGACATGTACACACTGTTATATTTGAAATGGATAACCAACAAGGACCTACTGTATAGCAGGGAACTCTGTTCAATGTTATGTGGCAGCTCAGATGGGAGAGGAGTTGGGGAAGAATGGATACGTGTGTACATATGGCTGAGTCCTTTTGCTGTCCACCTGAACCTATCACAATGTTAATCAGCTATACCCAATACAAAATAAAAGTTAAAAAAAAAAAGCAGGAATAATCATCCTAATTTCTGCCTTCGAGCTGATTCAACCTCCTTAAGAGAAGACATTGAAGATAGAAGAGTGGCTTTATATTCTCCCATGGTTGCATACACCCCTGGGGGGCTACCTATGTACCCACAATTGTCTGACATGAGACACATTTTTCTTATCATATAAAGGGAGGAATGAAAGTGAAGGGGGGAAAAAGTCTTCTTCTGCTTATAAAGGGAAGGCAGCCGGCTTTTCTGGCACACAGTTATGGGTACTCGATAGCAGTCCATTCGACTGATTAATCTAACCTATCTCATGTGTCAGGGACTGTGAGAGACACGAGGAATACATAGAGACCTACATGCAGCTCAAACACACCGTTCCTGGCCCTTGTGGTATTTCAAGCTAATGAAGATTTTTATAGATGCTTTGAAGGGAAAGATCTGTTATATTGGAGAATAACAGGTTGGAGGATGCCAAGAAAAGGACTGGATTGGAAGGGGCAGGGTGGGGCAGGGTAAGGGATTGTCCCTCTGATAAAATGACTTTCTGATATTAGTCAATGTGACCAGATCAGATTTGAAATAGAGCCACTAATTCTCTTCCAAGTTTTTAAGTCAAAGGCAATTTCTTTTTCTCTATTTAAAAAGAGGAGATCAGACAACCAGATGGGCATTTGCTCAACTGGTTTGCTATTTATACTTTGAAACATATTGAGAAATACTGAATCCATTATAGACAGCAAAACACACCACATTTGGCCAAGGCTCTTGAGGAAATTTCTCAGTAAGTGCTGGGGCCCAACTTCTGTGAACTATGTTGCTTAATAGGACTAGATCTGGGTTTGCCTAACTATCCTTCTCAATCATTTGTGTAACAAGAAACAGAATAAACGCATGTATTTATCTCTAGTTAATTACTTCCTGCCTCCTGAGGGAAAACCTGCCTGACATGTTCATCTTTAAGTTGGTCAAATCCTTCTCCTTCACCACACAGGAAAAAAGATCTCAGGTACTCTTCGGATTTTCAAACTGATGCTGCCTATTGTGGAGGTAGCCTCTGACTGAGAGAATGCTGCCCTAACCCGAGCTACCTATATTGATGGCTTTTCTAGACCAAATTAAAATAGTAATAACAAACCCATCAATACAGCACTGGCTGAAATGTCGTTGCTGAAAGACACACCCAGAGTGGAAACTGATGACTCATTGCCACCCACACCCCTTGGGCCACCGCCCACAAGGATTTCACTGGGGGTACATCACTGTCAGTAGCTCTGGACTCACAGCATGTTGGCAGAGGCTACCTGGAGTTCTAGACTGAAGTCATTGTTAAGAACCAGGTGTAAAACAAAAAATGGTGCCCATTGTCCAGTCCTACATGAATCAAGTCATTAGCCACTCAGTTGCTGACCTACAAAACACCCTGAAAGGAATTCAGAGTGAAAATCAGGATTAGGCACTCTGTACTCTGGGAGAGCAGGCAAAACAGGCCCCTAGATAGTCAGAAATCTTTTAGGAAAAAATTTTTATGAACCTGGATTCTTCCATCTTTTCATACTTAGAAAAGCCCTGAAATCACTTACTGAGATATCTGTTCCTCGTGACTAGCAGTAATCTAACTAGATGTTTCCTCGATTGCATACATGCCTTCGTCAACATCACATATATGCTAGTCTCTCCCCTCATCCCTTCAGAGGGGTTCCTCAGAATTACCTGAGAAGTTGTCTCCTGGGAGTACAGTCTTCAAATAAAACTGAAGTTCACAAGTCTCATGTTATATGTTTTCATTTTATTCAACACAAGAATCCTAGTTCACATACAAGTTTTTCACATACTAGCCCTATGACCACAGGAGAACACTATTTGGGGCCACAGTTTCTTTATCTATAAAATGGGGGCAACGGTCCCTACGTGCATGAGCAGATGGATGGAACATTAAAGGAGTTAGTTTGAGATTAGTATATTAATAAAACATAACACACTTTAAAAATACAAGGCAGGATTATTAAACCCTTCTCTTCATTTCTTCCCTACTTCCCCTCTTTCAGGAGTCTTGCAGGAAAAGGAGCCCCCTCCCCACTACCTTTCTGTGTGAAGCTTTTCCATCAGCACAATTTCTCCACCTGATGCTCTATCCCAGGTCTGAATTTTTTTCATCATTAATTTGAGGCCTTGGCTAGCAAAGGCTTTTGTTTTTTACAAAAGAAGAGAAATCAGGGAAACTGAGGAGAGGAAGGAGGGAGGGGGCCTTTGAAATCATAATTAGGGAGGTGGAGGAGTACCAGCAAATGTCAAATCTATTGATGGACTCATTTAACAAAATGCTAAACTGACTCACTTTTTTTAAAAGTCAAAGTAAAAATGCTTGTTCATTTATTTTAAAATTTACATACAGTAAAGTGCACTCATTTTTTCATACAGTTTTAGAAGTCCTGACAAATACCACAACTATGCTTAGACTACAGAATGGTCCTGTAACAGGAGGGAAGTGGGGAAGGCACTACCTTTAAGAGAATGACATAGGCATAGGACATGACAAAACTGGGTAGAACCGGCTAGGTCCAAGATGGCAGATGAGTCGACTTCCACTAGACCTTGAGACTCATTAAACACACATTGTAACACATCAGCAAGCTAAATAACACACCCACCAATGCCATGACAGTTCTGAGGCTAACCATAAAAGGCCAAAAAGTGGGTAGTGACCCCGCTCCTGGAAATGTCCACCTTTTACTTGAAATAGTTTGAATAATCCTCCCCCTCATTAGCCTATGAAAATGAACTATGGTATATTTTAGCGTCTCTCACCTTCTGAGAAGGCCAAACTATTGTCTGTGGAGTATATTTCTCTCTAAATAAGTCTACTTCTCACTTATCACTTTGTCTCTCATGGAATTCTTTCTGCAAAAAGACATCAAGAACCTGAGCTTCATTAAGTCCTGAGACCAGGTATGTGGTCGCAATTAACAGACTATGGGTTCAAGTCCCAGTTTGGCTCCTGACTGAGTTGGAGTCCCAGCCCAGGGGTTCAAGTCCCAATCTGAGGTGCACAGTTTCAGTCCCATTACCCTCAAAATACTCCCTCCTGTTGCTCATTTATAGTCTAACCTCCCCTCAACTTTTAGCCCCTGGCCACTACTGATTTTATGGGGAGGGGCTCCAAAATCATTGCAGATGGTGACTACAGCCATGAAATTAAAAGACGCTTGCTCCTTGGAAGAAAAGCTGTAACCAACCTAGATAGCATATTCAAAATCAGAGACATTACTTTGCCAACAAATGTCCGTCTAGTCAAGGCTATGGTTTTTCCAGTGATCATGTTTGGATATGAGAGTTGGACTGTGAAGAAAACTGAGCACCGAAGCACTGATGTTTTTGAACTGTGATGTTGGAGAAGACTCTTGAGAGTCCCTTGGACTGCAAGGAGATCCAATCAGTCCATCCTAAAGGAGACCAGTCCTGGGTGTCCATTGGAAGGACTGAGCTGAGGCTGAAACTCCAATACTCATGCAAAGATTTGACTCATTGGAAAAGACTCTGATGCTGGGAGGGATTGGGGGCAGGAGGAGAAGGGGACAAGAGAGGATGAGATGGCTGGATGGCATCACTGACTAGATGGACATGAGTTTGGGAGAACTCCGGGAGCTGGTGATGGACAGGGAGGCCTGGCGTGCTATGATTCATAGGGTCGCAAAGAGTCAGACACTACTGAGTGACTGAACTGAACTGAACTTGAATTTTATGCTAAGCAAAACAGCCTGTTTTTAGCCTATCAAACATACAAAGTACATCTGCTTTAATTATTATTATTATTATTTTTAAGCAAAGGGCGTACTGAGCAAAATTAACTGAGTGACTGAACTGAGCTGAACACCACTGATCTGTTCTCTGACTCTACCAGATTTTTAAATGCAGAAATGAAAATTTCCCACCTGGATGGTAAATGTGGTTTCCTTCTTTTCTCAGCATTGCATTACCCTTGGTCTGGATTTTGGGTTGTACTCTAGCTCAAAGTAATAAAGTTCAAAGAAGAAGGATTGCCTTCTAAGCATCCCTATCATTGTTTTGGCAAATGCTCTTCTGTCTGGGTGCCAGAGGAAGGTCCTAGGGGTGGTGATATATTGTTTTTGGCAAAAATGAACATGATCTCATAGAAAGGCCATTTTCAGCACAGAATACAAACCTGGTATAAAATTAGAATTGCTTCTCAATGAGAAACAGCCTTTGTTAAAGAAAGTACAAATTCTTTCAGGAGAACCCTAGGTTTGATATAACTTTTAATTAAGTTTCTGAAAAGCTGGAGCTCATTTATTCTTCCCTCTGTCTGCCATCTAACTGCAGTGAGAGGGCCCCATTTTCACTGAGACTTTGCTTTGAATTCTAATTCCAATTCGAGTTTTTATACATAATTTTGGTTCATTCCATGGGTTTTCTAAAATTATTTGCTTGACTATCATCAATATTTATCTCCCCTTCTCCCTCCATTTTCACTATGAAAATCATTCTGGATAAGGCTATTAAGGAGTGTGAGCTATCTCTTCTCAATACTGGATTACAGTTAGAATTTTAAAACCAAATTAAACAAAATGAATTCCCTACACAAATGAAATTCCAATATGCATTCATTTCTTTTCCTGACTGGAGATAAAAAGCTGATAACATGAGACTTAAGAAAATGATTCTAGCAGTAATATGAAAAACAGGTGAACTTTTCAGTGTTTATCTGGCTAGAGAAAGGCTAAATACTGTGAAAAGTTTTAATCAACTTTGGAATTCCAACCAGTGTTTCCTTTGGCATCCAAAAAATTAAAGGCAGACTATGAAACAGAGCAGGCATTTGCAGAAGGTAAATATCTCTGTGATCATTTTTTAGGGGAGTGTGGTGGGGGGGAGTGGTATGATGTTTCAGAGGCAATATAGCCCATACATGTATTCAGAATTCTCCAAAGCAAATTTCCAAAGGAACTAAATAAACCATCTTTGATCCAGTCTACATTTTGCTGCTGCTAGAACTGTCCCAATTCAAAGTATTTCTTTGGACTAACAGAACCAGAGAGGTTTTTTATGTACTTTGCATACACGATGCCTCCTCCGTAAATCATGTGTTTACTGATTGCAAATTTCACTTCACTGCACAAAATGCATTCAGAACTGGTAACTCGGAAATGTAACAGCAGTTGTGTTTATGGGAGGCTGTCTTCTAGCTACTGAAACTGGCTGAAACTCTGTGTATAAAGTCTGATTACAAAACTACCTGGGAAAAGAGCTAGTTCCTCAGGTCCTGTAGGTAACGACAACTCTTAGAAGCCTATATAAGAAATAATAAAAATAGACTTTGATGCTTTTTGGTTTTAAGCAGCCATCTTGATAAACAGATCTTAATTATTTTCCACTGCCTGAGAGCATATGGGTAATTACTATAATCTCCTTATGTTTTCCAAATAATTAGTGCATTATGATGGTATCATTTATGCTTAAAAATGGAAAATAGCTTGAATTTAGTGAAGGAGGAGCACTAAAGAGTCAGAGAAGGAGGCATACAGAGGGCTAAATTTCTGAGAAGTGGCACCCTGCTTTCCTACCTGAAATCTTAGCCACATCTCTGAATGACAGATTTAAACCCAAGTGATCATAGAGTTTTATAACCAGAAGTGGATGATGGGATCTAGTGCTTTATATTTGACAAAAGTCAAGCCCAAATGATTTAAGTACTTGCTCAAAGTCACACATGCAGTTAGTAAGCAGAGTTGCAAGAAGTAGAACCAGAAGTCATATGCTGCTCTACTTACCAACTCTGGGTTCCAGAGAAGAAAGGAACTTCTTTTCTTTCTTCTCTGGAACCTGGCTGGCTCTGAAAAGTTCAGAGAACAGAGCAGTATCAGGGATCCCAGCCCACTGATGGCTCTTTCTGATGAACTTACTGAACCCTGACAGATTCCCAAGAAATACCAACCAAATATCCTCCTCCTAAAACAAAGACAATCTTCCTTACGACTGGAGGGAATTAATAATCACATCTCAGCTCCTTAGTTTTAAAATTTTATAATTACCAGTCTTCTTTTGACCCTGTAAGCTATAAGAATTATAATAGTATCATATAACATATAACATATGCAATAATGCCATAACAGTTACAATAACACATAATACAATGAAAATAGATTTTATTTTCAGGATTTTACTGTGATTATCTGGCATTCATTGAGCATTAAAAAACAATATTTTCTTGAAGTATCCTTGATTTTAATTGAACATTTAATATGTTATAGGTGTTTTGCTTTATACCATTTAAAAAAAATTTTAACTCTCACAATAAATTGATCTAGTAGGCACTTGTGCTAATTATTATTGCCTGTTTGCTGTCAGATTTACTTCTGGTTTTTCCCCTGTTCTGTGCAATATTAAAAGGGGCTGAGTCCTGCAAGTTCCACCACCTAAGCTTTCCTACCCAACTGGTTTTCAGTTAGTTTTAGTAAAGAAGGAAAGTGACAAAGATGAGAAAGTAGAAAGAAGAGAGATGCTGGACATTTCTGTCCATTTGTTTCAGCTTCAGGCCGCATCTTCAAGAGCACCTGTGTCCCCTCCATTGTTCTGGCTTTCACTACGCAGGCTGGGCTCCAGGGCTTTGGTAACATGGGTGCTCCCTTCGTCCCTCCAACCCTACAGGTGGCAGGAGCTCCTGGCGGGGTATCTCAGCGCCTCAGTTGACCATTTCAGCTCTCCTGGTACCTTTACAATTAGCTCTCAATATTAAAAATTTCCTCTTCCCTGGTGGCTCAGATGGTAATGAATCTGCCTGCAATGGAGGAGTTGTGGGTTTGATCCCTGGGTTGGGAAGATCCCCTGGAGAAGGTAATGGCAACCCACTCCAGTATTCTTGCCAAGAGAATCCCATGGACAGAGGAGCCTGGTGGCTACAGTCCATGGGGTCGCAAAAAAGTTGGACACAATTGAGAGACTTTCACTTCACTTCACTTCACTGGACCTCTTGACATGGATTCTGTTATTTGAACTTGAATCTCATGATTGTCTTCCTCCTATAAATGAAGGCCATGAAGGTTGGAGAAGCCTGTCTCACACCAGAGACAGTACTATGTGTTAGACACTGTGCCAAGCACTTTTATATAGTATATCTCATTCTCACAAAAATACAGTGAGGTAGATATAATTTCTATTTTACAGACAAGAAAATAAGGCTCAGGGAACATAAATAATCTAGCTAACATCTTACTATTTATAAGCAGACCTGGAGCTATGCTTGTAACAGAGCAGGATCCTACAAGGTGTGCCCAGGGCAGACCCCTCCCCCATATCCTCTGTCTTAGCTCCTCTCTGTAATACCCAGATAATAGTATCTCATGCATAGTTACTGAGTTTTTCAGATGCTAAAAACTGAAAGGAAGAAATCAACTACTTGATGATCATAAACATATAGCTCCCAGATCTACTGGCTCACCTGGAGACTGATAACGCTAACCCTATGACACCACCTTGTTACCTCATCAACCAATCAGAGAACTATGCACAAGTTGGTCATATACCCTGGGACCCCCTCCCTTACCTGGCCTTTGAAAAGACTTTGCAGAAACACTTCAAGGAATCTGGGGTTTGGGGAGCCTGAGCAACCAGTTTCCTCACCTGGCTTTCCTCCAGACTCTGATGTTTCAGTTTATTTGACCTCACTGTGCATCAGGCACATGGACTTATATTTGATAACATACTAAGATCAGCCTCTAGATCATGGTGAGCATACAGCCAATTAATTAAGATATGCCTGAAGATGGTACTACTTTTTCCAGAGTCTGATTGGTCAGACTCTTCAGTAAGTTCATGCTGCAGACTGGAAAGTGAGGTCTCTGCTGCATTAGCCAAATCAGCCAGTTTACCAAAAGGCTGTCCATATCACAGAGCTAAAAGCAGCTGTGTGCTGCTAATTGTTTCACAATCCACCCTCCAGGAGAAAAAGTATTGATTCCTTTTGTTTGTCAATTTCCATAGTGTAAATATTCCCAATATGGCTGATTTTAAGCAACAAATGTGATATCAATAAGCTCTTGAGATTCCTGAAACTCCAACAATAAACTCTACCACTCCAATGGCTAAAGGAATAAAAGGTACATGGCTAGTTCTTGTTGACTTCATTCTATTAAGCACATGTATTTTCAGATTAAGTCAGGAACTAAAAGGATAAGTTGATGAATTTCTATTCTTCAAAAGACATCATCAAAAAATGAACAGCACATCACAGGCTGGGAGAAGATAGTTCATGTATACACATACATATGTAAACATGTGATAAGATGCCTAGAATATAAAAACAAATATTGCATAAGTCAATAAGAAAAGGGGCAAATAAAGCGGTTTTAAAAAATAAACAAAAGATTTTCACAGGTTCTTCATTAAAGACTATATCCAACTCTTATGGTTCACAAGTATTTGAAAACACTCAGAATCATTACTCTGAGGGAAATGCAAATTAAACCATGATGCAATACTGCTATGATATATTCCCAGAGGGTTGGCAATAGTGATGGGTAATACCAGGATGTGGAGATGAGAATACCAGGATGAGGATGTGGAGAAACTAATATCCTCATATTTTGGCAGTGATTGTGGACATTTGCAAAACCTTGTTGCAATGCCTCCTACAACTAAACACGTGCTTACCCTATGAATAGCCTATGTATCCATTAAGAGAAAAAAGGTTTAAAAATTATGAAATATTTATACACTATAATGTCTAGCATTAAAAAAGAATGAACAGCTGAAGCCCCACCCCCACAAAAATATGGGTGAATTTAAAAAATATGATGATGGGCCAAAGATGCCAGACATAAAGAATACATTCTGTGTGGAGCTTTCAAATGAAGTTCAAGAACAGAAAAAACTAATCTATGGGGATAAAAGTCAGAATGATGGTTATCTAGAGTCGGGGGATAGGGAGTATTATTGATTATACGCAGTAGTTAGAGACTTGGGTTTGATCCCTGGGTTGGGAAGATTCCCTGGAGAAGGGAAAGGCTACCCACTCCAATATTCTGGCCTGGAATATTCCATGGACTGCTTAGTCCATGGGCTCGCAAAGAGTTGGACATGAAGAAGGCTGAGCACCGTAGAATCGATCCTTTTGAACGTGGTGTTGGAGAAGACTCTTGAGAGTCCCTTGGACTGCAAGGAGATCCAACCAACCATTCTAAAGGAGATCAACCCTGGGATTGCTATGGAAGGAATGATGCTAAAGCTGAAGCTTCAGTACTTTGGCCATCTCATGTGAAGAGTTGACTCATTGGAAAAGACTCTGATGCTGGGAGGGATTGGGCGTAGGAGGAGAAGGGGACGACCGAGGATGGGATGGCTGGATGGCATTACGGATTCGATGGACGTGAGTCTGAGTGAATTCCAGGAGATGGTGATGGACAGGGAGGCCTGGCGTGCTGTGATTCATGGGGTTGCAAAGAGTTGGACACGACTGAGCGACTGAACTGAACTGAACTGAGCAACTTTCACTTTCAATCTTCTAGGATGTATTCATTCATAAGATTTCTTCAACCTGTACATTTGAAATTTAAGTATTTCATTGCATGTAAATTACAGAGTGTGGTCCACTGGAGAAGGGAATGGCAAGCCACTTCAGTATTCTTGCCTTGAGAACCCCATGAACAGCATGAAAAGGCAAAATGATAGGATACCAAAGAGGGACTCCCCAGGTCATTAGGTGCCCAATGTGCTACTGGAGATCAGTGGAGAGATAACTCCAGAACGAATGAAGGGATGGAGCCAAAGCAAAAACAATACCCAGCTATGGATGTGACTGGTGATAGAAACAAGGTCCGATACTGTAAAGAGCAATATTGCATAGGAACCTGGAATGTCAGGTCTATGAATCAAGGCAAATTGGAAGTGGTCAAACAAGAGATGGCAAGGGTGAACGTCGACATTCTAGGAATCAGCGAACTAAAATGGACTGGAATGGGTGAATTTAACTCAGATGACCATTATATCTACTACTGTGGGCAGGAATCCCTCAGAAGAAATGGAGTAGCCATCATGGTCAACAAAAGAGTCCAAAATGCAGTACTTGGATGCAATCTCAAAATGACAGAATGATCTCTGTTTGTCTCCAAGGCAAACCATTCAATATCACAGTTATCCAAGTCTGTGCCCCAACCAGTAACACTGAAGAAGCTGAAGTTGAACGGTTTCATGAAGACCTACAAGACCTTTTAGAACTAACACCCCAAAAAGATGTCCTTTTCATTATAGGGGACTGGAATGCAAAAGTAGGAAGTCAAGAAACACCTGGAGTAACAGGCAAATTTGGCCTTGAAATTTGTGGAATGAAGCAGGGCAAAGACTAATAGAGTTTTGCCAAGAAAATGCACTGGTCATAGCAAACACCCTCTTCCAACAACACAAGAGAAGACTCTACACATGGACATCACCAGATGGTCAACACCGAAATCAGATTGATTATATTCTATGCAGCCAAAGATGGAGAAGATCTACACAGTCAGCAAAAACAAGACTGGGACCTGACTGTGGCTCAGATCATGAACTCCTTATTGCCAAATTCAGAAAATTGAAGAAAGCCGGGAAAACCGCTAGACCATTCAGGTATGACCTAAATCAAATCCCTTATGATTATACAGTGGAAGTGAGAAATAGATTTAAGGGTCTAGATCTGATAGATAGAGTGCCTGATGAACTACGGAATGAGGTTTGTGACATTGTACAGGAGACAGGGATCAAGACCATCCCCATGGAAAAGAAATGCAAAAAGGCAAAATGGCTGTCTGGGGAGGCCTTACAAATAGCTGTGGAAAGAAGAGAGGCGAAAAGCAAAGGAGGAAAGGAAAGATATAAGCATCTGAATGCAGAGTTCCAAAGAATAGCGAGAAGAGATAAGAAAGCCTTCTTCAGCAATCAATGCAAAGAAATAGAGGAAAACAACAGAATGGGAAAGACTAGAGATCTCTTCAAGAAAATTAGAGATACCAAGGGAACATTTCATGCAAACATGGGCTCGATAAAGGACAGAAATGGTCTGGACCTAACAGAAGCAGAAGATATTAAGAAGAGGTGGCAAGAATACACAGAAGAACTGTACAAAAAGATCATCACAACCCAGATAATCATGATGATATGATCACTAATCTAGAGCCAGACATCTTGGAATGTGAAGTCAAGTGGGCCTTAGAAAGCATCACTACGAACAAAGCTAGTGGAGGTGATGGAATTCCAGTTGAGCTGTTTCAAATCCTGAAGGATGATGCTGTGAAAGTGCTACACTCAATATGCCAGCAAATTTGGAAAACTCAGCAGTGGCCACAGGACTGGAAAAGGTCAGTTTTCATTCCAATTCCAAAGAAAGGCAATGCCAAAGAATGCTCAAACTACTGCACAATTGCACTCATCTCATATGCTAGTAAAGTAATGCTCAAAATTCTCCAAGCCAGGCTTCAGCAATATGTGAACCGTGAACTTCCTGATGTTCAAGCTGGTTTTAGAAAAGGCAGAGGAACGAGAGATCAAATTGCCAACATCCACTGGATCATGGAAAAAGCAAGGGAGTTCCAGAAAACATCTATTTCTGCTTTATTGACTATGCCAAAGCCTTTGACTGTGTGGATCATAATAAACTGTGGAAAATTCTGAAAGAGATGGGAATGCCAGATCACCTGACCTGCCTCTTAAGAAATCTGTATGCAGGTCAGCAAGCAACAGTTAGAACTGGACATGGAACAACAGACTGGTTCCAAATAGGAAAAGGAGTACGTCAAGGCTGTATATTGTCACCCTGCTTATTTAACTTCTATGCAGAGTACATCATGAGAAACGCTTGGGCTGGAAGAAACACAAGCTGGAATCAAGATTGCCAGGAGAAATATCAATAACCTCAGATATGCAGATAACATCACCCTTATGGCAGAAAGCAAAGAGGAGCTAAAAAGCCTCTTGATGAAAGTGAAAGAGGAGAGCAAAAACTTTGGCTTAAAGCTCAACATTCAGAAAATGAAGATCATGGCATCCGGTCCCATCACTTCATGGGAAATAGATGGGGAAAAAGTAGAAACAGTGTCAGACTTTATTTTGGGGGCTCCAAAATCACTGCAGATGGTGATTTCAGCCATGAAATTAAATGATGCTTACTCCTTGGAAGAAAAGTTATGACCAACCTAGATAGTACATTCAAAAGCAGAGACATTACTTTGCCGACTAAGGTCCGTCTAGTCAAGGCTGTGGTTTTTCCAGTGGTCATGTATGGATGTGAGAGTTGGACTGTGAAGAAGGCTGAGCGCAGAAGAATTGATGCTTTTGAACTGTGGTGTTGGTGAAGACTCTTGAGAGTCCCTTGGACAGCAAGGAGATCCAACCAGTCCATTCTGAAGGAGATCAGCCCTGGGATTGCTTTGGAAGGAATGATGCTAAAGCTGAAGCTCCAGTACTTTGGCCACCTCATGCGAAGAGTTGACTCATTGGAAAAGACTCTGATGCTGGGAGGGTTGGGGTCAGGAGGAGAAGGGGATGACTGAGGATGTGATGGTTGGATGGCATCACGGACTCGATGGACATGAGTCTGAGTGAACTCCAGGAGATGGTGATGGACAGGGAGGCCTGGTGTGCTGTGATTCATGGAGTCTCAAAGAGTCGGACGTGACTGAGTGACTGAACTGAATTGAATTTTGGGACTCCTTGGGCAAGTGCATCCTTTTAGTCTCTGAATCATTCACAGCCAAGGTCTCAGTTAGAGGGATGTTTTAACCCAGAATATTCTTGAGCACGTGCCCCTGCATCAAATGCCATAGAAGTTTGCTTACCATGACTGCTCTCTTTATAAAAATTTCTCTTACATGAACCCTTAACCTTCACTAGATCCTTAATTCAACACGAGACCTAAAGCTTAGGGCCACTAAGTCAGTAACTGAGATGATCTGTATTACAGACTCAGGCAAACCATGTTGGATGAGTTTATTATTTTATGCTTTTCTTTCTTTCTTTTTTTTGGTCAATTATCCAGTTCCTGATAATTTACCAGGTTCTAAATACTTACCAACCTCTGTCTTTGCAAGGAGATCTAGACTTTTTCAGGTGACTTTTAAAATTGTTGGTTTATTAAATAGGAAATAAGTTATTGGACTATTTCTTCTTTGTCTTGTCTGATTATCACCCTTAAACATTTTGTACAAGCTTTATATCTCTAGAACATCACTCTTTACTCATCTACAGATTTTAATATTATTTGTCTGCACAAAAAACCCTCGTCTTGTTAAGTAATAATTTCCCAAATATTTCTTCTGCATTATTTTGTTTGGTTTGTTTCCGGATCTCTCTCTCTCTCTCTTTTTTTATTCCTATTACAATTAAAACGAAACCATATTAAAAAAGTGTGATTGAAACAACTGTGCCATTAAAACCAAGACATATGACATATCATCGCTTGTGTGAGCTTCAGCAATTTACATTCATAAAATATGGTCAACTCTTACCTAGTCCAAGTTCGGTCATTAACTGGGAGGTGTTGAGGCAAGGAATAGTTGCTCTTTTCAGAAAGTCGAGCATCTGAGAAGATGGCAGACTAGGGTCCTAGAGTGTCTTATCAGGGTCTGGGTGCTAGTTTCTTTTATAGAGCAGAGAAGAGGAGATGAGGAAGTAAAGTAAAAGCCTAGTGGAGGGGATGTATTAAATTCTTCTTTCCTGTAGCCTTTCACAGACAGGCAAGGTCAGAAAGCCTCCCTGTGAGCTGAACAAAGGGACTTTAACATTCAGGTAGAAGAGCAGGTTTCCCCAAGGTCATCATGTAGGCTTATAGCTATGCTGCTAAGTCACTTCAGTCATGTCTGACTCTGCGCAACCCCATAGACGGCAGCCCACCAGGCTGCCCCATCCTTGGGATTCTCCAGGCAAGAACACTGGAGTGGGTTGCTGTTTCCTTCTCCAATGGATGAAAGTGAAAAGTGAAACTGAAGTCACTGAGGTGTGTCCAACTCTCAGCGACCCCATGGACTGCAGCCTACCAGGCTCCTCCGTCCATGGAATTTTCCAGGCAAGAGTACTGGACTGGGGTGCCATTGCCTTCTCCGTATAGCTATAGACAGCATCTTTAGACAGCATCTTTTTACTGATTATACCAACAAAAGTAATGAAAAGTGAAAGTGAAAGTCACTCAGTGTCCAACTCTGCGACCCCATGGACTATGCAGTCCACAGAATTCTCCAGGCCAGAATACTGGAGTGGGTACCCGTTCCTTCTCCAGGAGATCTTCCCAACCCAGGGAACAAACCCAGGTCTCCCACATTGCAAGTAGATTCTTAACTAGCTGAGCAACAGGTAATGGAAAGCAAAGGTTAAAGTAAAAGAAACAGATCTAACAGGGAGTCAGATTTTGTGCTTACCTGTTTCACAATGACATCTTATATAAAGTCAAGGGCTGCCTATCCATAGACTATCTTTAGGTTATCAATTATTGGCAGTTTTGATACAGTGGCTCTACTAGCTATGAATCTACTTGTAGTTTCACAAGCCTACAATAATTTTTTTTAAGATGAAGACTAATCAGGACTTCAAGGAATATTAAAGATCATCTAGTTCACCTTCTTTCTCCAAATTTACATATAACACGGAAAGTAGGGGAGGAAGCTTACATCATTTATCCAGTGTTGTTTAGTTAGCAAGGGGTTAAGCTTGTATAGCACTGAGTCTCTTGCTTTTTGGCTTGTTTCTATACTCATGAGAAATTTAGCCAAACACCCTGCTGAAACTAAGATTCCTGATACCCATTATTTTTGCCTGAAAATGCCAGTCTGATTGAACTCTAAATTTTTACGTACTATGATTTCCTGATTTCAAACCTCCCTTCAAGACCACTGTTGGCAACTGACTTGCTAAACTCCAAAGAAACAAACACATCAAGTGAGCCAATCAATCTGTATAAAACATCTTCCTCCTCCTTTCTTGCCAAGAGAAAACAAAATGGAACTCTTCTAACTATTTGATTATGATAATTTAACAATATCACCATTGTCATATACATATATGCTAGGCTATGCAGCATATTACTAAGGATAGGATAGGAAGCCAGTCCAATAATAACAGTGCTCAGAAGACTATATATCAGGGTGAATGGAGAACCAAAGAATCCTATGCACAATAAAAATGGATCAAAATTAGAATTTTGCTGTTTATTTTTCTCTTTTGTTCATTTTCTGTTTTTTGGTATAGAAAATACAGACTAGTAAGAATAAACAAGGGAAATCATTTGCTTTTTGACCTAGCACAGAGAGTATTATATTAAGAGATAACTTAATATAAGACAGAACAATACAGAATTACTCCACTTTTTCTTTGTTCTAACTGTCTGTAACATGGAACATAATCTTCAAGTTGGAAAGGTACAAAAACAGTGAGAAGTAATATGACATAATTTTTAAAAAATGATACATGGAGTTCAACAACACAAATTTGGATCCAGACTCTTCTTTCATGAGTTATATGATCTCATACAACTTATTTGCTCTGAGTCTTGCTTGATGATATCAATAGTTCCATCCCCAGAGCGTAAAGAGAATTAAGTGAGATAATGCATAGAAGGCACTTTGACACAGAAACAGTCCAAGAAGTGGTAGGTAATAGGGGACAGAAGCCCAAAGTAGGTTAAAAACTATCTAAGAATTCTAAATTTAACAATCTGTCAAGGCCTTGGAGAATCGGATCCCAATGTACTGAAATAATTTCTAACAGCAATAATGATGCTATTGCTACCAGTCTTTGAGAAGTCATGGCAAATGACAGATGTGCTAAACTGCTTGCCCAAATTTTCAAAAAAGAGGGGGAAAGAGGATTCTCAAAACTTAGTAATTCCAACCAGCAACTAGATGTTTTAATCTCCACGACATTCCAGATGAGTTACGGATTATGAAATGGATATTCTAAATGCAATTTTAAAAGGAAGTTGTGATTGCTAAAGCCGGCATTTAGTCAAGTGCAAGTCATGCTGACAGCAACAAGGTTTCCTCTTTTTTTCTTGGAGGGGCTAAATGCCTAATCAGAGAAATGCCACAATGTATCTGCATTTCAACAGGGTATGTGACAAAGGTTTCAGAAACCTGTAATATACACTTATTAATATCCAGAGGGAGCTACTAAAATACAGTACTCTCTAGATTATTTGCATTGTGCCTTTCCCACCCCCCTCCCCCATCTGCAGAGCAGCTGAAAGAAACTAGGTTAGGCAGAACATTGTAGAGAAACACAAATCTAGTCTAAGCCTGGACAGTGACACTCTGCATGGGTCAGGTAGTCTTTGAGATACTGTTTATCTCCAAACACCATTTTTTAAAGAAATTCTGAGAAACTAGAGTATGTCCAAAGAGGAGACCAGCATAATACATTATATAAAGCTATATATTTTAAAAAATGCAATACATTCTAAAGAAAATAATTAGGATGTGTTATGGACTCAATAACACTTATTAAAGCTCAACATTCAGAAAACTAAGATCATGGCATCTAGTCCCATCACTTCATGGGAAATAGATGAGGAAAGAGTGGAAACAGTGTCAGACTTTATTTTGGGGGGGCTCCAAAATCACTGCAGATGGTGACTGCAGCCATGAAATTAAAAGACGCTTACTCCTTGGAAGAAAATTTATGACCAACCTAGATAGCATATTCAAAAGCAGACACATTACTTTGCCAACAAAGGTCCATCTAGTCAAGGCTATGGTTTTTCCAGTGGTTATGTATGGATGTGAGAGTTGGACTGTGAACAAAGCTGAGCGCTGAAGAATTGATACTTTTGAACTGTGGTGTTGGAGAAGACTCTTGAGAGTCCCTTGGACTGCAAGGAGACCCAATCAGTCCATTCTAACGGAAATCAGTCCTGGGTGTTCATTGGAAGGACTGATGCTAAAGCTGAAATTCCAATACTTTGGCCACCTGATGTGAAGAGTTGACTCATTGGAAAAGACTCTGATTCTGGGAGGGATTGGGGGCAGGAGGAGAAGCAGATGACAGAGGACGAGATGGCTGGATGGCATCACTGACTCGATGGACGTGAGTCTGAGTGAACTCCAGGAGTTGGTGATGGACAGAGAGGCCTGGTGTGCTGTGATTCATAGGGTTGCAAAGAGTTGGACACGACTGAGTGACTGGACTGAACTGATGGACTCAATATTTGTGTATTTTCCCCACCCAAACCATACACTGAAATCTTAATCCTTAATATAATTGTACTTGGATGTGGGGGGTTCTTTGGAAGGTGTTAGGTCGTGAGAGTAGAATCCTCACAAATGGGATTCATACTCTTAGAGAAATTTCAGACAGCTTGTTTATTCCTTCTTATGGATAAAGATGTAACAAGAAGATGGCTGTTTAAGAACTAGGAAATGAGTCCTCACCTTACATGTATCTGCTAGGTCTTGATCTTGTACTTTCCAGTCCCTATTTCATGAGAAATAGGGGCTTCCTTGGCAGCCTAGTGGTTATGAATCTGCCTTGCAATGCAGGGGACATGGGTTTGATCCCTGGTTGGGGGACCTAAGATTCCACATGCTGTGGGGCAGCTAAGCCCTTGAGCCACAACCATTAAGCCCAAGAGCTACAACAGAGAGAAAACTATGAACTACAATGAAAGACCCCAGGTGCCAACTAAGACTCAACGTAGCCAAAAATAAATATTTTTAAAATGAATAATGGGAAATAAATGCTGTTGTTTAAGTCACTCATTCTGTAGTATTTTTGTTAGAGCAGTCCAAATGGGCTAAGAATCACTATGGAAGAGACACCTTTGGGAATAGGGCTATTCCATCAGTCAATTACAAAATTTTTAATGAGTTAGTTATATGGACAAGGAATTAGAATCATTCTGTTTAAACAACCAGAGATAAGAGTGTTATGTAGAAATTATAGGGAGGCAATGTGTGCAGATTTTGGCTGAATATAAAGACTTGTGAGAGCACTGGTCTTGGGATTTGACAGACTGGAGTTACACGCCTAGCCTACAACACCCTAGATACACTGAGCAAAGGACCCAACCCCTCAGAATCTGTTTTTTTATCTGTCAGGTAGGAACATTCACAGAAGGACTACAAAGTAAAAATCCTATACTGAATTTGAAAAAATTCACATAGTTCCTGGCACATGAACAGTCAATAAATGGAACTCTGATTGTGTTAATAACAGTTAGTGTTGTCCAACAAGAAAAAGGTTGAAGAACCTCTGATTATGGAAAGCATCTTCAGAGTGAAAATGATCAAGCACATTTTTAATCATTTAAAACAACTGAAAGCCTACTGTGAGCAGCACATGTCAGAGTAGCTGTGACACAGTTTCTATCTCTCTGAACTAGCAATCACATGGGGACCAGCCAGGGAAGTGAGGCAAATACATTAATAAACCACGACACAAAGACAAATGCTATCAAAGTTACAAGAGGCTCAGAAATTGAGTACATGAGTGCTAATCCTTTGGAGGGAAATATGGAAGGCTTAGTGAAAGTGGTAGCTTAAGGAGAATGGGGAAAATTTTCATGGGTGGGGCAACAGAAGAAGCAGCACTTTATATACAGGGAGGATCTCTTGTGAAGAGAGGTCCAGGCAGGCAGACACAGGGACAGATTCAGATAAGCAGCAGGGTTTGCAGGGATCCAGTGGCAAGTCTCAAGAAAACTGAAACATAAATCTAAATGATGTGGAGGTGGGGGTAGGTCACAGGATGAGTCTTGGACTTGGAGATCAGTGAGGAGATGGACAGTGGATATCTGGGGAGAGGAGTGACTTTATCAACACTGTTTCAAAACCTGAATCTGGCAGTGACAATAAACTTGGCTAGGATCTGTGTGACTCCCAGCGCAAGAAAGCCAGTAAGAAAACATGTGTATACCTGTGGCAGATTCATGTTGATGTATGGCAAAACCAATACAATATTGTAAAGTAATTAATCTCAAATTACAATAAATAAATTTATATATATATATATAAAGAAAAATAGCACAATAGGTTAAAAAAAGTGTGTGTGTGGGGGGGAATCTCAAACATCATGGAAGCAAGGAGAATGGAGAAGAAATCCTTAGTGAGTCACATATGGAAAGCAGGTTGTTGGGAAAGATCTGACAGTAAGTTAGACGGTGATGGGCTCAAGTGAAGTTTAAGTTAAAGGTAGTCTTCAGTAGGAAGATCAAGACTAAGGTTAATTTTTCTCAGCAGAATAGCTCATAGGAAACCATTACTAAATATTTGTTCAGTAGATGAATTACATGAATGAATGATCTGGATTGAGGTCTAAATAGAAGAGTGGAAAATGATAATAGATGAATTAAAGCTGTGGGAGTCAGTATGAAGAGGGTGAGGCTGGCTGCATAGAGATGGGAGTTAAGCAGTTACACATATGGAGGGAGGCCTAGGAGCTAGATTAAGGGTCTGCTTACCGATGCAGGAGATGTAGGAGACAGGGGTTCATTCCCTGGGTGGGGAAGAGCCCCTGGAGGAGGAAACGGCAATCTAATACTCCTGTATTTTTGCCTGGAAAATTCCATCGACAGAGAAGCCTGGTGGGTACAGCTCACGGTGTCACAAAGAGTCAGACATGACTGAGTAGCTGAGCACAAGCACACAAGGACAACCAGAGCCCAAGGATCAAATCCTGGCCAGCACCTGATTCTGTGCAGCCCACGAGCTAAGAATAACTTGTGCATTGTTAAATGATCAGAAAAACATCTGAAGAAAAGAAATATTTGGTGACAAGGGAAAATAAATATTAAACTCAATTTTCAGTGTCCATAAATAAAATAACTGCTTTTTGGTTGTCTTATTATTGCAGAAAGGACCAGCCTGCTCCTTAAGCTGTATTAACATGCTAAAAGGACTTTATAAATATTATCTATATAAATCTCACTACAACCTATGAAACATAACTCATTCCCATTTTACCTATGAGCAAACTGAAGCTTATATTTCAGTAAAGTTCCCACAGTTCATTCCAGACTTCCCATTCCCCTTGGATAAAAGCCCTGGCTCGAAGTAGTGAGACCATGAGGTGCTTATAAAAGAGGGTTGAGGAGTGTGCTGAATGCTTACAGGGCAGCTTTGGAACAGAATCAGAAGAGGAGAATGGTTTAGGCAGACACATTTCTAAGACTGGTATATGAATTAATTTAATTCTCATAACTGCTCTGTGATTTGGATCGTATTATTATTAATATCCCATGTTGGTATAGGGGTGGCCTTCTTAAAGACCATTTCCTAGATAAAAGGCTCAAACACTTTGAGTCTTTTCACAGGGGACATCACATGGCCTCCAAAGATTCATCCAGCCCTAAAAGTCTAGAATCCCTTGTTCATAAGTACTTAGGAAAGGCTTCCAATGGGTTGAAGGGTTCCAGTGCCCCACCTTCTTCACCTGCGACTGGGCTCTCATACTCCTCATTCCCTCCTCCACCCTCATCTCCTAAACAGGCTTCTCAGACCTTTCAGTTAATTTGAGGTTGGCCGAAACATTCACTTAGGGTTTTGGTATAACATTTTATGGAAAAACCTGAATGACCTTTATGGCCAACCCAAAAGCTCCGTTCCTGAATCACAACAAACTAACGAGCACCTGAAGAAGTGCGGCAGAGTTTCAAGTTTAAATGTGCTGGGGTGTGAAGGCAGGAAACTCTCCTACAGAAAGCCTGGAGGCAGATGACAATCGTTTGTCACAGATTCAGCAGCTGTCTCTAGAAGAGAAGGAAAGCCTTGAACTGGCCTGTTTCTTCTGTCAGTGTGGTTACTGCTTTGGTGGCCACTTTCCCACAGGGAACTTATGGGAGGCAGCTGCTGCCAAAACAGGAAGTGATCTGAATGTTGTCTGCTTTTACAACATTCTGAGCTTGAGTTGTCAAGCAAGTTTCAGCAGTGGATTTACTGCTCTCTGTTACCACCTCCTTTTCTTCTAAGATAACTGCGGCCTAAAATAAATAAATTTCTATTTTAAAAAATTTTAAAAAAAGATAACTGTGGCCCGGTGAAGTCTCAGGGGCACAGTCCTGTGCAAATACTGACTTAGTATCAGCTTTTGCACACCCAGCCTTGCCAGCACTTTCAGTTCAAAGCAAGACTGTCGTCGGGTTTGTGTGTTGTTTTTTTTTTTTTCTTCCTGGATAGAACCCAGTGGGGAGTGAGGAGAGAAAGAAGGAACTAGGAAGGGAAAGGAAGGAAGTTAAACGCCCCTTCCCTCCCTGTCTCTCAGAAAACCAAAAATGGCATCTTCCATGAGGAGCCTGTTTACTGACCACAGCAGATACGTTGAGTCTTTCCGGAGGTTTCTCAGCAATTCCACGGAGCACCAGTGTATGCAGGAATTCATGGACAAGAAGCTGCCGGGCATGATAGCAAGGTAACAGCAACAGAAAACAGGCCGTCTTTTGTGCAAGGGACAAGCCTGGGCGCGCTCTGTGCAGTGATAGATGGGTCATGCGCGCAGCAGGCTGGGCTGCGGGATAAGGGGAACTGATAGCAGCTCGGCTTGTCCCCGAGCGGCCCTGCACCCCGTCTGCCGCGTTTCAGTTAGCCGATCACTAGAAACATTCAAAAGCTCTGATTTGTGCGGATTTCAAGCTGCTCGGAGATAAGCGTTAACCCTTTGAAGGCACAAATTCACGTTCCTTTGGGAAAAGATAAGATCCAAATCTTTCAGATGAGATTTTTCGGCCCTCCTCCAAATTTTATGTTTCAAAAAATCCCAGAGTCTAGTGTTCTTTGAATTAGAATCAAATAATTACCAAATACTGTTTACCCCTGGGGATTGAGTGGATGCCTCTCAATTCTAACACCCCTTTCAATTCATTTTCCTTATCCATTATCATAGTTACCACTCTCCAAAAGAAAAATTGTCTTTTTACTTTCAAGTTAATATTAACAATGTGGCCCTACCAAAGCAGTTTTCCATTATCAATGAAACTCACTAGTTCTTATCCTTCTGGCAGACTGCTTTTTTTTTTTTTTTTTGGTGATTAATGTGTTCAATTTGTGCCAGAGCTGATAAGCATTATGAGAGTAACAGATTCCACATGGTAAAGATAATCAAATCACCTATCTGGGGGCGGATTGCTGTAACCTGACTCTGCTTCAGGAAATAATGATGGAAAACTGGGAAAAATGACTGTGGATCCAATTTGCAACAGCAAAAAATAAAACCCAACAACAACAACAACTGATATTTTAGTCTTTCTGCTGGATTTTTCTGTTATAGGCCTGAAATTCTTTCACCAGGGCAGTTAAATCTGCCTGACTAGAAAATACATTGTTGGGTGTATAATATGTGGAATTTTGTTCCCTTTTCTATCTTTTATTTGTCATGGTTCAGTTTTCTTTTTTTTTTAAACTGAGTGTTATATTTTAAAAAATAATAGGATAATAGGACTTCCCAGGTGGCGCCATGGTAAAAAATCCACCTGCCAATGCAGGAGATGCGGAAGACGCAGGCTTGATCCCTGTGTGGGGAAGATCCCCTAGAAGAGGAAATGGCTACCAACTCCAGTATTCTGGAAAAATTCCATGGACAGAGCAGCCTGGTGGGCTACAGTCCACGGAATTGTAAAATGTTGGGCATGACTGAGTGACTGAGCATACATACAATAGGAAAATAAAGCAAAAATCAAAGCAGACAGCAAATAAACAATTTTTAATCCAAAAACAAATTATAGTTTCTTTGGGTCTTTTTGCTCATTTCCAAAATTAAAGGTAATGAGTTGATTTCTGAGTTCTTTTGCAGTACTAAGCATCTGTGTTCTAGTCTGTGGTTATGCAGATCCTTAACTAAGTTTGCCTTATAGTGGTAATATCCAATTAGAAATCATCTGAATCATTTTAAAGTAATTTTTTTCTGAAGGTGATGTGAAATGAAATTTAGCTAAAGGACTTTCAAAACTGCTACTTAAAGTTGTTTATCAGTTATCAATAGGCAATATGTCTGCTTAATTTTTCAATTTTATTAAAGCAAGATGTGCTCATATTTTAAAAAGTCAAATGATTCTGAAAAGTTTACAGTAACAACAACAACAAAAATAGTGGTTTCCTGCCCTAACCACTCCCATTCCTGATTGATGCTCTCTATAGAGACAATGATTTTCAACATTGTGAAATTATTTAGTTATTTTTTATAGAATTTTCTTTCCTGATTCTAAATAACATGTTATTCTCTTCCTTAATTTTGATGTATTAAAAGTGCTAAATAAACATGCACATCTCTCTCCCCACCATGTCAATACAATATATATATGTACATATATAGCATGTATATATATGTGTGTGTATTTATACGTGCATGTATACCTTACATATGCCTAAATTTTTATTAGTTTATATCATATCATTTTGTCTGTACATATTATTCATAACTGAACAATGCATTTATACTATCATTACATTTCATTTCATGTATAACTTTTTGTTTTTCCTAGTTACCTATTGATTTTAGTTTATATTCTTAGTTTTCTATGTACCTATCACTATTTATACCCCAAACAGAAATATTAATCTCTCAACATATTCCAACAGATCAAGTAATCTGTTAATTTTTCCTCATGGGAACATTGTTTCTGGACTTTTCTGTTCTTTTTTTTCCAGTTTGGCTTGATTTGCTTTTGGCCTGATAAGGGAATTTATTCACCTTATAGAAATTCTCTTCTCCTCTCTCCAGTGCTAAATTCTCTAACTCTGGATTCCATGCTGTGTTTTCCTTGGTTTCTTTAATCTCTTAACCCCATGCTAATCCTTTAAGGGCTTTCTAAGAAAGAGTGCGTGGGAAGTAAATTTTTTGAGACTTTGCATGTTTAAAAATGCCTTCTCTCCGCTCGTCTTTGTTAGAGTTAGATAGTTAGGGTATAAAACTCTGCACTGAAAATGATTTTATACCAGAAATTTAAAGATGTTTCTCCATGGTCTTATAACCACTAGAGGGCTTCCCTCATAGCTTAGTTGGTAAAGAATCTGCCTGCAATGCAGGAGACCAGTTTTGATTCCTGGGTTGGGAAGATCCTCTGGAAAAAGAAATGGCAATCCAATTCAGTATTCTAGCCTGGAAAATCCCATGGACAAAGGAGCCTGGCAGGCTACAGTCCATGGGATTGCAAAAATCAGACACGACTTAGCGACTAAACCACCGCCATAGCCACTAAAGTTACCTCTGAGACACCTAATACCATTCAAATTCTTCATCTTTAGCTTGTGACCTTTTGCTACTGTGTTTTGTTTTTGGTTCTTTTTTAGGATCTTCTCTTATATCTAATATTCTGAAATTTTAAGATAATACTTTATGGTATAGGTGTCTTTCACCCATTTTTGTGGGTAGTCCCTGGGCCATTTCAATTAAGATTCAGATCCTTCAGTTCAGGGAAGTTTTGGTATTATTTAATCATTCCTCCCCTCTTTTTTTGTCTTTCTGGAACTTTTATTCATCAAACAGAGGACCTCCTAAATCAATTCTCTAATTTTCTTCTGTTTCCAATTGCTCCCAATTTTATCTTTTAGCCCTCTATTGTTCAGTATTGTGTTTTTAATTTCCAAGAATATTCCTTTTTTATAGTATCCTGTTCATCTTTCATAGATAGTCTACCTTCCTTTATCTGTTATAAAATTGTCCTCTGCTTTCTGCATGTTTCTTCTGAATTCACCTTTTCTGTTTCTTCTGGTCTCTCTGTCATTGCTTTCCTGTTAGCTCAGTCAGTAAAGGATCAGTCTGCAATGCTTGAGACCACCTGCAAAGCAGGAGACCTGGTTCAATCCCTCTGTTGAGAAGATCCCATGGATAAGGAAATGGCAACTCACTCCAGTATTCTTGGTTGGGAAATCTCATGGACAGAGGAGTCTTGCAGGCTATAGTCCATGGGGTTGTAATGAGTTGGACATGACTTAATGACTAAACCACCACCACCACCATGTTAGGGGAGCTCCCCAACTACCTGATAGGCCTTGGTTGTCCATCCAGTTAAATAATGAGGCACTAAAAATTGGTTCCAATCCTCTTTGTGTATGTACTGAAATAGTCTGTTGAGCAGCTGACTTGTTGTAGTAATTAGATGTGGACTTAGCTCTTGATGGAGGATTCTCAGGTACCAATATAGATAAGTTTATTGGTGAGATGGGTTATTTCCTCAGGGAAGAATTATTCAATCTCCTGTCTGGGGGTAGAGAGCAGAGTGGAGAGGGCTATAGTATATAGCTATAAATAGTAGCTTATTGTTGTCATCATGAGTAGATCATAAGAAATGCTGGGCTGAAAGAAGCACAAGCTGGAATCAAGATTGCTGGGAGAAATATCAATAACCTCAGATATGCAGATGACACTACCCTTATGGCAGAAAGTGAAGAAGAACTAAAAAGCCTCTTGATGAAAGTGAAAGTGGAGAGTAAAAAAGCTGGCTTAAAGCTCAGCATTCAGAAAACGAAGATCATGGCATCTGGTCGCATCACTTCATGGGAAATAGATGGGGAAACAGTGGAAACAGTGTCAGACTTTATTTTGGGGGGGCTCCAAAATCACTGCAGATGGTGACTGCAGCCATGAAATTAAAAGATGCTTACTCCATGGAAGGAAAGTATGACCAACCTAGATAGCATGTTGAAAAGCAGAGACATTACTTTGCCAACAAACGTCCATCTAGTCAAGGCTATGGTGTTTCCAGTAGTCATGTATGGATGTGAGAGTTGGACTGTGAAGAAAGCTGAGCGCTGAAGAATTGATGCTTTTGAACTGTGGTGTTGGAGAAGAGTCTTGAGAGTCTCTTGGACTGCAAGGAGACCCAACCAGTCCATTCTGAAGATCAGCCCTGAGATTTCTTTGGAAGGACTGATGCTAAAGCTGAAGCTCCGGTACTTTGGCCACCTGATGTGAAGAGTTGACTCATTGGAAAAGACTCTGATGCTGGGAGGGACTGGGGCCAGGAGAAGGGGATGACAGGGCATGAGATGGCTGGATGGCATCACTGACTCAATGGACATGAGTTTGAGTGAACTCTGGGAGTTGGTGATGGACAGGGAGGCCTGGGGTGCTGCAGTTCATGGGGTTACAAAGAGTCAGACATGACTGAGTGACTGAACTGAACTGAACTGATTGTTGTCACATGTAATGCATTTAGACCCTTGCCTGGAAAATAGCAACTTTTCAATAATTCTTAGGTATCATCATACTATATGAAATGGAATAACAGTATTGTCTAACTCACAGAGGTGTTGTAAGAATTCAAAGGGTTAATTCATTACAGATGGCCAATGAAAAGTGTGAGAGTGTTAGTTGCTCAGTCTTGTCTGACTCTTTGCACCCCCATGCACTGTAGCCCACTAGGCTCCTCTGTCTATGGAATTCTCCAGGCAAGAAAACTGAAGTGGGTTGCCATTTCCTTTTCCAGAGGATTCTCCAACCCAGGGATCGAACCTGGTCTCCCACACTGCAGGCAGATTCTTAACCTTCTGAGTTACTAGAGACGGCCAATCAGTTCAGTTCAGTTCAGTTGCTCAGTCATGTCTGAATCTTTGGAACCCCATGGACTGCAGCATGCCAGGCCTCCCTGTCCATCACCAACTCCCAAAGTTTACTCAAACTCATGTCCATTGAGTCAGTGATGTCATCCAGCCATCTCATCCTCTGATCCCCCTCTCCTCCCACCTTCAATCTTTCCCAGCATCAGGGTCTTTTCAAATAACTCAGTTCTTCGCATCAGGTGGCCAGTGTTGGAGTTTCAGCTTCAGCATCAATCCTTCCAATGAATATCCATGACTGATTTCCTTTAGGATGGACTGGTTGGATCTCCTCGCAGTACAAGGGACTCTCAAGAGTTTTCTCCAACACCACAGTTCAAAAGCATCAATTCTTCAGTGCTCAGCTTTTTTTATTGTCCAACTCTCATATCCATATACAACTGCTGGAAAAACCATAGCTTTGACTAGATGGACCTTGTTGGCAAAGTAATGTCTCTGCTTTTTAATAAGCTGTCCAGGTTTGTCATAGCTTTTCTTCCAAGGAGCAAGTGTCTTTTAATTTCATGGCTGCAGTCACCATCTGCAGTGATTTTGGAGCCCAAAAATATAAAGTCTGTCAGTGTTTCCATTGTTTTCCCATCTATTTGCCATGAAGTGATGGGACCAGATGCCATGACTTTAGTTTTCTGAATGCTGAATTTTAAGCCAACTTTTTCACTCTCCTCTTTTACTTCCATCAAGAGGCTCTTTGGTTCTTCACTTTCTGCCATAACAGTGGTATCATCTGCATATCTGAGGTTATTGATATTTCTCCCAGCAATCTTGATTCCAGCTTGTGCTTCATCCAGTCCAACATTTCTCATGATGTACTCTGCCTATAAGTCAAATAAGCAGGGTGACAATATATAGCCTTGACATACTCCTTTCCCAATTTGGAACTAGTCTGTAGTTCCATGTCCAGTTCTAACTGTTGCCTCTTGACCTGCATACAGATTTCCCCACGAAGTCTGAGACAGAACTTTGGGTGTCTTCTGAGGTGGTATGGGTCAGCAGAGGACTGCTATAGGGGCAGGGGTTTTGGGTGCAGTAGACCTGGGTTTGGCATAAGCCCTATTGGAGGAGGTCACCATTAACCCATCATAGAGCCACTAGAACTTACATAGGAGTGGGGAAACAGACTCTGCAAGGGCAAAAACAAAACCTTGTGTGTACTAGGACCCAGGAGAAAGGAGCAGTGACCCCACAAGAGATGGCCAATAGACGCAAGTTATAATGCCCAACATTATTAATTCTTAGAGATATACAAATCAAAACTAAAATAACGAACCACCTCACACTGATCAGAATGGCCATCACTAAAAAGTCAACAAATAACAATTGCTGGAGAAGATGTAGAGAAAAGAAAATCCTGCTACACTGTTGGTAGGAATGTAGGCTTGTGCCCCCACTATAGAAAATAGTGTGGAGGTTCCTCAGAAAGCTAGAAACAGAATTGCCATATAATTCCAGCAATCCCACCCCTGGGCATATATCCAGACAAAACCATAATTCGAAATGATACGTGCACTTCTATGTTCAGAGAAGCACTTGTCACAATAGCCAAGACATGGAAACAACCTAAATGTCCATCAACAGATGAATGACTAAAGAAGATGTGGTGTATACACACAGTGGAATACTACTCAGCCATAAAAATGAACCAAATAATGCCATTTGTAGTAGCATGGATACAACTAGAGATTATAAGTGAAGTGAATCCGAAAAAGAAAGACAAATACCATATGAGATCTCTTATATGTGGCATTTAAAAAATGGCACAAGTGAATCTATCTATGAAACAGAAACAGAATCCTGGCCATAGAGAACAGACTGTGGTTGCCAAGGGGGAAGGGATTTGGGGAGGGTGGAGCAGAAGGTTGGGGTTAGCAGATGTAAGCTTTCATATACAGAATTCATAAACCACACGGTCATATAATGCAGAGAACTATATTTGATATTCTGTGATAAACAGTAATGGAAAGGAATATAAAAAAGAATGCACGTATCAATGTATAATTGAATCACTTTGCTCTCACACAATGTTGTAAACCAACTGTATTTCAATAATAAAAATTTAGAAAAACGATTCATGTAAATTACGTAGCTGTGCTTAAAACAATAATAAGTTGGGTACTTGTCATGTGCAGACACATTTCTAAAGGATTCACATAAATTATGTCACTTAATCCTCACAAGTCTTTCAAAAAGCAGATACTATAATTATAACCCTATATGGTAGGAGGTATTATTATACTATTTCTTAGTAATAAAGGTACAGAGAATAATTCATTCAAGGTAACATATTAGTAAGCTACGATTTCAACCTATGTGCCTAGGTGCTCTGCTCTGTAACCTCACTATTCTATCCACAGATAGAAGCATCTTCAAGAATTAATCAAGTGCACAGACAGGGATGGGTATATTAAGACTTGTGATCATGAGTTGGAAGATAATTAGAACTGAGGAAGGCAACTCATTCACAGATGTTCTTGACTCTATGCTTTCTAGTATTTTTAAGAACCCTGGTTGAATCTGTGTTCTTCCTGTCTCTCTGGCAGGCTCCGGACTTTAGCCAAAAACCTAGCTTGTTTAGCATCCTAAAACACAAACAAGCACCATTCTTTCAGTTCACGTTTCCCCTCCAGTCTCCTCTTTTTCCTTTTCACTCTTTCATCCTTTTTCAAAAATCTCTATATCTTCTTTCTCTTTACCAATTTCACTTTTAATCCCACTGCCATCTGACTCCAGCTCTCAACTTCCTTTAAAGCTGCTGTTATCAGATATTCATATTGCCAAATTCAATGAAGAGTTGTCTTCTTTTTTATTATTTAGTTGTACACTCTTATGCCTCTGACACTATCATTGGCTTTTTTCCTTCTCTAATTCTCCGATCACCTCTCTGAGCTTTCCTGTTTCCCTCTGTGTCTTCTTTGTGTGTTCTCCCATTATCCCATTACTTTTAAAACCTGGTACTGTGTCATGATACCACTATTATTCTCTTTGCAATATTCTTGCGAGATAGACTCTGTTCTCTTAGTTTTGACCATTGCTCTATGATAATTCTCCAGAATACATCATTGATCCAAATCTCTCTTCTACCCAACTTCAGTATTGCATATTCAAATATCTGCTGAATTCAGATTTATCAAAACCCTAAAAACATAAAACAAACAAAAAACTGACAAAACACATAAACGTCATAAAATTACATCCCCCAGCTTCTTTTTCAATACCTGGTCATCCAAACTGGAAACATGTGGCAGTCACTGTGCATCTCCTACTTTTTTCTGACCCATTATTTTAAAAAAAATTTTTTTTTTCATCAATCTAAGGAAAGTCCTACTATCACATCCCAGTCCATCAAGTCTACTCTATTCCTATACAGAGTCATAAACTTGTCTTTTATTATCTCAAAATTCAACTTGAGAGAAAAGTAGTATTTTACTCATGTTTATATATCAGTGCCTAGGACAGGCACATAATAAATGTTTAATTAACATCTGTTTATTGAAAGGAAGTTAGCAAGAGGAAGGAAAGAAGGCAACTATCATAGAGATAGTACGAATCACCTTAGCTTTTCTCCCATCTACAATGAAAGAAGTGTGTGTCACTTAGTCATGTCTAACTCTTTGGAACCCCATGGATGGTAGATCACCCGGCTCCTCTGTCCATGGAGTTCTCCAGGCAAGAATATTGGAGTGGGTAGCTGTTCCCTTCTCCAGGAGATCTTCCCAACCCAGGGATTGAACCTAGGTCTCTTGCATTGCAGGTGGAGTCTTTATCATCTGAGCCACGAGGGAAGCCCATTTACAGTGAATGGCTTATTATAATGACCAGACTCAAAGGTCACTTTTTTTGCTTTTATTCTCTGAACAGTCCTTAAACAAATGTTATTTCCTACCTCTGAGATGTCTATAGTGCTATTTCTAAAAGTCTCCCAGTTTAAGACTGTTAATGAGTGGAATCTTTACTTCCAAGGATTTGTAAAGACAGCAATATAACCACTGAAATGATCAATACCTTTCATATTGGCCTAATTTTTGTTCACTGTAATTTTCATCTGTTCTCTTCAACTAGACCTGATAATCAGATTTTATAAACTTCCTGGCACATTTTTCTTAAACTATATAATTTTTTTTTCAGGATTGGAGACACAAAATCTGAAATTAAGATTCTAAGCATTGGCGGTGGTGCAGGTATGAACAATGCATTTTAAAATGTGTATTTCACTCCAGACATCATGAACTTCCCTCATAGCTTAGTCGGTAAAGAATCTGCCTGCAAATGCAGGAGACCTGAGTTCGATTCCTGGGTTGGGAAGATCCCCTGGAGAAGTAAACGGCAAACCACTCCAGTATTCTTGCCTAGGTAGCTGGTTACAGTCCATGGGTTCGCAAGAGTCGGACATGACTTAGTGACTAAACCACCAGACATCATGCTGCTTGATGGCAATTTTGTTTGTTCTTTAGAAAAGTCATTTTCCTTCACTTTTGGAAGAGATTAGTTTATTAAAACTAGTAAGCGCCATATCACTTCAACTAAGATTAATGTCCCCATATATTTATTGGGTCTAGGACATCAGATTTCATTATTATCTGTAATAGGGATAAGTATGATTTTATTTTTTTAAACATATAAAAAGCATGGAAAAACAGAATAATTTTGAAGATGACATTGAATCAGATGATTTAACTGTTCATAGTAAAGGAAAATTTCAAAAGACATTCCTTAAGTTTGTGCCGCTTTAACAAGATCAATAGACGGTTTAGTGGTTTGCGAACTATTGCTGGTGCATGAGGAGATAAGCATACCCTGGAATGTAAATCAATACACAGCTCCTTTCATTGAGAAAGCATCACTATGGAGAAAAGTATGCTTCATGACATAGTGAATTTACCCTCTTGTGGCCCCAGTCTTTGAGTTGCCGTGGCCTAAGCCATTCCTTTCCTCTGACTCAGGTTCACAGCTGCCCTCTAAGCATTCAGCACATTCCGCAACTCCCTTTCATAAACAGTTCATGGTCTCACTACTTAGAACCAGTGCTTTTATCCAAAGGGAAATGGGAGGTCTGGATAGGCAGATTAATGAGGGTGTAGTTTCTAACTCTGCCACTAATGAACTGTGTCAACCTGGCTAAAACATAAGCTTCAGTTTGCCCATCAGTAAAATGGGGGCAACGAATTATATCTCATAGGTTGTAGTGAGATTTATACAGATAAGTTTATAAACTGCTTTTATAAGGTGCAGGTAGGTCCTTTCTACAAAATAAGAAAATTTATCTCCAGACTTTGCCACATATCAAACTCCTGAGTAGTGTTTGATTTAAATTGCTAGTCGTCTGAAAGTCTGAGTTAATATAATGATAACACATATAGTATATATAATAATATATATTAACATAATATATAGTCATATTATTTATTTTATATAATGTACTCATATATAATAATATAGAGTCATATATATTATTTATGTGTTGAGATCCTTATTATTGTTTTATTTTAAAACAATCATGGAGTGATGGTTAGTAAAGGTTACCACTTGGTAACAAGTGAACACTGCATTGCCACTTGTCACACAGTGTTAAATAGTGGTTTCTTGAGTCTCTTAAGTGTAATTGTTCTAATCCTACATGAGTGAGTTCAGTTGTGGCAACACAACACATCTTAACACAAAGATAACCAAGAGCCCTCCCATGGAATAGGATAGTTTTTTATGTCATCTAGTGCTCATTTTTCATAAAATACACTGTGGTATAATGTAATAAGGACTGACTGTTAAAGTAGTTTTACTTTATTATCATCTTTCAGCAAGAAAACAGAAACCAACAAGGACAGGTAATGAAAGATACTGTCATGAATGATCTAATACATTGTGTTTAAGCTAAAATACTCTATTATTGCTTGTGATATTTTATGTCCTAAGGATTATAAGATTGATGAATTGCTCAAAGAGTGTCCTATTAATTCATTTAACCAAGACAGTCATTTCCAGTGTGTTTTGCATATGAATTTAAGGCCACCACAGGCAATGAGACTTATCATTTGATAGTGTCACTTGTGCTTGGACAAGAAGAGAAGCCCTACAAGGAAAAGTAATTAAAAACAGTCTCTACCATGGCCAAGTTAATTGACCTTTTAATATAAAGTTAATTGAATTTCTAATGTAAATTTATCCAGATGCTTATAAGCTATCTAGAGAAAGGAACATTTGCCCTACACAGTGATTCCTTACATAAAGGTGCAAATAGGGGCTAATATAGAGAACTTTTCAGAACAGAGGGAGTAATGCTTGGTGTTCTTCTGACTGAACCTTAACATTGTATTAATAACAAGCTCTGCCTTGAGGGAAATATGGGTGCCCGTTAAGGTCACTCTTCATAAGACACTGATCAAAAACATAAGAACTGCAAGAGAAATTCAAGCTGTAAATACTTAGCCCTCACTGCTCAAGTAAGATATGAAATCAAAAGTAATACACTTAAAATCCCTAGGTCTAAAAGCCCTTGGCATGAAAGAGCAGAAAGGTGTTTAAAGGGAAAGGACACCCCACTCAGTTAGTTTGAGTGTTTATATACCAACTGGGAGATACTTATCTAATAGTTTGTCATTGACTAAATGCAAGTACTGGGTGTGCAGAAGAAACACACTTTATTATATAGTGAGGAAGTTTCTGTCCTTGCCTTAGAGAAATGGTCTCCCTGCATGTTTCACGATCTACAGTGTTCCTGAGATTTTGCATTATCCTGTGGCTAAGTATCCTTAAAAATCCACTGCTGAACTCCAGTCCCCAGTAGATAAGGTCATTGGCCCTGCCTTATACCTTGTGTTCTGCTCTAATGCATCTTACAGGGTTCTGCTCCAGTCTTAGCTTATGAGCCTCTCTGTTTTCACTTCCTAGATGTTTTCTTCCTGGATGCCTAGGTACCTCTAGATCATATTCTCCATATATTTAATGCAAATATTCTCTCTGCATTCACAATGGTGCTACCACTTCTTACCATCACAATGAAAAAAAATCTACTGAAAGAAGCAGACTAAAAACTTTCCTAAATCAGATTCTAGCATTTATATTACTTAATGTTCATGCTCTTTGGGGACCTGTTTGATTCTTCTCAGAACCATGAGTAGGGGTGCTATGCACCCTTTCTGTCTTCTGTCTCTTCTATTTGTTGTTGTTGTTGCTGAGTTGCTTCAGTTGTGTCTGATTCTTTGTGACCCTATGGACTGTAGCCCACCAGGCTCCTCTATCCATAGGATTCTCCAGGCAAGAATGCTGGATTGGGTTGCCATGCCCTTCTGCAGGGTATCTTCCTGACTCGGATTAAACTCACGTCTCTTACATCTTCTGCATTGGCAAGCAAGCTCTTTACCACTAACTCGATTGGTATTTGGGTGGAGAGGGATTTCATAATCTGAGGAAGAATGTAAGAATTTTGAAAAAGGTATTTGGCAATTCAGTTCAGAAACCAAGCAATTATTAAGGCTCTGTGCAGTTCAAAAGAAAGGAAATTGGTGGAAAATTTTTCAGTGTTACCCATAACTGATCTACCACATCAATAAAATACAGTTAATAAGCAACGTTATTATTCATAGATTATGTTTACTGTTAGGAGAATGTTTGAAATAAATACTATGGGTATTCAAAAAGAGGAAATCAGGAGAAAAAAAATCATGTACAGAAATATAGACCATGGAGTTTTTACAGAGGCCAAATGGGGGTAGTGGTTTAGTCACTAAGTCGTGCCCAACTCTGGAGACCCCATGGACTGTAGCCTGCCAGGCTCCTCTGTCCAGGGGGATTCTCCAGGCAAGAAGACTAGAGTGGGTTGCCATTTTCTGCTCGAGGGGATCTTCCCGACCCTGGAATAGAACCTGGGTCTCCCGCCTTGCAGGCATATTCTTACTAATTGAGCTACGAGGGAAGCCCAGAGGCAAAATAAGGAAGTGTAAAGTTGTATATGTGCATGAGTTTGTGTGCTTTAATGAAATAAAGTGTGCAGTGGGAATGCTTTATTTGAGGTATCAGAGCATTTGTGTCGTGCTGATTTCAGCAACTGTTTTTAGATATTGAGAGGAACCACATTGTATTCTAAACCTTACAGAATATGCTTTTTGGTCCATTGTCAACATTGATGCTTCCTAAAATTAAACTACCCAATGGAGCTATTATTCAACTTTTAATGAGTATTATCTTTATGTTTGATGGTACATAGAGAAAAAGAAACCCATATTCTTTTTGGTAAGGGAGAGTGCTATTAATTTGCAGTGCACAACTTATGCCTGGAAAAATGTTCCAGAAAGCAGTAATGGGCAATGTGTTCTTGCTCTGGGCTCTGCTAAAAGGAGAATCATTTTATCTGTTTCATTGTTCAATTCTTATGTTCAAATGCCAGAAAATTTTATTAGGTTTAAACAGGACTATAACTTAAATAATCTCATTGTATCCAGCTTTCTACTTCTTTTTATTAACCTATTATGTACCAAATCAGCTGTCATACCTTATATAATAGTGTTTACATTTATACAAAATTGTTCAATCCACTGAAGCAACTCACATATGAAATACAGGTGGTATGGACCCTCTTATATAATTTTTCTGATAATAATTATGCTGACATGTTGAGAGGGGTTAGGTGGTTTTCTTCTATGACATATAAACATCAACAATAAGACAAAGATTAAAACATAGAAGAGAATTTAGAGATCATCAACACCCTCACTCTACAAACTAAAAACCTGAGAACAATCAAGAAAGAATAAAACCTAGGTCTCTTAACTAAAAAAACAATAGTCCAACAAACTGTACTAAACAGATATAAAAGTTAATTATTAACTTGGCAAAAGAGAGACTGGGTATTTAGTAAGGACCAGCTATTTGGAAATCTAATTTTATCAGATTTTTAAGCTTGTTTTCTTTCATAAATGACATGTTAAGGTGACCCTGAAGTTTAATTTTCTAAGTGAGGTGAATAGAAGTTGAAATGAATGTAATTAAGGCAAGAACTGGAAAAGTTGGTCTATCCAGTTTAGAAGCAGAAGCTGGTAGGAAGCAAAGGTTAATGTTTCCAGTGTCCTCAGGTAAGCTGCTAGTCTACATCAGCAACTAAGGAATGATTGAGGAAATACAAGGAAATGCAGGATTTTTTTGCCTGAAAAAATAAAAAGTATTTGAATATGCTTATTGCCATCTTCAGATATTTCCTATTAAGCAAACCACAGAATATTTGGCCCTAAAGAGCCAGTGGTTGAAAGAGAAAGTTTTTTGTTGTTGTTCAGTATTAGAGTTTATAAATGATCAAGATATGTGCTTTCACTTCTGAAAGCACGTATCTTTGGACATAAAGAGCTACCTGTCATGTTAGGAGTATTAGCTTAGGCTGGAAAAATACTTTTCACATATGCTATTCAAGGGACTCAGGCACTGACATGTTGGGTAGTTGGGCTACTAAAGGTGCTTTCAGTCCAGTAAACCTATGATCTTATGAGTAACCTTCTAGAAAGAGTGGTGTGGCACCACTTTTGGTTATACTAAAGAAGTGAAATTCAAATAGAACTTCTAGACATGCAGATTATTTTTAGTCTGGATTTGAACTGCTTTATAACTTGACCTGAGTAAAACTGGTTCACTTATGTACAGCATTTCCTTCACAACCAGAAGGATATGGACTTGGGTTCTAGTTAATCATTAACCTGTAGGATTTAGGGCTGTCTACTTCAGATAATTTGGGGCCTCAGATGTAAAGTATTCTTAAAGGTATTCATAACTGTGCTATTTTAAAATAAACTATTCTCCATATGTAAATTTACCAAAATAGTTTACCTCATTGTATTGTATTTAAAACTTTGAGTGAAGTATTGTTAAAGACAGGTATACTACAGAATTGAGAGGCATGAGCATAATACTACAATATTGGCACCACTGTCATTAAAACCAAAGTAAACAAGATTGTTTTGGCTAATTCAATAAGGCCTGAAGCAGGAAAACAGGGTTTAATGAGCAGAGTGAAGACAAAAGTATCATTATCTGCAGATTAAATGACTGTACACTTAGAAAAGCAAATAAACTCAGTCGTGCAGCCTTACAATTAATAAGAATGCACAATAAGAATGTAGTAATGGCCTGATACAGGTAAATAGGAAGAAAGCAATATGGTAGATCCACATTTCTTTCTGCCAGCATTTTAATGTTTTTCATTTACAGGTTGGCTATTTACGATGTACTTAGAAAGTTCATGGCATGTGGCTATCTGTAATTTTGTTGAGGGACAGATTTGTGTCTGCCCAGTTCTTATGCCAGTTTAGGATGCATTCTCTTAGTTGGTGAATGTGCTTCTACCTGACATAAACTAGTGAATAAAATTTTGTGATTTAACACACACAGTCATATAACCCTGGTATAGGTTGTCTATTTCCACTCTCATTTCCATCCTAATCTTATATGCCACAAGGAGGTTGGGGGGAGCAGTCCTAGAGATTGGGGGTCAAAACCCAGGGTCTTCGAGGCTTTGTCTCTATTAACAATAGCAAACTGATAGAAATGGTGAAAAATATTGGAGAAGTAAGCTACTGACATACAAAATATAAGAAACCTATTTTGAAGAAAATTTTTATTGAGAATAAGTTGACAAGATTTAAAAAGCAAATATGCCATAATGAGGTTACAGTGGCATGAAAGCTTTCATGTACAAAAGCTAAATATAGGAAATGAAATGAAATTTTCCTGAAAGTAGCATGGCATTATGTATCAAGAACAGTAGAACAGTTCTAATATTCATCTAATGCACAAGGAGCTTGTGACAAGGTTGTTACAATACTGACATACTTCATAAACAGCCAATCCCTGCGGTCCCAACAAGGCCTCTGCTGCTCTTCAGTCCCTCCTTGCAGAGTCTGTACATCCTCCCCATTCTATGTATCTCACCCCCCTACCTCTAAGGTACCCAGCAATGGGACTGGTCTTGCCTGCCCAGGGGTCTTCTGAGAATCTGCTATAGTTCTTCAGCCTGTATCCTTTGAAAGAGCTGGCATCTGAGACCTGTTATTTTGGGTTTTGTTTTAATATCACCACAGATCAAGGTTCTCATTTTAACCATTAATTCTTGGTATGAATATGCAAAAAAGATTTTGCACGGTAATTCATGGTTCATTGTCAGATGCCTCATAATAGCAAAAAGTTTAAAACTAAGTGTAACTAACTATATACCTTTTACACATCACAATATTGTAAGTATAGAGTTTACCTCTCTATGTAATGTACTGAAGTAGCAAATATCTTTGTATTTAAAAAATGTAAATTGAAAGGTAAGGCAAAATTTAGTGTTTTTGAGTTGTTTGTTGAATATCACTACACCTCAATGCTCAGAACCCTTTGGGACATTTTCTTTAAGTTTGTGTCTCAGAGAATATTTTGGTAGTAAGGGTTTTCTTCTGCAGTTGCAAAGCATTCAGGCGGTATTCTTCCTGGGCCAACAGCCAGAAGACACGAAAGCAAATGGCAATGCCCTTTTCCGCTCAGAATTTATATTTATAATCCCCTTCCTGAGACTCTCCAGCTATCTTAATATTCCACTCTCATCTTTCCATACCAACAGAACTGCCTCCATACTGAGGCTCACAGTGTAGAGGTGGATGGAGAAAAGAGAGAGAGAATGAGGGAGGGAGAGAGTTGCGGGGGTTGGGGGGCGCAAGAGAGAGACACAGAAAGGGAGAGGGAAAAGAAAAAGACAAGAAAAGGAATCTCATCAATAATCTTTTATCTTTTGCACTGCAGCTCAAAATCAAGTCTGATTTTGCTCTGGTTGCAAACTCATAGCTGAAATTATTTTTCATCACTAAGCAGAGAGTTATCTGGGCAATTTTTCTCCCTAGAGACAATTTTGTGTATGTGTGTGCCTGATATTCTGGTAGAGGGAACAAGGAAGATCATAATCTTAATGCAACATGTAATAGAATAAATTTTTTCCTGCTGATTATCTAAAGAACTCATATATATTTGGATGTGAGAAATGAAGCTAGAGTGGATGGAAATCAAATGGCTGGAGATAGTGTGACTAGCCTTTAATCCTCCATTTTCTTGACCTGGAGGGTGTTTTTATTTGGGGCATAGCCTCAGGGTTCTCCAGCTGGGCTTTGTGTTTCATTTAATGTAGCTCAGTCAGAAAGACAAGCCATCATAAATACATGATGAGTGCTCTTTCAAACTGTCTTTTTATTATGGAGCTGCCCATTTATAAAGGCACATCTTCATTTCCTTCTTTCCCAGCCTCCTTGAGACTTCTCTTATATATCACCTTTCCCAGGAAGCTTACATGACCACACAATTGAAAATCACGAACCCTCCCATCATGGCTTCCCCTGGCTCTTTTTTCCCTTGGTTTTAGGACTTATCACCATCCGTAAAGGTTGAATGTTTTGGTCTATTTTATTCATTGCTGTATCTCCAGTGATTAGAACCTAGCATTTAGTAGGTGCTTAAAAGTATTTGTTGAATTAATATATGGTAGCTTCAACTTACTATATATCATGAACTGTGGTAAATTATATCCATATAATGCCTTTAACATTTACAATGACCTGCAGCATAGACCATATTATCCCTAATTTAGAGATATGTAAAGGGCAGAGATATTAACAAATTTGCATATTTCCATTGAATACTAAATTTGAGTCCAATTTTGTCTCTTTATAGCCTCTAACTTTTCCTTTTTTTTTCCCTTTTTAATCCAATGACCTTGGATTTTAAGCAAAAAGGCAACATTCCTCTGCTATCTTATTAAGTATATCCTTGAAATTCAGGAAATGAAAAGTTGTCTGGACTCCACCCTTTCCCTATTGAAATGGGAAACCAAGTTCTGTTCATGGACCTGGAGCTGAAGAATGAATTCTAAAAATTTGTAAACATACAGGCAAAGTTAATTCTAAAGAATAGAGAGGCAAAACTCTGAGCACAGACACTGAGATGGGGTGAAGCACCCCAAAAGGTGCAGATAATGGTAGTGTATGTCTTTATTAGAATTCATCTGTTTGTATTTGGTTGGTTCGGGGCCAGATGCATGTAATTTCTGACCAGTCAGTTTAAATGTCGCAGTATCTAGTTTGTCCTTTTTGTGGCTTTCTTTTGGTTCCCAGTTTCTCAGTTTCCCCAGACATCGTGTTGCCATCCCTTGACCTGTTCTCAAGACTCCAGACCATCATTTAGGGGCAAGATTAATGTTTATGAGTTAGTGGTCCACCTGGAGTTCTTTTTCCTTGATAAACTGAACAGCAGTTAATGATTGTCTTGTCCTGGGTCTGAATGTATTATGACCCTCCAGATCAGGGAAGCATTCTTCTGAATGCCTAGAAACAGGAACAAAGAGTTTAGCTTTAGGTTAAAGAAGTGAGATGCTTACTTGAGAAGACAAAAATTGAAATTAAAAAAAGGGAACTGAGGTCTCAAAGTCCTATACTGTCTAACAATTTCTGCCTCAGTATTTTTGAACTTTTTCTTTAAGTTCCACTATCAGAGGTTTCAATTATATATCCCTCTTCAAACATAGGCATGATGTGTTTAAAATATGGCCCATATGAAAGCAAGATATAATCACAAAAATATCTTCCTGTAAAATTAAGTGAAACACTCAACGTAGGTCAGAAAGGAGACATGGGAAGTCATTCTAAAGTTGTGGCTGATTTGATGGACAGGGTAATGCAAAGGAAAGAGGTTTGCAAGAAGGCAATTTAAAAATTTTAGTTTTCATTTAACTTTCCAAATAAAAAAGTCAGCATGTTCTGTTTGATAGAAAGTAACACAGGAGTGAACAGAAGAGAGAGAAAAAAAAAAAAACAAACCAGGCTAATAGAAAATAATTTATGATTCATGCCAACACATGTTAGGATTTCCTAACTTTGCTCAAGCTTTGCTTATTGATAAACTGAGAAAGTCAGTTACATCAACATAAAATGCCAAGACTCCAAAATCATTGATTTGCTTTGGAAGACACAAAAGGAAGTGAGGGTGAGGGAGAAAGAAAAAGGAAACACAGGAAGATTGAATATGGGAATAAAGTTGTTTAATCACTATAATTTTCCATTTGTCATGGAAAACTTTGCAGATTTTGTTCCAAAACTAGAAACATACAGCAAGGTTTTATCTAACTAACTGAAACAGCTGTTGGCCTAAAAGCTTAGGATGTCAACAATAAGTAGTCTACAATTGTGAGAATCATCATTAAGTAATAAGAGATCATATTAGAACAGAGATTGACCATAAAATGAACAATGAAATGTTCATTATTTTATTTTTCATCAACGACAAAATGAATAAAGTATTGCTTTATCCCCCTTAAATGTGGTTTTCTGGACCTGAAAGTTAAGATTCCCAGAAGGCTTTGTTATACACAATAAAAGCAGCAGGCTGCTGGCTTCTACATTTCTTCTGTTTACCCCTGAATTTGCTGAGAATTTCTGAATTATTTGATTGAGTCACTTCCAGTTACCTTCCCCCATTCTTTCAGCATGATAATTTGGCTTGTGTGCTCTTTCTTAAAAATTAATTCATTTATTTTTGCTGCACTGGGTCTTCATTGTGGTACACAGGCTTTCTCTACCTGCATTGTGTGGAGGCTTCTCTCTAGTTGTGGTGCATGGGCTTTTCATTGTGGTGGCTTCTTCTTGTTGCAGAACTTGGGCTCCAGAGTGCATAGGTTTCAGTAGTTATAGCATGAGGGCTCAGCCGCCCCAGGACATGTGGAATCTTAGTTCTTGAACCAGGGATCAAACCCATGTCCCCTGCATTGGAAGACATATTTGTAACCACTGGACCACCAGGCAAGTCCAGCATGTTGTGTGCTTTAAAAGCATATATAGGGTGATTAATATCTAATATTGGAACACATTCATATTATTATGGCCCCTACTCAGAAGGATTCAGTTGAAAAAGAACAAATGATCTTCTTCCTTTTTTCCCCCATTGTTTGAATCTCTTACTGCTGGCTTATGGTACTTCCCTGATAACTCAGTTGGTAAAATAATCTGCCTGCAATGCAGGAGACCCCGGTTTGATCCCTGTTGGGAAGATCTGCTGGAGAAGGGATAGGCTACCCACTCCAGTATTCTTGGGCTTCCCCTGTGGCTCAGCTGGTAAAAATCTGCCTGCAACGAGGGAGACCTGGGTTCAGTTCCTGGGTTGGGAAGATCCCCTGGAGAAAGGAAAGGCTACTCACTCCGGTATTTTGGCCTGGAGAATTCCATGGACTGTATAGTCCATGCGGTCACAAAGAGTCAGATACAGCTGAGTGATTTTCACTTTCATTTTCATGGTACTATAGTCTGTTAACCCTTCACATGCGTTTCAGTGATTGATGATCAAAGTTGCTCACTTGCTCAGACTAGCATTTGAGTCCTTGATACCCTTTAATAAACTCATTGGAATCAAGCCTTTGCTTGTTTTACTTAATTTTACGGTAAGATATTTTTTGTGATTATATCTTTCTTTCATATGGGCCATATTTTAAACACATCATGCCTGTATTTGAAGAGGGACATATAATTGAAACCTCTGGCAGTGGAACTTAAGGGAGAATTAAAAGGTTTCAAGTTGATCAGGCCAGCTTTGGAGAAAACTGTCACACAGATTTCTTCATTCTCCACTTGAGCATCCTCCCCCTACTTCCTCCCTACCCTAATGCCCACCTACTCCCGCCACCAGTACCCGGGACATTCATTATACCATTAGACAGCTCTCTTTTCCTCGTCAGGCATCTTTTGTTCCTGATTTACCTTCCTCATCTCCTTCCTCCAGCCTGCTCAGTCTTATGACCTATGCCTCTTTTTCACCTGCCATATCTAACCTTGGAAAGGTTCTGTTAATGCCATTTATGCCAAAATGTTAAAGACTAGTGTCATTTTCATATGCTAGTCTTGCCAGCACATAAGTATTTTAGTGAAGGTCAACATCATAACTAAGAGAATAAAAGTGCAAAACTTAATTTGGAGGCATTAGTAATAGGGAAAGAAGAGAGATTTTTAAAGAGAAGGACTCAATGATAACAATAAAAATAATGAACAGCTAACATTTATTAGGTGCCAACTCTCTTTTGCAGTGTGCTTTATGCGCATTGTCTCATTTAATCCTCACACCCAATAAATTATGTACTATCATTATTGCTGTTTTTCCGATGAGGAAAATACAGTTTGGAGAGAGAAATCAAATGGCTGAAGGTCGTGATATCAAGTCAGTGGATCAGACGGGGTGGAATTCAAGTCTATCCAATTTACCAGAGTCTCTCTCACATTATCACCTACAGGCTAAAGTTTCCTCAGGGCAGGTATTTATTTGCTCCTCTTATCATTTGCCTAGTGTAGTGCCTGGCACACTGTAAAATAATCAATAAATCACTGGTACATGAGTGAATGAATAAATATCTATTTTGCTATAACCTCCTTTCCATTTACTTCTCTGGAATCACCTCTTTCCTGGAGGCCCTGCCTTACCTACACATTCTAAAACACTAAATTGCCAGCAGTCCCACATATACAACTTCACTTCCTGTCCTCTGCCTGCAATCCCCATTTCCCCAAAGTCCCCAGACTAACTTCCACTTACCCTGTAACACAGAGCTCAAGAGTGGTCTGCCATGCAGCTTTCCATCTCTCTGGCCTCTTGTCTTACCCTCTCCATCACCATTTCCTTCCTTCTCCCCTCCATGGCCCAACCCAAGCCAGGGTTTCCATGTCTGTCTTTCCATGTCTGTCTTTTCTACGAGAACATGATGTTTTTGAGGGCACATGTCTCATACAATTTTTATACTTCTTTTATACCTAATATATTTTATATAATTCTGATCTAGCCTAATTTATCAATTCTACAGCATGTTTTTTTTTTCATATTTTAATATCACAGATTGGTATATATCTTCCAGTTTGTGAAATCTTACAATTATAATTGACAGAGTTGTTTTTATTTTATGACTTAGTGATATAAAAGAAGCATTATTTTTATCCTATAATCAATAGCATCTTAGACTTTACTGTAAGTCAGTCAGTTTGTTCAGTTGCTCAGTATGTGTCTGACTCATTGGGACCCCATGAACCGTAGCTTGCCAGGCCTCTCGGTCCATCACCAACTCCCAGCATCCACCCAAACCCATGTCCATTAAGTCGGTGATGCCATCCAACCATCTCATCCACTATCGTCCCCTTCTCCTCCTGCCCTCAAATGTTCCCAGCATCAGGGTCTTTTCAAATAAGTCAGCTCTTGGCATCAGGTGGCCAAAGTATTGGAGTTTCAGCTTCAGCATCAGTCCTTCCAATGAACACCTAGGACTGATCTCCTTTAGGATGGACTGGTTGGATCTCCTTGAAGTCCAAGGGCTCTCAAGAGTCTTCTCCAATACCACAGTTCAAAAGCATCAGTCAAAGGCTTTGGCATAGTCAATAAAGCAGAAATAGATGTTTTTCTGGAACTCTCTTGCTTTTTCGATGATCCATCGGATGTTGGCAATTTGATCTCTGGTTCCTCTGCCTTTTCTAAAACCAGCTTGAGTATCTGGAAGTTCAGGGTTCACGTATTGCTGAAGCCTGTCTTGGAGAATTTTGAGCATTACTTTACTAGTGTGTGAGATGAGTGCAATTGTGTAATACAATAAAAGGTATTAAATATAGTTTACCACTTCTGTTTCAATGACTACACTAAAGCCTTCGACTGTGTGGATCACAACAAACTGTAGAAAATTCTTAAAGATATGGGAATACCAGACCACCTGACCTGCCTCTTGAGAAACCTATATGCAGGTCAGGAAGCAACAGTTGGAATTGGACATGAAACAACAGACTGGTTCCAAATAGGAAAAGGAGTACGTCAAGGCTATATATTGTCACCCTGCTTATTTAACTTATATTCAGAATACATCATGTGAAATGCAGGACTGGATGAAGCACAAGCTGGAATAAAGATTGTGAAGAGAAATATCAAGCACCTCAGATATGCAGATGACACAACCCTAATGGCAGAAATGAAGAGGAACTAAAGAGCCTCTTGATGAAAGTGAAAGGGAAGAGTGAAAAAGCTGGCTTAAAATGAGACATTCAAAAGATTAAGAAAATTAAGATCATGACATCTGGTCCCATTACTTCATGGCAAATAGATGGAGAAACAATGAAACAGCGACAGACTTTATTTTCTCAGGCTCCAAAATCACTGCAGATGGTGACTGCAGCCATGAAATTAAAAGACACTTGCTCTTTGGAAGGAAACCTATGACCAACCTAGAAGGCATACTAAGAAACAGAGACATTACTTTGCCAGAAAAGGTCCATATATTCAAAACTACGTTTGTTTGTTTGTTTGTTTCTCCAGTAGTCATGTATGGATGTGAGAGTTGCACCACAAAGAAAGCTAAGTGCTGAAGAATTGATGCTTTTGAATTGCAGTGTCGGAGAAGGCTCTTGAGAGTCCCTTGTACTGCAAGGAGATCCAACTAGTCCATCCTAAAGGAAATCAGTCCTGAATATTCTTTGGAAGGACTGATGCTGAAGGTGAAACTCCAATACTTTACCCTGACTCATCTGAAAAGACCCTGATGCTGGGAAAGATTGAAGGCAGGAGGAGAAGGGGACAACAGAGGATGAGATGGTTGGGTGGCAACACCAACTCAATGGATATGAGTTTGATCAAGCTCCAGGAGGTTGTGAAGGACAGGGAGCCTGGTGTGCTGCCAAGCATGGTTTCGCCAAAAGTTGGACATGACTGAGTGACTGAACAACAACAAAAATATGAATGAATGAATGGCAATCATCAGTTCAGTTCAGTCGCTCATCTCATCCTCTGTCGTCCCCTTCTCCTCCTGCCCCCAATCCCTCCCAGCATCCAGGTCTTTTCCAATGAGTCAACTCTTCACATCAGGTGGCCAAGGTACTGGAGTTTCAGCTTTAGCATCATTCCCTCCAAAGTAATCCCAGGGCTGATCTCCTTCAGAATGGACTGGTTGGATCTCCTTGCAGTCCAAGGGACTCACAAGAGTCTTCTCCAACACCACAGTTCAAAAGCATCGATTCATCAGTGCTCAGCTTTCTTCACAGTCCAACTCTCATATCCATACATGACTACTGGACAAACCATAGCCTTGACTAGACAGACCTTAGTTGGCAAAGTAATGTCTCTGCTTTTCAATATACTGTCTAGGTTGGTCATAACTCTTCTTCCAAGGAGTAAGCGTCTTAATTTCATGGCTGCAGTCACCATCTGCAGATTTTGGAGCCCCCCAAAATAAAGTCTGACACTGTTTCTGCTGTTTCCCATCTATTTCCCATGAAGTGATGCGACCAGATGCCATGGTCTTCGTTTTCTGAATGTTGAGCTTTAAGCCAACTTTTTCACTCTCTTCTTTCATTTTCATCAAGAGGCTTTTTGGTTCCTGTTCACTTTCTGCCATAAGGGTGGTGTCATCTGCATATCTGAGGTTATTGATATTTCTCCCGGCAATCTTGATTCCAGCTTGTGTTTCTTCCAGTCCAGCGTTTCTCATGATGTACTCTGCATAGAAGTTAAATAAGCAGGGTGACAATATACAGCCTTGACATACTCCTTTTCCTATTGTGGCAATCATAACCCTCCTCAAAACACGTTTTTAACCTAGTTGTTCTTCATCATAAACACTGTGTCAGAGCAACAGCTGAGTATTCTACTTTATTTATGCTGGACTTCCCTAGAGATAGTAAAGTAGTTGAAAATATTCTATTCTATTCTATTCTATTCTATTCTTTTCTTTCTGGGCCAAGGTGAACTGTTCTATATGCTTTTATTCTAGGTGAAATTGATCTTCAAATTCTCTCCAAAGTGCAAGCTCAGTACCCAGGAGTTCATATCATCAATGAAGTTGTTGAACCAAGTGCTGAACAAATCACCAAATACAAAGGTACTTATAACCCACGATGTGTGTGTGTGTGCACTCAGTTGCTTATGGTGCTGTATATCAAATCCTATTCTGAAAGGCTTGTCATCCCACATGCATCCCTTCAGTCACTAACAACATAATTACTGTGGTACATTCTTTGTAAGCTTATTGAGAGAAGAACCTAGTTACTTTCTTGGCAGGCATGACTTAAACACCTCAGAATATTAATAGCAAATAGAATCCTTCTTTTTTTTTAAATTGTCTCACCATCCATCCCCTGGTCATCAACCATTGTTTTTGATGTTTATTTTAGAGACAGTCATTAATTCATTGAGAGGTATTTAAACAGAAACCTTATCCTAAAAGCTTATGCATAATTGGTAACAGCAAGAATCAGCAAACTTTTCTCTGAAAAGGGCCAAATAGTAAGTATTTTAGACTTAGGCCACCTGTTTAGCCACGAAGTCATTTCTGACTCTGTGATCCCATGGACTGCAGCACACCAGGCTCCTCTGTCCTCCACTATCTCCCAGAGTTTGCTCAAATTCATGTCCACTGAGTCGGTGATGCTATCTAACCATCTAATCCACATGATCCCTGTCACAACTAATTAGCTCTGCCACTGAACACCAAAGGCAGCCAGAGACAATCCATACACTAACAAGTGTGGCTATGCCACAATCAAATTTTACTTCAGTTCAGTTCAGTCCACTCGCTCAGTTGCAGCCCCATGAATTGCAGCACGCCAGGCCTCCATGTCCATCACCAACTCCCGGAGTTCACTCAGACTCACGTCCATCGAGTCAGTGATGCCATCCAGCCATCTCATCCTCTGTCATCCTCTTCTCCTCCTGTCCCCAATCCCTCCCAGCATCAGAGTCTTTTCCAATGAGTCAACTCTTCACATCAGGTGGCCAAGGTACTGGAGTTTCAGCTTCAGCATCATTCCTTCCAAAGAAATCCCAGGGCTGATCTCCTTCAGAATGGACTGGTTGGATCTCCTTGCAGTCCAAGGGACTCTCAAGAGTCTTCTCCAACACCACACTTCAAAAGCATCAATTCTTCGGTGCTCAGCCTTCTTCACAGTCCAACTCTCACATCCATACATGACCACAGGAAAAACCATAGCCTTGACTAGACGGACCTTAGTCGGCAAAGTAATGTCTCTGCTTTTCAATGTGCTATCTAGGTTGGTCATAACTTTTCTTCCAAGGAGTAAGCATCTTTTAATTTCATGGCTGAAGTCACCATCTGCAGTGATTTTGGAGCCCCCCAAATAAAGTCTGACACTGTTTCTACTGTTTCCCATCTATTTCCCATGAAGTGATGGAACCAGATGCCATGATCTTCGTTTTCTGAATGTTGAGCTTTAAGCCAACTGTTTCACTCTCCTCTTTCACTTTCATCAAGAGGCTTTTGAGTTTCTCTTCACTTTCTGCCATAAGGGTGGTGTCATCTGCATATCTGAGATTACTGATATTTCTCCCAGCAATTTTGATTCCAGCTTATGTTTCTTCCAGCCCAGAGTTTCTCATGATGTACTCTGCATATAAGTTAAATAAGCACAATAATAAGGGTAACAATATACAGCCTTGACGTACTCCTTTTCCTATTTGGAACCAGTCTGTTGTTCCATGTCCAGTTCTAACTGTTGCTTCCTGACCTGCATACAGATTTCTCAAGAGGCAGGTCAGGTGGTCTGTATTCCCATCTCTCTCAGAATTTTCCACAGTTTATTATGATCCACACAGTCAAAGGCTTTGGCATAGTCAATAAAGCAGAAATAGATGTTTTTCTGGAACTCTCTTGCCTTTTCCATGATCCAGCGAATGTTGGCAATTTGATCTCTGGTTCCTCTGCCTTTTCTAAAACCAGCTTGAACATCAGGAAGTTCACAGTTCACGTATTGGTGAAGCCTGGCTTGGAGATTGTGAGCATTACTTTGCTAGCATGTGAGATGAGTGCAATTGTGCAGTAGTTTGAGCATTCTTTGGCATTGCCTTTCTTTGGAATTGGAATGAAAACTGACCTTTTCCAGTCCTGTGGCCACTGCTGAGTTTTCCAAATTTGCTGGCCTATTGAGTGCAGCATTTTCACAGCATCATCTTTCAGGATTTGAAACAGATCAACTGGAATTTCATCACCTCCACTAGCTTTGTTCGTAGCGATGCTTTCCAAGGCCCACCTGATTTCACATTCCAGGATGTCTGGCTCTAAATTAGTGATCACACCATCATGATTATCTGGGTCGTGAAGATCTTTTTGTACAGTTCTTCTGTGTATTCTTGCCAAACATTAAATTTGAATTTTATATCATTTTTACCTATCATGAAGTATTCTTCTTTTGATTTTGTTCAACCATTTAACAGTTTAACGGCACAAAACATGAAGGAAAGGAGCATGAAGTCGGGAAGAAGAGTAATGTATATTTTTAGCTTGAGGTTTATTTAATAATAGGTAGAAAGTCAGATATGGTCCATGCCACAGTTTATTGATTCCTGAGTTATAGAATCATATCACCTGTTTTATGTCAATTCTGCATTGATAAAATCCACCAGTTGATTTCCCCTTAACACTTGAGATAACGTGCTTAAACACAGCTTCCCTGGTGACTCAGTGGTAAAGAATCCTCCTGCAGTGCAGGAGAAGCAGGTTCAATCCCGGGGTCAGGAAGATCCCCTGGAGAAGGGAATGGCAACCTGCTCCAGTATTCTTGCCTGGGAAATCCCATGGACAGAGGAGCCTGGTGGGCTACAGTCCATGGTATCGCAAAAGAGTCGGATGTGACTTAGCAACTAAACAATAATATTGACTGTGTCTGATCAGTATTCTCATAATTATTTCTTATTGGCTTTTTAGTTATCTCCAATTTCATTTAATGCCAGAGGAAAAACTAGGATGAACTCTCTGGTCTTCTGGAGCTGCATGAAAAAGAAAAATGTGCTTTATATCTGTTGTGTATATAATATTGATTGCATTAAAATTCTAAATGGAAATGGGTTCCAAATTTGCAATTAAAATTGATGGTGAGCCACCTTTTCTCCATATTTTAGAGCTTGTAGCCAAGACATCAAACCTTGAGAACATAAAGTTTGCTTGGCATAAGGAGACATCATCTGAATATCAAAATAGAATGATGGAGAAAAAAGAACTTCAGAGGTGGGACTTTATTCATATGATTCAGGTAAGAAATATTTATTATTATATACTCTCAGAAAAGAAGATTCTTCAGAAATATTTCAGAGTACTTAATATTCTAACTTTTAAAAGAAAAATGAAAATCTGATTTCTGATTTTATAAGTGAACATTACCTGTCCAAACTGAGAATGGACCAACATCCCAGAGTTTTTCTGAATCCTCTTGCTTTCGCCTTCTGTTCATGACCTGGCTAGTGTGTATGCGACAAAGGGGCAGGCTGGATGATTCCTCAGGTCAACAAAGTATTGCTGACATCAGTCCTTCTGCCAGAATGTATTTCCGTGGTCCAGCATTAACAGTGTATTTCTTAGAAATACAATAGTGTATTTCTTGTAAAGGGAGTGCCTCTTCAGTAGATGATATTGGGACATATTTCCAGAGGTCACTGATGTATCTGAATAGCATATAGGTGTATAGGCTTTGGGTGTTGACTACCATTAGAAGATGTACATATTTTAGAAAAACCATGATGAACAAGATGCCTTTTGCTTTCTACAGTCTACAAGTACAGTCATCCCAAAGGAATAAACTTTTTTGTAGACTTTTTAAAAATTGAAATATAATTGATTTACAATGCTGTGCCAAATGTATTAATACAGGTTTTATTATATTTTTAGATTCTGTCTTTCTCTTTCTGACCTACTTCAGTTCGGATGATACTCTCCTGGTCCACCCATGTTGCTGCAAATAGCGTTATTTCATTCTGTTTTATGGCTGAGCAGCATTCCATTGTATATATGCACCACATCTTCCTTATCCGTTTGTCTGTTGATAGACATTTAGGTTATTTCCATGTTTTGGCTGTTGTAAACAGTGCTCCTGTGAATGTAGGGGTGCATGTATCTTTTTGAATTATAGTTTTGTCCAGGTATATTCCTAGGAATGGGACTGTTGGATCATATGGTAACTCTATTTTTAGTTTTCTGAGGAACCTCAATATTTTCCATAGTGGTTGTTTCAACAGTGTAGGGGTATCCCTTTTCTCCACACCCTCTCCATACTTGATTTTTGTAGAATTTTTAACGATGGTCATTTTGACTAGTGTGAAGTGGTAACTCATTGTAGTTCTGATTTGCACTTCTCTAATAATTAGTGATGCTGAGCATCTTTCCATGTACCTAATGGTCATCTGTATGTCTTCTTTGGAGAAATATCTGTTAAAATATTCTGCCCAGTTTTTGATTGGGTTGTGTTTTTTGTTTTTGAGTTGTATGAACTGTTTGTATATTTTAGAGGTTAAGCCAAAAGGAATATACTTCTAAAAATTATAGGAAGAAATGACTTCAGGGTTGGCATATCTAGGCAATTCTACATCTTTGCTTTCTTAGCAGATAAAATCTTTTAACTATAAGGGAGTGCTTTTAACATTACCCAGCAAACCTAAGACATTTCTCTGCTAGACTTACTTTTCTACTTCTCATATAGTTGGCCCTTGCACAACACAGATTTGAATTATGTGGGTTCATTTGTATGCTAATTTTTTCTTTTGAAAAAAAAATTTTTTTTTTTTTTGGACCACATCACAGGGCTTGTGAGAGCTTAGCTGCCCAACCAGGGATTGAACCCATGCTCCCTGTAATGGAAGCACTGAGTCCAAACTACTGGACCTCCAGGGAATTCCCTGGAGTTTTTCAGCACTAAATGCTGCATGACTGGATGTGGCACTCCAGAAACAGAGAAAACGCATATGTTATATGTGAATTTGTGACTACACAGAAAGTTGGCACCCTAATCCCTGCCTTGTCCAAGGCTCAACTGTATAACTGTTTCACACCTCTTCTCCCTCCTTACAACTCCTGTAATCCTTTCTTTGCCACTGGTTTCCAACTGATTACCTCCCTTCCTACTCTATAGTGAAAAGAAAAATGATCAGGTAGAAAATCATCTTTTACCCACCACATTTATAGAGATGCACCTGTACCTACCATTTCTTTCTTTCTTCTTATTACAAAAGAATCCCAGGAATCCTCTTGTACTGTCAGTGGGAATGTAAACTGATGTAGCCACTAGGGAGAACAGTATGGAGGTTCCTCAAAACAGCGAAAAATAGAACTATCATGCTGTGCTTAGTCGCCCAGTCACATCCGACTCTTTGCGACCCTGTAGACTGTAGCCAGCTAGGCTCCTCTGTCCATGGGGAGAATATTCCATGTATACTCAACCTACTCCAGTGTTCTCCAGGCAAGAATACTTGGGTAGGTCGCCATGACCTCCTTCAGGGGATCTTCCCAACCCAGGGACTGAACTCAGGTCTCCCGCATTACAGGTGGATTCTTTACCATCTGAGCTGCCAGGGAAGCCTGAGAATACTGGGATGGGTAGCCTATCTCTTCTCTGGGGGATCTTCCCGACCCAAGAATCAAACTGGGATTTCCTGCATTGCATGTGAATTCTTTACCAACTGAGCTACCAGGGAAGCCCAGAACTATCATATGACTCAGCCGGCACACTACTGTGCATATACCCAGAGAAAACCATAATTCAAAAAGATACATGCATCCCAGCGTTCATAGCAGCACTATAGAGATGGAGGTGTTGAGAACAAATATATGGACACCAAGGGAAAAAGGGGTGGGTGGGATGAATTGGGAGGTTGGGATTGACACATATACAGTACTGATACCATGTATAAAAGCTAACTAATGAAAACCTACTGTATAGCACAGGGCACTCTGCTTAACACCCTGTGGTGACCTGAATAGGAAGGAAATCTGAAAGGGAGGGCATATATGTATGTCTGATTGATTTTGCTGTCCAGTAGAAACTAACACATCACTGTAAAGCAACTATACTCCAAAAAAAAAAAAAACTTAAAAAACAAAAAAGCCTCCCTTTATCAAAAGCCAATCCCTTCACAAATGCTCTGAATCCCATTCCTCACTTGTTATAAAATGTTGCAGCTTCAGAGATCATCCTCCAGTTTCTCTCAAAACCTCCACGTTTGTTCTTTCTTTCTTATCTCCGCTTCCTCGGCACTACTACTGTCTTCCTCTCTGTCGACTCTGCACTTTTCTGTTGTATGTCTCTGTCTCTTCATTGCTCCTTACAGTCCTAACATTTTCACAGCATCTTTCAACTTAATATTCATAGTCAGCTGCAGAGAATCTGTGTCTATTAGATCAAATTTCAGAGCATCTGCTATGATCGGCCTCCTCTTTCTGAGCTAGGTCATATCAAGGATTATTAGCGATCTTGTGGACTAGCTGCATCTGGGTGCCAGTCTATATGGTCCCTGTGGTGAACAGCATGGAGTGACATGATACTAAATATGGCCTCTGAGACCGCACAGGCCATGTGCAGGTCCCTTGTATTTCATTCATTCATGTGAGGGAGGCATAGCTCAGGTTATTTTTGCTTTACGCAATAAATTCTATTATCCATGTGTACATGCTTATCATGCTCAGCTCTTTGTGATCCCACAGAGCCTGCCATGCTCCTCTGTCCATGGAATTTTCCAGGCAAAAATACTGTAGAGGGTTGTCATTTCCTACTCCAGGGTATCTTCCCAACCCAGGGATTGAACCCATGTCTCTTGCATTTCCTGCATTGGCAGGTGGATTCTTTACCAGTGCGCCACCTGGGAAGCCCATAAAAAAATTGAATAAAATATTGAATTCTTGTCTAAAAGAGTAGAAGATGGGACATAAAAAGTAAGTGTCTAGGTGAGGTAGATTCCAGGGCTATAAGCCCTCAGGGGACAATTTCCATTGCCCATGTATAATTCCAGGCTCTATCTGTGTTAGGTGGAAAGACCTCTCCCTGCAGTTCACCAGAGATCGTTCAGAGTTATTTAAAATGAGTGGACTGACACCTATCCCCTTGTGATGATGCTGCAACCTTAGGCTTTTTCCAATCCATTTTCCTAGAGAATCTGTCAACATCAAAGCTTGTCGCATTTTCTGTGATTTAAAAACAGCATTGGTGAGCATATGGTAAAGCTAGTGCAAAGGGCTTAATTTTGAAGTAACGTTCCATGAAATGGAATGTTTTCATGGTGCCAGCACCATTTTCTCCCAGAAGAACTACAATTCACAAAATATAGAGAAAGCACAGAATCAATGTCCGCATGTGGAGTAGAGACTGTCTGAAGCTATACATGTCTGTTACTGAAGCCAGAAAGAGAAAATTTTAAACTATTTGATTCTTGTTGGGTAAATACCATAGTTTCCCCTATCCCCAAATATTTTCTTTCATTATTATTCTATCTCTCCATATAACATCTTTAACTTCTAAATTTCTTACATGTTTTGTTGAGTAAAAACCCATTCAACTTGAAAATCAAATCTTCTAGTGAGTATCTAGTCTGAGCAACAAAGACATTGACATAGAAAAGTGCCTCATTTCTCTTTTCCTTCATTTCTAGATGCTGTATTATGTTAAAGACATCCCAGCTACCCTGAAATTCTTCCATAGTCTCTTAGCTACCAATGCTAAGATTCTCATTATTCTTGTGTCAGGTAAGCTATTTTCCTCCCACCTAAATTTTAAAAAACCAATAGTTCGTGTGTTTGAAGGCTGATGGTATATTTCATCTTCATTATGAAATTCTTGACCTGGCTTATGGTCATAGTCAATTAATTAACACAGTATTAGGAAAGTCCTTCAAACTTTCAATTTAGGATTTCCAGTGGAAATAAATATCTGTTTCTTCTTCCTCTTGAGAAAGTATATCTTTGTTGTTCATATATAAATTATTTTCATATAGCAAATACAACTGATAGGAATTGTTTTGAGGAGACTAAAAATAGAAAATATTTCTATTTACCTCCTTTTTGTCCCTTAAATGTCTCTTTCCCTTCTGTGATGTTTAAATAAAGGTTGAAATATTTGTGACACTGTCGTATTTGATTAATTTGCATTTCTAGAGCCACTGCCAATGTTGCTGCTTATAGGTTTTCTCAAATAACTATCAAAAATAGCTAATGATTCACTTGTTTGGTTTTGTGTTGTGTTATTTTCCATAGACGGCATTTGATCATACCTTGTTTCCAATGATACAATTAAGTATCACACAGAGAACCTAAATAAACAGATTAGCAAATAAAACCCTGACACTGTTGAATTCATTAATTCACTACTTCATTCAGCAGTCTTTATGGATTGTTCACACAGTGCTATTCAGGTTGACTCTAGATACACAGCAGTTTCTATCTTCCTAAATTTATACCAGACCCTATAATCAAAAACCACGTCATAACATTCATTTATTCACAAACACAGTGGTTGCCTATAATCCTAGCTTTGAATTTATGTGGGATTTTGGCAAATGAAAGTTCCTGTACACAACCTCTTCTGCAAGGGAACATTTGATATACCATTTTTATCTCAGGTTAGTTAAAAATACTCATTTATGTGAGAAAGTTCTATCTTCCCATTTAGGAGGGCTTATGTAAACGGGATGCTTCCCACTAACCTCTCTCCAAACGAGGACACTTGGATAAAGCACTTTGAACATTTAGGAATACAAAAGTAAATTTAGTTACCAACACTGAATTGATAACTCAGCCTATTCTTGATAATCTGTATCAATAATACAGAAAGTGTTGCAGACAGAAATAACAGTTCATCCAGCAGTCATATATGTCTGATTTTAAAGTATATTCCACATCAAATGAAGATCCACTTCATTTATATTTAGTTTATCCTTAAATATTTTCAGAAGTTATGTATTTGAGTGTCAGAAGGCAGCTCTTTTGTGAATATATACCTACCAATAGGAAAAAAAAACAGCCTAAGCTTTACAGGGTAGCACGAGTGTCTACAAGCAACTGAGAATTGACTTAGTACTCTTATGGATACAGTATTTTGCTGGCTACATCAGGACTACAGTTACTAGAATCGAAAACCAGTTAGCTTTCATCAAAAAAGTATTTTGAGTCAAAAATTATTCACTCTGCATTTGATGGTAGAAATATTTCACTAACTTTTTCAGTACAGAGCTTACAGTTCTTCATGACTGCACACAGTGTGGGAGGCAGGTGTCACAGAGAGGAAAAGATCGTTAACAGATAATCCTTTTAGCTCAGTGCTTTTTCTAAGATACCAACTCTTCACTTTCCCCTTCCACCCCTTCTTACTCGTTACATAGAGCAGATTAACTCCCCTTTGCTCTTCCTCTCTGACCTAGATAAATCTGTTCACCTATAAACCTATCTTAACAATAATGTATTTCTTTGAGAAAAATTGTATCAGCCCCTTGGTGTAAGGAAGTAGCTGAAGTCTCCCTTTTTAAAAAGAGCAGTAATTGCCTTGTTGCATTAAAAAAGCTGATATAAATATATACAGGTCAGCTTTTAGAAACATAAATTATGGTCAATTTCCAACAATGGAAACAAATTTAGTCACAAGAAGATTTGTCTTATATCATTGTCAATTAACATGTATAAAATCGATCCATATTGTCATTAGTAACTTTTTCATTTCATGCTGCTGCTGCTAAGTCACTTCAGTCATGTCCGACTCAGTGCGTCCCATAGACGGCAGCCCATCAGGCTTCCCCGTCCCTGGGGTTCTCCAGGCAAGAACACTGGAGTGGGTTGCCATTTCCTTCTCCAATGCATGAAAGTGAAAAGTGAAAGTGAAGTCGCTCAGTCATATCCGACTCTTGGCGACCCCATGGACTGCAGCCTACCAGGCTCCTCCATCCATGGGATATCACTACAAATCCCTATGAGCCAGACCAGTCTGCTAACCTGTGGATAGTAGACAGGTGTGAGGAAACTCCCCAAGTCACCTGAGGTGCCTGATCAACTTCCTATCTCACTCCTATTTAATAAAACCCATTATCCTAAACTGCCTTCTCAGCCCAAACTATAATTCTTGAAACCCCATTCTCCATACTTGCCCAATGAAAACATGCCTTAAACTTGACTATTACCTTAAAACTTGGAAGACCTACACCAAAATGGTTCACACACAGCTCTGTTTTCACTCAGGTTGTTGAGGTCACTTTGTAAATGGAATTTGGTCATTATTACCTAGAAGTGGCTCTGGCTTGGTGGTAAAGAATCTGCCTGCCAATGCAGGAGACCCAGGTTCAATATTGGGTTGAGGAGATCCCTTGGAAAAGGAAATGACAAACCACTCCAGATTCTTGCCAGGGAAATTCTATGGACAAGAGGAGCCTGGTGGGCTATAGTTCATGGGGTGGCAAAAGAGTCAGACATGGCTTAGTGACTAAACAACAACAACCTAGAAGTGAAGAAGCTTGTTTGTATATTTCCTTTGTTTCAGCAATATTGTCATCCATAGCCTCACAACAATATAGCAACTGAGTGCTCCTTGCAAACAGACTCAGAAGCCTAGCACTAGTTACTCAATTAAATTTCCATGAGTACTCAGCGAGCTAGTATCTCAGCAAGGCACCTAATGGTATGTCTGGATTAACATGTTGCTCTAAAGGTCATCTCAAATATGCTCCATAACTAAGGTTTCTGCCTGTCCATCCCAGTTAGACAGTGACCTGTGACTGAACTGATGTGTTGTCTCTCTGAATAAACTGAATTACTCAGTTATTTGAGTACCATATGGAAACCCATTTTTGCAATTTATTCGATTGTAAGATAATGAAATATGGGATCTGTTTCTAGATTTAATTATGCAGGGCACCTAGCTTGGTTAAGGTGACAGTATATTCAAAATATAGCTTGTAGTCTTGGTCTCAGGCTGTCTGAACAGGATAGCTATTGTGCAGATTTGGTTCATTCAGCTTTTATTGAGCTCCTCTAATCCATCATTAGGTAGACATAAATTTGAGCAAACTCCAGGAGATAGTGGAGGACAGAGGAGCCTGGCATGCAACAGTCCATGAAGTCGCATAAGAGTTGTCCTTGACTTAATGACTGAACAATAACTGTTCATCACTGCTAGGCTCTGAGGTTGCAAAGATGACTATTACTCCTCCTCTGCCTTTGATAGACTTCTAATCCAATGGAGGACTGAGAGGGGTAAACACTTTCAGCAGTGTGCTCGTTTCCTATCAGAGGCAAATGGGGAGTTTTTAAGGAGAGTTCCTGACGAGCAGGAGTTCTGCTCTCTAGTCCCAGATTTTTGCAAAACCCTTGGCACCTAGAAGAACACACCCAGTGAATGTATTTGAATTGAAAAATGAAAGTGTTAGTAGCTAAGTAGTGGCTGATTCATTTGTGACTCCATGGACTGTAGCCCACCAGGCTCCTGTGTCCATGGGATTTCCCAGGCAAGAATACTGGAGTGGGTACCCATTCCCTTCTCCAGGGGATCTTCCCAACCCAGGGGTCGAAATGAAAAATTATTTATTATTTCTTCTTTACAATATCCTAACTACAACTGATTCTAAATGTCCATCCAAAAAAAAAAAAAGGAGAGAGAGACCATGTTTTAGCTAAAATGTACTACATGATAGACATGGAATCAGGGAATATAGGCAGTGCTAGAGATTTGAAGATGGACTACATAAAAAGGACTAAAATTAGGCTCAATAAAGAAGATACACGTATTCACACACAAACAGTGCCTGCTGAAAGAGGCATACGAAACAACAGAAGAGTAGGCAAGTGAAACTGATTAGGAAAAGGAAGAGAAATTATATTTAGAATTAAATGACAGTGTTTTACTGGTCAGCCTATTTGAATATATGGTGCTTGAGGGAACAGAAGCTTTCCTCTGGTTCCAAAGAATCCACTGAAGAATTAGCCCATCTGAGTAAACAGTCATTTATTTATAACAAACAGAAGTTTCTGATTATAGAGACAAAAGATCTGATTTGGGGATGAAAAAGAAGAGAAATAAGAGGTAGATTTTTAAAATGAGTATCCCACACAAAAATAAAGTCAGTGGCACGTTTTTCTGCATATGTAGTAGCCAGACATTAGTCGAGAGAGTTGCTATTAATAATTAAAATGCAACTTATCTGGTTAAGGGAGATCAGTGACGTTTTCTTTCCTGCCCTCTCCTTATTTGACTAAGGAAGGAGGCAAATCATAGTGTGTTATTTTTAATACAGTGTGTTGGGGGGAAGGACCTGGTTTATATCATGTTGAATACAAAAGTCACACCATATGTTGTGCCCACCGAGAGCTATTATGATAATGTATCAGTCAGAAAGTGTCTAATTGCTCAGCTTAGAAATGGCACTGAGTCACCAAACACTGACACCAACAAATGCTCTGCAATTAGTGTTTGGCTCTTTTTTCTCTGCCAGATTTAAAAAATAATAATGATAATGCTAACAGAGCCTCTCAACCACTGAAATATTTATTTTCTTATAAAGTCTTATTTGTAGGCAAATTCTTATTTGGGCAGACAATCACTGTCTTCGGAATGAAAAATTTTTTTAATACATACTCATGACCCTGATTTTTTTTCATTGAACTGAGGTTTCTTATTTTCTAATTTTTCTGCTTCATTGCAATTCTACCTTCTCCTAAAGCTTACCCTGAAGTTATCACTCTCTTCTGCAATATTAGTGGAACATCAGACCACTCTTAATGCACTGTATCCACTGTATATATAACAGCCCAGTATTACATGCTTATATTAGAAAGTCCATAAAATTGTCATTTGTTTTAATTTTTATTTTATTATAGATTTTTGAATAGCAAGTTTGCTTTTTTCACAGTCTCAAGGTTACAACCAGTGGAAATATCAAATTAATTCCATTTAATGTTCATTTATTTTCTAAGTACATATTACACATCTGCTATGTGCTTACCATTGTGCCATGATTTACTTCAATTATATTATTTGATATTCACAGTTGCAACAAGTATAGTTATCTCTGTCTTATAGATAAGAAACCAGAGGTTCTGAAAGACTGTATAACAAACCTCATGTCATTCATGAAGTGTCAGAGGAACAATCCAACATCTCTCTCCCTCAGATTCTGTATCTCTTAGCTGCTACACTGGGCCAGATTTTCAATTAAATGCATCATACACTGCTAATATACCTTCTAAAGCTGGGGACGAGATTTTTAAACTCAACTGAGGTGTTGCATTCCAAGGCAGCATCTTATAAGTGTATAGACCCGAGAGGCTATCTCCCCTTTGGTTTGAGTAAACTATCATTGTATTTACTGTGCTCTTTCTTCCATTTCAGTTTTTACTCAGACCCTCTCCTCTGAACCAGACGAATGTAAACAATTGCCTTCCTCTTATCACAACCTGGATGTCCAAGAGATAGCTCAACTTTCATACTTCCAAAACAAGATGCCTGCTAAAACATTGAAAAATGTTCCTCCCTCATTGTTCCCATTTCTAATGACAGTTCTCTCTTTTCAGATGCTTGGGCCAAAATCACTGGGGTCATCACTGATTCTTTTCTTTCTTTCACTATCCAAATTGTTATTGCTAACAATATACAAGTCATTAGCAAATGGCATTGGCTCTAGGAGTGTAATGTATAATGTGTGTGTGTGTGTATATATGTATGAAGCAACCGTTGCTCGTTATTTCCAATCTTGCCGTGTCAACTTACCATCATCTACCACCCAGATTTTTGCAGTAGCTTTCTTACTGTTCTTCCTGCTTCTGTCCTTATGCCCCTGTTCTCATCTGTGTGGCCAGAGTGACCTTAAGAAAATGTAAATCAGGTCAAGTCACTAATGCTGTGTCATCTGATATGTAAGTCACAGTTGGCAATTGAAACTGAAATGAATTAAAATGAAATAGCACTTAAAATTCATTTCCTTAGTCAGACTAGCCATAGTTCACATGTTCCAGAACCAGTTCAGTTCAGTCGCTCAGTCTTGTCCGACTCTTTGCAACCCCACGAATCGCAGCATGCCAGGCCTCCCTGTCCATCACCATCTCCTGGAGTTCACTCAGACTCACGTCCATTGAATCAGTGATGCCATCCAGCCATCTCATCCTCCATCATCCCCTTCTCCTCCTGCCCCAAATCCCTCCCAGCATCAGAGTCTTTTCCAGTGAGTCAACTCTTCACATGAGGTGGTCAAAGTACTGGAGTTTCAGCTTTAGCATCATTCCTTCCAAAGAAATCCCAGGGCTGATCTCCTGCAGAATGGACTGGTTGGATCTCCTTGCAGTCCAAGGGACTCTCAAGAGTCTTCTCCAACACCACAGTTCAAAAGCATCAATTCTTCGGTGCTCAGCCTTCTTTACAGTCCAACTCTCACATCCATACATGACTACTGGAAAAACCATAGCCTTGACTAGACGGACCTTAGTCGGCAAAGTAATATGTCTGCTTTTGAATATGCTATTTAGGTTGGTCATAATTTTTCTTCCAAGGAGTAAGCGTCTTTTAATTTCATGGCTGCAATCACCATCCACAGTGATTTTGGAGCCCCCCAAAATAAAGTCTGACACTGTTTCCACTGTTTCCCCCATCTATTTCCCATGAAGTGATGGGACCGGATGCCACGATCTTAATTTTCTGAATGTTGAGCTTTAAGCCAACTTTTTCACTCTCCTCTTTCACTTTCATCAAGAGGATTTTTAGTTCCTCTTCGCTTTCTGCCATAAGGGTGGTGTCATCTGCATATCTGAGGTTATTGATATTTCTCCCGGCAATCTTGATTCCAGCTTGTGTTTCTTCTGGTCCAGAGTTTCTCATGATGTACTCTGCATAGAAATTAAATAAGCAGGGTGACAATATACAACCTTGACGTACTCCTTTTCCTATTTGGAACCAGTCTGTTGTTCCATCTCCAGTTCTAACTGTTGCTTCTTGACCTGCATACAGATTTCTTAAGAGGCAGGTCAGGTGGTCTGGTATTCCCATCTCTTTCAGAATTTTCCACAGTTTATTGTGATCCACACAGTCAAAGTGATGGTTAGTGGCTACCATATTGGACAATGCTACCAATTTGGAACGTGTCCAAGACTCCATAATAGTCTATTAGACAGCACTACAATGACTTCCCATCTTTTCCCATATGATTAAGCACCTAGTCCACTCCTCACCGTCACCCAGCCTCATCTCTTTCCATTCTCCCCTTGGTTCAATTCCGATCTCCCTGGCTCCCTGGCTAGTTCTTAATGTGCCAAGCATGTCCCTGCTTCCGGTCCTTTGCAGTTGCTCTTCTCTCTGCCTGGAGTAACCTTCCCCCGATAGATCACTACATATCTATGTGCCTTGTTGTCATGTCTCTGCTCAAATGTCACATTATTAGAGAGAATGTCTGTGACCATCCTAAATAAAGCAGCAGTCCATCCAGCCTTTTGATCCCCCTTATCTCTTGCTTAGATTTGTTTTTCATTAGCACTTTGCACCATCTGATGTATAACTCATTTATTTATCTTTCTCTCCAACCCCTTGCACTCCTTGAACTGAGCTGCAAAAGTCAAACATTCCTGCTTTTTAAATGGACTGCTCTATTCCAAGCATCTAATGTACTGCTTGCAGCGTAGGTAAGTGAAAAGAAGAATAACTGAGAGCATGAATGCTTTTCCGTTGCACAGGAGCCAGCAGCTGGCAAAAGCTATGGGAAAAGTACGGACCCCGCTTACCCCGGAATGACCTCTGCCAGTATGTCACATCGTCTGACCTCACTCAGATCCTGGATGAGTTGGGGATTAAGTACGAGTGTTATGACCTTCTGTCCACCATGGACATATCTGACTGTTTTATTGATGGCAATGAAAATGGAGACCTCCTTTGGGATTTTTTGACAGAAACCTGCAACTTTAATACAACAGCACCACCTGATCTCAAAGCAGAAATTATGAAAGATCTGCAGAAGCCTGAATTCAGTATAAAGAAAGAGGGAAAGGTTCTTTTCAATAATAGTCTGAGTTTCATACTGGTTGAGGCATAAATACATATCATGAGAATGTTAAAAAACTATAATTTAAACAATGTTGATCATTCATTTGTGTATTAAAATTATAAATATATCTCATAACATAAACAGAAGCATCTTCATTTACATGTAAAACCTAGGAAGTTTTAGGACATTCTTGGACTCTCATATAGAATCATATAAGACACTGCTCGTCTTATCTCTCCTATAGGTAAAGAGATGAGGTATGGGCTATATACCACTTAATCTGAAAAATGAGACAGCTAAGTTTCAGGGGCTTACTGACAATAAAATTGACTCCACTTATTAACTGTGATGGAATTTTCTAGAATGCTAATAAAATATGTGCTATGGATTTTTAAAATGCTAGTAAAGTATATGCCTACTGATACATTAGACATTAAGAAAGCATATGTTTATTGACTTTCCCCTTTTGTAAAGAAGTATTTGTCTATATACGTTTATTTGCTATAGTTTCTATCCTTATCTTTAGTGATTACTAAAAGTAAGCACTTAGGATGTTACAAAACTAACTCTGTCGTGTGTTGTCATTTCCTTTGATTTTGGTTTCTCTTTTAACTTTGTTTATGGTGTTGTAGTGTTTTGTTTTTAGATATACTGAAGTTTTTTTTATTCATTCAAATTTAGGGTTTTTTTTTTAAATTTCTGGATTTCTGAAACATTTTAAAAGGCGTTCTAAACCCAAGGTTTTAAAATATTAACATATTTTATCAAAATGATTGTATAATCTCACTGTATAAAAGTCTTTGATCTGTTTGAAGTTTACATAAGGAGTGAGTTGAGAACAAACTGATTTTTCACAAAAATAAAACCATCTATATCAACACAGTTGACAAAAAATAACCCCACTTACTTAAAATAAATCTTTTATCATTTACTAGATTTCTAGAAAATATTTGAGTCTATTTCAATACTTCATAGTTCCTTCTATGACAAAGATCTCCTCTAAGAGCAAGAATCATCTTTAACAGTAAGATTTCAGAGAATTTTTGAAAAGTTTTTGATAACCTTTAGTTGGTTAATCCAGTGCTATCAGAATTTAACTTTGTAAGGATTCCTAAAGTAGCTGAATGTTCCCAGCTCCCAGAGAAAATTAAAACCTTGGTAGTTTGATGTGGTTTCATTGTATAAAATAGACTATTTAATTTTATATGAAAATTTAGTCTGAAGATTAATTAATTATATTATTGAAGATCAGTAGTAGCCTGAATATTGCATGTAAACTTATTAGTTATGGGCTCCATATCATGGCTCAGTGGTAAAGAATCTGCCTGCAATGTAGGAGACACTTGATCCTTGGGTCAGGAAGATTCCCTGGAGAAGGGAATGGCAACCCACATCAGTATTCTTGACGGGAGAATCCCATGGACAGAAGAGCCTGGCAGGCTATAGTCCATGGGGTTGCAAAAGATTTGGATACAACTTAGTGACTGAGCACTTTTTTTTTTTTTTTTTTAGTGACTGAAGAGCAACAACATATTTAATCATAAACATCTGTCATTCTTTTAAAAAAAGCATACCTCTTAAGTAATTGAGTAATTCTGTAATTAATAAATACGTACATTTTTAAAGTAAGTAAATAATTCTCTCTGTTAAAAACAGAATAAAAGTAAGGTTTTACTAAAGAGCTCATAGACCCCAATTCTCCAGTGATGAAGCCTTCCACATGGTATGATATTCGCTCTTTCACATCTCAGAGCTACCACTTAATGCTGCAGTATGTCACTTAAAAGAGTTAGTGCCCCTCCTTCAGGCCCAGAGCGTACACTGGAGTACAGAGTCTATTTACACCAGTGAAGTACCAAGCTTTATTGTTCATAATAAGTAAAATTGACTTGCAAATTTTATTTTATTTTATTTTATTCTTGGACAACTTCATCAATGTTTTTTGAATTGCCAGTTCCAACAAATGAAATGACAGTTATCCAATCACATTCCTGAATATGAACCCTGAACTATTAATCATACTGATATGTACTACTGACAAAGGAAATCTGTGAAGCAGGCATGATTGATGGATATGGACCATGACGACCTTGAACGACTTCACCAAAAAGATAGAAATCAAAACTGCAGACCAAATGATGGCTATTTCCAAAAAGCACATGTGCAAAGCAAGAAAATAACTAATATGCTGTTTCAAGATGAAAAACAATAGCAGTATATAGATGGATATTTGTAAATAAAGTCTTTTTTCCTCATATAGGCCTTACTATTAAATACAAGGAAAAATAAATTCTCATCTGCTTCAATCTAATGCAGTGGAAATAATCAAGTTTTTTTATAAACAGAAAATCCTCAAGAGTTCAGTGCCAGTCAGTGATGGAAAGATACAAGAGGGCCAAGGGGATGGAACTCAGCTTCTGCTTGTATTGCGTATTACAAAGGGCTTGAGACAGTCTCATATTTAATTTTCTAGTCTGTTGTGGGGCTTCAGAAAAAGAAGCCTACAGCATGAATTTGGAATGTTGTTTTATATATCACTGTACATTTCCCAGTGTTTAATATGGGGGCTTCCCTGGCAGCTCAGATGGTAAAGACTCTGCCTGCAATGCAGGAGACCCAGGTTCAATCCCTGGGTTGGAAAGATCCCCTGGAGAAGGGAACGGCTACTCACTCCAGTATTTTTGCCTGGAAAATCCCATGGACAGAGGAGCCTGGAGACCTAGAGTCCATGGGGTTGCAAAGAGTCAGACACAACTAAGGGACTTTCACAGTCATGCATATGGAAGATGCTAAGCAACAGAACACTCAGTGAATTCTTTTCCAAGCATTTATCTTATACCTATATGTTTATACTTTTATTATAACCAGAGCTTGAGAAAACCAACAAAGTTGTCTGTTACACTCAGTATAAACCTTAACTTTTTTATAGTGTTTCTGAAACCTTTCTGTATTTGTTAAAGAGTACTGCCAAATCCAAAGAGGAGATATTAAATGGAAAAAAAAAATGTTTTAGGACCTTGACTTTGTTTACTATGAAAATTGGCAAATTTCTTAATTGAAAACTCTGCCAAAAATATACAATGGAGAAAAGATAGTCTCTTCAGCAAGTCATTTTTTGGTAAAACTGGATAGCCACATGTAAATCATTAAAGTTAGAACATTATCTCATACCATATACAAAAATTAACTCAAAATGGCTTAAAGACTTAAATTTAAAACACGACACTATAAAACTCTTAGAAAAGAACACAACAAAACATTCTCTGGCATAAGTAATAGATACCAATGTTTTCTTATGTCAGTCTCCCAAGGCAATATAAATAAAATAAAAAACAAATGTTCTTTAGTCGTTCAGTCATGTCCAACTCTTTGCAACTCATGGACTGCAACATGCCATTCTTCCCTGTCCTTCACCATCTCCCAGAGCTTGCCCCTAGTCAGCGATGTCATTCAACCATCTTGTCCTCTGTCATCCCCTTCTCCTCTTGCCTTCAATCTTTCCCAGAATCATGGTCTTTTCCAATGAGTCAGTTCTTCGCATCGGGTGGCCAAAGTATTGGAGATTCAGTTTTAGCATCAGTCCTTTCAATGAATATTCTATTGATTTCCTTTAGGATTGACTGGTTTGATCTCCTTGCAGTCCAAGGGACTCTCAAGAGTCTTCTCCAACACCACAGTTCAAAGGCATCAATTCTTTGGCACTCAGTCTTCTTTATGGTTCAGCTCTCACATCCATACATGACCACTGGAAACCATAGCTTTGACTAGACAGACCTTTATCGGCAGAGTAATGCCTCAGCTTTTTAATACGCTGTCTAGGTTTACAAAGAGCAAACATCTTTTAATTTCATGGCTGTAGTCACCATATGCAGTAATTTTGGAGCCCAAGAAAATAAAGTTTGTCATTGTTTAGATTGTTTCTCCATCTATTTGCCATGAAGTAATGGAATCAGATGCCATAATGTTAGTTTTTTGAATGTTGAATTACCTAATAAAACTTATAAGCTTTGTATAGCAAAAGAAACCATAAACAAAATGAGAGGACAACTTACAGACTAGTAGAAAATATTTACAAATTCTACAACCAACAAAGGTTTAATTTCCAAAATATACAGACAGCTCATACAACTGAACAAGACAATAAAAAATTGGCCCAGTACCTAAAGAGACATTTCTCCAAAGATGACAAACAGATGCCCAACAAGTACATGAAAAGATGCTCAACATCACTAATTTTTAGAGACACAAGTCAAAAATACAATGCGGTATCACCTCGCACCAATCAAAATGGTCATCATTAAAAGCTCTACAAATATCAAATGCTGAAGAAGTTGTGGAGAAAAAGGAACCCTCCTATACTGTTAGTGGGAATGTTAATTGGTGCAGCCACTATGGGATACAGCATGGAGGTTCCTTAAAAAATGAAAAATAGAGTTACCATGTGACCTAGCAATCCCGCTCCTAGCATATATCTGGAGAAAACGAATTTGAAAAGATATAGGAACCCCAATGTTCATAGAAGCAGTATTCACAATAGCCAATACAGGGGAGCAACCTAAATGTCCACTGACAGGTGGATGGATAAAGAAGATGTGATACATGTATAATGGAATGGCACTCAGCCATAAAAGAGAATGAAATATGCCGTTTGATATTTGCAGTAACACAGATGGACTTAGAGATGATCACACTAAGTGCAGCAATCAGGAAGAGAAAGACAAATACCACGCATCACTTCCATGTGGAACCACAGTATGACACAAATGAGTTTATCTATGAAATAGACTCACAGACACAAAGAACAGACTTGTGGTTGCCAAGGGAGAGAGAGGTGGGGGAGAGAGAGATTTACTATATATATATGTGTATGTATATATATATACATACACATATACATAATAGATAAACAACAAGGTCCTACTGTATATCACAGGAAACTATATTCAATACTCTGTCATAACCATAATGGAAATGACTATGAAAAAGAAAAACAATATATATAATTGAATCACTTTCCTGTATACCAGAAATTACTACAAAACTGTAAATCAACTGTATTTGAATAAAATATTTTTTAAAAGCCCCAAAAAACAAAACAGAAGAAGAAAACTCTGCCAATCTGGACAAAAGAAAACATTTAAATTTCTGGTGTGTATCCATAAAAACAGATGCAAAGGTCATAGAAAACACTAGATCTTACATCTGTGAAATAGTACAGTCCCAAGTGAATATTTAATGTCTTTATAATATTTCTTTAATAAAAATAGCTTATACAATATTTTTTTTTCATTTTAAAAGCACATTTTTATGTATTAAACCCATCAGAATGTTATTTCTAAGAAAATAAGGACTTCTTGCTAAGCACCACAGGGGACTGAATAGAACAGTCTTGTTAGATGGTAAGGTAGAACCAGATTTCCTGGGTTTAAATCCTGGTTCTCAGTTAATTACTCACTGAGAGATCTCAGGCAATTCATTTTCTCTGTATTCTTACATTTCTTCATCTTCAAAATGAAGATCATAATCCTAATAGCCACCTCAGAGGGCAGTCATGAGGATCCAGGAGTTAAGCTGCATAAATATGCTCCTGAAGTGGCAGGTTCATAGGGAATTCAAAAATATTGACTATGATTATTATTAACAGCTCATAAAAATTCAACATAAAATGCAAAATGAATTTTTTAAAATTAAAATTAAGGAAAATCATGATTGAGGCCAGAGAGAGAGCAAGGACCTGGCAGAATCAATCTAGTCCCTGGCCTTGACATTTCTAGCCAAAGGTAGATGGCCTCTCTGTTAGAGCTGAGCTGGAGCTTCACAGAGCCCAAGTGCCACCAGAGCTGGGCCGCTCAAGCCCCACCTGAGGGCATCTGCCTTCCTGATGCTATAAGTGCTAGTGCTCTGTACTGTGATAAGGGGCCCCATCTCAATCCTGAGAAGACCAAGGGCCAGCTGCCCCAAGGATGGCACTTCATAGGCTGGCCAGACATTGACTGCAGTCACTTCTCCTGAAAAACACAAAAGTGATGCTTTTAATTCTGTTAGAACTTTAGAATTCCAAATCTAGGGAAATAAAGCATTCCTTCTTTCACTCATTCATGAAATATACATTCCACCAATACTAACTGTATGAGACACTGTTCTAGGCAAAGGTGTTAATGCTGTAAAGAAAGTTCCCAATGCCAGTGAACTGATTTCTAGAAGGAGGGTGAACTGAAATGGAAATATTTGTCAGATAAAGACAGTCACTATTAAGAAAACAAAACTAGATAAACAGAAAAGCATACTGGTGGGGATAATACTAGTTGGAATGGTCAAGGAAGGCTTTTTATTTTTTAAGGTAAGATTTGAACAGAGATTTAAATTAATTGAAGGAGCGGCCATGCAGACTTTGGAGATGAGCATTTCAGGAAGAAGGATGTAAAGTACAGGGTCCCTGGTGTGGGAATGAGCTTGACACATCCTAAAGACAGTCAGAAGGCTAGGTGAGTTTCTACAATAAGTGAGCGGAAAAGTCACGAGGTTGATTCTAGTCCAGAGTAGCCACTGCTGTGGCCATATGTGGGAGGACCTCACTAGGATGCCACAGTTAGAGAGGGAGAAACAGAGCAGACCCACAGAGATAAGAAGACCCCATAGCCTTTGAACAGGAGATGCACATTGGCTGTCTTAAGTCATGCTCCTTGCCATTTCCAATTCCTGTCTGAGTTCAGCCTGAAAACAAGCACCCCTTTCTCCAAGGTATCCATATGTGTGTCTGACTCTTGCCCACCAAATGTCCTAGTTAGAAGAGCATGTAAGATCTCACTTCAGTTCAGTTGCTCAGTCATGTCTGACTCTTTGCAACTGGATGGACTGCAGTATGCCAGGCTTCCCTGTCCATCACCAACTCCAAGCGCTTGCTCAAACTCATGTCCCTTGAGTCGGTGATGTCATGCAAACATCTCATCCTCTGTCATCCCCTTCTCTTCCTGCCTTCAATCTTTCCCAGCATCAGGGTCTTTTCCAATGAGTCAGTTCTTCCCATCAGTTTGCCAAAGTAGTGGAGCTTCAGCTTTAGCATCAGTCTTTCCAATGAATATTCAGCACTGATTTCCTTTAGGATTGACTTGTTTGATCTCCTTGCAGTCCAAGGGACTCTCAAAAGTCTTCTCCAACGCAAAAGTTTAAAAGCATCAGTTCTTCAAGCTCAGCTTTCTTTATAGTGCAACTCTCTCATCCATACATGACTACTGGAAAAACCATAGCTTTCACTGGACGGACCTTTGTCAGCAAAGTAATGTCTCTGCTTTTTAACCCGCTATCTAGGTTTGTCATAGCTTTTCTTCCAAGGAGCAAGTGTCTTTCAATTTCATGGCTGCAGTCACCATCTGCAAGTGATTTTGGAGCCTGAGAAAATAGTCTGTCACTTTTCCCATTGATTCCCCATCTGTTTGCCATAAAGTGATGGAACCAGATGCCGTGATTTTAGTTTTTTGAATGTTGAGTTTTAAGCCAGCTTTTTCACTCTCCTCTTTGACCTTCATCAAGAAGCTCTTTAGTTTCTCTTTGCTTTTTGTCATAAGGGTGGTGTGCATATCTGCATATCTGAGGTGATTGATATTTCTCTCTGCAATCTTGATTCCAGCTTGTGCTTCATCCAGTCCAGCATTTCGCTTGATGTACTCTGCATATAAGTTAAATAAGTAGGGTGACAATATACAGCCTTAACCTACTCCTTTCCCAATTTGGAACCAGTCTGTTGTTCCATGTCCGTTTCTAACTGTTGCTTCTTAACCTGCGTACAGGTTTCTCAGGAGGTAGGCAAGATGGTCTGGTATTCCCATCTCTTGAAGAATTTTCCACAGTTTGTTGTGATATACATAGTTGAAGGCTTTAGCATAGTCAAAGAAGCATAAGTAGATGTTTTCTGGAATTCTCTCCTATGATCCAGTGGATGTCGGCAATTTGTTCTCTGGTTCCTCTGCCTTTTCTGAACACAGCTTGAACATCTGGAATCTCTTGGTTCAAGTGCTGTTGAAGCCTAGCTTGGAGAATTTTGAGCATTACTTTGCTAGTGTGTGAGATGAGTATAATTATTTGGTAGTTTGAACATTCTCTGGCATTGCCTTTCTTTGGTATTGAAAACTGACTTTTTCCAGTCCTGTGGCCACTGCTGAATTTTGCAAATTTGCTAGCATACTGAATGCAGCACTTTCATATCATCATCTTTCAGGATTTGAAATAGCTCTACTGGAATTCCATCACCTCCACTAGCTTTGTTCATAGTGATGCTTCCTAAGGCCCACTTGACTTCACATTCCAGGTTGTCTGGGAGTGATCACACCATCGTGATTATCTGGGTCATGAAGATCTTTTTTGTACAGTTCTTCTGTGTATTTTTGCCACCTCTTCTTAATAACTTCTGCTTCTGTTCGGTGCCTACCATTTTTGTCCTTTATTGTGCCCATCTTTGCATGAAATGTTCCCTTGGTATCTTTAATTTTCTTGAAGAGATCTCTAGTCTTTCCCATTCTATTGTTTTCCTCTATTTCTTTGCATTGATCACTTAGGAAGAATCTCACTTAATTCTTGCTTAATGAATTTGAAAGACTGATTACTATTATCCCATTTTTGAGGTGAGACTTCCCTATTGGCTCAGATGATAAAGAATCTGCCTGGAAATGCAGGAAACCTGGGTCAAGAAGTTCCGCAGGAGAAGGAAATGTCTACCCACTCCAATATTCTTGCCTGGGGAATCCCATGGACTGAGAAGTTTGCCAGGCTACCGTCCATGGGTCTCAGAGTCAGACATGACTGAGCAACTAACACACACACACACACACACACACACACACACACACACATTTTTGAAGCAAGGAAGCTGAGATACTAAATTAAATGAATTGCCCAGCTCTCAAAATCAGTTTGTAGAAGAATGTAAGCTAGTCTGTATTCACACTGTCCATCTATACATTGGGAAAATTAAGCTGATGGCCCTCTGTCCTCATAGCAGTGGTGGTTTAGTTGCTAAGTTGTGCTGACTCTTTTGCCACACCATGGACTGCAGCCTGCCAGTCTCCACTGTCTGTGGGATTTCCCAGGCAAGAATACTAGAGTGGGTTGCCATTTCCTTCACCAGGAGATCTTCCCAAACCAGAGATCGAACCCACATCTCCTGCATTGCAGCCAGACTTTTTTTACTGACTGAGCTAGCAGGGAAGCCCTGGTCATCATAGATGCAGATTATTTTACAGAGTAAGGCTCATCAGACTATATTGCCTTTGCCCAGATGTCCATCTGCAAATTGAATGGGATCTCATTGCAAAAAAGAAGAAACAAGATGGTAAAAGGATAGTATAAAAAAAAAAATCACTTCCTTGAATGGTGAATTAGCACTCTTCCTAAACACTATGCTTCACTAATAAGTTAGTTTTAATTCATTCCCGAATGCATGGGTTCTCTCATCCATTTGCTTCAACTTTTCATTTTTTTCTCCACTCCTACCAGGGGCTTCCCTGGTGGCTCAGTGGTAAAGAATCTGCCTGCCAATTCAGGAGACATGGGTTTGATCCCTGGGTAGGGAAGATCCCCTGGAGAAGGAAATGCTAACCCCCACTCCAGTATTCTTGCTTGGAGAATCCAATGGACAGAGGGGCCTGGCAGGCTACAGTCCATCGGATTGCAGAAGAGTCAGACACAACTTAGCAACTAAACAACAAAAACAAAATGCCTCAGGTCCCAGGCATCACCCATTTGTTTCATGTTTAAATAATCTGTCACCTATATCCTAGATTCCCTGTGATTCATTCACTGTGCAGTATGCATTCATAGAATGCGATCAACTAATGCAGGGGAGTTAAAGCTATGGATTGCGTAACCCATTTCTCAATGTGATATACACTGTGAAAAGGCGACTGCAGTAAAAGGGAGGATGATTTAAGAGTCTCCCTGGGCAACAAGAGTCACAATTTCCAAATGTGCCAAAAATTCATTAGGGCTCCATGTCAGATTGCTGCACTCTCTGTAGCAATGGTTTAATAAACACAGTGATGTGCTGTTCTAGAGGCTGCAAAGACATGTTGTGGATATTTGATATGAGCAGTGTCTTCCCATGGTCATATTCTTCTCCTGTAGAATTATCCATGTTTTCTGATTTGTCTTAATGATACCTGAAGGACTTTGCAAACAATCTGCCTTTGGTAGAAAATGTTGAAATAAATCACAGAGGCTATCAACCACAGTCCAAGCTTGGTGAGTTCTCCAAAGACACTTAATACAGAAGATGCTGGAAAATGTCAGCACCTCTATTTATGTCCTACAGCTAACTAATTTTATGCTAATTTCATTTCGATACTGTGATTCCTTTTTCTACACGTTGATGGATGGGTTTCATGAGTTAATTCTCTAGTCTCTGATGCAGGCGGACTGGACATAAATCCTAGGGTTTTGTAGAAGAGGCAGTTGTGCCATGCTACTTATTATCAGCACAAGCACATGGCAACCTTGGCTTATTTTTCAAGAGACTGCTACCATTCTGCACATTTTCCAAGTGCAGACTTCATCTACCCCACAACAGTTTTTAATGGCAGAAGTGTAACAGTCTTTGTGGTTTGTTTATTATTATTCTTATTAGGTTTTGCTTTTATTTCTCCAGGTGTGATTGGGAGAAGAGTTTGGACTTCTTTCTCAGTTTATAAAAGATAATGAGAAAATGGCACAAGGAAATTAGCTAGGGCTTGCTGCTTCAGAAGACACCTCATGGGGATGATTTGTCTGGACAAGGTTGGCAACCCATGGGTTTGCCATCTGTGTGTCCTAGGAATGGTGGAGTAAATATTGGCTTCTGGGCTTAGCTGCTTCACTGTGTTTCCTTTGGTTTCTCTAGTTTATAGATTTCCAGCTTGAAAAAGAGTTGATCATGGAGAAAGAATCTTTGCTAAATAAAACAGACCTTAAAGAATTTTGAGGATTTCACATTAATAATAGTTAATATTTACTGAGAGATTATGTGTTAGGTATTGTGTTACATTATTTAATCTAATCCTTGTAATGAGCTTATGGAATAGTTATTATTTTTATCACAATTTCACAAATAATGAAATTTTATAAAGTTGCTTATATAACTTACCCCACATTCTCACAGCTAATGCCAAGCCATACAGGTAAAACCCCAGAGATCATTTTCTTAGTTTTCATAGCTTGGCTGCCTCTAATGGTGATCTTCTTTGATTCTTCTTTGATTTCTTTCTCTCCTGACTCTCTAAGCTTCCTTATAGGAATTATCTCCTAGCTTTGAATTTTCATTCTATCTCCTGGGGACTGATCTCATCTGGTGGCTCTGGTACAAAGAGAACACTTTTTTGACTTGATCAACTTTGATCCAACATTTTATTATTTTCAAAAGCAGCTCCTATGTGGCTGTGCCTGCCTTCTTATTCAGAGTACAGTCCCAGAGGGCTGATTTATTATTTTAATCTTGTGTACACATATTTTCACTTAGTATCCATGACACAAGAAACTTTGCAATGGCAAATCATAAGGCTTGTCCAGTTCCAGTTGGCAGAAAGTTGAATGTAATATGGCAGATATTGTTTCCTAACAGCAATTCTTCCTTCTTCTGTGATAATATAATATCTAATATTAAGTGAGGTGCATGGCTTCTTAGAGGAAGACTACATTTCCCATACTCCCTTTGTGCCACATATAGTCACATGACTGAGTTAAACCCAAGGGGATGTGAGAAGTAACATTGTGGTATATGCTGACCAAGGAAGATACATGTTATCTTCATCTGCTTTTTTTTTTTTTGCTTCTGGATGACTGGAATGTGGATGTGATTGTGAGCTCCTTCAGACTATGCAGACAAGAGTAGCAATGCCCCAGGAAATGCAGAGCAACAGGAGCTGGGTCCCTGGACCTGCTGGAGCACAGTTACCACATAAGGGAGTGGACTGTTTCCTACTCCTACTCGTAAGTCAAGTCAGTCATGTCCAACTTTGTGTGACCCCATAGACGGCAGTGAACTGTTTACCTTCAGACCATTATGAGACAGAAATAACTCTCTGCCTCCTACATACAAGGCTAACTTATTTGAAATAACAGTGACTGACTCCATGCCCTATCATAGCCAAGTCCTTCCCATCCTTTTCAGAATCTTTTTTAATCTGTAAGGTACTCCAAAGACATATTGAGGATATAAGAAAAGAAAACTTTGAAAAATACAACACAGATTAGGTCTAGGAGACTATTTTTGCAAAAAAAAAAAATCATTTTTTTCCCCAAATAGAGCCAAAATATCAAGATACGTGTACCGATTTTATCAATTACCTGAATTCTAGATGCTTAATCTTCATGATATCAAATATTCACCTAGCAGATTTCTTAGTTATTCATCGCAGTACTGATATTTAGTTCATTTCAACAAGTTACAGAGAGATCAACATCAATAAATTCTGTCAATCATACTCGCTTCCTACTTTTAAAAATTTCAGTGGGCAGAAGAATCACCTGGGAGGCTTATGAGACATGCAAAATTCTTATTTCCACCCTAGATCTGAACCATGTGTGAGGCCTAGGAATCTGTCTTTTTATGAACCAGCCAGGTGACTGTCTGGCCCATCAGAGCCTCAAAACCTACAAGATATGGAAGTTTGTATGGAACGTTGGTAATAAAAATATGTACTAGTAATTGGACTATTGTAATTAGTCCAACTGTAGTCATTGGACTCCCCAGGTGGCACTAGTGGTAAAGAACCTGCCAATGCAGGAGACCTAAGAGACGCAGGTTTGATCCCTGGGTTGGGAAGATCCTCTGGAGGAGGGCATGGCAACCCACTCCAGTATTCTCACCTGGAGAATCCCATGAACAGAGGAGCCTGGCAGGCTATGGTCTATCGGGTCACAAGGAGTCAGGCATGACTGAAGCGACTTAGCACAATAGTAATAATTATAGAAATATTACATCATTCACTGATATATCTGGACCAGTATCCTCTAAATGTTGCAAACAACAACATATAAAATGAAGTGAGCACTGATTATGTATCAGGCACTATATAAAATTTTTGACATGTAGTTTCATTTAATTTTCAAAATAAATAGGCATTTTTAAAAAACAAACTGTTATATGTGAAACAAATCGCCAGTCCAGGTTCGATGCATGATACTGGATGCTTGGGGCTGGTGCACTGAGATGACCCAGAAGGATGGTACGGGGAGGGAGGGGGAGGGAGGTTCAGGATGGAGAACACGTGTATACCTGTGGCAGATTCATGTTGATGTATGGCAAAACCAATACAATATTGTAAAGTAATTAACCTCCAATTAAAATAAATAAATTTATATTAAAAAAAACTGTTCTCATTTTATAGAGGAAGATAATGAGGTTTGATAAGTTGAAATGGACTTGAATACAATTGAAGACATGGCAGATCTGGGTCTCTGCTCCAAAGTCCAAGAGCATAACTCTGAGATACTAAGGCCTCTCCACATTCTTAGCACTATCGTTGATCAGGGAGAAAAGCCATGTTTCAAAGGTTATTCAAGAAAGGACGGTAGTGAGTACATGTGTGTTCATTAGTCTACATCTGCCATTTGCAAGAGACTATGTCAGTCTCAGGGGAAAACAAAATGAATTCAGGAATTAAAAGAAAGAGCATTAAAAATATTTTTTCTAAGTTTAAAACTCAAGCTTTCTATAAAACATCTTAGCCATTAGCATGTTCATATACACATTTGATAGATGGAAAAATGTTTTCAGTAATTTTCCAAGATTGTACCTGTTCTGTTTCATAGTTTTAAATACACTATCATTTAGCTCAAAATCCTTTAGTGAATTGTTTCATTTTTTGTAATTTAATTGTATTGATTTTTTTTTTTTTTGGACTATACTTGGCTAAGCTGTGGTAAGCATTGTTCCATTTTGTCAGTTTTTGTCTAAGTGTATATATGTATGTAAACCATATGTGTGTGTGTGTGTGTCTGTGTGTATGTATGCCAGCCTCCAACCTGCCCATTTACACAGGAACATAAATCATTTATATGTGCACTTCCACATATTACAGCTATCAATCTCTGTGGAAGGTAGAATCATGATGTGGATTACAAATTCCTGTTAATTTCACATGTATACTTGTGGATTTTCTTAATTTAAAATAATACTTACATAAGCAAGACACCAGAAATAAATCAAATCTTAAGTGGGTCCCTAATTACAGCAGGAAGTTAAAAAAGAAATTAACATGCAAAAATGTTACATTTAACTCAAAGACATCAATATATCTCATGCTTCTGTTTTACAGCAAGAATTTTTAACCAACAGTGCTACTCAGGAGAGAAAAAGTCTCCATTTTCAATAAAAAAGAATGCTAAAATTAAATAGATTAATATCTAATTTTATACCTTCATTTATATTATGTACAAAATTATCTTAAATATTTGTTATGGATGAAGAGGCTTTCTACCAAATGGGGCCTTTTCATAGTAGAAAATGTTAACATAAATTGTTGCATAAATCATTGCCTTGTAGAATACCAGAAGGCGCATATAAAACCCCATATCTTTACTGCACATATTTCCCATTAACCATAATCTATTAGTAATTGAAGTTCATTACAAATTCTTGTAGACTTTATTGCTATCGTGCTGCATGACATACCGAACCTGGCTTGCATAACAAGAAGTCCTTGCTGGGAAATATCCTATTAACAATGACAGTGCATTTGTCATTGTGATAATAAACCCAAGAGCTGCCTGTAGATTATAAATTATCAAGGCGCCATTTGTGCTGCCCTGGCTTGAAGGTTTGTCTGTGCTTCCATTTTAAAACGCTGATTTTCAGTGAGTTGTAAGTCAACTATCAGAATCTGCGGTGAGCTGCAACTCTGCGTCCAAGGACTCAGCTCAAGACTCTTTTTGGAACAATTCTTAAGTATGATTTACATTTTCCAATCAAAAAGAACAGAAGTCTGCTGGCGTGTGCACAACAGTTTTGAAGGGACCTGTGAGACATAATCATTTTCCACCAAAAAAATATACGTTTAGATCTGGCCCAGATACCTAAGTATTTAAAATCGGAGTTTATAACCATCACAATTTTGTGCCTTAAAAAGACATTATTTAATTTTTGCCTAAACTCAAATGCCTAAACTCAAATGTCAGGCATTCAGGGTAATGACATATGCCGAGTGATTTTTCCTTCTGTGCAAGAGCCCCCCATTTCTACCCCTTTCATAAAATAACCTGAAAAGTGAAAGAATTTACATGGTGCAGTGAGAAAACATTACTGAGAAGGGAAAGGATCATGGGAAAAGCAAATGTAATATTGAAACAGAAATAGCTTCAACTGTGTAAACAGATATGCCTTTGGCTTGGAGGCAAGATTTACCAGCCTGTAGTATTTCTCAGCCAAGGAGCTGGAAGCCTGCAGGGCCAAAAGGGGCTCTCTGCAATACAAGGGCAACTGGTTCCATACACTTTGATCTTTCTTACTTTAAACTGGGGAATTAGATAATTATAGTTACCTGAACATGCTCTTCTATGACTATGATCACTGTAACCAAGAAACTCAAGTCTTGGGGTTCTGCACAGAGGGAATGATTGACAGCGGCTGACTTTGGACACTTGTACACAAGACCAAAAGTTAGATTTGATGGGAAAGTGCTGGTGAAGAAGCTCAATCTGTCTATGACAGCAGTTACTAAGTGCTCAGGTGAACTGACAATTAAGAAAAATGTAACACAAGATAAAGTGAGCCAGAAATGCAAAACTGAGCTGTAGAAACTACTTGGGGGAATGTAACACAATTAACTCTTACTAGAGAATGAAAGAAACAAATTTCAGAGACAGGACAGTTTTGAGCAGGATCTTGAAGAATTACATAGCCTTTTTTTTTTTTTTCTCTCTCTCTCTCTCTCTAGCAACTCCGCTCCCACACCATCACCTAGCACAAACCCCTTTTCTGGGATAAGTCATAAAAAGAGGAGAATAATAGAATCCTGTTTCGAGAATGACCATTAACTTAGGGTTGGATGGACTAATTTCAGCTTGCCCAGCTTGTAGCCAGAATGTACCAATTGCTTAGAGGGAGCGAGGAGCAACTAAACTGTAGCCAGAAAGAATAAATCTGCTTTTTATTTCAGGGAAACTCTAATATTAGGTCCTTCTAGGCTCTTCCAATGGCACATTGAGCCTTCAGTTTTATTCAATCATTAAGCAGAAAAAAAGCAGAGCAAATGGACTCTTTTATTGAATTTATTCCCAAATGTCTTTGAAAGAAAAGGCAAATAGTTCAGGGGATATCAGGGCAATCTCTGCATAGCATCTTCACTAAGAAGGACTGGATGCAAAAATCCTAAGCTCATGTCCCAGATAGTATGCTAAGCAAACTATATATCTCACTGTGTTCTTGAAAATCATGAAGGTTTTAATATTTCCGTCTTATAGAGGGAAAAATGGATACTTTGGCAAGCTATAGAACCTAAAGTAGGTTAAGTTTGGCTACTATCATACAGCTATTAAGTGGCACAGTACGTCTATACCACACTATATACAGGCTGTGCCACACTCTGTTCTCCCCAGTTGCTATTTTTTTAAATTAATCTCAAGAAATAAAGTTGAGCCTTGAGAGAACCAGCTTCCACCAGCCAAAACTTAGTTTATGTTATTAAGTACTATGCTTTATTTTTCCTCCCTCATCCCTCCCTTCCTTCCCCTCTCTTTTTCTTTCTTTTCTCCCTCCCTCTTTTTCTCCCTCTTTCTTTCTCCAAGTAATTTGACTGATGCTTTTATTCATGTATCGTTCTGACCTTTTTATTCTCAAGAGCTCTTCCAAAAATACAGTGATTTCATATTCAACTACAGGCAAAAAATTAAATAAATGTTGTTTACTCAAACATTATTGGTTCTATCAAATTTACACAATATTCTGCTTGACTTGGGCTTCCCCTGTGGCTCAGCTGGTAAAGAATCGTTCTGCAATGCAGGAGACCCCAGTTTGATTCCTGGGTTGGGAAGATCTGCTGGAGAAGGGATAGGCTACCCACTCCAGTATTCTTGGGCTTCCCCTGTGGCTCAGCTGGTAAAGAATCCACCTGCAATGTGGGAGGCCTCGGTTTGATCGCTAGGTTGGGATGATCCCCTAGAGAAGGCAAAGGCTACTCACTTCAGTATCCTGGCCTGGAGAATTCCATGGACTGTATAGTCCATGGGGTCACAAAGAGTCGAACATGACTAAGCAACTTTCACTTCACTTCACTTCTGTTTGACTTATTCAGAACAAAATCCATAGTTCAAGACATACTTTTCACTTGACAACACTTTTGATCTCTGTAACAATGAAGCACATAGAGTTTTCCCATACCTAGATAAAATATTCACCACCTTAACTTCAGGTTTCATGGCGTGCTCAGACTCTTGCTTTCCTCTGTTAGCACCTTTGCCATCTGGTGATAGATCTCTGTTCTTTCAAATGCCATCCTAGTGCTCTAATAAGTCACATTTTTTTCCTAGCAAGTTTTATGTCCTTTTTATAATGGCAAACATGACTTGCATAGTACACAGAGTACTGAAATATTCTGAACAAATGGAGTAGGGTCATTTTGATTCCAAATATTTGCCCAGGCAATAGTTTGCCATTTGGAACCAACCTGGAAGCCAAGGAAAGCATGATGAACCATCTGTTCATTCTCTATTTCCCATACTCAAGAATTTAAAACAATTATTCCCATTACCATAGCACCTTTCTTGCAAAAAATCTGCCAATTGCCAGGTACTTTATTTCATTTATCAACCCAAGCGTCTTATTAAAATAAAAAATATATATTTCAGGAGAATGTAAAAATCTACTATGTATCAGATCCAATGATATCCCCAGAGTTTTCTCATCATGGGAACCAAAGAATAAAGATAACATATGTCTTACTCCAAGGATAAATCATATGACTTCAGTAAATTATGATTTCCTCTTTGCCCAAACAAATTCCCATGTCTTCATAAGCTAAAGATGGTTTGAATTCAAAATGGCAGCTATGGTTATCAGAAAAACAGGAATGTTAGACTTCAGAGAATTTCTGTTATTGGGGGATGGAAAAGAAACACATATTGCTGCAGCAATACATGAGCCATGAACTTCCTGATGTTCAAGCTGGTTTTAGAAAAGGCAGAGGAACCAGAGATCAAATTGCCAACATCTGTTGGATCATGGAAAAAGCAAGAGAGTTCCAGAAAAACATCTATTTCTGCTTTACTGACTATGCCAAAGCCTTTGACTGTGTGGATCACAATAAACTAGAAAATTCAGAGAGATATGAGAATATGAGACCACATGACCTGCCTCTTGAGAAATCTGTATGCAGGTCAGGAAGCAACAGTTAGGACGGGACATGGAACAACAGACTGGTTCCAAATAGGAAAAGGAGTACGTCAAGGCTGTATATTGTCACCCTGCTTATTTAACTTCTATGCAGAGTACATCATGAGAAACGCTGGACTGGAAGAAGCACAAGCTGGAATCAAGATTGCTGGGATAAATATCAATAATCTCAGATATGCAGATGACACCACCCTTATGGCAGAAAGTGAAGAGGAACTAAAAGCCTCCTGATGAAAGTGAGAGAGGAGAGTGAAAAAGTTGGCTTAAAGCTCAAGATTCAGAAAAGAAAGATCATGGCATCCAGTCCCATCACTTCATGGGAAATAGATGGGGAAACAGTAGAAACAGTGTCAGACTTTACTTTTTTGGGCTCCAAAATCACTGCAGATGGTGATTGCAGCCATGAAATTAAAAGATGCTTACTCCTTGGAAAAAAGTTATGACCAACCTAGATAGCATATTGAAAAGCAGAGACATTACTTTGCCAACAAAGGTCTGTATAGTCAAGGCTATGGTTTTCCTGTGGTCATGTACGGATGTGAGAGTTGGACTGCGAAGAAGGCTGAGTGCTGAAGAATTGATGGTTTTGAACTGTGGTGTTGGAGAAGACTCTGGAGAGTCCCTTGGACTGCAAGGAGATCCAACCAGTCCATTCTTAAGGAGATCAGCCCTGGGATTTCTTTGGAAGGAATGATGCTAAAGCTGAAACTCCAGTACTTTGGCCACCTCATGTGAAGAGTTCACTCATTGGAAAAGACTGTGATGCTGGGAGGGATTGGGGGCAGGAGGAGAAGGGGACGACAGAGGATGAGATGGCTGGATGGCATCACTGACTCGATGGATGTGAGTCTGAGTGAACTCTGAGAGTTGGTGAAGGACAGGGAGGCCTGGTGTGCTGTGATTCATGGGGTCGCAAAGAGTCGGACACGACTGAGTGACTGAACTGAACTGAAACACATAAGCCCGACTCAATGTCAAATATGTGAAGTTAACACAAAAGATCCTTTTTAAATATGGAGATCTGAGAGTACAGTGTATCTGGGTCTTCCATCCTGGGTCAAAGCAGGGGAGACTGTAATCCTCATAGAGCAATCTTTCTATAACCATAGACGGCTATGCAAAGTAAAACTGTCGCTTCTAGCACAGTATGGCTCAACCTGTAAGAGCAAGAGAGGGAAATAGAAGACACCACACTCCAGGATGTTCTCAAAAGCCCAAGAGTGGCACAGAAAAGCATTTCTAAGATCCCTATCCACTCTGCCTCTAATACTCAAGGTGTGCAAAGTGGTCTTCATCAGATATTTTATAGATACTGAGAAGATGCACCCAGAGAGGGTTGCCTGGGGAGAGGGGCTGGAACCCACTGAGAGCACAGTGGACGCCAGCGATCAGGAAACATTGCTGACAGAAGCTGCAGCTCTGTTTTGTCTACTTCACTCTCACTATGCAGATCAAATATCTGCTGATTCTCCCTTAGAGGGAAAGCCAAACTCTCCCAGCCTCCAAACTTACAGAGAGGCATGGGTAGATAAAGACTTTCTGAATTTGACATTTCCCTCTCATGGCTCAGTAATCCATTAGTTGTCTAAATTTGGACAAATCAATTATTTGTCCCACCTTTGTTAGTCACTCAGTTGCATCCAACTCTTTGCAATCCTTTGGACTGTAACCCACCAGGCTCCTCTGTCCATGGAATTCTCCAGGCAAGAATATTGGAGTGGGTTGCCATTCCCTTCTCCAAGGGATCTACCTGACCTAGGGATTGAACCCAGGTCTCCTGCAATGCAGACAGATTCTTCCCTGTCTGAACCACCAGAGAAGCCCTTTTCATGTTCCCATCCTTAGGTGCAAATGAAATTGAAAGAGACAGGAACTAAGTCCAATTTGTGAAAAAATAAGTTAAAATTCTGCTTTTGTAACTTGCAAAATATCTGTCACTCATGGAAGAATTCAACTAACCCTTGAAATCTGTCAATACCAGGTCATGACATGTTATCCTTGATGGGAGAGTGGAAGGAGTATTCCCGTAACAATAAGACAGGCTTGATTTCAGAAATGTTGTTTTACACTCTAATAAGCCCTTCTTCCCACTTTCATGCAAATTTCTTTTAATCTGTAGAGATCTTGCTATCCTGAGCCAAACTCTGCTTTCCACACAATTTCCTTACATTATTTCTTAGGCACATTGCATCACAGCGCAGGGAAGATTATTGCTTAAACACAGCCCAGTTCATATGTATTCAGGCCTGTGCATCTTGCCTCATGAGAAGAAATTAGTCCCTCCATAATTAGACAAAGCTATCAGTCAGTAGTTAAAGAAATTCAAAGTCTCAACAAAAGAAAACCACCCCAGAAATCCTGGTCTTCACCATTACACAGATCATATAGAATTCATCATTCTCTATATTTCATATGTGAAATTCCATGAAATCATTTTCTGAGCATATCTTCTAACTGTGTTTCTGCTCAGTTGCATCCAACTCTTTGCAACTCTTTGGACTGTAGCCCACCAGGATACTCTGTCCACGGAATTTCCCAGGCAAAAATACTGGAGTGGGTTGCCATTTTCTCCTACAGGGGATCTTCTCAATCCAGGAATCAGACCCGCGTGTCCTGGGTCTCCTGCATTGCAGGTGAATTCTTTACCAGTGAGCCACTGGGGAATCCCCCCAGTTCCTAAACTTTTCCACTGCGACTTATCGAATGCCCAGTCTATTATAACTGAAGATCCCTGACTCTCTCTCTCTCGAATACCTCTTTCCCCATGTCCCTTTCGGATGATAACTGTTCGCTCTTTTGCAGTCTACTACACTGGGCCTATAGGAGGAATGAGTGTCCTTTTATCCCTCATTGCTCCTTCCTTTGTATTTTCTCTTCCTTTTCCACAAAAAACACTTTGAATCTGAGATGATCAGGTGTTTCCAAACACCACTTCTCCTTGTAGTGATCATCAATTCATACTCATGCCACTTCTTAATTTTGGAAGATTTTTGATCCTGGCTCTTTATCACTTTCTCTTGCACCACGTCTGCTTCTTGGTGATATCAGTGCTCTTCTAGTCCAATATGATCCTTCTGGTACCCCAGCTTCTTAGCCCCTGAGCTCTTCTCTTCCCAGGATCCACTCCTCTGTATTCCTCAGCCTTCTGTTCTCATGAATATACCATAGACCTTGTCATTATCTGAACTGCGTCCCTTCCATATTCTATGTTCCCAGCATCACACTCTCTGATAACCACCTATCTTTCCATCCCACTCCTTCCAGTATCTTTCCTCCAACCTATGTTTAAGTCCATTCAGGACCTAAAATCTATCAATGATAGCAATGATTCATTGCTCCCGATTTGTTTGGATTCACTCCCTTTCTCATTCAGCCTAGTTCTGTGACCAATAATTATAACCCCTCCCTTGCATATATCCATGGCTTCTTAACCCCTCTTCAGCTTCATTATAGGCAAAAACACAGCCCTTAATCAAATCCAACTGTCCAATCCATGCCTGCAACTGTGCATCTCAACATGATTGAAGAAAAGCATAGAACTATGATAAATGGCTTCACTTTCAATTCATGACCACCTATCTCAAATGTGCTCTTAGTGCTAACTGAAAATTATATTTCCATATCTGTTTCTCTCCCACTCTCAGTTCAGTTCAGTTCAGTCGCTCAATCATGTCCAACTCTTTGCGACTCCATAAATTGCAGCACGCCAGGCCTCCCTGTCCATCACCAACTCCCGGAGTTCACTCAGACTCACGTCCATAGAGTCAGTGATGCCATCCAGCCATCTCATCCTCGGTCGTCCCCTTCTCCTCCTGCCCCCAATCCCTCCCAGAATCAGAGTCTTTTCCAATAAGTCAACTCTTCGCATGAGGTGGCCAAAGTACTGGAGTTTGAGCTTTAGCATCATTCCTTCCAAAGAAATCCCAGGGCTGATCTCCTTCAGAATGGACTGGTTGGATCTCCTTGCAGTCCAAGGGACTCTCCAGAGTCTTCTCCAACACCACAGTTCAAAAGCATCAATTCTTCCAGTGGACTATTCCATACTTGAAACCTTCAATATCTCTTCCTCCATCCTCTTTTGTTAGTTGATGACTTGGTTCATCCTTCTCAGCTTCATATTTTACTGAGAAAAATACAAGTAATCCAAAGAGAACTCCTTCAATCTCCCCCCACATTTCTTACCTATCTTTGTCTATTCCCGTTCACCTTCTCTCTTGGTGCTTTGGTTACACAAGCCATGCTGTTAGCTAACACCGATGCCCCTACTTGTGCCCTGGGTGCCAACCCCTCCTGTCTGCTCAAAGACACTGCAATTACCCCCTCTCTTTCCACCTCCCTGGTGGCTCAGATGGTAAAACATCTTGCTTACAATGCGAGAGACCTGGGTTCGATCCCTGGGTCAGGAAGATCCTCTGGAGAAGGAAATGGCAACCCACTCCAGTACTCTTGCCTGGAAAATCCTATGGACAGAGAAGCGTGGTGGGCTACAGTCCATGGGGTAGCAAAGAGTCGGACATGACTGGGCGACATCACATTCACTTTTCCTGAATCATGATTTTCTTTTCTCTGTTACATCATTCTTATCAACATCATAATTTACTGTTTATTCTCCTATGTTAAAATGTCTTAACTAATTCTACCTCTTCCTCTAGCTGCATTTCTGTCTTTCCATTTACAGAAACTTTCCTCAAAAGTTTTCTCTATGCTCACTGTCATTCATTTTCATAGTATTTCATTCTCGCATAAGCCCAGTCTCCTTAATTCATGCTGCTCCACTGAATTCTGCTCTTTTCAGCATCACCAGTGATCTCTGGATGACTAGATGTAATGGTAAGCCTTTAGTCCTCAACTTATTCTATTTATTAGCAGCACTGTTACCTTCTATCTTAAAACACATTCCTGTGACTTTCAGGATACCTCTTTTCATTTTTACCTTAAACCTCATTTGCCTCTACTTCTAAGCTTTTGTGTTAGTTAGTTTTACATGTCAGCTGACTTGGCTGAGAGATGCACAGATAGGTGGCAAATCCTTATTGCCAGGTGGGTCTGTGAGGGTGTTTTTGGAAGAGATTAACATTTGAACTGGTAGACTGAGTAAAGATCACTGCCTTGACAATGTAGGTAGACATCTACCAATCTATTGAGTGCCTGAATACAATAGAAAGGCAGAGGATGCAAATTTGCTCTCTGCTTGAACTGGGACATCCATTTCTCTCTGCCCTCAGATATCAATGCTCTTGGTCTTCAGACTCAGACTAGGACTTATACCACTGACTCCCTTGGTTCAAAGGCCCTTGGATTTGGACTGAAACTACACTGTCAGCCCTTCTGGGCCTCCAGCTTATGGGCAGAACATCATGGGACTTCTTAGCTGCCATAATTATGTAGCCAGTTCTATATCTCTTTCTAAATATGTCTATGGGCTTCCCTGGTGGCTCAGTGGTAAATGCAAGAGACATGGTTTTAATCCCTGGGTCAGGAAGATCCCCTGGAAAAGGAAATGGCAGCCTATTCCAGTATTCTCACCTGGGAAATCTCATGGAAAGAAGTCACAAAAATCAGACATCTTAGCAACTAAACAACAACAGCAATAAAGTATGTCTATATCTCTATACGAGTCCTATCGGTTTTGTTTCTCTGGAGAAGCCTGACTCACACAGCTTCTTTTTGAGTTCCTCCTCATCTCCCTGACTTCTTCCTTTTGGAGTGCCAAAGAGTCTATTGTGAGTCTTATTTGTCCATCTGTGCTCACTCTTCTGCCATAAGTGTGGTGTCACCAGCATATCTGAAGATATGCCCTTGTGGCAGAAAGCAAAGAACTAAAGAGCCTCTTGATGAAAGTGAAAGAGGAGAGTGAAAAAGTTGAATTAAAACTCAACATTCAGAAAATTAAGATCATGGCATCTGGTCCCATCATTTCATGGCAAACAGATGGGGAAACAATGGAAACAGTGACAGACTTTATTTTTTGTGGGCTCCAAAATCACTGCAGATGGTGAGTGAAGCCATGAAATTGAAAGATGCTTGCTCCTTGGAAGAAAAGTTATGACCAACATAGACAGTATATTAAAAAGTAGAGACATTAATTTGCCATCAAAGCTCTGTCTAGTTAAAGTTATGCTTTTTCCAGTAGTCATGTATGGATGAGAGAGTTGGACTATAAAGAAAGCTGAGTGCCGAAGAACTGATGCTTTTGAACTTTGGTGTTGGAGAAGACTCTTGAGAGTCCCTTGGACTGCAAAGAGATCCAACCAGTCCATCCTAAAGGAAATCAGTCCTGAATATTCATTGGAAGGACTGATGCTGAAGCTGAAACTCCAATACTTTGGCCTGACTCATTTGTAAAGACTCTGATGCTGGGAAAGATTGAAGGCGGGAGGAGACGGGGACAACAGAGGATGAGATGGTTGGATGGCATCACCAACTCAATGGACATGAGTCTGAATAAGCTCTGGGAGTTGGTGATGGATAGGGAAGCCTGGCGTGCTGCAGTCCATGGGGTCACAAAGAGTTGGACACGACTGAGTGACTGAACTGAACTGATGCTCACTCTTACTACCTTGGAGCTTTTCATTTGATTTATTTAAGTACCCTTGATATACTGATAACTCTGAGATCTCTCTCTCTCAATTCTAGATTTACAGACACGACTACCTTTGTGGAATCTCTTCTTAAACATGTAATAGGCATTACACAAATTTAATATGCATAAATATTAAACTCCTAATCTCCCCAAATCCAACCCCTTATCTTTGCTCCATCTCAATGAATAGGAATGCCATCCTTCCAAAAGCTCTGGTCAGAAACCTTATGTTCTTTCCTGAGTCCCCTCTTTCACTCATGCCTCTACATTTCTCTGCTCAGACACCACTGAGCAACTGAACAACTACATGATAATACTGATGATAATAATTATTACTATCTGCATGAATACTCTTTACTCAGAAGACTCTCTTTTACCTCCTTCAAGTCTTTGCTTCAATTCCATCCTAAATGAGGCCTTCCCTGACTTTCTATTTAAAATTACAACTCCCAACACTTATCAATCACTTTTCCAGCATTTTCACCTGCATTGATCCAGCAAAATCATTACCTGACACACAGGGAGCCCCATAAGGAGCTGGAGGCCCTCTTCTTAGACAACTAAGCTTCCAGGGTGGAATCCTCAGGTCTTCCTGACAGACACTCCATCCTTTTGAACATTTTTTACAGAACTTATTGCTCACTTTGACAATGAAAATACATACTAGTTTTCTTATTTAGCTGGAGAAACATTATGTGTTGACAAAGGAAAGTAGTGATGAAAGGAGGTTCATTACTTCCATGACATAATAGACTCTGGCAGGGTGGCTTACTAACATATCATGATTATACTAAATATTCATTAAAAGGACTAATGCTGAAGCTCCAATACCTTAGCCACATGATGTGAAGAGGCAACTTATTGGAAATGACCCTGATGCTGGGAACGATTGAGGGCAGGAGGAGAAGGGGGTGACAGAGGATGAGTTGGTTATGCAGCATCACTGACTCAATGGACGTGAATTTGAGCAAACTCTTGGAGATAGTGAAGGACTGAGGAGCTTGGCATGGTGCCATCCATGGGATCACAAAGAGTCAGACACGACTGACAAACTAAACAAAAACAACTACATGATAACACTGATGCTAATAATTATAATAATAACTATGATCGATTGATCACTCAATAACAGAGGAAACTTTCCAGGGAGCTCTCTTTTTCCTGCCTCAGGTAAAGACAGAGAGCTACAGCTGTGGATCTCTGAACTCCTGGGAGGGAGGCAGGAACAGCTGAAGCAGGACAGGGTTGGTGAAAGGGACTCCTGCCTGATGGGAGAAAAGGTCTCTTGCCTTACAGAACTATCAGTACATAGACCATTTTATGTTGAACAGTTCTTCTAGGGAGAACAGGGGTGTAGATGAATGCTGGGAAGAATTTACCATGAATTGGGTAGGAAAAAAGTACTAAAGAGTTTAAATAATACATTTTAAACAAAAGACCTGTGGGGAATCCATGGGGGGGTTGTAAATCCCTGATACTGACTTCCAAGACCCTTCAAATCTTAAATAAAGGTTATAATCCAAACATCAGTCCCCTACTTTTTCTTTGTATGCAAAATTTGAGTCTTTTTTTTTTTTCTTGAGAGTTAAGTTTTAAACTAACTTTACAGATAAAGGAACTAAGAAAAAATGTTTATATGCACAGCACTATAAATTTACTCACCAAATATTTACTGGTCACAAATATGTGTCAGTAACTGAGCCAGCTGAGGAGTCATCTAGCACCAGATGGACAGGATACCAGTTTTCATAATATATATTCTAGTGAGAGTTATAGACAAAAGGGAAAAAATAACAGGGTGTTAAATGGGGCTTTCCCTGTCTCAGAATTTAACTGAGGCCTTAAAGCTGAGAATAGCAGGTGTAATGTACTCCAGATTCTAAATCTAGTGTGAGATTGTCTATGCTGGCTCTGCAAAAAGACCGGATAGTCAGTTCTGCCATCTGTTTCAACACTCACCTCCTGGCTATGAAGAACAGGAAACAAAAGAGGCCTGGGGGTACAGGGTGATAGACAGCGTGTTGGCAGAGTATGGCCCAGGGTTGGGGAGCTGATTCCTTCATCCTCAGAAAGCAGGTGTCTGGGAGACGTAGGTTCTAATATCTTATTACTCATGGCTGAGTGCCTCCAACCAACCCTGCACAACCTTTGGCAGCAGGTTTCACTTAAACATCTCTGCTATGATCTGACTGTGTCTTCCCAAAATTCATGTGTTGAAACCTAATCCCCAATGTGGGGAAATTTGGAAATGGAGCCCTTAGGAGGTGACTAGGTCATGAGGGTGAAGCCCTGATGAATGGGATTAGTGCCCTCATAAAAGAGTTTCTGGAGAGCTCCCTTGCCCCTTGTATCATGTAAGGTTACAGTGAGAAGATGACCATCAGTGAAGAAGTGGGCTCTCACCAGGTACTGTATCTGCCAGCTCTGTGACCTTGGACTTTCCAGCTTTTAAAACTATAAGAAATAAATGTCTGTTGTTCATAAGGTATCCAGTTTATAATATTTTTGTTGTAGCAGCCTGAATGGATTGAGACAGTCTTGCATGTGCTGAGGTTGGCAATGTAAGGCTGAATTATTTTCTCTGTTCCAGATATAGTCTTTGCAAAAGGGAACTGTACTTGGATTATCTCAAAAGTATATTGGAAAAAGGAATGAGGAGACCCCAATACAGCTGTTTGGGTGGAAGAGGCCACAGGAAGCCAGGAGCTGAGGGAGGTATAATCAGCCAGCATCTAAGGCATTAACTGTATCAGAAAATTGAAGAGGGGGCATCCCAGCTGGAGGTCAGCAGTCAGGCCTACAACATGTAGACAGCCCTGATGCCAGCTTACAATTACCCGGTAGAGTAAGTTCCTTTTATGCCCCATCTTGTTCTGCCCTTGCTTCAATCCTAAAGAAGACACAGGAAGCCTATACCCTTCAGTGGGGGGAGAAGGGGTACAAACTAAGGGAAATAGTAAAGAAGCTGATCTTGCTCTCATTGCCCAATGTAGTCCCTCCAGCCTGAGGCAGGCCCAAGCTGAGCAATGTAAAAAGCTTTAAGTAGTATAAGTCTAGGAAAGTGAAGTGTAAATGTTTCACTGAATTAGAATTTAATAACTGAGAGGAATAGGAGAAGCTATGGGATTATCTGTTGTGGAGGCTAATGAGTTAAGAGAGCAAGACTAATAGTTGTTTTCTGCATTCATACATCAGTCCAGCTCATTCAGTAGGCAAGTTTTAGAGAACAAATAACCCTGAAGATTGTGATTAGTGCTATGAATGAGCTAACAGGCCAGGGGAGGCCTCCCTCAGGCAAGTGTCATCAAACACTTGAGAGACTTGAATAATGAGGAAAAAAGAAGATGAAGGGGTGAGGAAAGAGCTGCTCCACCAGAAGAAACAACAAAAGAGAAGGCTATAAGGCAGAAGCTCCTAATGATCAAGGAATGGACCAAATGGCAGCAACAGAGGGAGAGAGGCCTCTAATGAGGCTGGCATTGGAGGCAAAGGCCTAACTGATGAATTTAGACCTTGGCCTTGAGTTCAAAATTAATTACAAAGGCCATAAGAAGCTACCAGAGGATTTGAAGGTGATCAGATCTGTGTTTTAAACAAAGAAAAGAACTCTAGCTTCTGGGAGGACAATGTACAGCTGGTAAGTAAGAGTGGATCCAGGGTACCAGTTGGAAGGGTTTTACCAGTGTGGCTGAGACACGATAGTGGCTTGGCCTGGGTATTAGAAGTGGAGTTGAAGCGAAATGGGTGGATTTCAGACAAAGGTTGAAATATGCTTGAGTGGCATATTGAGGGCTCAGTTAAGAATCTTTAGTGAGACACTCCCCTGGTAGTCCAGAGAGGGAGACTTTGCCTTCCAATGCCCCTGGTCAGGGATCTAAAATCCCACATGCCTCAAAAAACCAAAACATAAAACAGAAACAATATTGTAACAAATTCAATAAAGACTTAAAAAGAGTTCTTTTTAAAAAAGAATCTTTAGTGGATGATACAGGTCCCCTGCTTTTACCCTTTTTGTTGGCAGATACTCCCTTTCCCCAGCTGCCATAAATGTTGGGTGCTAATTGTTTACAGCTGCCACATTTTCTAGAGAATTTTCCCAAGTAAAACAGTAGCTAAAGTTCTTGGGAAGTTATGTCCTCCAACCTCCCATTTCTAGGAAGCCAGAAACCTGCCATGTGGTTATAAACTGCCAGCCCCCTTGCCTCAAGGGGAGACCAACCTCGTGCGCAGTTTGCCCTCCAGAGGTCTCCTGTGGGATGATACCGAAGCTGGTCTCACTTAGATCTCTTCCCCAGCCCTCTTCTATTTCCTTCCCTTTCTCCTGAGAGCCTTTGTGAAATAAATCACCTGAATATCACTAAATCAGTAACAATATAATAAATCACTGGAGAATTCCTGTCTGAGGCTCTGCTTCTAAGGAACCCAGCCTGAGAGAGGATTTTAATTTTGAACATGTTACATCTGACATGAGGATGAGACATCCAAGTGGTGGTGTTAAGTAAGCAGATTGATAGATGACTCAGCCTCAGAGAGATGGAGCATTTGGGCATCAGTAGCATATGAACGGTATTAATAGTCACGGGAATGGATGAAATCTCAAGCAGTTATGTAATTAGGTAAGAAGGTCCAGAACTGAACCCTGAGATCTCCAGCATTTAGAGGTAGAAGGTGAGGATTCCACAAAAGAGAGGGTATGCTACCTTGGGGCTATAAAAGGGCTCTGCTATATAATATTATGTAGTATTAGACTCTCGAGTGACTGGTGACTGTCTCTTTCAATACACAACACAGAGAAAATGCAAGAAATGTGATTTCCCCTTAAAGAATCTTTTAATCATTGATACCTGCAAGCTGGTGCTTTTAGAATCTTTGTAATGCTAGGTAAGGTTATTTCATGTTAACTGCACAATTAACTCATGTCATCAATGGAGCTTTTTTCATTTGAATTAAGTCCCCAGTCCCTATAAAATTAGAATTTTCCTCATTTGCTGAAGTCTTCCAATTACTTTCTAAGTTGAATTAGTAGTGCACTAAACTTTTATTTCCAGAGAAATGAGTTCAAGCAGAGGTCATCCATGTAAATGAGTTGAGTGATCTCAAACTAGCATTTAAGTGTGTCAGAAAGTTCTATCTGTATTAGTTTATTTTTAAAGGCAAATGAAAGATGAGGATATGAATATTGTGTATTTATTTAAGGATAGATTTCTGAAAATGACTGTACTTCCATCTAAATCTTCAGCACCCATCAATTAACTTGCTGGGGAACAAAGTTTGTGGCAGGCCTGAGAATCTGAGGAGATAACAAGTCAAAGAGGTGGGACTAGCAGAAAAGATGCTCCGAGTTAAAGGTGCCATGGATAGTTAATTTGTAAATTACTAAAGCTTATGCCAAGTTATAAGGTAATGAATTCTTATGATGCCAAAACTGCTGCTGCTGCTGCTGCTGCTGCTGCTGCTGCTGCTGCTAAGTCACTTCAGTCATGTCCAACTCTGTGTGACCCCATAGACGCCAGCCCACCAGGCTACCCTGTCCCTGGGATTCTCCAGGCAAGAACACTGGAGTGGGTTGCCATTTCCTTCTCCAATGCATGAAACTGAAAAGTGAAAGTGAAGTCACTCAGTCATGTCCGACTCTCAGCGACCCCACGAACTGCAGCCTACCAGGCCCCTCTGTCCATGGGATTTTCCAGACAAGAGTACTGGAGTAGGGTGCCATTGCCTTCTCCAGATGCCAAAGCTAAAAGCTTTCAATTCTCATTTAACCTTGCTTGCAAAGCTTTAAGTTAGCAGGTATTTTCTTCAACTTAATAATGGTGCAAGTGATTGAAAGAGCTAGACAACTTGTTTGAGAAAGCAAAGTTAGTAAGTGGTAGATTTGGACTCTATCCAGGTTCTTCTGATTCCAAGGTTTGTAATTTTCCCCTCTATACTAGCATCAATCAAAAAGACCCAGGTTCTTCACTGTGGTAACAGAAAAGACCTCCAGAAGATAATATATAGGGGAGAAGTGATGGATGTGTGCCTAGTCTTTGATTCTCTCCCCAAGTGCACCTCCTCAATTGGGTCCTCACCCAGTGATCCTTGTACTTCATTTGTCCCTATAATGTAAAGATTGCACTTCTCTTGTCTTTAAGCATATAAATAGAAATTTGAGCCATACCGTCTGACCCACCAGGGAAGCCCACTTACTTAGACATATTTTTCTAAGGAGTTTATAAAAGGTGTGTATGTAGGGGAGTGATACCAAGCTTCACTTACAGTTCCAGTTGAAAAATTCAGGTGTAAAATCCTAAAATAACATGGCTGGGCCATGTCTGGAACTTGGGCACAACTTGTGGGTAGACTTGGGCACTTAACTTTGCTATGTCTATTTGTATGCTTTTCGCATAAGGGACAAAAAAGATCTGGTCAAAAGGGAATGGAATTCAGACCGCCAGAGCTCTGCATCCAGAGATAAAACAGATTTGATGGGTATAGGAATTGTGTTTGAAGACCAGATTCTAAAAAAAGGTAATCTGGACCCTTTGAGAATAGGAAGCCTGGACAATGTGCATGAGACTCAGTACCATGGCTTAAGCTGTTGGATGCTATTAGTGAGTCCAAACAAATATGTTAGTTGATAATAGGACCTCATCCTGGCATCTGGTCTGGTAAGAATGGAAGAACTGCAACTCTTGGAGCCTTGGGTTATTTACTGAGGATCCAAGTGAGGAATGACATAGATAGTGCATCATCCTTCTGCCTTATTCAAACACAACTCCTTTTCACTACAAAGAGGCAATGATAAGAAACCCTAGACTAAGGCTCAAGATAAAAGCAGGCGGCATTCTCAAATCCTGTAACATTCACAAATATTAGATGCAGTAGTGATGTTCCCAAGGAACTATAACAGAGGTCAGTATTTATGAAGTTCAGCTGCTAGTTGTTTGAATATCTGTTTTTTAGCAATACAAAATAGACTTCAGAAAACTTTTTGTTTTATTTTAGAGTATAGCCAATTATCAATATTATGATAGTTTCAGGTGGAGAACAGAAGGACTCAACCATACATACACCTTTAGCTGGGAATATCTCTATTCAAATGAGTCTCAACAGGGTCTGATTTCCTGCTTAAATGATGGTAGGGGTGGTTTAGTATCTAAGTCATGTCTGACTCTTACAATCCCATGGATTATAACTCACCAGACTCCTCTGCCCATTGGATTTCCCAGACAAGAATACTGGAGTGGGCTGCCATTTCCTTTTCCAAGGGATCTTCCCTACCCAGGGATCAAACCCACGTCTCCTGCATTGCAAGTGGTTTCTTAATCACTAACCCACCTGCTTAAGCAGCAGTTCTTTGAACTATAGAAGACTAATTCACTGTGTCAGTTAACTCACTGCCATGCCCCTATTCCTATTCTGGGATTTCAGAAATACTTGAGACAGGGAAATTTTAGAAAGACTGGGCTTACTGTAGATAAGCTGGAGAGTAGTTTAGAGTAGACAGACTTGGCTTTTTATAAACTGGGATCATCTCATCTAAACATATTCTTTTCTGGCTTCCTGCCTAATTTTTCTTAATTATCATCTCATGACATCCATTTCATGGGTCCACTGAGGTTATAGTTTACTTAAAGACTTTGCTCCATCCTCTCATTCAAATAAGGGAATTTAACCTTTGAAGTTGCTTCAGTGTGGTTTCACAAGACACGGTGTAGTGGGCTGGATGATGGTCCCTGCAAAGATATATACATGCCTTAATCTCCAAAACCTGTGAGTGAGATTTTGTTTTGAAAAAAGTCTTTGCATTTCAAGATGATGCTCTCTTGGATCATCTGGGTACACCTTAAATCCAATGACAAGTGTTTTTATAATAGTCAAAATAGGAGAAAACAAAAAGAAGGTCATATGAAGAGAGCCCAAGGTTGGAGTCAAACAGCAACAGGCCGAGGAACACATGGAGCTAGCAGAATTTGAAAGAGGCAAGGACAGGTTTACCCCTTGAACCTTGAAAGAACACAGCCCTGTCAGCGTATTGATTTGATGCTTCTGGCCTCTAGAACTGTGAGACAATCATTTTTCCTGTTACAAACCACTCAGTGTGCGTAATTTGTCACAGTAGCCACAAAAGGGCTTCCCAAGTGGTGCTAGTGATAAGGAACCTGCCTGCCAATACAGGAGACACAGAGACTCTGGTTCGATCCCCGGGATGGGAAGATCCCCTGGAGGAGGGCACAGCAACCAACTCTAGTATTGTTGCCTGGAGAATCCCATGGACAGAGGAGCCTGGTGGGCATGGTCCATAAGGTCGCAAAGAGCCAGACACAAGTGACTTAGCACAGCACAGCACAGCACAGCCATAGGAAACAAAGACAGCTAGTAATGGCACTAAAACTACACAACAGTTATAATACAAATATAGTAAAAAATGGAATATGTACCCCGAGATTATGGTCATCGAACAAAAGTATGGTCAGTGTACACCTACTTACAGTTTTGGAGCATTTTGTACTCAGAATTCCCCCATATTTCTTTGTCATTTAAAACTTACAGAATCATGCAGGTGGGCAAGACCGTCCCGATATTACAGCTGATGAAACTGGGTCTCAAAAAGGTTAAAGACTTTCCCAGAAGACCTCTGCAATTAGGTAGGAGAGTGGGGATTTGTGTCTAGGTCTGTCTAACATCAAAACCATTATCTTTCCAATATGTCATTCAGCCTGTTCATTAGGGAACTCATTTATTTTAAACTATTTCAAAATTAGAGTAAACTGGTGGGATAGCTGAAGATAATTTAATACAAACACTGTCTGCCAGAGATGCAGTGTCACTAATTTTCATCTTTCTGTATTAAAACATGTCTTCTAGAATCTTCATTCTCTTCCTAGAAAGAGACTACAAACTAGCTATCTGGGAGTCAGATTTGCATTCCCCTTTGCTTAAGGGCTTTAGAAAAACTTTTAGAAAGTTGAAAGTGATTCACAAAACAGATACATCTTAAGTAGTTATCCAAAAGATTGACAAAAATTGACAAAATTATCTTTGTCAAGGATGAACAATGAGTGTCATTAAAGTCAGTTTGGCAAAGTCTGATCTAAATGCTTGGTACGTTTTGGGGAGAATTCCAAAAGGTTCTGTGTTTGTCAAGGCCAGAAGAAGGCTGTACCAGGAAATTATGCCAAAACAGAAACTTCATGGAATAATAACATTAAGGAAAGTGAAATCACTTGTAACCACCCCATCCCCCAAAACTTCTTCTCAGATTGCTAATATATTCCTGGCTCTTTCCTCAGACAAAGTGAACAAACTGCTGAGACTGTGAACACGTGTTATTGTCAAACAGAAGGTAAACGATCTCCTACTGGAATTCTATAATATTTCCAGCAAGTTACTGCAGCGTATGTCTACTTCAAATCTGATGATGTTAAAAAGGAGGAAAAAGTGCAGAGTACAGCTCAGAAATATTTCTGCCCAGGAAAGCTAGCAGTCAGAGCAGGGGACAGGCAGGTAGGTCTGGGATAATGAGCAGTACCAAGGTACCCTGCTTAATCTGATCTGCATCCAGGTCTCAGGATGTTGTATAGGAATGGGCTTCATTTTCACAGGGGGAAAGGAATGAAATGACAACAATCTCTTTACGATCTCATTGTTCAGGTAGTCAGAGTTTTATATTCTTTAGAAGAAAAGTACTATGTAGATCCCAGACAAGAGCCTTTATCAAACAGGATTGTATTTATCTACTTGTTTAGTAGTTTTAGGGACTTTTTTTCCACCGTTCTGTGAGCTCAGGGAAGTCTGGGCCCTTGAGGATGAAGACAGACTCTCAGAATATACATACATCACGCTATTGAAGCAGAGCAGGTTCTCCTTAAGTGTGGGTTAAATGAGTGAATGATGAATGAGAGGAAGAGACAGATACAATGACAAGAGCAAAGGTTTTGGAAACAGACAATACTGGGATTAAGTCACTGCTCCATCACCCGCCAGCTACCTGATCTTGGAGAAGCTCACAAGGTTCCTCATCTGAAACTAACCAGGCACTGGGCTTGGCCTGTATCCGGCAGTAGATTCACAGTGGCCATGATTAAGTTCTCAATCTGGTGAACCCCATAGATGACCTTGGGAGAACAGGCCTAGCAAGAAATTTATTTTTTTCACAGAAAAGATATTTTTGAGCACCTGTCACATGACAGATGACAATTGAGATACACGGATGAAACTACAGGGTCCCAAATCTTACCACATAATGAAGAGATGTGTCACCAAAATTACATTAATAAATATATTGTTAGTATTAAAATAATATGATGAATGTTGTAACAGAGCCATGTATAAGAATCAGTGGGAACCCTAAAAAAGGAGGTCAGGGAAGACAAGGGCGATAGGGAGCCATGCATAGTTTTACATGGGAGGTAGCAGTCGAACTTCCAATAGTTGAACTTATTATAAAATAAGAAGTTTTGTAAATGGGCTGAGTTGAAGGTCACCAGGCATTTGACTAACCATTGCTAAGACACAGAAGTGGTTACCAGTGGTTCCTGGGGGAACTGTAAAATCTCCTTGCCCCATCCCCTAATCTTCACCAGATGTTTGCTTTTCTGTTGAACACTGCCCTGTCTCCTGCAAACATCCCTGGGAAGGTGGACCACCAGGTATCTGAGGCCGCAGCACACACGGATGATTAGACAATTTTCTGTGAAAGAGACAAAGTCTGCCAAGGGCAAGGCTGGGCGAGCACAGAGCAAGGAAAGTGTTAGGTTCCGTAACATATTGCCATTTTCCATAAATTTGTCAAGGAGGAACCCTACTGAATTTCTAAGATTTAGAGCAACACATGTTTGAGGGCAATATAAATCACTTCCTACACCATTTCCAAATACTAAAGGTTTGGCTCTTGAGCTCTGAAAAAAATTACTGCTGCCTCTTCACTTCCTACATCCACCTTTGGAGCTGGGGTGAGCTGAGACAGGACCTGGGGCATCCCGAGGCAGATCTCTGTTACTGTGAACTCCCCAGTCCCAGATTTCCCCTCTGATTCTGCAAGAGATTACAGAAAAGTTGAGCATAAATGGTAACGGGACAGTACCCTAAAGTGATGAAAAGGGGCGTGGATGTAACATAGTATCTCTTCAGTCTTTCTGTGAATTGTGAGTCATGGGATCCTAGAGCTTTCCCGGAGAAGGCAATGGCAACCCACTCCAGTGTTCTTGCCTGGAGAATCCCAGGGACGGCGGAGCCTGGTGGGCTGCCGTCTATGCGGTCACACAGAGTTGAACAGGACTGAAGCAACTTAGCAGCAGCAGCAGCAGTAGCAGCAGCAGCAGCAGAGCTTCCCTGAAAATGTCCTCAAGTGCTGCCATATGTCTTCAGGAACAAGTAGGTCGCTAGACACCTTTCAAGCAAAGTAAGTGGCCCTTATCTGTTTTTTATATTGAATTCCTATGCAATATTCTATTTAAAGAAAATGTTTTGCCACTGCAGAGTTGGAGAACACTGATCCAGAACAGTGGTTCTCAGATATGGGCAGGCATTCAAGCCACCTAAAGGACGTATTAAAATATTAATGCATTAGTCCTACCCCTAGAGTTTGGATTGTTAGTTCTAACCCCAGGGTTTCTGACTCAGTAGATCTGGAAAGGGGCTGCAGAACCTGCATTGTTAACAAATACCAGATGATCTGGGTACCACTGGTCTGGAGATCAAACCTTTGAGAATCAATGATCAATGGAGACAAAACCAACTTGGGAAGAATGGTCCCGGATTCTAGGCCTTACTGTAACAGTAACTAGGAATACAAATTTTGAGAACATCATTCTCCCTCTCTGAGCTTCAGATTCTACAACTATAAATTTGGTAGAGATAAGCAGGACATCCTTTTTCAGGTATTAGTGATAGAAAAATGACTCAGAGCTGGCTTTAATGACAAAATGGAATTGATTGGTTCATGAACTTACAAAGTCCATGTGTAGATATTTGATTTCATTCACGGTTAGACATGGGTTTTCAAACAATGTCATTGGGGTTCTGAGCCCTTCTATCTCTGGGTTTGGCTTTATTTCAGGCAGGCTCTCCCTCATGATGACAAGGGGGCCAGAAGCAAGGCCAGGCATATATCTGACCAGCTTAGCAACCTTAGAGAGCATCTCTTTCCCAAGAGTTCCAGTGAAAAGTATAAGGGCTTAAGTTCCTTTCTTGGAATGGATTTCATGAACCAATTTGAAACACTGTGGACCAGAATGAGGACATGTGCAAACGGAACCAAAGGGCAGTGTAAACATAGCTCAGGCCACAGGGTCTGAAAATGGAGGAAAGCAGATTCTAAGAAGTTATACCAAAGTGTTGCTATCAGAGGATGGGATCCTGGTGAGGCAAAGTCAGAAGGTTTTATATCTAGGGTGGATAAAAATCAGATTAGTGTTTCTTGATCTTGCTTTTTAACCTGTGGACAAGCAGCCAAGGGAACTTTTTAAAACTTCCTTTAAAGGGGTTCATGCTTTGCAAGTTATTGTGTGCTGTGTGCCAAGTCACTTCAGTCATGTCATGACTCTTTGCGACCCCATGGACTGCAGCTTGCCAGGCTCTTCTGTCCATGGGATTCTCCAGGCAAGAATACTGGAGTGGGTTTCCAGTTCCTCCTCCAGGGGATCTTCCTGACCCAGGGATCCAACCCACATCTCTTCTACCTTCTACCTACCTTTACCACTAGTGTCACCTGGGAAGCCCTGAAAGTTATTGGAAACGTTTTTGTTCTATTTTGTAATATCAAATTACGTTGACTATTTCACATGCTTTTGCAAATAATGCCCCCTCCTCTAGAGATGTAATTCCCAGGATAGGACTGGGGCAGGCATTGGCAGTGAGGGAGAAGGGATTTTAGAGTCGTTCAGACTGCCTGTGAATTCCAGCAATGACTATTAGCCTTGTTCACTCTGTTTCTGTGGAAAGAGAATATCAACACCCATCTTATAGGCAGATGACGGGCATCAAATTAGATGATGTATGTCAAGAACCTGCCCCACTAGAGAGACTCAACAGATCACAGCCATTTTTACTATTATTGCCAAGTTTGGTGGGCCCATTTGGTTAAAATAGTCTATTCACCAGCTAGAAACTTAGGGTTACTTCAGTCTACGGACAATCAGACCCAGACTGCCTATTTGAATAAAGTCATCAATTTCACAGACTTGTGTTGGTTATTTATTTTTCCCAACTCTCAGAAAGTCCTGACATCTTGTAAATAAGAGATCTGGGGCACTTCTAGGAGTTTATACAATAAAGTGGAAAGTAGCCAGGCTGAGATGAACATAAAAAATAGGGGGAAAACAAAGCGAACCTGGAAGCAGTAGGAAACTTCATTTTCTTTAATTAGCATATTTAAGTGAAGCTTAGAAGCTGCTCCTTGCCTGAAACATTGCATTTTATTAAAAGCTGTTTAGTGCTCATAACCATTCTGCTGATTTTCTCAAAACACGTCCTCCTTATAGGCTAGTGCTAAACTGTGCATATGAAATGAGCACGGCTTAATGTTGTGTTAAAAGACTTTGGTCTCCAGAGCTGTCTCTCTTCTTAATAATATGTAATCATACTCCATCTATTTAGTTTTCATTTAACTTGCCCCATGCAGGCAATGAATTCGGTTTAATTAAATGTGCCTTTAAATAGTCGAACGGCACTCATTTGCACCTAGCCAGCCTCCCTTTCATCCTATTAGGACCCCCTCAAGGTATAAAAACCCAATAAAGAGGCCATGTAAGATGTGTCTGATAATGCAAAGGAAGCCTGACTTTCACTGCAGAGTTTAGTGAAAGCTGTGGCAGCTTTTGGGCACACTGTCGCAGCTGAATGGAGACAGTGTGGGGCCTCTTGGAGGGCAGTATCTGGATCAAATCTCAACAGTGCATTTGGAGATGAACTGGGGATCCTGGGGATTGAAGCCACACCCAAAGTAAGGCCCACTGAGATGGCAGGCAGCTGCCAGTGGAGGCTCTCACAGGGCATGACCTGGGTCTCTAATCGTATTCTTGGGGACATAGGGTGGCTGCAACTGGAAATTGAGAACAGAGAAGTAGGTGGTATTTTCCAGTCAAGAAAGGATAATACTCGAGCTTTGTTGAAGTGGTCACCCAAATCCCTAACTGACTCCCTCAGTTAAAGAATGGACTCTATTCAACCCAGTACATCATGATTCATGCTTTTAACATGTTATTTATCCAGTGACTGCCAACTGTGAGCCTGTTACTGATCAGGGACACAACTGCAAACGAACCAAAATCTTTGCTTTCTTCAAGCATAGGTTCTAGGTGGGGGAGATAGAATAAACAAAAACAAGCAGACCATAAGAAAATAAATATATGGTGTCAGGTGGTGAGAAGAAATAAAATAAATCACATCAAAGGGGAGCCAGATTAAAGGGGTACGGAGGACATAGGGTCAGAGAGGGCCTCTTTTGCTAGATATTAGTTTGCAGGATCATATGGAACACATTTTTTTTTAATAGTTCTTCTGGTAATTTTATTTGTTTATCTATTTTTGGCTGTGCTGGGTCTTCACTGCTATGTGGGCTTTTCTCTAATTGCGGCAAAGAGGAGCTACTCTTTGTTGTATTTCATGGGCTTCTCATTTCAGTGTTCTCTCTTGTTGCAGAACACATGCTCTAGGCTCATCAGTTCAGTTCAGTTCAGTTGCTCAGCTGTATCTGACTGTTTGCGACCCCATGGATTGCAGCACGCCAGGCCTCCCTGTTCATTACCAACTCCTGGAGTTCACCCAGACTCATATCCATCGAGTCAGTGATGCCATCCAGCCATCTCATCCTCTGTCGTCCCCTTCTCCTCCTGCCCCCAATCCCTCCCAGCATCAGGGTTTTTCCAATGAGTCAACTCTTCCCATGTCATGGCCAAAGTACTGGAGTTTCAGCTTTAGCATAATTCCTTCCAAAGAACACCCAGGACTGATCTCCTTCAGAATGGACTGGTTGGATCTCCTTGCAGTCCAAGGGACTCTCAAGAGTCCTTTCCAACATCATAGTTCAAAAGCATCAATTCTTCAGTGCTCAGCTTTCTTCACAGTCCAACTCTCACATCCATACATAACCAATGGAAAAACCATAGCCTTGACTAGATGGACCTTTATTGGCAAAGTAATGTGTCTGCTTTTGAATATGCTATCTAGGTTGGTCATAACTTTCCTTCCAAGGAGTAAGCGTCTTTTAATTTCATGGCTGCAATCACCATCTGCAGTGATTTTGGAGCCCCAAAAATAAAAAGTCTGACCCCAGTTATTCTCACCAGCATTTATTAATATCATATTATACTGTTCTCTATGAGTTCTAGTATATGTAAGCCCTGCTTGCCCAGTGAGAAGATAAATTCCTTAAGGGTGGGGACTCAGTCTTTTAGTTATTTAGTTCCAACTCATCAGTAATGCTTGTGTAATACAGGGCAACCCACATTTCCAAAATTACCATGATTATTAAAGCTTTAAATTGTATTACTTTATCCTTTCCAAAAAATTAGCCTGTATATAATTCTAACAACCCTGCATGGTAGAAAAGCTCTGCAATGTTTAGATACGCGGTCTTAGGCAAATTCAATAATTCATTCATTCAATAAATATGATTTCAGTGCCAGAATCAATTTCCTTGGAATTCAACTAAACATTCCTTTCTCATATAAAAATTTAGGACATTAATGTTCATTTGAATGAAAGATTTGATGGGGTATGATAACATAGATCTAATTACTACCTTAGTACCTATAACAGGTGCCCTAATAAAAGCCATTCATGAGCACAGCTATGTATAGGCAGGTTCCAGTGGTCGTGTATGGATGTGAGAGTTGGACTGTGAAGAAGGCTGAGCGCCGAAGAATTGATGCTTTTGAACTGTGGTGTTGGAGAAGGCTCTTGAGAGTCCCTTGGACTGCAAAGAGATCCAACCAGTCCATTCTGAAGGAGATCAACCCTGGGATTTCTTTGGAAGGAATGATGCTAAAGCTGAAACTCCAGTACTTTGGCCACCTCATGTGAAGAGTTGACTCATTGGAAAAGACTTTGATGCTGGGAGGGATTGGGGACAGGAGAAGAAGCGGACGAGAGAGGATGAGATCGCTGGATGGCATCACGGACTTGATGGACGCGAGTCTGAGTGAACTCCTGGAGTTGGTGATGGACAGGGAGGCCTGGCATGCTGCAATTCATGGGGTCGCAAAGAGTCAGATACGACTGAGCGACTGAACTGAGCTGAGGATGAAGGAAAGGTGTAACATATCACGCAAAAGAAATAGCTACAGACCAGCTTGTGATGGACTTTATAATAACTGACTGTGCTGAAGACTGCTTGCAGTGGTTTTAGCTGGGAAGTGGCCTGATCATACTAGAGACTGTGTGGAGAACAGATCAAAAGGTGACAGAATAGAGGTAGAAGGACCACGTAGATGACACTATGGGTGGGAAGTGATGGTGGTTTAGATATGACAAAGGAGACAAAGAGAAGGCCATAGGCACAGGGTGTGGAGTGACAGCAGCATGCACAGGGCTCCACGGGGAGCGGAAATCAGGAAATAAAGGAAATGGAAGAGTGCACCATTTGCTGAGGGAAGTAACTCTCAAGGATAGGAAGTTTGGCATTTGGTTGTTCACACATCATATTGAGATTCTTCATGAAGCTCAGAAGATAACACTAGGCAGGAGAATATGTTTGAGGCCAGTGGTAATAGGTGGTGTTCATAAATCTGTAGAAGGAAATGAGATCACCAGGAAGGAGTGCCACATGAGAACAGAGGGCTCTGAAGAACTCCACAGCGTTAAGGGTGCAGTAAAAGCCAGAAGGGGTGAAACTGAGGACCGGGGACCCAGAAGGGAAGTCACAGAAGCCATGAGGAATGATTCTAGAGGAAAGGAGTTACCTATTCTGTCGAAACCTGCTATGAGGCAAACTTAGGTGAGGATTTAGCAAATGAGGTCAGTGAAGACCTTAATAAGAACAAATTTAGAAGTCAAAGAAGCAGACCAGTTTGGAATGACCACGAGAATAAAGAGGGAATGATAAGATGGAGACATTTTCAGGAAATAGTTACTGAGACTGACTACGTGCCAGGCTCTGTTCTAGATGCTGGGGCAAGAGTAGTAAATTGCAAATCAAAAATAGAAACAAAATAACATGCCTGAAGACACTTCTGATATAGAGGAGAGACAGACAAAAAACACACAAATAGTTAAATATGCAAAATGCAGATGGAGAGAATAAAGTGGTATTAAGGGGGAGAGGAACTACTGAGTGGGGGGCAGTTGTTGCTTTATATAGGGACGTCCTCTCTCTAATGTTGGAGCCCAGACCTACAGAAAGTGAGAGACAGAGAATTTTCTGGGAACACAGGACAGGCAACAGGAGCAGCATAGACAAAAGATAATTGCAAACAGGGCATTTTGGAGAAACAACAATGAAGCCAGGTTAGCTAAAGTAACTACACAAAGTGGAAAATGCCTGGAGGTGAGGTTGGAGTGGTGATGGTGTGGGGGTGGGGCAGATCATGTCTGGCTTTGAAAATCTTTTCTTGTGACTTAGGATTTTCTTCTGAGATGGGAAGCCATTGAGGGGTTCTCAACAAATGCTGCTTCAGGAGACAGGGTGGAGGAAGGAGGGAAGGCACGCAGGTGGCTATTGCAGTGGACAGGTGAGGGATGAGAGCAGCTTGCATCAGGTGCTAGTGGTTGACAGGATGAGAAAAGGTAAAATTATGGAAATATTCTGAAGCTACAATTGATTTAATTTGCCATTAAATTGAATGCTACGGATGAGTGAGAGAAGTTAAGGATGCTGAGGCAGATGATTTAAGAAGTTAATGGTGAAGACCAGTTGAAAATAGTGGGCAGTGGCTGAATGGTGATGGGGATCAAGTTGGTAGCTCAAGAACACATCTGAATGCTAATGAGAAGACTCCACTAAGCGAGAACACTTCAAATTTCAGACAAAGAAGATATAACTCATATAGAGAGGTTTTCTCCAGGAAGGCAAAAGAGGACCTGGGTATTTGTGAGCCTTGATATCTGTAAAGCATACTTTTTTCCTTTAAAAAGCGGAAGATGGGTTTTTATGTAGGAAAACTGATTTGGATGAAATGGAAGTCCCATTTCAACATTTCAGTTTTATCTTTGTGTTATGAGGCAAGGTATTCAAGGATGAAACTGAGTAGAGGTGAAGGTTAGGTTTTATGAAAAAGGTAGAAAGTATACAAACTATATTTTAAAGCATGCAGAAGAATCTACTTAGTAGCATAGACAAGTTAGGATGCTAAGCATTTCTGAAAGCTCAGTTGAAATTTAAGATCATAGATTTATAATCATACTTTCACACAGGTATGTGGAAATGGGTGGTCACACTGAAATGAACGTGAAGGCCATTTCAAAGTGAAGTGTGAAAGTCGCTCAGTCATGTCCAACTCTTTGCAACCCATGGACTGTACCATGGGATTCTCCAGGCCAGAATGCTGGAGTGGTAGACTTTCCCTTCTTCAGGGAAGAAATAATTCAGGGAAGTGAGAGACCAGCGCGCTGAAGATGTGACAGGCGTTGTCTTTGAAGTTTTCTGGAAGCAGGGGTTGGTGGGGGGGGGGGGGGGGGGTTGCGGTCAAAGTTGAGGTGGATATTAAAACAATGAACAGGGCATATGATATTCAGTGAGAGTGACATAACATCTCCATGTTGGTAAAGGATTGGAAGGATGATATAGAAGAATTCTTTCCTTCTCAAAGGAGTATGGAATGGTCTGAAATTAGCCCCAAGGAGAAAGGGAGATAATTCCATCTCCCATCCCTATTATTAGATAAACTCTCCTTTTCTGTAGGCTACAGGAAACAGGGTTCAGATAAAATAAAAGAATAGGGACTTCCCTGGCAGTCCAGTGGTTCAGAATCCACCCTGCAATGCAGGAGATGAAGGTTTGATCCCTGGTCAGGGAACTAAGATCCCACATCCCAGGGAACAACTAAACCCATGCATCATAACTACGATTCTGCACCACAATGAAAGAGGCCACATAATGTAACAAAGATCCCGTATGCTGCAACGAAGACCTGATCAGCCAAATAAAGAAATATTAAAAAAAGGGAAAAAAAATGGACAGAGTACCTTTGCAAGATAAGCTAAGGATGAGGGAATCTGCCCACTGGGGTTGTGATTACAGAGGCATGGTGGAAGAGTTTGGGAACAGCAGGGTGTGGAAGGGAAGCCTCCATGTTGGAGAGTGGAGTGGGTGTGAAAGGTGTGTGCCTGGTGATTGGTTATGCTTACACTTCCGCAAACAATGGCAGAAGCACCCTGCTGACAGAGGAGTGTGTTCATTAGGCCTAGAAGGATCTGTCTATAAGGCCCAAACAGCTCCTCCTTTACTTCCCACCCTGCTGGTATCAGAAGCTTCGGTGAGTGTAATTTTGGACAGCAGCAATGAGAGAGCTCAAAACAGGTGGTTCTTTCCTGGGGGGCAGTTGACTGTTGGTCACAGCAGGAGCTGCAGCTTCCTCTTCCTAGACCAGTTGGGCTGGTGTAAGGAAATCAACCCTGCATATTCACTGGAAGGACTGATGTTGAAGCTGAAGCTCCAATACTTTGGCCACCTGATTCGAAGAGCCAACTCTTTGGAAAAAACCCTGATGCTGGGAAAGACTGAGGGCAAAAGGAGAGGGGATGACAGAGGATGAGATGGTTGGATGGCATCATTGACTCAATGGACATGAGTTTGAGCAAACTCTGGGAGATAGTGAAGGACAGGGAAGCCTGGAGTGCTGCCATCCATGGGGTTTCAAAGAGGTGGACCTGACTGAGCGGCTCAACAACAACAACAACAACAACAACAACGTGGACAATGAAGCCCTCAGATAAAAACTACCACTAAATCACTCTAAGTTCAAGAAACACTGTCAGGCTAACAGCACAGAGGCCAGTGTAAGTTGCAAAGTTGCCTCTCTTTGGAAGTACTTCTGCCTAAAAAGGTCACAGCCAAGGCACTCTCAGCGATGACGGGTATTCTGGTAGCTCATCAAGTACCCTCCTCTGCAGGCTCCTGCTGCTGCCATGTTCCCTCTCCTTGTAAGTCAAGAGCATCTGCCTTCTTGAGGAAAACTCACATGAAACAGAACACAGATTCAAAGGAAAATGTTTCCCTGAAAATAGTTGCATTTTGCACTTCTCAGATCAAAAATCATAAGAAAAATGAATTGTGTCAATCACTGGGAGAGGCAGACTAAAGTGTACATTTTAACCAAGTTTGCCCATTCCAGTACAGAAAGTTCCCTACATATAAACCTTCAAATTGCAGTTTTCAAAGATGCAAGCATGTGTTCACATGTCTAATCATGTAAGTTACATGTGTTTGGCATACGTTGTCACATCTGTACATCCTCTACAAGTGGTTGTGCTTTGGGGTACCATACTGTATAGTACTGTATAGAGTACAATGGCACAATATCTTTATTTCAAGCCTAGGATGTTCAAAGCACTGGGGATGTAGCTGGTACTGCTAAGAAGTGCCACCTGTTATAATGTACTACTGTACTTTTCAAGGTACTGTAAGATTAAAAATGCTTTATTTTTTGTGTCTGTTTTTATGTATTATTTGTGTGTAAAGTATTATAAACTTAGCACAGTACTATATAGTCAATTGTGTTAGTTGGATACCTAGGCTATTGTTGCTGGACTTAGGAACAAACTGGACTTACAAATGCACTCTCAGAACAGAATTCATTTGTATGTAGGGGGCTTGCTATAGTTGCAAGAGGGAAAGCACCTTCCTCACTCCCTCTACCCTGCAGTGAAGGGCCAGCAATACAGCAGCCTACGGTTAGGACAGGAAACACTCAGCATAAGATCTATACATTCTCTCCCTCAGTTGCCTGCTCCTCATGGGCTTGTTCAATGGAAGCCCTACAGAATATGTAACATTTGGATTTAGACTTCACAGCAGTGGGGACAGATGAGAAAAGAAATGAATAGTGAACTTTTCTACTCCTTGCATTCACAGACAGAAATATGCTCTAAGTTCTGAATTTGGAATGATGGGTATGGCAGTCAGGGGAGAGACAGTGAGGGCCTGAAGGTAGGGGTTGTGGATTGTTCTTGGAATTAGAGGGTGAATAGGAAAGAAAAGAAAAGAGAGAGAAAGAAAGAAAGCTTCTGGTTATATTTGCAGGATTGATACAGAGGCCAGGGATGCTTTCCTGGAACTGGGTTCTAGAAATTGAGTTCTATCTGTATTGCACACAGTTTTTTAAACTGAGTCTCAGAAAGAGGAGTGATCAGGAAACAGTGATAATTAATTGACTTACAGTGCAACAGTGACCCAAGAACCTTAAGCAGAACAATATAGCTTACTCAAATATTCCTCACTTTCAGTAAGGAAAACAAAATGAGAGAAGGTGGGGTGATTACCTACTATCACCTTATTATGGCTCAGTGGTAAAGAATCTGCCTGCCTCTGCAGGAGACGCAAGAGACCTGGGTTCAATCCCTGGGTCAGGAAGATGCCTTGGAGGAGGAAATGGCAACCCACTCCAGTATCCTTGCCTGGGAAATCCTATGGACAGGGGAGCCTAGCGGGCTACGATCCATGGGGTCACAAAGAGCCAGACACAACTGAGCACACACGCATGCAGGCATCACTTCATTAATGCTTCATTAAGATGGATTTTAGCAGGTCATAACAAGCAAGGGCGCTCCAGAAAAACATTCATTTCTGCTTTACTGACTATGCCAAAGCCTTTGACTGTGTGGATCACAAGAAACTGTGGAAAATTCTGAAAGAGATGGGAATACCAGACCACCTGACCTGCCTCTTGAGAAATCTGTATGCGGGTCAGGAAGCAACAGTTAGAACTGGACATGGAACAACAGACTGGTTCCAAATAGGAAAAGGAGTATGTCAAGGCTGTATATTGTCACCCTGCTTATTTAACTTCTATGCAGAGTACATCATGAAAAATGCTGGGCTGGAAGAAGCACAAGCTGGAATCAAGATTGCCGGAAGAAATATCAATAACCTCAGATATGCAGATGACACCACCCTTATGGCAGAAAGTGAAGAGGAACTAAAAGCCTCTTGATGAGAGTGAAAGAGGAGAGTGAGAAAGTTGGCTTAAAGCTCAGCATTCATAAGCTCATGGCATCTGGTCCCATCACTTCATGGGAAATAGATGGGGAAACAGTGGAAACAGTGTCAGACTTTCTTTTTCTGGGCTCCAAAATCACTGCAGATGGTGACTGCAGCCATGAAATTAAAAGACGCTTACTCCTTGGAAGAAAAGTTATGACCAACCTAAATAACATATTGAAAAGCAGAGACATTACTTTGCCAACAAAGGTCTGTCTAGTCAATGCTATGGTTTTTCCAGTGGTCATGTATGGATGTGAGATTTGGACTATGAAGAAAGCTGAGCGCCAAAGAATTAATGCTTTTGAACTGTGGTGTTGGAGAAGACTCCTGAGAGTCCCTTGGACTGCAAGGAGATCCAACCAGTCCATTCTGAAGGAGATCAGCCCTGGGATTTCTTTGGAAGGAATGATGCTGAAGCTGAAACTCCAGTACTTTGGTGACCTCATGCGAAGAGTTGACTCATTGGAAAAGACTCTGATGCTGGGAGGGATTGGGGGCAGGAGGAAAAGGGGATTTCAGAGGATGAGATGGCTGGATGGCATCACTGACTCGATGGACGTGAATCTGAGTGAACTCCGGGAGTTGGTGATGGACAGGGAGGCCTGGCATGCTGCTATTCATGGGGTCACAAAGAGTCGGACACGACTGAGTGACTGAACTGAACTGAACCTTACTATGACAGAGTACTATATTAAAAATACTTTTAGAATTCAAAGTAAATTAACAAAAGGTTAAAAAGGCCAATGATTAATGAAATTGATTAATAAAAATGTAATGTTCCAATCATATTCTTGGACTGAGCATTTTAAAGATATTTCTCAATTATATTCATGAATCTAGGGCATAGGGTCTGGCTTTCAGCTACCAGAGTTCAAATTCTGACATTGACACTTATCTGTGACTTTGGGCAAGCTGCTTAACCTAAATTTCAATTTCCTCATCTGTAAAATGGGACTAATGAGAAGAGTGATTCCAGAAGAGTTGTCATGGTGATTACATAACTAATGTGGATTAAATACATGTCTGGCACAGAGTAAGTGCTTAAAAAATAGTTTAACTATTAGGAAAAATGAGAGAAAGTGAATCTTAGTCTGTGAGATGAGTGTCAGTAGAATGTAGGTTAGGACAGAAAGTGATAGGGCCCTACGTAAAGATGAATGTCCAAGGTGAAGTGTGGACTCTGTGATATATGCCACTCTCAGAACAGACATGAAAATGATTTTTTGCTCAAAAATCAGGGGCAAAGTGCCATTCAAAGCACATTCATGCCTTTCTTCTATAATATTATATATATCCTTTGCTCAAGTATATGGTCCATTGTTCCATCAGACTTCACTTACAAAACACATTCAAAGATTAAATGATCATGTTTCAAGACAGCAATAGTAGACACAACACTAACTGTGGGATTCTTCTGAGGCCCTGCTCTCACTGTTCCATAATAAAAAGTGAATGGTTAGAAATGGAGTCCATTAAGTAGAATGAATTAATTGGGACTTTTCAGATCTACTTGAATGAGTCAGAGGCCCAGACGTTTTTCTGCTGAACAGACCATCTAGAGCATGCTTTTCATTTAGGTGACTACAGCTGGGTTATCAACCAGTTTCACTTTGTTATGTGTGCAGAACCTACTCATACACACACAGATTCCCAGAGAAAAATATATACCAGGTTATATAGTAAATTTCACCACAATAAAGGTGCCAAATACAACCTTAAAACTAGATAAAACTTCTCAAGGAGAACCTTGGGTCTAAACTGTGCTCATCACCAACAAACTGGATTAATAGGATGAACTCATAAGATTTGTCTGCCTAAGCCATATGGACTCTTGATTGGTAATTTGGAAACTTTATCAACTAATGGATTAGAATTCAAAGGAAATGCTTCAGGGACTGGCTGGTGATAATTTGGTCAAAAGAGACAATTAATCTTGGACAAGGTTATCTATTGGGTTGGAGTGGATTGTTTCAGTTATCCTACTGCCCAGCTCATAATCAGTAGGGCAGAGAAAGCCAGTCTACACAGACTAAATGGACAGGAACAGATGAAGAGTGAGTTAATAGCAAAGTAATTAGGAACAAAGCCAAAACAGGACCCACAGGTGCCCAATGTTAAAGAGAGGTAAAGAGAAGTGCTGATATTCTGAAAAGGGACAAGTTGGAACAGTTATTCATCAGCAAGTATTTTTAGACTGGGATTGAGGAGGAAGGTCTCAAAGAAAAGATTAGCCCCAAAGCTGAATTTGCTTATGGGTGGTGTAAAATATGTGCAAAGTCCCCCTCCCCTTTCATTCAGTAATTAACATTGGACTTCTGTTGTTTTCCAACGTGGCTGCTAATTTTTGAAAAGTAATCATTTTACAAGTGAGAACTTGAAACAGAGTCTGCCTGATGCTTAGGAGAAAAGTTAAAGAGTATTAGAGTATTAGGAGTCTTTGGGTATTAGATGATTTTTTGATCAGGCCAGGTGGTACAAAACAGATCTGATTCCAGTTCCACTTCTGCTATTTACTCTGTGTGACTTTTATTACATTTTACTTCCTCACTGGCCTTCAAGGTACTTCTTTGTCAAATGAAATGACTGGACAATTTCCAAGTTTCTTCTACAAACATTCTGTGATCCGTCTCTCAAAAGGACTTCACAAGGCAGTGGAAGAATAAATAGCAACTAGAACTTACTCTGAAGAAAAGCTATTATCTGTGACCACATTAAGTCACCTCTACCTATATTTTATCCTGTCACACTTTTCCCATCCAGCTTCACAATCTTCACCTATAGCAGTGAAAATATGTTACTCTCAAATACTGTAATTCAGCCTATAAGTTTGACGTTGAATAGTTGCTCAGTTGTTTCTGACTCTTTGCAACCCCATAAACTGAAGAATTGGAGAAGGCAATGGCACCCCACTCCAGTACTCTTGCCTGGAAAATCCCATGGACAGAGGAGCATGGTGGGCTGCAGTCCATGGGGTCACTAGGAGTCAAACATGACTGAGCAACTTCACTTTCACTTTTCACTTTCATGCACTGGAGAAGGCAATGGCAATCCACTCCAGTGTTCTTGCCTGGAGAATCCCAGGGACAGAGGAGCCTAGTGGGCTGCCATCTCTGGGGTCTCACAGAGTTGGACACGACTGAAGCGACTTAGCAGCAGTAGCAGCAGAAACTGCAGAATGCCAGGCTTCCCTGTCCTTCACTGTCTTTCCGAGTTTGTTCAAACTCATGTCCATTGAGTTGATGATACCATCAAACCACCTCATCCTGTGTTGCCCCCTTCTCCTTCTGCCCTTAATCTTTCCCAGAATCAGGGTCTTTTCCAATAAGTTGGCTCTTTGCATCAGGTGGCCAAAGTATTGGAGCTTCAGCTTCAGCATCAGTCCTTTCAAAGAATATTCAGGGTAAATTTCCTTATGGATGGACTGGCTCGGTCTCCTTGCAGTCCAAGGGACTCTTAAGAGTCTTCTCCAGAACCATAGTTTGAAAGCAACAGTTCTTCAATGCTCCGCCTTCTTTATGGCCCAACTCTCACAGCCTTACATGACTACTGGAGAATTATAGCTTTGACTATACAGACTTTTATTGGCAAAGTGATGTCTCTGCTTTTTAATGTGCTATCTAGGTTTGTCATTGCTTTTCCTCAAAGGAGCAAGCGTCTTTTAATTTCATGGCTGCAGTCACTGTCGATAGTGATTTTGGAGCCCAAGAAAATAAAGTCTGTCACAGCTTCCAAATGTTTGATGACACAATTTATTTCTCCAAATTAAGATAAAATGAGATCAAACTCACAGAGGAAGTTTAGAAAATGGTTGCCAACCCTCTTCTTTGGACTTTCATGTCTGAAGGAGAGGCTGACTTTCCAATCAGTCTGTTGTAGTTTCTGACCTCATGGTTTTTCATATCCAGAAAGCATCATGGAAGAATTTGGCTAACAATGTCCAGTAATGCAGGCTTTCCTAGGTGGCTCAGATAGTAAAGAATCTGCCTGCAATGCAGGAGACCCAGGTTCAATCCCTGGGTCAGGAAGATCCCCTGGGGGGAATGGCAACCTACTCCAGTATGCCTGCCTGGAGAATCCCTTAGACAGAGGAGCCTAACAGACTATGGTCCATAGGGTTGCAAAGAGTTGGACATGACTAAGTTTTCACTAGACCAGACTCCATTAATGATTTTTCAAGGGAAGAAGAGATTGGAAGTGACTTTACTTTTTGGTGCTGACTTCAACCCAGAAATACCCTTATTGGTTCTAGAAGTCAGCTCTTTCAGTTTACTGTCATTCTTTCTCTGAAAATCAGGAAAGTTTCCTTTTTTCTCCTGTGAAACACAGGGGGTGATTCTGGATATATCTATTGTCTGGGCCATGAGGCTTTACTAGACTTGCTTTCATGGATATTTACCTATATTATTTTGTTTTGTTTTGTTTTGTTTTCTAAGACATTTCACTTTATTTAAAAGAAGCCAATATACAGGATATAAAGGGCATGATATTTACAACAATACAGTAAACAGGTTGGTTTCCGGTAGGGTCAGTAGTCTTTCAATGAGTATAAACCCCCCCTTCCCCTTGACGCTAAACCCAGCTGGCAGACAAACAGCAACAGTGGGGTGGGATGGGACTTCAGGATATAAAGTCTCCCTGGATGGGGCTAAAAATAAGGTAGATGCGAAAATGTCCACGAAGGAGTCTATGGGCGGAGGGTGCCTTTACCTCACTGCTTTGATGGCTTGGCAGGGGGAATGGTGAGGGGTTTGCCCGAGCCTAACACACAGCCCACCCCGAGCCTGGAAGTCTTCCACTCATTTCTCAGCTGTCTCCCAAATACAGCTGACTTGGCAATGGATCGTGGCCGACCAGAGTCGAAGCAACTAATCAGAGCCCACCCTCTGAAGCAGAGCTTGCCCCCCGCCCAGCACCCCCTTTCCCTCCCACCACCCTACTCCATTCTGAATTCCCCACTGCCCAGCCACTACCACAAATGCCCGCCCCCCAGCCTTCCAATGGCCAGGGAGCTGGGGGATCAAGGGACAGAGAAATGGGGTGAGGGGTGACCTTTGCGCTGCTGAAGCCGCCCATGGGTATGGATGAGCAGGTGGTGAGGATGAGGAGAAAAGGTGAGGGGTACTGATTATATTAAATCCAGCAGCAACATGCATCTTGTCCACAGAAAAATGCTGGGCTACCATAACTGCCTACCCTAGATTTTAAAAAAACCTTTCCTTTCATAAAAATAGATGAGAGTCTCTTGCTTTATAAATAGATTACATTTAGCTTAAGTTATACCTTATATGACCCCCTGCCCCACACCCTCTCCCCCCATCCCAAGCCAAAGATTCTCCAGGTCATCTGAGCTCCATCCACGGAGCTAAGTCCATGATGGACAGGCCAGTCAGAGACCTCTAGACATATTGCCACAAGAAAACAAAATGTGTTTACTTGTCAATCATTTTTTTCCCTGTTCAGAATCTCAGAAGTGTGTGTGCATGTGTGTTCCACAATCAGGGAGCCCAAAAGAAGCTACTCGCCCTGCCCCTCCCCAGTCCTCTCTTTTTATAAACCTCCCCCAAAATAGGAGAGCAAAAGAGGGCAGCACAGGAGAACCATCTGAGAACAATTCTGAAACACCAATGTCAGTATGACACTGGGCTGAGGAATAGAAAACCACAATTAAGTATTTACATCTTTACAAAGGATGGACCAGTTGGTCCCAACTGGACCTGGTGCTGCCCCAGCGAGTGTTGGGGTCTACCTAAGAAGTTTGCAATGTGGTTCCAGAAGTTTCTTATAAAAATAAATGAGTTACTTTAAAAAACTAAGAAGTTGGGGGACACCGACTGCTTGGGGGTTGTGTAGCTAGTTAGCATGCCAGAGTCTCATTTGTTATCAGAATTAACCAGACAATTCCTCCACCTTCTAAGAACGGCCATGCACCACCACCTACGGAATTGAGAAAGAGTTATCAATCTGTCAATCCTGTCCATGTCCGGTCTGGATGTGGTTTCCCATATTTATATGATCTAGCCATCCCAATCCTGGGCATATGTCTGGAGAAGATGAAAACATTACATTGAGCATTCCAATGTTCACAGCAGCACTATTTATAATAGCCAAGACATGGAAGCAAGAAGTGTCCATTGATAGATGAATGGATAGAGAAGATGTGGTGTGTATATATTTATACACACACACACACACACACACACACACACACACACACAAAATGGAATACTACTCAGCTATAAAAAAGAATGAAATATTGTCATTTGCAATAACACAGATGGACCTAGGGAATATCATACTAAGTGAAGTAAATCAGAGAAAGACAAGTATATTAATCTAAAAAATAAATACAGATGATCTATTTATAAAACAGAAAACAGACTCACTGACCTAGAAAACAAACTTATGGTTACTAAAGGGGAAAAGGAGGGGGAAGGCAAATATTAGACGTATTGAATTCATACACTACCATATATAAAATAGATAAGTACCAAAACTGAGAACAATATTCAATATCTTGTAATAACTTATAACGTAAATAATACGAATATATATATATAAAACAATCACTTTGCTGTATACCTGAAGCTAACATAATATTGTAAATCAACTATAACTTCAATCAAAATAAATTAAAATTAAAAAAAAATAAAAATAAAAAATGAGTTACTTGAAGAGATAACTCCATATCCTATTAAAATCCTTTATCCTTTATGCCTAATTAACAAAAGGCTGCAGTGAGACAAAATAAGAATTAATATTTAGCTCAATACAACAAATACTTGCTGAAATTCTGCCCTCTGTAAGCAACTTACCTATGTGTGGGAGATCCCAATATGAAACCAATTCTGGCTTCTAGAAAGGTCACAAATGATGCTACATCAGTGGGAAAATATATGACTCAAAAAAAGGCCTGTCTTGGAAACTGTGATGAGTTATAAAAGGAGAGCAAAGCACAGTTGTATTTGAGGGGAAAGAGGTGTGGTGGGGTTCTTTAGGAATGTTTAGATCTCATCTTGACTTAGAGCCTGAGTAGAACTTCAACCGGAGAAGGCAATGGCACCCCACTCCAGTACTCTTGTCTGGAAAACCCCATGGATGGAAGAGCCTGGTGGGCTTCTGTCTATGGGGTCGCACAGAGTCAGACACAACTGAGTGACTTCCCTTTCACTTTTCACTTTCATGCATTGGAGAAGGAAATGGCAACCCACTCCAGTGTTCTTGCCTGGAGAATCCCAGGGACGGGGGAGCCTGGTGGGCTGCCGTCTATGGGGTCGCACAGAGTTGGACACGACTGAAACGACTTAGCAGCAGCAGCAGCAGAACTTCAACAGTGAAAGAAGTAAATGAAAAACTAATAATAATATTTAATGTTTTCTGAATATTTACTGGATAGTATTGATGTTTCTCATTTTAGGTAAGAAAACTTGATGGAAGTATTCCACCTGTAGCATTTCAGAATAAACTTTGAAGGCAGTTTTGGCTTCAAGGCCTGAATTTATAATATTTGGAGGTACAAACTAAATACATATTGAGTATCTGGATAATGTTTGAGCAAGGTCCATTGTGTCCAGTGTGGTTGCTGCATCTGTGAGAGAAAGAATATGGAAGATGGAGAAATCATTTAGTCCAGATTTCAGAAGGATCTGACTTCTGGACAATAACCAACACTACACTATTGAATAAGAGAGTCCTTGACTGTGTATCTTGGAGGGGGTGGTGAGAAAGACTTTTACTATGGAACACCATTACATATTAAGACATGTGGGTGTCTGAGGTAGGCTAATAACTGAATACAACTTCAGAATAATTTGCTTTTAAACATTTATATTCAGTAATTATATCCAGCATTTAAAGGAGAGGCAGATCACTGCGTGGAGAATGTTGGGTAAAAGGAAACCACAGAGGAGGTAGGTGGCCTTGCACATATTTTTCTGAGTTCTGGTTTCATGCTTGCGTGTAAAAGAAAGAAAAAGAAAATCTTTCCATTCATTTGAAAAAGAAAGGAAAAAACCTTATGAGATTCTTACTGGCGTCAATCATTATCCATTCACGTCTTTAAAAGGTCTCATTCCTCCTCCAAGGCTCTTGGTAGTACACTAGACATTTGTCACATTTTCTGGCTAATGCTTTCCCAACACCACCCCAAGGGAGGAGCCAAAGAAGTGGCTCTTTCAGCTGCCTTGCCCCTGGAATTCAGAAATATGACTTGGACTTCTACTAGCTAGATGCATCTTTGCAATACTGTGGTAAAAAGTAAGCAGTAGCAAAAGCAAGAACTGGACAGAATTCATTGTCCTGTTGTTGTTGACGCTGTCTTCGCAAGGTTTAAGAATGTGTCCATCATTTGGGGTCTGTGCAGGCAGCAACTCTGGTTGCAGAAACAGAGATCCCGACGTACAGTCACAGTAGCGCACACGCTGTCATCTAGTCTATAGCGGCCTCAGCTACCGTTTCCTGCCCAATGTGGTTTTAAAGCATTGCTGTGAACACAGTCTCTAGCTTGCTTTCAATGGTTCTGTGATCTTCTCATTATCTTTTTAATAAATTCCTTGTCTGCTCAGTCTTTTCTGAGTTAGCTTCTGTTGCTTAGAACTATACTCCTCATCTGATACCCAATCTCCTTTCCTTTCTGATAAGCTCAATTTTCTCCATATTGTTACATATCTAGTGATGGTTTCATTCCTCAACTGATGGTCTGGCAGCTGATATGGATGAGTGCCTCAGACAGCTGTTGTGATGGTCTGCTACTGAATCTGAAACTGAATGTTGGACAGAACAACTCCAGGAGGGAAGCCAGAAAGTGGCACACAAGCATAGATCATGGTATGGCATAAAAACAGGGACAGAGAGCACTAAAATGAAGCACTCTGTATCTGAAAAACTGTTGTTGTATAGTCACTAAGTCATGTCCAGCTCTTTTGTGATCCCATGGACTACAGTCTGTAAGGCTCCTCTGTCCATGGGATTTCCCAGGCAAGAACACTGGAATGGGTTGTGATTATCTTTTCCAGGGGATCTTCCCAACCAAGGGATTGAACCTGCATCCCCTGCATTGGCAGGCAGCTTCTTTACTGGATTACGTTATTTTAATGACATTAATTCTTTGACTACTTCAAGAATGCATCAAGCTAACTTTTGTTTGTGTATCTACATGAGTTTGTAATTTTGCTAAAATTTAATAACACCAGGGAAGCTCAGGGCTGAAAAATAATTAGGCTCCAATTCACATCCTATCTTGGATCAACTTTGAGTTCCAGCTATAGTAACAGTTGAATTTTTAGTTGCCCCCCATCTCTGAGTTCCCATAACACAGAGCGCAGATCTTTATTATAACATGTCACATGCTATACTACAATTATTGATTCACTCATCTGTATTTCCCACTAGTCAGTCTAAAGCCAGGACCATGACATTCTTTTTTGTGTGTACCTATTAGTTACTGTTGAACTGCATAGGAAACCTAATAAAAAGCAACTCTCATTCCTACTCCTCAAATTCTGTATGAATTGGTAGATAAAGCAGTAACAGCAAACAGTGAGATAGCATTTTCCCAAGCACTTGGTACTAACTGTTCTCATCTATAACAATCCTGTGTAAGTTAGTACAGGTATTTTCCCTATTTTACACGTGACAAAACTGAGAAAGAGGTTAAGTAGTTGGACAAAGATCATCTAACTTACAAATGGAAGTCTTTCCAGCGTCTACAGCAAGGCAGTGAAAGATTAAAATGTTAACTTTTCCATTATACAGCTGAATGAGATTCCAGCTTAAGTGAAAAGCAACAGTGAACTTTATAATACTGTACCCTCATCTCAAACAGCAAAAGAAAACTGCAGGCCCCCCCAAAGGAAGCCTCAAGCACTAAGCTGAGCACATGGCCAGGAGCAGACAAGAACACACTTTCTCTGAAGGCCGAGAGAGAGTTCAAAAAGAGAGCGAGAGACGGAGCATCCCCAGTCCCCCTCCCTATCAAGCCAACCTGATATTTCATTCCATCTGCCTTAGAGAGGAACAAACAAGATGAGAGGAGCAAAGCCATGAGGTTATGATCGATGTCTCTTCTCTCGGAAACGTGAACCAGGATAAACGACGCTTTCTAATCAGCATTCCTAAGATTTTGGTTCTCTTAACTCCTTTGGCTTAATCCTAAATACACAGCCAACAATGGCATGATTATCTCAGTGGGGGAGAGGGTGGCAGCCCATTGGGGTGGTTTGATTCTACCTTCATAAAGCTCTCCCTTACACCAATCAAATCACTCCTGCATTAAGGACCCTCCTGAGGTTGCAGATGACAGCGTAGACTGTTCCCCATTGAAATGGGTCATTAATTAAACTAATTCTGAAACCATGGTAACCGCGTGAAATTTCTGCCTTATTTTTGACCAGTTTTGAATTATGTTCAAGTACATTACCTAATATTACTCATTGGGAAACTTCAACCAATTATAAAATTCCCAATACCTGAATATAAACTCCCTCCCAGGATCAAATTCCTTGGGAGAAAATAAAGGTCATAGATTAGAGTCCCTTGAAAATTCAAGCACAACAAAGGTGAAAGCAATTAAATTCCAAAGTTAGATATTGTTCTTGGGTATGAAAAGACCAAAGAAAGTGAAGTCTTTTTTGTATTCTGCTTTGTCTTCATTGAAGGTGTTCTCTCAATGACCAAAAGGAATTGGGTTCCTTCAGAAGCTACAACCTAGACTGTTCATCACTAGAATGCAGGCAGTTCCTTTGGACCTTACAAGTTGAATTCAGTTCAGTTCAGTTCATTCACTCAGACGTGTCTGACCCCTTGTGATTTCATGGACTGCAGCACGCCAGCCCTGCCTGTCCATCACCAACTCCCAGAGTTTACTCAAATTCATGTCCATTGAGTCAGTGGTGCCATCTAACCATCTCATCCTCTGTTGTCTCCTTCTCTTTCAGCTTTCAATCTTTCCCAGTATCAGGGTCTTTCCCAATAAGTCAGTTCTTCGCATCAGGTGGCCTAAGTATTGAAGTTTCAGCTTCACCATCAGTCACTGCAATGAATATTTAGGACTGATTTCCTTTAGGATGGACTGGTTGGATTAGTTCCATATAAAATCTTTAATGTACCTCACTCCTTAAAGAGTTCAGAGATCTATTAGAACACAACATATTATTTCAGAAGTGCTTCAAACATAAAAACAATGGCAATTCTCAGTCCTCAAGTCCTCATCTCAGGCAAAGAAACTTATAACTTAGGGCTGCCAGAGAATAGCAAATAGCAAAGATTTGATGGTATTTGAAAGAATTGGGATTGTTGGGAACTTTTAAATTTTAGCTCCAAATGATGTCAATTAGGCTGATTTAAGAAGGCCATCACCTTTCAATTTAAATTCAGTTGGAAGGTCTTTTTAAAGAAAGCTTATTTGGGCTTGGTGCTTTACCATATCTGAGAAGGAGCTCCACTTAAGGGTTCTGTCACCCAGAAAGTGCCATTTGATTTAGTATTTCTTCTGGGGTTTAGAAATTTGCAGTCCAATCATCAAGTCCTTTTTGAGGTACCATTCTTCCCCATTCACTGTATTTAAACTTTACTAATTTCCATTTCTCCTTTGGACTTCCCTAGTAGCTCAGTGGATAAAGAATCTACCTGCAATGCAGGAGACATAGGAGACTCAGGTTCGATCCCTGGGTCAGAAAGATCCCCTGGAGTAGGAAATGGCAACCCACTCCAGTATTCTTGCCTGAAAAAATCCCACGGACAGAGGAGCCTGGTGGGCTACAGTCCAAAGGGTCAAGAAAAGTTGTACATGACTGAGTGACTAAGCATACATGCATATTTCTCCTTAATCCCTGAGTCCTATTGAGCATAACTTGTTCTAGAAGCATATTTTATACTAAGAATGCAGGCAGGCATTCTTGCCTCTATACCTCAGTGTCTCTTAGCCAAGTCCCTTGTGGAATTGATTAGGCCTATGAAATCGCCTCCAAGTTTTTCCCTTTCTTTACCTAGGTCTTAGCAGGACCAGTACTCTGGAGCAAAGCCTTGATTGCTTCTGAAACTTGTATGTGGATGAAAATCTCTGACATGTGCTCTCCAAACACAGAAAAATGCAGCAATAGCTTAGTGATTAACTAGTCCTGAACCAATCTGAAGTCAGTTTGTGTGTCTGGGAGGGGGTGAGGGTAGTGATATTCCAGGCTTTCAATAAGCCTCAGGAATACAGAATTCTTTCCATAGTCCTGAAAATGGAATGGAATCTGGAAGTAGCAAATCGAGGTCAAGCTAACATTTTACCGCCTGAGTCATACCAGTGCTCTGTATGCAGACCCCAGCCACCTTAACGTTTGTGTTGTTGTTGTTGTTTAGGAGTGGCAGATATTCTATCCACTAAGGCCTAAAATGATCTTGCAACACCAGGCCAAGCTTATCTTGAGTAACTTGAAATTAAACCATGTAGCCTGTGTCCTAAGACCCGCCCCCCCCCCCCCCCCCGCACCGTTGAGCTGAGAACCTTGGCAGGACTGGCTCCACAACTTGTAAGGCGAAGCAAAACATGAAAATGTGAATCCTTTGTTCAAAATTTAAAAATTTCAAGACCATGACAGCAAAATATTAACCCTAACTAACATGGGCTCCTCAAGGAGAGGAACATGTACAACTGCACTCCCTTTATACCCGTGACCTGAGCCCTGCACTGCGGGGGCTCAAAAGCTGTTTGTAGACCTGGCACCATTTGCCTGACTTCAGCCAAATTTGTAAATAAAGCTGATGCAAAACTTTACATCAGTGTGAGGCAAGTTTGGTTTCATAAAACTGAGCCTTTATATTAGAGAAATTGACAATACCTCTCATAAGCATGGAGGGCAAACCACAGACTGGTCACCATTAGAACAGAGCTCTTACTGTTAAGTTGAATACATAACCAAGAACTGACCAGATTCCAAAAAGAAAGAATAAGAAGGGGCTGAGTCATGCCAGATTCCTCTTAAAAGTCTTCAATAAAGTAGGTCACTGCCCACATTTACTCCCTAACTGAAGAAGATGGGGGAGGGGTGTAGGTGGCCAAGGGGGTTAGAGACAACAAGCAGCATCTCTTCGCATAGACTCCTGAAGCTCGAAAAGGGAGATGCCCAACCCAGCCTCTAGGATCCCTAGACAACAATTACTATGATGTCTGTTGTGCAGAGGTATTTAATAAATATTTGTTTAAAGAGCAAACATCCATGAATCCTGCACGCGTATGGTGGCCCATGTTAGAATTCCAGTGAGACCTCTTTTATTGTCCAGAGAACAGAATACTTCATCTCTTATGTTGTCGTTCAGTCGCTAAGTCATGTCTGACTCTTTGCAACCCCATGGACTGCAGCACACCAGGCCTCTCTGTCCCTCACTATCTCCCAGAGGTTGCCCAAGTTCATGTCCGTTGATTTAGTGATGCTTTCCAACCATCTCATCCTCTGCTACCCTCTTTCTTCTTTTGCTTTCAATCTTTCCCAGCATCAGTGTCTTTTTCAGTGCACTGGCTGTTCACATCAAGTGTAAAGTATTAGAGCTTCAGCTTGAACATCAGTCCTTCCAATAAGTACTCAGGGTTGATTTCCTTTAGGATTGACTGGTTTGATCTCCTTGTCGTCCAAGGGACCCTCAAGAGTCTTCTCCAGCACCACAATTGTAAAGCATCTCTTAGCAGCAGAGTAATAGCAACACAATTTACTGTATATGTTATATAGTCCTTCCTTCCATTCTTGCATGGGTTTCCCTATCTTGGCTTGCTTGACAGAAGCTTTCTCTAAACCCTGTCGGTCAGTGTGCAGGATAGAGTTCTGGACATAGTATGAAGGAAACTTAGCTGAGTCTAGGCTTTGCATCTGATTTACCCATGAACATAGACAATTGGCTAACCTCTTAGCTTTCTGCTTTAAAGTGAAGGGGTTGAATCAGATATACCGTTTTCAACATTTCACCTCCCCAGAAGTACCTCAGTCTAAAGCCCAGGATCTCCAAGTAAAAAGAATAGCAGCTCTGTTTTTCTTGCAAAAGATGTATGTTTACAGCATTCTGTATTAGGTTGAATATTTAAAATAGATCCTCAGAGACCCATTAAAAATGTTTGCTGTTAGATAAAGGAGAGAGAAGATTTACTATAATGATACATGACAAGATAATTCCTCATGTTGAAAAAGGTCATGGATAAATTATCCCTGGTAAGTAATATTTTTAATATATAGCACATCATGCTTAATGGAGGTTGAATGAAAATTAGCTCTTGGTAATTGTTATAAAATCCCACCAATCCACACAGACAACCTCTGCAACCCAACAGCAGCATTCATAGCACTGATGGACAGTCAGTACATGGAATGGTGAAGCTCTACAATCCCAGAGTCCTGAGTGGTGGAGTTGTGATGGAGAGAGGTCAGTCCATATGGCTGTTAGGACTCTTCCCTGAACTCAGGGCGCACTCAGGATAAAGTTATGAGCTAGGTGAAGTTTTATCTTTGGAACCATACCACGTGTCCCATGAATAACTCTTCCTGACCATTTTCCATGTGACATACTTCTTTCATACTTCTTTCATCCATGAGTATAAGGAACTAAGTACTGTCCCTAGAATAGCATGGTACACTCCAGGGCACAATTTACAACAAGAGAATGAGAAGTGAATGTAGCATGTTCTTTGGGCTTTGTATCTTATTTTGCGCAGAGAATTCTGCCTGCTTGTTACTTTGTAAAAGCTGGGGAGCAGAAAAGAACAGCCTACCTCCTGCATTCAAATAAGAAAGGGAATAATGTATCAGGTTACTATGTCTATTAATGGTCTTGGTAGGGAGGAGCATTGTCAGTAAGCTTGGCTGCAAAAGAATCTCTTTTGTTTCCTCCTCATAAAACAGAAGAGATCTTGAATCTATATTCTAGCATTTGAAAACTTAAAAGCAAAAGAATTCATTCACACCAAACTAAGAAATCAATGTGGGCAATATTTAATTATTAATGTCATTTTGAGGAGAAAATAAAAGGACTTTGCTGAAAACTTTTCTGTCCAGTTTCCCTTATATTTTCCAAATGTTCCTTATTTCCTTATGAAAAGATCCAATTAATTTGGAGCCTGAGAACAAGTTGGAAATCTCCCATAATATTTCCCAATACATTTGCTAACATAGAAACACACCTTCAATTTCTCCCTGGGATGGTTTTGTTATTGAATTTCTCATCTACAGTGACTTCCTCTTCCCTGTCACAGAGTCACAAAATAGACCAAGGATTTCAATAACCTTATTACTAAACCTGTTAGCCTTGACAGCATTTATCATGTCTTTTACATTAGTTGATAGGAGCAAAGCTACATCCCAGGTAACTAGACCCAAGGTATTCAGACAAATAGGCAAATGATTATGGGTCTATACTCTCTTTCTGATTCATCTTTCCCTGCCACCAGGCTTTGCATTATCCTGGTCACAAACTCTGGTTCTGGCTATTTTTTTGTTCCCAACTCAACTTGGGCATTTAGCTGATTTTTTTCTATGTTAACTCCAGTTCTTCTCGTGAGTACAGTCTCTTCCCGAACTTCTTTCAAGATCTTTTTCAGAAATTCTTTTCTACTATCTCTCACCTAAAACCAAGCTACTTTTTACCAACCCCAGTGTACAAAGCAATGGGTAGCTCTATATAACATGTGCTAGGCAATCGCATGCATAATGCAGAGCAACAGGGAAAATGTGGGAATAATTGGGTATTCTGCTAATACCTGGAGGTCTGTCATCCTTGGAAAGTCAGAATCTCTGCTATATCTTTTTAACTCTGGACCTCTAACACTGCTCCTCTTAAAATATCTGGTGTATTCAGGCTTTACTAAAGGACCTGCTTTACTCAAAGACAGAGATCCAATAGCACTGAACACACTACATGGCAGTGGCATAGCATTCCTAATCAGGGGGTCTTTGCTTTGTTAGAAAAAGATTTAGTAACAAATCCTGGAGAGGGTGTGGCGAAAAGGGAACCCTCCTATACTGCTGGTGGGAATGGAAGTTGATGCAGACACTATGGAAAACAGTATGGAGGTTCATCAAAAAAACAAAAATAGAATTACCATATGATCCAACAATCCCACTCCTTGGTATGTATCCAGATGAACCTTTAATCCAAAAAAATATATGCACCCCTATGTTCATAGCAACACTATTCACAATAGTCAAGACATGGAAACAACCTATCTAACTATCAACAGATGAATGGATAAAGAAGATGTAGCTCATGTGTACAGTGGAATACTACTCAGCCATAAAAAAGAATGGAACGTTGCCACCTGTATCAGCATGGATGATACTCATATGAAGGTAATCATACAAAGTGAAATGAGTCAAAAAGAGAAAGACAAATACCACATGATATCACTTAGAGGTGGAATCTAAAATACGACAAAATTGAACCTATCTACTGCAGATGGTGATTGCAGCCATGAAATTAAAAGACGCTTACTCCTTGGAAAAAAAGTTATGACCAACCTAGATAGCATATTCAAAAGTAGAGATATTACCCTGCTGACTAAGGTCCGTCTAGTCAAGGCTATGGTTTTTCCAGTAGTCATGTATGGATGTGAGAGTTGGACTGTGAAGAAGGCTGAGCACCGAAGAATTGATGCGTTTGAACTGTGGTTTTGGAGAAGACTCTTGAGAGTCCCTTGGACTGCAAGGAGATCCAGCCAGTCCATTCTGAAGGAGATCAGTCCTGGGATTTCTTTGGAAGGAATGATGCTAAAGCTGAAACTCCAGTACTTTGGCCACCTCATGCGAAGAGTTGACTCATTGGAAAAGACTCTGATGCTGGGAGGGATTGGGGGCAGGAGGAGAAGGGGACGACAGAGGATGAGATGGCTGGATGGCATCACGGACTCGATGGACGTGAGTCTGAGTGAATTCCTGGAGTTGATGGACAGGGAGGCCTGGTGTGCTGCGATTCATGGGGTTGCAAAGATTCGGACACAACTGAGCGACTGAACTGAACTGACGAAATGGAAACAGATTCACAGAGACAGAAAAAAAGACTAGTGGCTGCCAAGGGGGAGAAGGTTGGGAGAGCGACAAAGTTGGAAACTGGGGTTAGCAGATATAAGCTGATATATGGAATGAGTAAACAACAAAGTCCTACTGTATAGCACAGGGGACTATATTCAATATCCTATAATAAACCATAATGGGAAAGAAGAATATTAAACAATAATGTATACATGTGTATAATTGAATCACTTTGCTGTACAGCAGAAATTAACACAACATTGTAAATCAACTGTACTTCAATAAAGTTTTTTTAATAATACTTCAAAAAAAATTTAGGAAGAACTGGGAGCCATGCTTAATTAAAAAGGAGTAAGTCTCCAGTAGAACAAAGCAGATAAAATATCAGTGGGGAAGGAAACTTATTTCCTCTACTTATTAACTCAGATCTGCTTTACTATGAAGCCATCTGATGGTTACCTGAGCTCCATTTACAGGGAGGCACTCAAGAATATGGTAGAGGGTGTAGGATGGAATAGAGGCTTTGCCAGTCTTTTTATCCTACTTGAAGCCTTTCCCATTCTGGGTCTTTTAAAATAGAAACTCTAGAATAAATTACAATGCAGAAATAATCAACCTCAAGTGGAAGCCCAGGTAGTGGATTTTGGAGCCAGTGGCTAAGCACTCTAAAGTGGTGACAAGACCCAAAGAACAGAGATGGTTTGTTTGCAGGGGGAGTGGTATTCTGTTTTGAAATTTGAGAAATATTCTCTTTGACAATCTCACTTTTTTATTCCTTTTTTCTTTCTTCCTTTAACAAACAGGTAGTGTGATTCTTGACTAAGAACTTCTTTGACCTTAAATTCTAGTGGTCTTGATCACTTAGATGGATTAGTAACTTGAACACAAGGAAAGAGAAGAAGTTGCTTATCTCCGTTACTTGCTGCCTACATGGAGAGTGTTCTGGGAATGGAAAAGCTCACTGCCAGGTTGGACGGACAATCCACTGAAAGAATTCTGACCTCCAGGTAATGACATCAAACTTTAGACTGGAATTCAGGAAGCAGAAGCACATATGAGATAGAAGATGAGTAAATTCCTAATCAGAATAAAGTGGACAATAGTGTCAGCTACATACATAGGTATATGGGTGATGAATGTAGAAAATAGGCCTAGGAAACATTCATAGGTCATTTTAGCAAGGGAATGATGACTCTCTTAGAGGATGGTTGTGGAACTCTGTAAGTCCATTTTGTTACCTGTACCACCATCCTGCTACAAGTCTTTACCATCTTTCTTTGCATCTCTAGCTACTTTAACACTGTCCCCAGCTCTAGCATCCCTACCTTCCTGTCCATGCTGTCACCAGAAGGATACATGAAACATAAACCTGGTTATAATATTCTGCTGCTTAATTTCCTCAATGGCCTGTTGTCACCTACAGGACCACATTCAAACTCCTTCAGAGGCACTCAGCCAACCTCACCTCCCACAAATGTCCAACGTGCAGACATTATCAGTGTGCTCATCTTCCCATGTGTACCCACCTTCTGTTATCTTAAACTTGACTTTTTTAAACTTTTAAATTCTGAACCATTAAAATAAGTCAATAAATTATGAACCACAGACTTCAGAAAAAATGAAAACTGGTACAGAGAGTTTCTATATATCCTTCACATCTCCTATTGTCTTACATAACAGCAGTCCATTTATCGAGTAAAAGAAATTCACATTGGGACTGTTACTAACTAAGCCAATACCTTTATTCAAATTGCACCAATTTTTCACTAACTTTATTCTGATTCCACATCTTATCCAGGATCCCACCTTACATTCAGTTATTATTTCTTCTTAGTCTCCTACAGTCTATAACAGTTCCTCTGTCTTCCCTTACCTTTCCTGACTTTGACACCTTTGAAGAGTATCAATCAGTAGTTTTGTTGAATGCTCCTTGGTTTTCTTTTGTCTGATGTCTTCTCATGATTGAAGTGAAATTATTTTGGACAAGGACATTGCAGAAATATAGAAATGCTCTGTTCTTTTCAGTGTGTTGTATCGCTGGGTTCATAATGCTGATATCTTATTATTGGTGATGTTGATCTCTACATACTGGAAGGTGGTTTCTGCTGGATTTTTCTACTAAAAATTACTATCTTTGCCTTTGTATTTAATACATACCTTGGGGGACATATTTTGAGACTGTGTAAATTTTATTTGAAAGGTTTTAGCCACTAATTTTAGCATCCGACAGTGAGTCTTAAGTTCATCAGTTATCACTGGTGCATGATCTGTTTCTCTTTGCCTTAAATATCTGCCCCCACGTTTTCCTTTCGGTCAATTTCTATTCATCTTTCACATCCTAACTCAAGATAGTTTCTCCTCTGGGAAGCCTTTCTTGGCTACCCCAGCCAGAAGAAGAATTTTAGCTTCACAATACACATCAATATCTTCATTGTTGTTTTTGTGTTTTCTTGTGAGTCACCCTGCATGAACTTCTTGGGGGGAGGCCTCACAGTCTTGGCAGTTTTTTCTACCAATGCTTAGCATACTGTCTGGTCTATAATAAGCATTCAATGTATGTTTGCCGAATAAATGAATGAATGAATACATCTATTATAGTCTTTCCAAAATTCATTTCCAGGCTGAATAATTTTGAGTTTTTGTTGGTATAAAGAATAATGCTCATTTCTAAATACATGATTCTGATTTTCTGCCAAAGTCTTACCCCTTTGGGAAATTTACTTCATCATGTTCCTGGCATCAGCCTTATTTAATCCTCTAAAAACTGAACTAAAATCCTACTTGCTGCCTTTTTTTTTTCTATCTCCCCTCATCATACAATAGCCTACCTTTTCTTCCTTTGCTTCTGATTCAGTTTATAAGTATATTTTCAGGGGTGTAAGGAAAGAAATTGCTTTTTCATTTTTTTTGCTAAGCTTCTGTGTGTCCCCTACTCTGACTCTGACATGAGCTTCCTTAATCCTTGGTGACACTTTCTCTCCTGTGTATTTGCTTTATTCTGTGAACTCATGGGAGCCTTTCTAAAACTGCCTTTATTCACCTGAAGAAGCAAGTCAAATAGTGAAAACTGATTCTTTGGCTACCAAGTCTCATTATTACATAATCAGTGATTTGAATCATTAAGGAAAGAGACCAGGCGCACAGGTAGAATAGTCTTCCTGGTTATATGCCCACAGGCATGTCAGCAGTAACTAATATAATTATAGATGATAAAGGAACTTGTTCTCTAGCATTATCATGAGCATCACTGTCTTCATCATTGAAACCTATACCACACTGTGTGTGGTCTTCCCAGAACCACACTTAACACTCCCAACACCTAACATCATTCCTTTGAATCTTCACAGCACTTTGAACCCTCATTTTGAACCCTCATACTTCATTTTGGTAGTAATTTGAGACTGTATTGTTGTTATCCGGGGTTGTCATCCTTCTTGATCTCCTTTTCCCTACCCACTCTAGACCAGGAATTTCCTAAAGGCTGAAGATTAAGTTTATACTCTCTTTATCATTATTGCCTATTGCTATGCTGAGAACATAATAGAAGCTCAATAACTATCTGTGGAGTAAAACTGTTTATCTTTCATCTAAAATAGAAAAAAAAAGAAACTGAAAAATTGGGGAATGGCATGCAAGGAACTAGCAATTACAGAATCATAACTTGTTTCTTCCATTGATAGAATATCATTGACGAGCACATTTTAAGTAAAACAAACCTTCCAAAAGTTCTGAGAAGTTAGTAAAAGAAATCAACAACTGACATTTTATCAAGAAACATAGACTCAAAGATAAGACCTGAAAATACCAAAGATTCATTTGGACTTGATTTATGTAACTTTTCTAATAGTGGGTGACACTCAGCAAAAGAAACTGTCTAAATGTCATATTCTTTTTATCTTTGCAGCCATATTAATTTTAAAAATCTACTTACTCTTAATTCTCATCGATAATGTCTTGGTTCTGACCCTGATTATTTTTCATCTGGATAATTGCAAGGCCTTTAAATGATTTTCCTGGTTCAGTTTCTTTCCCTTCAATGCATAAAAAGTGGCTCCTCATTGACCATAACACCAAGTTCTAATTCCTTTTCATAGCAGAGTAGATGCTTCAATTTTGGCCACCAATCTTTTTTTTTTTTTTTCTCTTACCATTCCCCTTATATGAGTAATCTAGTCACACTGACCTTTACAAATCTCCAGGAAGAAGTACAGCTTGATTTTTAGCATTCCACACATTTCCTCCCACTGTTTCTACAAAGTGAAATGCCCATCACTTTGATCTGAGCCTCCAAGGACAAGGTAAAAAAGATACTATTCCCTCAGTGAGATATTCGTTAAGTTTACCAGGCAGAATGATCTGTCTCTATCATTTGCCACAGAACTTACTCTGTACCTTTACTAAACCATTTGTCATGTGTTAGAATTCTTTATTTACCAAACTAAAGTTCTCAAAGGCTACAGCTATTCATCCCTGGATGACCAACACTTGGACAGAGACTGCAGTAGACTGGATTGCTATAACAAACCCTGACATCTCTGTGGTCTATTATGCTGACAGCCCAGCGTTCACTCAGATGGGCCAGTATGAAGGGGAGAGGGGAGGAGCTTCTGCCCCACACAGCCACTCAGCGACCCAGGCTCCTTATAACTCATGTTACCACCATCTTCAGTGTGTGGATTCCTAGTGTGCTACACAAACAGTAGGTAGAAGATTACGTGTGGGAGATTTTTATGGGTGAAACTAGAAGTGGCACACTAAACATTAAACAGCATTCTACTGTCACAACTTGGTCACAGACCCTACTTAACTTCATGGAATCTGGGGAAGGTAATTTAGCTGTGTGACCAGTGAAAAAAAGAGAAACTTGGATGTTAGCATAGCATCCTCTGCCATCATGAGTGGTAAAAATGGGTGCAAAATGAATACATGAATCCAATCTAAAGCCTTTGTGATAGACTGGAAGAAAGAAAGGAAACGCTTTTCAAAGGAGAAAGTCTAGGTTTCAGATTATAGCAATGCAAGCCACTCACTAGAGCTCTGTGATCACTGCAAATACTTAAGCCTCTGACCTTCAACTTCTCATCAGTAATTTGGGATTAATTAAGGTAATACATGAAAAGCATCTGACACATAGGCAAAGCTATTTAATAATTATCCTTTTTTCATTCAAACCAATACTTTATTAGAATCTGCAGTGTGCTAGTGTGATGTGCTAAGCATCAGGAAGAGAAAGATCTATTAAAAACATTCTTACCTTTAGGGAATTCACAGGCCAGTTGATAGAACATAATTATAGACAAACAAATAGACATTTATAATACACTGTGATATGCAGTGTTCTTCATAACAGAAGACATCAAAACACCCAATAAACTATGCAAAAGGGCTCACATCATTAATCATCAGAAAAATGCAAATTAAATCCATAATAAGTTGTCAATATATATCAAAAGGAGTAAAATTAGAAATATGAATAATATTAAGTGTTGGCAAGTCTATGGAGCAACTGTGAATTTATGTTAGCAGGGTGACTGTAAATTGGTCCAATCACATAGAAAAAAATGTTTTAAGGTACTTAATAAATCTCAACATACCCATAACTTAGAAACTTCATCTTGCACATATGCCCAGCAGAAATAAGTGTTCATGTCTACCATAATGTACAAGACCGTTTATAGCATCTTTATTCATAAAAACCCTAAACTGGAATGAGCCCAAATTGCCTGGAAAGAAGCCTGACAGAATTTTCTGGAGTGATAGAAATGTTCTGTATCTTGATACAGATGCAGATTATAGGTATTTGTCGAAAGTAATAGAACTATACACATAAGATTTGCACATTCAATATATGTAAATTATGTCTTAATAATAAATAATAGTGTAAAGCAGGTGCTTCCAAATTATTAGCTTATGAGCCTCTCTTATCACACCTCAGTTTTAGTTGTGTTTGAAGATGACTCCTATATCTTTCAAGATATGCCACAGTTATACATAAGGCACAGATATGTCTTATGCATCTAAAGATATTTTATTAATGATATGGATTAGCTCAATAATTACACATTCTTAAAATGATTATTATTAAAAAGTCATCCTCAGCTTTAGCTTCTGGACAATATACTAATAGCTCTAGAATAATCACTGTAAGTTCTGCATGCTACCTAGACTATATTTTATGGCATAACACCCAAATATACTGTCCATTTGAGTAAGAATCCAGGCAACCATTTTTAATTTTTTTTATATACAAATCTTATTCATGGAAGAGACAGTCTTTCTAACTTTGGAGATAAAAAATACGAATTAGGGAATAAAATATTTAAGAAGCAATAAACCCCAAAACAACCGCTCTGCATTTGAGATCATCTTCTGTCAATAGATAGATACTCTTTGCTTAAAGCTATTTAGGTTTTTAAATTTGAAAATACAGAATAAATATTGGCAAATATATCAGAATCACTCACGATTCCATCATGCAAATAATATGAGCATCATATCTGACATCATAGAAGAACTGCCTGCTTCCTTGGTCGTCCAGATTTTGGAATAGAATGGAGTATGGCCCATCTTTCCATCTGGCTCCAACTGCAAGATAAATAATTACAATTTTTCTTTAATTTTTGGTATTATTTTCCAATTTCATTTCTTTATTCTGAGTTTTCACCTTTTGCTGTTTCTACATTTTTCACTCCATATATTTGCAATCATATTTTAAATGAGAGCTGGAAGAGGCCTTCATGGAGACTGCCCACTTGCCCTTTGAAATCAGAAATCTAATAGCTATAGAATGTGGAAGGCCCTTGAATTAGATAGCGAGTACTATCAAGTATCAAACATCACAAAGATTTCTGTAAAGATTGAGTTACTAAGGAAACTAGAGATGAGTTTTGGAAAGAGAAGCCAAAGTAAAAAGATTTCTGAAGGCAAAGAAAAACATGGAGAAGACTGTCCTATTGTTATTTCACAACAACAGATTCCTTTCTTGGTCTCATTGCAGACTCCTGAGTGAGCAAAGAAGATAGATTTGGCATGTCCATTTAATCTCATTAGAATTCTTCCTCTTTTCTACCTGATGACATTTGCTTCAGATCATTAGTAACTGAAAAAGCAGTGTATAAGCTGGCAGGATAACTGAAGCAGAGATCCTTGGTGTGCTGTTTCCCAGTAAAGATCAAAGTTCAAATACTGGGGGCTTCTCAAATAGAGGAAAAAGGAGTCACATATGGGAAAAATAATGTGAATTTTATCCCAATCATGCAATTTCATTTGTATAAGAATAATTTTCATTATTTCTAAGAGAGAAAATTTGACGATTATTTACTTGACTTCTGTATCTCTAACTGACATTTCTTCATAGAGAGACTTGTAGGTTGGTGGTTGCCAGCTGTGCCACTTTTACAGAATCACTGATGGTGCTTTTCTTAGAGAAAAGCACTAACTTACTCAGAAATGGAATTCCAACGTTCTAAATAATCTAAAGTGTTCCTGCAAAGTTTTACCTTATGAAATCTGATGTAGGTCATAGTTTGTTGTTTGGTTTTTTTTTTTTAATGCTTAAGACTTCAAATAAAAAATAATACGGAAGTAGACGTCTTCACACTTGGGAGATTAAGACGATCTGGCAATAGCGCACTGGACAAAATTCCCTGTCTCATACACATCAGTCTAATCATGGTTAAATCTAATCATTTTCTGCCTATTCCACATCTGCCTACTAGCAACTCAGCAGTTGAACATGGAGGGAGGAAAAAAGACACACAGCTGTATTACCTAGCATTATTTCATTTTTAGACCATAAACCTAAAGTTGTCCCACAGTCAGGCTATCCTCACAATAATAGCTGACACTTCATAAGGTCAGGCTGTTTTAATCTCCCAAACAACCCTAAGATGTAAGTGTTATTATTATCACAATTTTGCAGACCTGAAAACTGAGGCACTTAACTGCTAAGCAAGTTACCCAAGGCCACAGTCATAAAGTGACACAGCTAAGACTGCATCCTACACAGCCTCGCTCCAGAATCTATACAGAGTAACTAGTGCACCATTCTACCTCTACCATCTCCTTTGGTTTCACTAGTAAATTTGTTTTTTCCACTGTTAGAGGCCACTATTGACAGTCTCTTCAAATCTATAGAAATTGCTTCCCTTTCTTCATTCTTAACTTATGATCTTGTTTGTTTGTCTTTATTTCCCCAGGAAAATAAAGTTTTCAGAAAACAATGCTCTCATCTTTCCATCATCAAATCTCCCAGCCTCCATGACTCAGTATCCCTCTAGCCGACTTTCTTTCCTGATGCAGCAGGTAAAACATCCTTACTCAGATGGGGCTGCTAACACTAGTCTCTCCGAAAGTGTACTGTTTCCCATGTCCTCCAGTTTGCTCAGGAATTTGACTATTACATTTAATGTTCCTTCTCTGTCAAATCATTCCTACTGGCTCACTACAGCTTTCATTAGTGCTCCTACATTTTCCACCTCCTTTCCAGTTAGACAGATTGTGTGATTACTTGTGACCTATTAAACATGCGTTGGTTCAGGCTTACAGAATGAAAATCTCATTCATTCTTTTCTATTCTTTCTCTTCTACTGTAGCCACTGAGACTTTGCATATTTGAGACCTTGCACATATAAAGCAAAAGAATCTAAGTCAGATTGTAACCCCGAAACTATGAGTAGCACATCCTTCAACTGACTCTCCTAGAACACGTAGCATGCAAGAGAAATAAACCTTTGTTGCAGTAAACCACTGGGATCTGGGGCCTAACTTCTTCCTGCAGCATAATCTAGGGTCGGAGAAGGCAATGGCACCCCGCTGCAGTACTCTTGCCTGGAAAATCCCATGGATGGAGGAGCCTGGTAGGCTGCAGTCCATGGGGTCGCTGAGGGTCGGGCATAACTGAGTGACTTCACTTTCACTTTTCACTTTCATGCACTGGAGAAGGAAATGGCAAACCCACTCCAGTGTTCTTGCCTGGAGAATCCCAGGGATGGGGGAACCTGGTGGGCTACCATCTATGGGGTTGCACAGAGTCAGACGTGACTGAAGTGACTTAGCAGCAATCTAGGGTATCTTGACTAACACAGCATACAAATACTGTTGTTAAAAAAAAAAAAATTCTTGATTCTACATCCTCTTTGAGCTACTGTCAACTTATTTTGCTATTTTTAGGGAGAAAAGTCACTGAATGGATCATCTACATTCCAGTCCCCGCTTTCTTAGCTTTCATTTTCTTTTTTTTATAGCATTACAAATATTTTTATTTGTAAATGATTGATATTTGGATGAAGCCCTGCATACTTTGAATAAGTATGCAGGAAATAACATACTTTGGTATCACAGAAGTACTTATGTTACTAAACAATTAACTCTATCCTCTTCCACTCTCCTAAAAATATCCTAAAGGAAATATCCACTGACAATAGTAGTATATTTTTCTAAAAAATACATTACTACCATTATTGTCTGTAAAATTAATTGCAGGTATTCCTTCTTTCACCTTCTAACTTCCTATTTTGATCTACAGATTCATCGATCTGCAGAAGGCATTCTGATTATTTATTGGCATCTTAAACTTAAGACATCAAAGATGGAATTGGGATTAATATAAACTTTTATTTAAAGACCATTTTCTTTTTAACTTTACAGCAGGCTCTTTTCCTTACTAATCACTCATTTATGTCACCAACACCTTTTTCTCACTAAATAAGTTTGATGTCTTTATCTTAACCCCACCATTTGGTGCGATTGCAAATATACACATTCTTTATTCTCCAAGAAATATATTTATTTCACAGACCACTTCAGTTTTAGTTGCCAGTTACTTTTCCTCTATCCTTTCCTGAAAATTGTCCTTCCATTCTTTGTCCTTTACCCTGTTCTCTCTCTACTTCCCTCAGTGATCTTCCAACCCCAGTATCTTATGTAGTATCATGCTATATTACATGCTACATCGACGTGCTGATGTCATCTAATATGCATTCTCCATCCAGATCTCTCTGACTGCAGACTTGTCCTTAACTCAGTAGTTAGTACTAACAGTAATAGTATGAGTTCAGTTCAGTTGTTCAGTCGTGTCTGACTCGTTGCAACCCCACGGACTACAGCACACCAGGCCTCCTTGTCCTTCACCAACTACCTGAGCTTACTCAGACTCATGTCCATCTAGTCAGTGATGCCATCCAACCATCTCCCTTCTTGTCCCCTTCTTCTCCCGCCTTCAATCTTTCCCAGCATCAGGGTCTTTTCAAATGAGTCAATTATTCACATCAGGTGGCCAAAGTATTGAAGTTTCAGCTTCAGCATCAGTCCTTCCAATGAATATTCAGGACTGATCTTCTTTAGGATTGACTGATTTGATCGCCTTGCAGTCCAAGGGACTCTCAAGAGTCTTCTCCAACACCACAGTTTAAAAGCATCAATTCTTTGGTGCTGTTTTCTTTATAGTCCAACTCTCACGTCCATACATGACTACTGGGAAAACCATAGCTTTGATTTGACAGACCTTTCTTGGCAAAGTAATGGTCTTGGCAAAGTAATATTAAAAGTAAAGCCTTTTAATATTCTGTCTAGGTTGGTCATAGCTTTTCTTCCAAGGAGCAAGCATTTTTTAATTTCATGGCTACAGTCACCATCTGCAGTGACATTGGAGCCCCCCAAAATAAAGTCTCTCACTCTTTCCATTGTTTTCCCATCTATTTGCCATGAAGTGATGGTACCAGATGCCATGATCTTAGCTGTTTGAATGTTGTGTTTTAGGCCAGCTTTTTCACTCTCCTCTTTCGCTTTTATCAAGTGGCTCTTCAGTTCCTCTTCACTTTCTGCCATAGGGTGGTGTCCTCTGCAAATCTGAGGTTATTGATATTTCTTCTCCCAGCAAACTTGATTCCAGCTTGTGCTTCATCCAGTCCAGTGTTTCTCATGATGCACTCTGCATATAAGTTAAATAAGCAGGGTGACAATATACAGCCTTGATGTACTCCTTTCTTGATTTGGAACCAGTCTGTTGTTCCATGTCCAGTTCTAACTGTTGCTCCTTGACCTGCATGCATACAGATTTCTCATAGAGATATCTAAAATACAATATGTTCAAATCAAAATTGTGTACTTCCACCTCAACTCCTCTAAAGTCTCCTTTTTAACTCTCCTCCTTATTGTAGCTACCAGCATTCATCTACTTGCTAAAGCTTCACCTGTGTACAGATGAAGGTTGTGCCCTGCACGAATATAGATGCCTCCATTATTTCAGATCTTTCTCTCACCTTAATTCCCCCATATCTAATCCATCAGAAAGCTCTGTTGGGTTCACTCTCAAACTATATTAATATCTAAATCCATTACCTCTGTTCAATTCTCCAAACATCACACTCTAAGATACCATCTTTTTCATGGATGGTAGAAACTGACTCACAACTGGTCTCCTTGTGTCTGCTCTTGCAACATTCCAGTTTCTTCTCCTAAGGCAGTTATCAGAGAGCTCTTTAAACCACAGACCAGATTCTATCACTTCCCCGGCAGTAACTCATCCCCTGCCTCATTGATTCCCTCACAGAAGAAAAGAAACTCATGGATTTAGCACTCTTAGAATAACAGCCTCGCTCCTTCTTCAGAGCTCCCTTGGCCTATGTAACTTGATCTCTGCTCCACTCCAGCCTTCCCCCTCCCCTTTTTTCCTCCTCACACCCTCCACTTCAGTCACATTGGCCTCCTAAAGGTTTTTACAACACTCCAAGCTCATTTCTGCTTTGAGAACTTTGCACCTGATATTCCTTTTCTATTGAAGAGTTTCACCAGATCTTTACATAGTTTGTCCCCTACATAGCTTCAAATTTCTGCTCAAATATCACCTCCTCAGAAAAACTTACCCTGATATCCATTCTAAAATAGTCTATTTCCTAGGCTCTCTTTAAAGTCTTGGCAACACTTAGCACAGTCTGAAAGTATATACTTGTTTAACTATCGAGTTTCTATCTCTCCTACTGTAACTTAAGCACAGGGAATTTGTCTCATTTGTTACTGGATTTCCAGTGCTCAGGATAGAGCTAGGCATTCAGTAGATGCCTATTATATTCATTAATAAATTACTAAGTCACACACATCTGCAAGAGAAGGAAACCAAAAGTAAAATATATCATCATGGGCAATAAATGTCCCAGTTACTGTCAAAGACATTACTTGATATTAGCATTCCCTTACAGTCTAAAAATAATGCTTTGGCTTAATATTAGAGTTTTATAATTTAAAAAAAAATTCTTAGTATGTGTTCACACTGACATTTTAAGGCAGATTTTCTCAGACTAGCTTTTGAAGCACTAAAGAATTGGTATGCTGAAAATTTACTGTTTTTTTTTTTTTTTTTAATGCTTTGGGTCACACATTTATTTAGTTATTTTTATCAAATGCTTGCTTTTGTGGAGGCTCCCTGATGAGAAATCTTGGTTCTTGCCCTCTGAGAACTTGATTGAAATTTGGAAAGAATATATGAATGCTGTCACAGTTGGAGAAAAACTGAACAAACTTGACCCAGATCCTATGTTTGAATGCTCTGGAAAGAAACTTCTAGGCACACCCAAATGTTCTGGATAACAAAAAACAGATAACAGACCCAGCATCTTCTCAGATTGTTAATAGCTTAAGTCCTGATAAGTTTCAAATTTTATACTTTTAGAGGGATTTTAATATTTCAGAGTTTCTCTTATCTCATGGTAACCCAAATCTGTAAAATAATCAAGCTTGCTTTTAAACATTTGTCAGAAGTGGCAGCAAGAAGTTAAATGTTTCAAGTCTTAAAGTTAATAGAAGAGTAGTATCAAGGCCCCTGTGCAATTTGTAATTATGCAAAATTATATGAACTAATTTGAGTAAATAAATGGCAAAGTATCATATAATGACCATTGCATCTATGGACTGAAGGATGTGTATAGATGATAAGAACAGACTCCATCCATTACACTATGTGGTATTATGGTCTATGTTTTCTAGGACTAATACATATTATTTTCTTCTGTGTAATTTTCCTCATGATGAGTGTCTTTGACCTGTTCAAGGCTTGATAGAAGTACATGAGGAAATGTAAAAGATTCTGATTTCTGAAAGTGAAATGATGGTAAAATATTTTACTAAATATTTACTATTTTGACCCAGCTACTCTTTCTCAGTCTTAGAAGGCTTCACATGGAGATGGTGGCCCAGATTGTGTGCTCTGTCTCTATTCCCAGCAGCCCTAGCAACAAGATACACAGTGTTTGCATGTATTTTGCATGTGGCATACCTCCCACATGCCATCTACATGGAACAATGGGCTGGTTCAAAACTGGACAAGGAGCATGTCAAAGCTGTATATTGTCATCCTGCTTATTTAACTTATATGCAGAGTACATCATGCAAAATATTGGGCTGGATGAAGCGCAAGCTGGAAGCAAGATTGCTGGGAGAAATATCAATAACCTCAGATACGCAGATGACACTACTCTTATGGCAGAAACTGAAGAGGAACTAAAGAGCCTCTTGATGAAGGTGAAAGAAGAGAGTGAAAAAGCTGGCTTAAAACTCAACAGTCAAAAAACTTAGATCATGGCATCCGGTCTCATCATTTTATGGCAAATAGACAGAGAAACAATGGAAACAGTGAACTATTATGTTTTCTTGGGCTCCAAAATCACTGTAGATGGTGACTGCAGCCACAAAATTAAAAGACAATTGCCCCTTGGAAGAAAAGCTATGACAAACCTAGACAGTGCATTAAAAAGCAGATAAATCACTTTGTCGAAAAACATCAGTGTAGTGAAAGCTGTGGTTTTTCCAGTAGTAATGTATGTATGTGAGAGTTGGACCATAAAGAAGGCTGAGCAAGAAAGAACTGATGTTTTTGAATTGTGATGTTGGAGAAGACCCTTGAGAGTCCCTTGGGCTGCAGGAGATCAAACCAGTCCATTCTAAAATAAATCAACTATGAATATTCACTGGAAGTACTAATGCTGACTGAAATTCCAATACTTTGGCCACTTGATTGAAGAGCTGATTCACTGGAAAAGACTCTGATGCAGGGAAAGATTGAAGGCAAAAGACGAAAGGGGCAGCAGAGGATGAGATGGTTAGATAGCATCACCGACTCAACAGACGTGAATTTGAGCAATCTCCAGGAGATGGTGGGGAACAGAGCAGCCTGGCAAGCTGAAGCCCACTGGGACACAAAGGTTAGATGACTACTTAGCAACTGAATAACAACAACAGTTTCCTCACTCTAAATTTAGTGGTTACATTTTTTGCTAAAATGAATGTACATTTTGTGAAGGAATATGAGGCATGCTGAAAGTCTTTAAAAATAATTGTCCCATTTAGTTGCAGCATTCTTTACAACAGTCAAGACACGGAGGCATCCTAAGTGTTCATCAGTGGACGATGGGTAGAGAAAAAATATATACATGGGTATTCAATTCAGTTCAGTTCAGTCATTCAGTCATGTCCAGCATCAAAAAAGGAAGGATATTTTGTTATTTGCAACAAATGGATGGACCTTAACAGCATTATGGAAGTGACATAAGTCAGATGAAATAAACAAATACTGTATGATCTTATTTATATGCAGAATCTAAATAAAAATAAAGTGAACTTACAAACAGAAAACAGATTGGTAGCTTCCAGAAGCAGTGGATGGGCAAAGTGGGTGAAGGCTTCAAAAAGTAAAAACTCCCATCTATAAAATAAATAAGATATAGGGATATAATGTACAGCATGGTGACTATCGTTAATCTGTACTATGATGATTCCCTAGTGGCTCAGAAAGTAAAGAATCTACCTGCAATGTGAGAGACTCAGGTTCGATCCCTACATTGGGAAGATTCCCTGGAGAAGGAATGACAACCCACTCCAGTATTCTTGCCTGGAGAATCCCCAAGGATAGAGCCTGGCGGGCTACAGCTCATCAGGTCGTCACAAACAGTCAGACATGACTGAGCAACTAACACTTTCATGTACTTAAAATTGCTAAGAGAATAGATCTCCAAAGTGCTCATCCCAAGAAAAAACTGTAACTATGTCTGGTGATGGCTGTTTAACTATGCTTTTTTGTGGTGATCATTTTGCAGTACATACAAATACCCAATCACTAATGCAATGTTATATGTCAACTATAATCTCACTTAAAATTTTTTTAAAAACCATTGTAGAATGCAGAGAATCAGCAAAGAAGTCAAGAAACACATGCATCTTATCTTGGGCCTCCACTGGCCTAAAGATAGTATTCAGGTATACTAGAGACTTGGTAACACTTTACTTGAAGAAAAGAAGTCTGGAAGACCAAGCTTGGAAACGCAAAAGAGGGACAGGTTTCACACTGCGCACCTTTAGAGTCAGAGCTAGAACTGATGAGTGGAAGGTACTGGGAGACAGGTTTAATACATGAAACAATTTTCTAAAAAATATTATAGTTTTCATGCCAATAGTTATTCTAGATGCATTTATATATTATTAACTCTGTGTCTTTAGATGCCTCAACAATTTTAATCTTTATAGGAATTTACTTTACACATCACAAAATTGAAATACCAGGGTGTGATGAAATGTAGCATCCTAGTCAGGAGCCAGCAGAAGTAGAATTTGAACACACAATCTAGCTCTATAGGCTACAGGCTTAACCATGAGGGTGTGATACTTCTCTGATGCTTTGAACTATAATTGATTCTTTATTAACAATTGATATTTTATATTATTGAACTTATTTAAATGAGAAATGACTATCCTTTATCTGGTATATAACAGAGGAGGATTTCTGCCTTAGTTAGAAGTTGTATTAGATCATTGATATCTCTTTTAAGTCTTAGATTCTAAAATCAAATAATTTGGATTTTATGGGTTTTCTTCATGTATTGAACTATTGATATTACTGTACTGTTACTCACTGAGTTTGCCTATAATATAAACTATGATGTGGCAAATCAAGGTTAAACCTGCTGCTGGGCTCCACATTTGAAAAGAATGTAGACTGATTCCATAATATGGAACGTGCTACGGCAGCTCCAGTCTTTACGATGGCTAGAGCCTATCCAAGCTGTCATGCATAATCAGAGAAACAGCATTAGGGAAACCTGAAGTTATATTTATAACTAAATTACTTTGTATAACTGAGTCTGGTACTTTCAAACACAACTTGACCAACAATGGAGTAATTTTAAAAGTGTAAGTGAAATAGATTTGCCAATTAGATATAGCATTTTATAAATATGGATAACTGATTCTGAGGAACCAGTAAGGATCTGGAGAATGCAATAATCACTTTAAAAAGTAATCAAGCCATGTAATTCCATGTGAGTTTTCATATCATGAAGAAAATTATCTGAATCAAGAGAAAGAGCATAGGGATTTCAATTTGTCTTTAATATTAATTAAGTTGGTTACCATGTTGCTGTAAATATTGTACCATCTTCTATAGCCTGTTAATTATCATCATTTTGAAATGTAATCCAGAATTAGGTAAGAGATATATGAATACCTGATAGCTTTTTCTTTTAATATAATGCAATTTAAGAAAACAACTGCAAATAAGATGGGGAAGTTAAACTTATTTCATGTTCTAATTTAGGAGTATGGCAGGAAATGATATGAATTTGGAAGGTCTTTTATTAGTAAGCTTCATTATTACTCAAGAAACCAATCCATAACCCCAAACACAATGATGTTCATTCTGTAAGGAACACTACACCAGTGAAAACTAATTAAAACTAAAACTCTATGAGTAGGAATTTATAGTGATTATTTAACAAAGTGTCAAGTAGTCCTAGTGATACATCTTGGGGCTAATTCTAGAGTGGGGCTACACTTTCAATTCAAGAGAGTCACAGAGTTTACTTAGAATTCGACTTATAAAAACTCATGGTTTTTTTATTCCTCCAAATTTACCTTCTCTAAGCTCAGAATTACCTCATAATTCCACCTCCCAGAGCTAATATTTGTATGTTACCACCATCTTTGAGAGAAGTGAATATGAAAATAGGGGTCCTGATAGAATCCACAGAGACTCATCAGAAAATCATTAAGAAATCCTGTGTGCCAATGTTTATATTGAAATCACGTCTACTCACGATTCCTTAGGGTCCTTAAGTATCAACTTGAAAACAGAAAAATCTGCTTGGAGCCATTATACTAGTTATTATCAGATTTTTGATCTTTTAATAAGGAGTATTTTACAGTTCATAGGAAGATACCAAATAATTTCACAAAACCTGAAAATAGGCAAAGTTAGATGCATAATAATTAGGAAAAATAAATTATCATAAACATATGTGGCCACATCTTCCCAAATCTGTAGCTATTCGTTTTTTAGGATTTTTCTCCAAAGTGAATGTTGTAGAACACAATATAAAAGAAATTTTGTGTTAAAATAAGTTCAGAAAGCACAGCAACATATACAGCTCTCTTTTACATAAATACACGTACTAAAGTTCAGAGAAATCCTGCCCGCAAAGTGTTTCTTATAGCCGTTGCAAAATTTATTTGACCACAAACCACTCTCTCTTTTTCTTTACCAAACATCTTTTGTCATTCTGTAGAACAAGATTAAGAATTTTTTAGTTAAAATATTTAATTATTTTCATTAGTTGTTAATATATTAATTATATTTTGATAAATAGGCAATTTTATTCCAAGGTTTTATGCTATATTAGAGAATTTTAAAAATTTATATTGAGCTTCTAGAAATGATGTTAAGCTAGACTATTTGAGTAATTCTTCCTTCAAAAACTAACTAAAAACCCTACATAAAATATTTTTGTATGCATAGAAGAGATACAAATGGACTTCAAAGCTGCTTTTGACCTATATTTACATTTCTCCTAAATATAGTTTGGTTGCTTTGCAGGACAAGTGGAGAAAAATCGAAGCCCAGGTCTGGCAGTAGTTGGGGAATTTTAGAGGGAAAACACCTTCTTTAAGGAGTGGTGGGGGAGTTGTTCCTAAATTAAATCCTGTTGACTCCTGAACATTGCAAGGACTGGGGACTCAGATCCTTGATGCAGTCAGAATTCCACCTACAACTTGACAGTCAACCCACTGCATTCCTGATTCTGCACCCGTTAATTCAACAATGGGTTATGTAGTACTGTGCAAGCAGGCGTGCTTAGTCGCTCAGTCATGTCTGACTCTTCTGTGACCCCTCCATGGACCCTATGTAGCCCACAAGGCTGGTCTGTCCATGGAATTTTTCAGGCAGGAATATTGGAGTGGACTGCCATTTCCTACTCTAGGGGCTCTTCCTGACCCAGGGATAAAGCCCACATCTCCTGCATTGCCGGGCAGACTCTTAACCACTGAGCTACTGGTGAAGCCACATGTAGTACTCTAGTATGTATTTTTTGAAAAAAAAAAAATCCATGCATAAATGAATCCATGCATAACTAACTTGTGGCAGTTCAAACTCATGTTGTTCAATGGTCAACTGTACAAGAGAAGATGACCTCATGTGTCATTCCAGGACCTCAATATCCATCCCTGAAAACTCAAGAGGGTGAAGGAGACTGATAACCTACTTAGGTCTCTGAAACCTGGTGGATGGAAGCTATCCCTGACAAACTGCTCTGAAGAGAGAGCACAGTTAGTATAGCATTTTGTGGAGGATCCCAAACCGGGATCTTATCAGGGTCTTGGCAACTGCTCATTTACCAAGACCCAGACCTGAGACAGCTGTGAAAGAAAGAACATGGCTGCCTGGAATAATGTGGTGACCACCACAGAGGGGATGGACCAGCTTCTCCTACTGCTAAGTCGCTTCAGTCGTGTCCGACTCTGTTCGACCCCATAGATGGCAGCCCACCAGGCTCCACCGTCCCTGGGATTCTCCAGGCAAGAGCACTGCAGGGTCGCCATTACCTTCTCCAATGCATTAAAGTGAAAAGTGAAAGTGAAGTCGCTCAGTCATCTTCGACTCCTTGCGACCCCATGGACTGTAGCCTACCAGGCTCCTTCGTCCGTGGGATTTTCCAGGCAAGAGTACTGGAGTGGGTTGCCATTGCCTTCTCTGCCAGCTTCTCCTAGGAGCTGACAAAGAGGTACTAATGTTAAATCAGAGAAAAGATGCTTATTTACTTGTGTCAAGGGAAAACAGTGAGAGATCTCAAGATGGGATTGGGATGTGTCTGTGAAAAAACAGGCAAAAACATCCCTTTAGAGAAAGATTACCTTTAGATTTCTTGGAAGCCCAGAGGATACTAATACCAGTTCATGACAGCATCAGTGACTCTTGCTTATTTTGATATCAACCCTGGAAGAACTATAGTCTGCCCAGTGTATGAGGGAAGAAAAATTGAGGTGCTAGACTAGGATCTGTAGGAGCAGACACTTTCCCTCCCACCACTAACAAAGGCAGCCTGCTCAGAGCAGGCCCAAACTGATTGAAAGATGAAGGCTTAACCTTATATGGACCTGGATGTTTGGACTATTTGAAATCTTGTATTAAGACTGTTTTGTGGCTTAAAATGACTTGAGAACTGTTCATTTTTTAGAAGGAAGCAGAATCATGATTACTACTCTTATTTTCATTCAAAGGACTGGCGGAGAATTAACTACTGTGATAGTTCATTTTATGTGTCAACTTGGCTAGATTACGGTGCCCAGTTGTTTGACCAAACACCAGTCTGGAGGTTGCTGTGAGGTATTTTTTTGATGGAACAAACTAAATCAGGCTTCCCTGGTGGCTCAGAGGATAAAGAATCTGCCTGCATTGCAGGAGACCAGGGTTCGATCCCTGGATTGGGAAGATCCCCTGGAGATGGGAGTGGCTACCCACTCTAATAGTCTTGCCTGGAGAATCCCCATGGACAGAAGAGCCTGGCAGGCTACAGTCCATGGGGTTGCAAAGAGTCAGACACAACTGAGCAACTAACACTTTCATTTTCATATTTAAATCAGTGGACTTTGAATAAAGCAAATTCTCCATCATCATTTGGATTGGATGCATACAATCAATTAAAAGTCTTAAGAACAAAGACAGGCTTCCTGAAAAAGGAATTTGGGTTGAATGTTGCAATATAGAACTCCTGCCTGTATTTTGAGCCTGTTTGATCTGTCTAAAGGATTTCAGACACAACAGTCTTACCTGAATTCCAGCCTGATGACATGTTCTATGGCTTTGGGACTTTCCAGCTCATATGATCACGTGAGTCAGTGGCTTAAAAATAAATCTGCCTCCTCACCCTCCTCCTACTACTCTACCTTCTCTCTATATATATTATTTCCCCTTTCTTTCATTTATATACAGAAAGGGTTAAATGGACAGTGTGAAGAAAAATATTTAGGTTGCTTTATGATCATACTCTTCACCTTTTTAAATATTCATATTTTAACATCTTTTTACCCTTGTAAGTACTTTTGACTATGTGAATACACTTGAAATCTAGGGGCCGTTAGTTTTTGTCTGAAATGGAATGTTTATTACTCCCCCTGGCTCCCTCTTCTCTCTCTGGAAAGAATTCTGGTCACCATCTCTGCCTGTTTTCCAGCACTCACACAAACAGACCCTTCAGAGGTCATCTGACAGCTGGTTCTTTAGAGCTGCCTGGCTCTGAGTCTGGTCTATTTTGGCTCAGTGAAAAATAATCTCATAGTTGCCTACTACTTAGTTCCTTGGTTTTAGTTCACTTGGGTATGTGTGTGTGTTGCCCAAAGAAAGTGTTTTGAACAGCCTCCCAAGGGAGATATGAGGCCTAACTAACTTTGGTAAAATACACATTCGAATACAAATTATTCTGTAGGCTTACACACTCAAACTTTTTTATAGCCTGGTTGCCAAAAGAATAGATAAGCATGCAAACCTCAGATACATTCAAAGGCAACTGCATATTAAACTAGGTTAAGTATTCTATGATTTGAAGTTATTATATCCAAAGGTCTTTGCTCTCCATGATTTTAAGAAATAGAAGTGAGAGTGTAATTTTACAAACACGCAAGTTTGTGCCACCTGTGTCACTGGAACTAGAACATCATCTTCATCCTAGTTTCTGCCTCTGCCTCTTTGTCTCTGGGAGAAAACTGTCTAATGCTCTTCCCCCAACAATGCCTAGCACAGTGCCATGTTTGTGTGTATATGATAAGTCATGTCCAACTCTTTGCAACCCCATAAACTGTAGCCTGCCAGACTTCTCTTGTCCATGGAATTTTCCAAGAAAGAATACTGGAATGGGTTGACATTTCTGACTCCAGAGGAACTTCCCTACCCAGGGATCAAACATGCATCTAAGGTAGCATAAATAACAGCTTTCTGATTGTTCATTGTGATGTTGGCTACTCTCAGATGGGAAGAATTACATACTCCTAGAGCCAAGGACTACCCACTCCAGTATTCTTGGGCTTCCCTGGTGGCTCAGACGGTAAAGAATCTGCCTGTGATGAGGGAAACATGGGTTTGATCCCTGGGTTGGGAAAATTCCCTGAAGGAAGGCATGGCAACCCACTCCAGTATTCTTGCCTGGAGAATCCCCATGGACAGAGGAGCCTAGAGGGCTACCATCCACAGGGTTGCAAAGAGTCAGACATGACTGAGTGACTAAGCGAACAGGGCCAAAGTAAACCTTAAACAACCTGACTTTAGAATTACGAGGGTCTCCAGATGGCCAAAAATATCCACACCTCTGTTTCACTCCTGTTCCTTGGTGGCCAATTCCAGCTTGTCATCTTTTATTATTCAACAGACAGTGTAGTTACACCTGATGTTCTGGGCTCTCAGAAATAAAATGATGATGAAAACAGAATCCCTGGGCTCATGAAGTTACAGAGCAGGGAAATACTAAAGCATCAAGTGAGAGGGGGTCGTGATCATTCCACCTTCTCCAACTCGTATCATTTCATAGGTCAGAAGGTTGACTCAGAAAAGTGAAATATTTTCTCAAGATCTAAAAACTGGAATTTCTATTTTCAATTGTTCTTTGTAGCATATGAAAATGCATTTAATTTTTCTATATGGACATTGTTTCTGTGACCTTACATAATTCATTATTTCTAGTTGATTTTTGTGTGTGTGTGTTGATTCATCAGAATTTATATAACATCATATGCAAATAAATGCATTTACCTATTCCTTCCCAATATAAATACCTTTTATTTTTGCCCCCTTGCCATATTGCCCTGCTCAGAGCCTCCGCTACAATGTTGAATAGAAGTGGTAAGGATAGACATCTTCTCTTGCTTAAGGGCAAAGTCTTCAGTCTTTCACCCTAGTCTTCAGTGTTAGCTGCCGGCTTTGGGGTAGATATCTGTTATCAGATTAAGGTAGTTCTCTTATATTCCTCGTTTTCTCAGAGGTTTTATAATGTTTGTGTTAGATTTTATCACATTCATTCCTATATGGACATATGCATTTACAACTCTTTTTCGTTGTTGCTGATGTGACAATATCACACTAATTTTTTGAATGTTTAACTTTCTGCTCCTGAGATAAACCCACTTCATCCTGAAGAGTGATGTTTATACACTAGACTTAGTCGAGGGCTTAATATCTAGCATCTCCTAGGGTCCAACAGATTGCCCCAGTCCTTTCTCAGAGTGTTCTGATGACATTCTCTGCTGATGTCCTCAGTTATTCAGATGACTGAACGTCCCTTGGCTCTTGCTGACTGCAGGCCCTTCTGAGTCTCTACGATGTTAATCATATTGCCTATGGTCCAGAAAATCTGTTTATCGACTTCAGTGTGACTATCTGCCAGATTCTCAGCTCAGATTTCACACCAAAAGAAACCGATGATTAAGAGCCAGAAGACTCTCTTATTACTTAGATATTAACAGTGCAAGTTCTCTCATTATACAGTCCTTCACCAACTCTATACAATCCCAGTAGACATCTCCTGATAACAGTTTCATACTTTTCTTTCCAGACTTTTGTCATTTTTTAAGCATGTCTATCCATCCATCTATCCAGCCATCCATTTTTTGATTTATAGTTGCATATATTTGCAGTTGTTCTTTGGAGTCAGAAATGAGATGAGATGGCAATGTATGGCAAATGCATTGTTTAGGAAATTACTTATTTGTATTATTATTTTTAAGGTAAATATGTTTTAATTACCTTAACAAGTGAATTCATAATTTGTTGTTAGTTTTTAGCCTCTCCAACGTATCTACTTCCTAGTAATAAATGTCTAGGAATCTAGAGAATTCCAGAAAAATATGTACTTCTGCTTCATTAATTAAACTAAAGCCTTTGACTGTGTAGATCACAACAAACTGTGGAAAATTCTTCAAGAGATGGAAATATCAGACCACCTGACCTGCCTCCGGTGAAACTTGTATGTAGGTCAAGGAGTAACACTTAGAATTGGACATGAGTCAATGGACTGGTTCAAAATTGGGAAAGAAGTACATCAAGGCTGTGTATTGTCACCTTGCTTATTTAACTTATATGCAGAATACACCATGAGAAATGCCAGGCTGGATGAGACACAAGCTGGAATCAAGATTGCCAGGAGAAATATCAATAACCTCAGATTTGCAGATGATACCACCCTATGGCAGAAAGTGAACAGGAACTAAACAGCCCTTGATGAAGGTGAAAGAGAGTGAAAAAAGCTGGCTTAAAACTCTACATTCAAAAAACTAAGATCATGGCATCTGGTCCCATCACTTTGTGGCAAGCAGATGGGGAAACAATGGAAACAGTGCCAGACCTTTATTTTCTTGGGCTCCATATTCACTGCAGATGGTGACTATAGCCATGAAATTAAAAGACGCTTGCTCCTTGGAAGAAAAGCTATGACAAACCTAGAGAGTGTCTTAAAAAGCAGACATTATTTTGCTGATAAAGGTTGGTCTAGTCAAAGCTGTAGTCATGTATGGATGTAAGAGCTGGACCATAAAGAAGGCTGAGCGCTGAAGAATTGATGCTTTTGAACTGTGGTGTTGGAGAAAACTCTTAAGAGTCCCTTGGATTGCAAGGAGATCAAACCAGTCAATCCTTAAGGAAATCAATCCTGAATATTCATTGGAGGGACTGATGCTGAGGGTGAAGCTCCAATACTTTAGCCACCTGGTGCGAAGAACTGACTCATTGGAAAAGACCCTGATGCTGGGAAAGACTGAAGGCAGGAGGAGAAGGGGACAACAGAGGACGAGATGGTTGGATCGCATCACCAACTCAATGGACGTGAGTTTAAGTAAGCTCGGGGAGATAGTTAGGGACATGGAAGCCTGGAGTGCTGCAGCCCATAGGGTCACAAAGAGTCCAACACGACTGAGACACTGAACAACAACAAATCTCAATATTTATCTAGCCCATGCTTTGGCTTATATTAGTAGTTTGTTCCTTTTTATTGTCAAGCATTATTTCATTCCATGAATGTACGACAACATGTTTATCAATTCAACAGCTGATATACATATGGGTTCTTTGCATGTTTTGGCTGATATTAAGTTGAGATGTACATTCACATCTATTTTTGGTGGACATTTATTTATGTTTCATTAGGTAATTGCCTTGGAGCATAATTACTCACCTGTATAGGAAGTGTATTTAACTTTATAATAAATTGTTAGGCATTTCACCAAAGCAATTATACTAACTTATACAAACAATACATGTAAGTTCTGGTTACTCCACATTTTCCTCAGTACTTGGTATTGTCAATATCTATAATTTTAGTCATTTTAGTGGATGTAGACTATATTACTTTAATTTACACATCCCTGATGACTCAGTTTTGTAGTCAGAACTTTGAGAGAAATATTGGATGCTTTTGGTTTCTTGTCTCTTTTTTTAAAAAAAGATTTTCATTTGCTTCTGCAAGTTAGCTTGGGGGCCTATTGACTTTATTAGTGTGTGCTACTAAGTCACTTCAGTCGTGTCCGACTCTGTGTGACCCCATAGATGGCAGCCCACCAGGCTCCTCTGTCCATGGGATTTTTCCAGGCAAGAGTACTGGAGTGGGGTGCCATTGCCTTCTCTGTTATTATTGTGTGAGATGAGCACAATTGTACGGCAGACTGAGAATTCTTTGGCATTGCCTTTCTTTGGGATTCGAATGAAAACTGATCTGACCTTTTCCAATCCTGTGGCTACTGCAGAGTTTTCCACATTTGCTGGCATATTGAGTGCAGCACTTTCACATCATCATCTTTTAGGATTTGAATAGCTCGACTGGAATTCAGTCACCTCTACTAGCTTTGTTCCTAGTGATGCTTCCTAAGGCCCACTTGACTTTGCATTCCAGATGCCTGGCTCTAGGTTTGTGATCATACCATCATGATTATCTGGGTTGTGAAGATCTTTTCTGTATAGTTCTTCTGTGTATTCTTGCCACCTCTTAATATCTTCTACTTCTGTTACGTCCATACCATTTTTATCCTTTATCGAGCCCATTTGCATGAAATGTTCCCTTGGTATCTCTCATTTTCTTGAAGACATCTCTCAGTTCAGTTCAGTCACTCAGTCGTGTCCGACTCTTTGAGACCCCATGAATCGCAGCACGCCAGGCCTCCCTGTCCATCATCAACTCCTGGAGTTCACTCAGACTCACGTCCATCGAGTCAGTGATGCCATTCAGCCATCTCATCCTCTGTCATCCCCTTCTCCTCCTGCCCCCAATCTCTCTCAGCATCAGAGTCTTTTCCAATGAGTCAATTCATCTCTAGTCTTTCCCATTCTATTTTCCTCTATTTCTTTGCCATGATCACTGAGGAAGGCTTTCTTATCTCTCCTTGCTATTCTTTGGAACTCTGCATTCAAACGGGTATATCTTTCCCTTTCTCCTTTTCCTTTCACTTCTCTTGTTTTCATAGCTATTTGTAAGGGCTCCTCAGATTAACATTTTGTCTTTTTGCATCCCTTTTCTTGGGGATGGTCTTAATCCTTGCCTCCTGTACAATGTCACAAACCTCCGTCCATAATTCTTCAGGCACTCTGTCCATCAGATCTAATCCCTTGAAACTATTTCTCATAAGGGGTTTGATTTAGGTCATACCTGAACCCTAAATTTGACTTAGGTCATACCTCGTATAGTAATGCTCAAAATTCTCCAAGCCAGACTTCAACAGTATATGAACCGTGAACTTCCAGATATTCAAGCTAGATTTAGAAAAGGCAGAGGAACCAGAGATCAAATCTCTAACATCTGTTGGATCATCAAAAAAGCTAGACAATTCCAGAAAGACATCTACACCTGCTTTATTAACTATGGCAAAGCCTTTGACTGTGTGGATCACAACAAACTGTGGAAAATTCTTCAAGAGATGGAAATACCAGGCCACCTGATCTGCTTCTTGAGAAATCTGTATGCAGGTCAGGAAGCAACAGTTAGAACTGGACATGGAACAACAGACTGGTTCCAAATCAGGAAAGGAGTACATCAAGGCTATGTATTGTCACCCTGCTTATTTAACTTATATGGAGAGTACATCATGAGAAACGCTGGGCTAGATGAAGCACAAGCTGGAATCAAGATTGCTGGGAGAAATATCAATAACCTCAGATGTGCAGATGACATCACCCTTATAGCAGGGAGTGAACAAGAACTAAAGAGCCTCTTGATGAAAATGAAAGAGGAGAGTGAAAAAGTTGGCTTAAAGCTCAGCATTCAGAAAACTAAGATCATGGCATCCATTCCCATCACTTCATGGCAAATGGATGGGGAAACAGTGACAGACTAATTTTTTTAGGCTCCAAAATCACTGCAGATGATGAATGAAGCCATGAACTTAAAAGACGCTTGCTCCTTGGAGGAAAAGTTATGATGAACCTAGACAGCATATTAAAAAGCAGAGACACTATTTTTCAGATAAAGGTCCTTCTAGTCAAAGCTATGCTTTTTCCAGTAGTCATGTATGTATGTGAGAGTTGAACTATAAAGAAAGCTGAGTGTGGAAATATTGATGCTTTTGAACTGTGGTGTTGGAGAAGACTCTTGAAAGTCTCTTGTACTGCAAGGAGATCCAACCAGTCCATCCTAAAGGAAACCAGTCCTGAATATTCATTGGAAGGACTGATGCTGAAGCTGAAACTCCAATACTTTGGCCACATGATGCAAAGAACTGGCTCATTTGAAAAGACCCTGATGCTGAGAAAGATTTAAGTTGGGTGGAGAAGGGAAAGACAGAGGAGATGGTTGGATGGTATCACCAACTCAATGGACAGGAGTTTGAGTAAACTCCACGAGTTGGTGATGGACAGGGAGGCCTGGAGTGCTGCAGTCCTTGGGGTCGCAAAGAGTCGGAAACGACTGAGTGAACTGACTGAACTATCGACTTGAACCACTCTTAATTTTCCACTTGATGCTTCTCAGATGAAGCAGGTAGTGTGAATTAAACTCAGAAAATTATGTGAGCAAATAAAACATCTCAGGGAATATGTTTTTCTTTTTCCACTAGTACCAATGGTATGTCAGCCAAGTTTTCTTGCCATCTCTTTCTGTGAGGTAAGCTGATTTCTTGTTCCTAAGAGATCCATGTATATTTTCAGCTTCATACAGATACCTATTACATCCCTACCTTTCATAAGTCTTAGGTATCAAGTACCTTCCTCAGTATCTTGTTTGACTATCAGAACAGAAGCTCTGGGTACCTAGTATTTAGCAGTTTCCCTTGGAGCAAAAGCTATGTCCAATATTCCAAAATTCTATTTTCAGTCTTTTTCAAACTCCAGATCATTTTTTAAAAACCAAGTCATTCATTTAAAAGCAAATTTTCAGGAAAATATGTTTTAAACAAGATAATAAATCTGATCCGCCATCCATATTGCCATAAATGGAAATCTTTTCCCTTTTATTAAAGCATATATTGATATCCCTCACTATAATTTGAAGTATTTCCTTAATATATTGATATAATTTCTGTACACTAAATGCTAATTTTATATCAATGCACTTCAACTCCTTTTTTGCTTTTAATAATGAACAGTTTTATTATATATATTTTATATGTAGGAAAACTATTAGTATTTTTGTAAATTGGTGATTATCTTATAATGGAATGAACTCTATAATCTTAAAATATTTATATTTTTTCACTCATCCTTTCAAGCATTTATACTTCTCATTTCTTTGTATTATCTAATCATAGATAGGATTTCCATAATATGATGGCTTCAATGGGAAGAACTCCACTATCATATCATAAGACATGATGCTACTATTACCATTTATTTCTACTTTGAATGTTTACAATTATGGTAGGATGTTAACATTGGTAAACACAGTTTTGGCTTCAACTGAGGCACTCACTATTTTATTTTATCCTTTGAACTAGTAATGGTGCTTTCCTGTATTTGCTTGTATTGAAACATTCTACTATTAAAACAATCAGGGCAAGGACTCTTGTATTCTTGCCCTACTTTTAAAGTAACATTTTCATCACCATTTATAAAAGTATATATTAGTATGTCATGTCCTTTCTATTACTATTTTAATCTACAACTATTTTATTATAAAAATTAAAAATATTTCTTCTATTGCTACCAAATTTTACTACCACGTAATTCACTTGTGGAATTTGTATCCCTTGAAGGTCTAAGAACTTTAAATGCAAATTTTTCTGAACCCAACATTAGAGCAAGAGGCACAAGGATTGGGCATGTTTTCTTTCATGGTTGCTGCTTTGCTAATGTTTTTTAAATTTATTTCACTTGTCAAAAATACAAGCTTTGCATTTGTGTGTAAATGAATTTACTAGGATGACTTTTTTACAAATAAACTTCTACTATGAAATCCACAATAAAATAGTTTAAACCTTTCTGTTAAGAAAGTAAATTTACACCACACCTATAGTGGAGAGTTACAAATAAAATAAATAGAAAGATAGTAAAGTAATCATTGCAGGATTCGTGTGAACATTACAACAGGGTGATGTAGCTGTTCCTTAAGACCACCATAACAAATCACTACAAAGTTAATCACTTAAAAAAACAATTTTTTCACAATCAACTCCAAAATCAAGATAATGACAAGATTTTGTTGCTTCTGAAAACTGCAGGAGAAAAACCTTCCCTGTTTCTACAGCTTCTTGTAAGGACATTTGTCATTGAATTTAGGGCCCAGGCAGATAATATAGGATAATCACGCCTCAGAATCTTCCATTTAATTACACCAATAAAGATCCTTTTTCCAACTAAGGTCACATAGACAGGTTCTGGGTGTTACAATTAGGACTTGTCTATCAGAGCTACCATTTCAACCTTATGCTACAGGTGATAAAACTAAATACCCTACAATCATCATTTTCAAACAAACAGAATTTATTCTAACAAGAAGGAAAAGGCTTATGGTAATTCAAACCCCTCCATTAGGGATTGCATATGAAAGTCATGGCAATAAATTACTCAAAGAGAACAGATTATCAAGACCTTGCTCATATAATAAACTAAACTAGACAGGTATTCAATCTTATATTGCCAAGATACAGAATATGGAGAAATATATCTTAAGTAAAATTAAGGTATATTAATTTTACATACCTTTTCTTTTTTTATTTCATATATGATATTATACATGTTTCAATGCCATTCTCCCAAATCATCCCACCCTCTCCCTCTCCCACAGAGTCCAAAAGACTGTTCTATACATCTGTGTCTCTTTTGCTGTCTCCATACAGGGTTATTGTTACCATCTTTCTAAATTCCATATATATGTTGTTAGCATACTGTATTGGTGTTTTTCTTTCTGGCTTACTTCACTCTGCATAATAGGCTCCAGTTTCATCCACCTCATTAGAACTGATTCAAATGTATTCTTTTTAATGGCTGAGTAATACTCCATTGTGTATATGAACCACAGCTTTCTTATCCGTTCGTCTGCTGATGGACATCTAGGTTGTTTCCATGTCCTGGCTACTATAAACAGTGCTGTGATGAACGTTGGGGTACACGTGTCTCTTTCAATTCTGGTTTCCTTGGTGTGTATGCCCAGCAGTGGGATTGCTAGGTCATAAGGCAGTTCTATTTGCAGTTTTTTAAGGAATCTCCACACTGTTCTCCATAGTGGCTGTACTAGTTTGCATTCCCACCAACAATGCAAAAGGGTTCCCTTTTCTCCACACCCTCTCCAGCATGTATTGCTTGTAGACTTTTGGATCACAGCCATTCTGACTGGTGTGAAATGGTACCTCATTGTGGTTTTGATTTGCATTTCTCTGATGATGGGTGATGTTAAGCATCTTTTCATGTGTTTGTTAGCCATCTGTATGTCTTCTTTGGAGAAATGTCTATTTATTTCTTTGGCCCATTTTTTGATTGGGTCATTTATTTTTCTGGAATTGAGCTGCATAAGTTGCTTGCATATTTTTGAGATTAGTTGTTTGTCAGTTGCTTCATTTGCTATTATTTTCTCCCATTCAGAAGGCTGTCTTTTCACCTTGCTTATAGTTTCCTTTGTTGTGCAGAAGCTTTTAAGTTTAATTAAGTCCCATTTGTTTATTTTTGCTTTTATTTCCAATATTCTGGGAGGTGGATCATAGAGGATTCTGCTGTGATTTATGTTGGAGGGTGTTTTGCCTATGTTCTCCTCTAGGAGTTTTACAGTTTCTGGTCTTACATTTAGATCTTTAATCCATTTTGAGTTTATTTTTGTGTATGGTGTTAGAAAGTGTTCTAGTTTCATTCTTTTACAAGTGGTTGACCAGTTTTTCCAGCACCACTTGTTAAAGAGACTGTCTTTAATCCATTGTATATTGTTGCCTCCTTGGTCAAAGATAAGGTGTCCATAGGTGTGTGGATTTATTTCTGGGCTTTCTATTTTGTTCCATTGATCTATATTTCTGTCTTTGTGCCAGTACCGTACTGTCTTGATGACTGTGGCTTTGTAGTAGAGCCTGAAGTCAGGCAGGTTGATTCCATCAGTTTTGTTCAAACACGTATTTTTTCTATTGTTAATTTTATGTGTTTATTATATTTATAATAAAAAATAAAGACTATCCTAGACTTTATGAAGCAACTGAGTTGCCTATTCTTTCTTTCCTAAAGCTTTTATTGAATAAAATTGAGACTTCTGTCTTACTGTTTCAATTTTAAGGTTTTACATTTTGCATTTCCACATAAAATCATTTTTGGTAACTTAAATTCCATTAGAGAGCTCCTCTATTTTATCCACATATTCAAGCTTATTTGAAAGAAAAAGAACAAATAGTAATTTATTATTCTTTTATTTTCCCCTGTATTTGTGGGTCTTTTCTCATTATCATTTCTATGGTGAGGTATTTGTATTGTTTTTCTCTATTTTGCCTCTAATTGGTTAACCAATGATTTATCTAATTCATTATTTTCACAACCAGTTTCTAACTGACAATCTTATTATTGTCTTTTTTTATTTATCACTTATTCCTGATTTTGCTTTAATTAGTTTTATTCTCTGAGTTTATTTGGTTTTTAATTCTAATTAACTTAAATGTAAATAGCTCCATGTGGCTGCTGTTGCTGCTGCTGCTAAGTCACTTCAGTTGTGTCCGACTCTGTTAGACCCCATAGCGGCAGCCCACCAGGCTCCCCCATCCCTGTGGCTTGATGCCATCCAACCATCTCATCCTCTGCTGAGTCTGCCTGAAATATTAGTTATTACTGTTACTGTTCTTACTCTACAAATAGCTTTTGTCAGTGCTCTTCTGGGTCTGCAACTTTGTTCTTTCATCAGAGTGCTTACTGCTTTGCATCACGTGGTGCAAGATTTCACTTGCGCTTTCACAAGATCTCACTTGCTTCAAGATGATGGACTGGGGAGAATCTATCCTACTCCCTTTTTGATGAGGAGGTTAGAAAACTTACTGATTTGGGTTTGCGCCTAAAATTGTTCTCCTTTCTTCCCACTTACTTCTGACAAAGGTTTATTCCTTGATCAAACTCTAGTCAGGCTCCTCTGAGTCCTGCTTTCCACTGGGTCTCAAACTTGACCTTGAACAAATACAAACACTTGTGCTAACTTGAGCTAAACACTAACTTGGAATCCAGCAGCTCATGACTGCAGCCCTAGGATGACCTTTGCCCCTTGAAATGCTTACCTAAGAAAACTCAAGGCTACTAAAATAATTTCCCCTTTGTTCCAGCCAACACCTTAAGATAGGGCCACTCTCTCCCAGGCTCTGTGGAGGGTGGGAGCCCATGTTTAAAAAGCACTAGTGAGCAAACTCAGGTGGGTTTCTTATGGACCAGCCTCCTTCCAGCTTTTAGTAATTTTTCACTTTCTGACTCTCCTGAGTACATGCCCATCCCCTCCTCACTCCCCCATCTTCCCTTTAAAATGCTCAGTGTCTTCTGCACAAATTCAAGCTGAATTCAGCTCCTGTTAGACCCCTTTTCCTACTGCAAAAGTATGTTACTGATTAAAATCTGTCCTTTACCACTAGTGTCCGGCTTTGCTTATCTTTGACACTTCTCAACATCAACAAATATTTTTCTTATTTCCAATAGAACAGAATAGGAAATTTTAGTTTGACACAGCTTTTGCCAAACATGTGTGACTGAAAAACTCTTCTGGAGAAACGTTACTAAATTTATAGAGGAAAAAAATTCCCTTATAAAAATGTTTAACTATTAAGTAACATCTGAACATTGTTTTTAAATTGGGAAATGTCTCCAGGGATTTTAATGTTTTAATGCAATTTGTGAATCAAATTTCCAAAGGGAAGATTTAAACTGCAGCCTTTTCCTAACGTATTTGGCCACAGTAACCTTTTTTTTTTTTTGGAGCACCAGTCCCAAGACATTCCAGAACTAGTGTTCCAAGAAAAACACTTTTTTGAAAACCCTGGCTTAAGGATTTTGAATCCAACATGTACATTTTACATTTACATATTATTTCTGTGATTTACAGAAACATCAGATGATGGCAAGATTTTCTTCAAGTGTAGACTTTTTACCTTCTTATCAGAACCATCTCAGTATGTGTGTTAAAAAATGCAGATTTCTGGGCCATGCGCCAAACCTGCTGAATTGGTATCCCTCAGAATTCTAATAGGAATGTAAAAAGCAGAGACATTACTTTGCCAACAAAGGTCTGCCTAGTCAAGGCTATGGTTTTTCCAGTGGTCATGTATGGAAGTGAAAGCTGGTCTGTGAAGAAAGCTGAGCACCGAAGAAGAGATGCTTTTGAACTGTGGTGTTGGAGAAGATTCTTGAGAGTCCCTTGGACTGCAAGGAGATCCAACCAGTCCATTCTTAAGAGATCAGTCCTGGTTGTTCTTTGGAAGGAATGATTCTGAAGCTGAAACTCCAGTACTTTGGCCACCTCACTCGAAGAGTTGTCTCATTGGAAAAGACCCTGATGCTGGGAGGGATTGGGGGCAGGAGGAGAAGGGGACGACAGAGGATGAGATGGCTGGATGGCATCACCGACTCGATGGACAGGAGTTTGAGTGAACTCCGGGAGTTGGTGATAGACAGAGAGGCCTGGCATGCTGCAGTTCATGGGGTCGCATAGAGTCAGACATGACTGAGCCTCTGAACTGAACTGAACTCTGTGACAACCTAGAGGGGTGCGATGGGGTGGGGATGGGAGGGAAGTTCAAGAGGGAGGGGACATACGTATACCTACGTCTGGTTTACCTTGTTGTATGACAGAAATCAACATTGTAAAGCAATCATCCTCCAACTAAAAATAAAAATAAAATTTTTTTAAAGAATTCCAACGGGAGGTAGTACCTGGACTCAGAATTCTAAGTGTCCAAAGTTGGATAGTTGGATTCTTACCTACATTAAAGCCCAAGAATTCAGGTGAGGAATCTAACCTCTGGCTGCCCACTCAGGATCCACTGCTGACATCATTCCCCTAGAGTTGCAGGTTTTTTTCATTTCAAAGCAATAAGCTGAAGGAAGAAGTAGCAGAAAGCTCCTTAGACTGTATCTGCATAGAAAGAGAAAAAGTTCACTGATTAACTTTTCCCACTCAGCAGGTGCTAACCTGCCACTATGCTCTCAAAGAGGCAACACTCCTTCCCAGCTGATACTTCCAAGGGTGTTGGCTGGCTATGTGTTTCCTGATAATTAAATATAGTGATTCCCTCCAGCCTTACAAATGTGTAACAATTACAAATTGATTCTATAAGCCATCAAACTAACTCCATAAAAACTTATTTCTAAAAGAATATTTATTAAAAAAAAACTCATTTGCTTTTAAAATCTATTATTTAAATTTATTTTATCCAATTCTTCCAGATTTAGAGAAAGAGGAAGTAAACCATTTAAATTTTTTAAATCCAGAGTAAATATTCTGATTTCTTCAGCATTTCCAAGTAAGATGGACATGCTTCTCTTTTGGTATGAATACCTCTTCCTCTTCATCCTCTCCCCCTCTTCTTCTACCTCCTCTTTATCTTTTCCCTTCCTCTTTCACTTCTCCTCTTCCTTTTTTGCAGCCTCTCAATTTTAATTTTCTGTTCAATACAGAAAATGAGATAGGTATTGTTAACTATGCATATTGTAATGAAGACTGCTTAAATGCCTTTTGAAATCGTTTATTTCTAGAATTTGCAATATGTTCTCCCCATTAGGAATATAGGCTCTTCAAGAAAATGGCTCTTGAGGGTTCTAAAACAAGGGGTAAGGCTGAATGAACAGTCAGTTTGAGGAGAACTGCTTTATGTGTACCTCTGGGACTTTCTATAATTGTTAAGAAGAAGAAAAAACTGAAGCTGAGTAGAGAAGTGCCATGTTCTTTAAGAAACGAATCCAAGCATGGAATGTAATTCAGTGGTTCTCGAACTTCAGTGTGCATCAAAATCACCTGAAAAGCTTGTTAACCCAGATTGCTAGGGCTACCCCCAAGGTTTCATCAGGTCTAGGGTAGGGCTTGAGGACTGACATTTCTAATACATTTCCAGGTGATTCTGTTGGTCCAGGGACCACGTACTCTACTTCCAGATACTCTACTCTACATGCTTTCTATCTCTCTTATTTCCCTGGAAGGAAAAAACACCTATAAATGAAAGAAGATAAAACCTAAAAGGCAACATGCATTCAGCATCTAGGAAAGGCTGGCAATCACAAACATAATTTTTAACAGATATTATCTATGATGGTTCACTAAGAGCCAAGCAGCTGGTTCCAATGTATGACAGAATCTAGCAGGATACATTTTTAAAACTAAACAGGATGCTGTAACAAAGAAACAGTTAAAGACTGGTGAGGAATGTATTGGGCTGGCCAAAAATTCCTTCAGGTTTTTCCATAACATCTTATGGAAAAGCCCACACAGAACTTTTGGCCTAACCCAATAACAGAGGTCATTTAAATGTTGCTCTAAAATGTATTTTTAAATGAATTGGTAGTATGTTCTTTAATCTTAAATAATTGCTTATATTAATAAGGAATGGGACATATATGTTAAGAGATCTATGGAGTGTTCAATAAAAATACTTACCTGAATTCTATTTCATATTTTGCAGGAGAGTCTCGTGATTCATTTTTTGGAGGCTATATCTTATAAATTTTATGAGTTACAACTCTAAGCCCCAAATTACTAAGTAACAATAAAATACAAACTATTAAAAATGTTTTATCAAAAGATAATCCATATTTTCTTCTAAGCTTTTTCCAAAAATTCAGTGTAAAATAATAAAGCCCTTCTTAATCCCCTCAACCCAAATGCTATGCTCATTCTCAAAGATGACTACTGCAGCAGTATTCTATATAAAAGGGCTTATCTTATTCACTTTCTCAGTGTGTGGCCAATATAGCACCCTCTTCTTTTCATCTTGTATATAGGTCTAAGCAGTATTTTCCCTCCTACATTTGAGTTATTCATCTCAGGATTTTAAAAATTTATCTAGGACTTTCAAACTAAAAGAGTTAAATTCTGAACAGTAAGGTATAATGAAAGAGCCTTCAGGATAATTTAAATACATCATTAACTGGCTAATATGACAAGAAATTCCAATCAACCTTTATCAGTTGCATCTCTCTTCAATGACCCTTCAACCTACTTTCCTTTGAACTACTTTGAGCTGTAGAACTACTTTGAAAATTCTCCTGAGGAATGTAAATGACTTGCATTTTCAGTCACCCCCTGACAATTTTCATTCACTATTTAACAGGCAATTATCTGACCATCCAGAGTTACAAATAACTCTCCAGGAGAATGGAATGTCCTCTGAGTTCAGTGAAGAGGTGAGAGCCCATATGCCAATAATAGCCAGGATTTTAGTCCTGTAACTTCTCTTTTCTCCGTCAGGTTTCTTAACCCAATTTTTTCTCCTGATCTTCTCAGTGTGATAAATCTAATAATATACCATCTCCCAAGAATCAGTAAATTATAAACTGTTTGAGAAATGTGTTATATACTGTGTATCTCAATGTCTTACATAATAAAGTTACGTAAGCAACACCTTATAGTGTTATGCTCCGTGTCCGTGTCCCCTACCCGACCGAATGAACAAGTCCACCAAAGTAATGCAAAAGGCATAAAGGGAGTTTATTTCTGGCGCGCCAGGGTCCTAGCCTCTCTGACACAGCAGAATGTGGCTGGACCCCGAACAAAGAGGTATGGCGGTTTATATACAGTTTGTCCCTTAGTCCAGCAACAGGCATAGTTGGCACTACCTGATTGGTTACATGCGAAGCTGAGCTCATACATTCCCCTGATGCTGCTTCCCTATAGATTTTTCTTATTTGGTATGGAATGTTTAGCGCAGGAGCTACTGACCTCCTTATTTGGTTATGGAATGTTTAGCGCAGGAGCTACTGTCCCAGGTCCCTGATGTAGTTACACACCTCACTAAGTCTTCCGATAACCTAACATTCCCCCCTGTTCTTTGATCATACAGAGGAATCTTCCTCTGTTCCCGGTGATATAGTTTGATATTGTTGCCGTAGCACAAACAACTGCACTGTGTTAATACGTTCTTTTACAAAGGCTACAAGTCTGTTGATGATGCAGGGACCGAACGTGAGCATTATTAGAAGGATTATCAAGGGTCCTAGTAAGGTTGAGATTAAAGTAGTCAGCCAAGGGGATTGTTGAAACCAAGACTCAAACCATCCTTGTTGGGCCTCCCGCTCTCGTTTACGCTGGGCTAGCCCCTCTCTCACTTTGGCCATAGATTCTCTAACTATACCCGTATGGTCTGCGTAAAAACAACATTCCTCTCCCAGGGCGGCACAAAGTCCCCCTGTTGTAGAAATAGCAAATCTAGCCCTCTTCTATTTTGCAAAACTACTTCAGACAAGGAAGTTAAAGAAGACTCTAAATGACTTATAGACTGTTCTAGTCGGGTGATATCTTCATCTGTCGCTGCCCTTAAAGAGTTAAATCCTTGACTTTGCATAGACAAAGCTGTAATTCCAGTTCCAGCTCCGGCTATCCCTAAGCCAAACATAGTGGCTATAGTAATTGCAGTAAGGGGTTCTCTTTTAATTCTATATGCTCTTTCTTGCTGATTGAGGGTTGACCTATGGGCCCAATAGTCGTACACAGTTTCTTCCGACCTGTATATTATTTTAGGTACTACTGCTACCATGACACAAAATTCTTCTTTGGGATCAAAAATTGACTCATGTACACAAGGGGTCAACCCGGTTCTGGAACATACCCACCATCCTCCCATCTGGGGAATCATCCAGCTAGCCAGAGGCCCGTTTACAGATCTTGTGACATTGACACATAGGGAGGTTTTATCTGACGGCACTGTGCCTATACATAGCCCCTTTCCCCATACCTGCCTCATCGTGAGTCCTACCTTGCGGTCTCCCCATTGACACTGGGAGGGATCTGAGGCGTTGACCAAGCTGTAAGAAGCATTGAGGCCTATGGCTTCATAGTATGGGGGAGCTACGTTGTAACATAACCAACAGGATCTAGTTGCCTCAGGATGAGTCTGGTTTAAGGCGGTGTATGCAGCCTTGACTAATTTCCACAACGGGTCTGTCTCAGCAAGAGCTTCATCCTTGTTAGGTTTAGTTAAAGTCAACGAAGTTGGGTGGGGTGTGGTTGATAGGGTCACAGCACCTAATTTCTCTACCTTATTAGGTCCGATACTGTGTACTAATATCGGTTCTATTGTCTGACTAATAACCAGAATTCCCCAGGCTTTGCTTCAAACCACTCAGCGTAGAGTTGGAGGCCCCATGATAGCCCGGAGACCCAAGACCTCTCCAGTTTAGCCGCTTCCTGGTTGAACATTACTTTCACCTGAGCAATTGGGCTCCAGTGCTGTTCCCATTGCCGCCCGACATAATCTCCGAACAGGTTTTGGTAATCTTGGTTCCAGGGGCCCGCGATAGGGCTGGACAAACGAGAAATTGACTAAGTCCCGGTTCCCGACCTCCCATTTCCATCTCCCATCATTGGAGGTCACACAGCTCCAGGACCAACAGAAATAATGTTGCAGCCCCCACAAGTCTCCCAATTATGTCTCTTCAGGTGTCCGGGACATGCCCAGAATCCAAAGTTTCTGGTCTGGGCCGCTGTCCAAGTAGTCTTTATAAGGTCTTTGAGGTTGAAATACAGATCCGGCCACCACGTATTAGGGGGGTGAATTCCGGTGGTCAAATTGAGTACCTCTCGAGTCAGTCCGTTCCAGAGCGTCCAGGTGATCTTAACAGGTTGGTGGGGGTTCACACTGGCAGTCACAGGACAAAGCAACACAGTCATCCAGATGACGGTCCAGATGAGTCTCGTCGGTCCTGCGGCCGGCGCTGGATCTTCAATTTTAAAGGGTTGGACGGGTGTAGAGACGCTTCCCATTGTCTTTTCGCGTCTTCTTGTTCGGCTGAAGTAGCTGGGCGTACGTGATTGCAATGCACCCAGGGCCCGATACCGTCGACCTTCAAGGCAGTTGGGGTGGTAAGAAGAACAACATAAGGACCTTTCCATCTGGGTTCTAGTGCCCTGGCGTGGTGCCTTTTGACCCACACCCAGTCCCCGGGGCCAATGTTATGTGAGGGGCTAATTCCCTCACCTTGACCCTCATGTACCTCTCGGAGTAGTTTCCAGACGCGAGAATGTACTTTGCCCAAAGCCATCAAAGCCTCCTGGAATTGTCCCAAGGTGGGAAGTGGAAACTTTTTCCCTTCAAATTTTGGACATACGGGAGGGTGGCGCCCATACAGAATTTCAAATGGGGTCAAATTGAGCTGATAAGGAGTATTACGCACGCGAAAAAGGGTGAAGGGAAGGAGAGTCACCCAGTCCCCGCCAGTCTCCATAACCAATTTAGTTAAAGTTTCTTTTAGGGTCCGATTCATTCTTTCAACTTGCCCCGAGCTCTGTGGGCTGTATTCACAATGTAATTTCCACTTAGTTCCTAGAGCCCGGGCAAGGTTCTGTATTATTTGGCTCACAAAAGCAGGGCCATTATCAGAGCCAACGGTCACCGGCAGGCCAAACCTGGGTACTATCTCTTCTAAAATCTTTTTAGCCACTACCATTGCAGTTTCTCCCTTAGTAGGAAAAGCCTCTACCCACCCTGAGAAGGTATCTACCAACACTAGCAAGTAGCGGTAACCATACTTGCCTGGCCTTACCTCAGTAAAATCTATCTCCCAGTGCTGTCCTGGGCCTTCCCCTCGATACCTCAGTCCTGCGTGTTGCCTCTTTCCTGGCTTCATCTGTTGGCATGCCTTACAAGCTTGTACTATGTTTTTTACGGTTGTTTGGTGCCGGGGAAATCGTAGGCGCGCGGTTTGAAAAAGCAGCAGAGTCTTTTTCTCTCCCAGATGAGTAGATGAGTGCAGATGTTCACACAGTTGTCGTCCCAACTGAGCAGGAAGTATCAAGTAGCCATCGGAGTCCCGGTACCATTTATCCTTTCCTTGTTGGAGGTTGGGATATTCCTGGATCCAGGCCAGGTCTGTGGACGAATACTCAGGGGTTGGGGGCAAAGTTCCCATACCTGGGGGCGGAAGTCCGATTGCCAGCACTGGAGCGGTGTACTCTTTGTCAGCCGCCTTCCGAGCCGCCAAATCAGCGGCACGATTTCCTCGGGCTGTGAGGCTGTCCCCCTTTTGATGTCCAGGTACATGTACTATTGATACAGCTCGAGGCAACTGCACAGCTTCCAGAAGTCGACGGATTTCTGGTAAGTTTTTGATCTCTTTTCCTTCAGCTGTTAAAAACCCGCGTTCCCGATAAATCGGGCCCTGAATGTGCACCGTGCCAAAAGCATAGCGACTGTCAGTGAAAATAGTTATTCTTTTACCTTTAGCTCTCTCTAATGCCTGAATCAGGGCAATTAACTCTGCTCTTTGGGCTGAGGTGTCTGGGAAAGAGTCTCTGCCCATATCGTCTGTCCAGAGTCATCTACTATTGCGGCTCCCGCCCGTCTCTGTCCATCTCTAACATAACTGCTTCCATCTGTGAACCATATTAGGTCACTGTTATCCAGTGGCATGTCTGTTAAGTCCTTTCGTACTGCTGTTACTCCGGCTAGTATCTCGTCACAATTGTGGAGGGGGCTATCTATTTCCGGATTGGGCAAAAGAGTAGCTGGGTTTAGAGTGCAGGGTGTTTGAAAATGAATCCGGGAGGTGTCGAGCAGCAAGGCCTGGTAGTGTGTTAAGCGGGCATTGGAAATCCATTTGCCCGGAGGTTGTTTCAGGACTCTCTCTATAGCATGAGGAGTGTAAACCAAGAGTTTCTGGCCATAAGTCAGCTTATCAGCATCATGAACTAGAAGCGCGGTGGCTGCAATAATTTGGAGGCAAGGTGGCCACCCGGCTGCCACTGGGTCTAATTTCTTTGAAAGGTAGGCTATGGAACGCTTCCAAGGTCCCCATTTCTGTGTTAGTACCCCTTTTCCTATCCCTCGCTTTTCATCCACAAATAATTGGAACGGCTTAGATGGGTCAGGAAGGGCCAGGGCAGGAGCTTCCAGCAAGGCACACCTGAGCTCCTGAAAAGCCGTTTTCATTGATTCAGTCCATTTCCAGTTTTTGTTTTCTTTGGTCCCTTCATATAAGGGCCTGGCTTTTTCTGCAAACCCCAAGATCCACAATCGGCAATATCCTACAGTTCCCAGAAACTCTCTCACTTGCCTAGGAGTGGTAGGTTCAGGGATCTGAAGGATGGTGTCTTTCATAGCCTGTGTTAGCCACCTCTGGCCCTGTTTTATCTTGTAACCAAGGTATGTAACCTCTTGCTTGACGATCTGGGCCTTTTGGCGCTAGCCCTGTAACCTAAAGTCCCAAGGGTTTGGAGAAGGTCACCTGTTGCCTCCTGGCACTCTTTTTCTGTAGTCGCCGCCAGCATAAGGTCATCAACATATTGTAATAAAACAATGGTAGGGTGTTCAACCCGGTACTCACGGAGGTCTTCATCTAAGGCCTCGTTAAACAACGTGGGTGAGTTCTTAAACCCCTGTGGTAGGCGAGTCCACGTCAGCTGCACAGGAGTCTGTCCACCGTCTTCTAGCCATTCGAAGGCGAAGATTTCTTGGCACGCCAGGGCGAGAGGCAGACTGAAAAGGCATCTTTTAAATCTAAAACAGTATACCATACGTAGCTTGGTGGCAAACTGCTTAGCAATGTATAAGGGTTAGGAACCGTAGGATGGATGTCACTCACCCGCTTGTTGACCTCTCGCAGGTCTTGAACTGGTCTAAAATCAGTTCCCCCAGGCTTCTTTATGGGAAGCAGGGGGGTGTTCCATGGGGACCGGCATCTCTTTAAGACCCCAGCGTCTGTGAGGCGTTGTATGTGAGGAGTGATTCCTCGCCGGGCTTCTTGACTCATGGGATATTGCCGTACCCTCACTGGTGTGGCACCCGCTTTTAACTCCACAACAATAGGGGGTCTCTGTCTGGCCAATCCCATTCCTGCTGTTTCAGCCCAGGCCTGAGGGTATCTTTGAACCCATGGCTGTACTTCAGGACTTACTGTCGCTGGGGCCTCTGGCAAGTACAGTCTGTATTCATCCTTCAATGCCAGAGACAGAACCTGTAGAGGGTGCCCGGTTCCATCTAAAACTGACACTTGTCCATGGCCAAAATGAATTTGGGCATTCACTTTAGACAGTAAATCTCTTCCCAGCAAGGGCACTGGGCATTCGGGTATCACCAGAAAGGAATGAGTTACTTGGTGGGTCCCCAAATTCACATGCCGTTTTGTAGTCCATCCATATCGCTTAGTCCCGGTTGCTCCCTGTACCCAGCTACTTTTCTTAGACATAGGCCCATCTCTTTGGTTTAAGACTGAGTATTGAGCTCCCGTGTCTACCATAAAGCCAACCGGTTTCCCCTCCACATTTATAGTTATCCAGGACTCGGGGAGGGCGTCGAGCCTTGACCCCCTAGTCACTATCCTCTCCTGCGTAGAGGATATGACTGTCAGGAGGGGGTCTCATTCTTGGAATTTTTTGGCCCCTCTTTTAGGTTTTTCTTGGGGCATTTATCTTTCCAATGTCCAAACTCTTTACAAAACGCACATTGGTTCTTTTCAAGCTTGCGCCTTGCAGGTTTCTCCTCAGTTTTTGAATCTGGCTTTTTCCCTTTTTGGGATCTATTTTTGTTTTCAATCCCAGCGAAAAATATCTGAGCCAGCTCCTTTTGATTTTTACGGTTTTCTTCAGCCCTAAATTCTCTGTCTTCCCTTCTAATGCGGTCCTCTCTTTCTTCCGGGGTCTCTCTATGATTGAAAACCCTCTCTGCTGCCCTCACTAAATCTTGTAGGGACTGTTCACCGAGCCTCTCTATCTTTTGTAACTTTCTCCTAATATCGGGGGCTGCCTGATTTACAAATGCTAGCATGACTGCTGCCCTAGACTCATCTGCCTGGGGGTCCATGGGGGTATACTGTCTAAAAGCTTCCATTATCCTTTCAAGGAAGGCTGCCGGGCTCTCATTTGGCTCTTGCCTCACCGAATTTACCTTGGCCAAATTAGTTGGTTTTCTGGCGGCCGCTCTAAGGCCAGCCATGAGGATCTGACGGTATACTCGGAGACGCTCCCTACCTTCAACGCGTTCGAAGTCCCAGTTGGGTCGCACCAAGGGGAACCCCTCTTCAATGAGGTGAGGCTGTATTGTGGGCCTCCCATCCACCCCCGGCACATTTTTCCGGGCTTCTGACAGGATCCGTTCACGCTCTTCTGTAGTGAAAAGTACTTGTAGCAGTTGTTGGCAATCATCCCAAGTGGGGTTGTGAGTAAAGAGGATAGATTCTAAAAGATCAATAAGACCTTGAGGTTTCTCAGAGAAAGAGGGGGTTTGGGTTTTCCAATTGTACAAATCACTAGTAGCAAAAGGCCAGTACTGATATGTGCGTTCCCCACCCTCTCTGGCTGGCCCCGCCCGGACCGGAAACGCATGAACAGTGGAGGAGGGCAATTCCGGGCCTTCCTCCTCCGCTGCGCTAGCCATCTCCCTTGCCCTTCCCCGAGTTCCCTGGGCAGGGCCTCCTCCCCTAGGGGGAGCTGAGGGCTCGGCCCTCCTCTGGGCTTCTCCCGACGAGACTTGAGGAACCTGTGGAAGCAAAGGTGGATTTGGATCTGCGTACGGGGGTGGGGACAGTTCGGTTTCCAAGTCAATCAAATTAGGGTACAGAGAGGAAGATTCCTGGAACACCGGCTTGGGTCGTTTTTCGTCCTGGTTTTCTTTCGTTTTCTCAGACGCTTTCATGACTAGCACCTGTGGGTTTAGTAAGGTTGGAGCCGGGAAGAGGGACGGGGAGGTTTAGGAGAAGCAAGAATGAAGGGTTTAAGCCATTCCGGTGGGTTCTTCACTAGATCCTGCCAGACCAGAATGTAGGGAGTCTGGTCTGGGTGCCCAGCAGGACCAGGAGTAAGCACCCTCTCTTTAACTGCCTGGATGATCTGGGGATTGAAGGTTCCCTCTTGTGGCCATCCGACATCAAAGGTGGGCCATTCGGCGGAACAGAACGTCACCAGTTTGCTCTTCTTTACTAGTAACGAAAGATTCCGAGCTCTAGACTTAAAATCAGAAAAATGGTCAGTCATCAGGGACAGCGGAGTAGAAGTAGATTGCCCCATGGGTACAGAGAACAGAGACAATGACAACAAGACACTCACACAGACAGTGCCGGCACACAGAGTCACAAAAATGACACAACAAACAGATTCCAATTCAGTCTCTTTTAGCACTAGAGACCCCTTTTCTATTTGCAAATGTCTTACCGTCAGGACGTCCTCAGTGCCAGCCACCTTCCCGGTACGCTACCGGGGACTCGGCCTTACGCTGGGCTTGCCTTGTCTCTCACACCTAGATGCCTCCCCAGTACGATACTGGGCCCCGGACTTAATCTAGGCCTGTACTATTAGCACCGGTGCTTCGGAGTTCAGAGCTCTTTGCCTCTCAGCGGGGCTTCTCCCTCTTACCAGGGGAATTATTCCTCCGGTGGGGCGGAGATCCCGGACGAGCCCCCAAATGTTATGCTCCGTGTCCGTGTCCCCTACCCGACCGAATGAACAAGTCCACCAAAGTAATGCAAAAGGCATAAAGGGAGTTTATTTCTGGCGCGCCAGGGTCCTAGCCTCTCTGACACAGCAGAATGCGGCTGGACCCCGAACAAAGAGGTATGGCGGTTTATATACAGTTTGTCCCTTAGTCCAGCAACAGGCATAGTTGGCACTACCTGATTGGTTACATGCGAAGCTGAGCTCATACATTCCCCTGATGCTGCTTCCCTATAGATTTTTCTTATTTGGTATGGAATGTTTAGCGCAGGAGCTACTGACCTCCTTATTTGGTTATGGAATGTTTAGCGCAGGAGCTACTGTCCCAGGTCCCTGATGTAGTTACACACCTCACTAAGTCTTCCGATAACCTAACATTAGCAGTGGAATACATTTCTTATGCTCTGAAGGATAGTATATTCAAGGCATAAATTACTTTTTTCAATTTAATTCAGTTAACCAAACATTTAATACCACTTTTACTTTTCTGGCTCTGTTTAAGAAGCAAGCACCATACACAGGTAAATAAGATGAGGATTTTTTAATAATTTTAATTAATAGGGAAAACGAGAAGAGTCACAATGGAGATGAGATTGCAACTGTTATGATGAAAGTTTACTAGCAGACTGGACAACATACATGGGAGAATAAAGGAGGGGGTTCCACAAAGAAATAATTTCTGAATAGCTTCCTTGTATTCAATTTAACTATGGCAGCCACCGCTAAATACCTAGATTTTGGTTTATTCTTTCAACTGAAAATTTTTCTGATATTGGAATAAGAAAGAAGAAGAACATGTCAAGTGATCAATAACTTAATTCATCTTCAGTTACATATAATAATATATATAAAGATATACAAGCTCTTGAATCCTCAAAAGAGATCTATAGAATATGCATCTTTTCTCTCAACTCCTGCACTTTCTCTATGCCCTCACTTGTCCCATTTCTACTTTTTTCTTCTCTGATTTATTTAAGTGAAAAGGATTATAACCTTGCTCTTGTATCCCTATGATACCTACATAACAGTTAAACTATAATAGAAAAGAACCTGAGAATCGAGGAAGAGATAAGTGGATGACAGAGTAATAAGGACAGGCAAGAATAGTTTTAAAATGTCCACATCAGAAATTATGTGGAAGGAAACCTGCTCATTTCTGTTCTTTGTGGTTGTACTTCCAGGAGTCATCCATCCGTTTCTCCCTTCTTTCTTAGCCCTTGAATTAGTCAGTCAATGGCAATCTCTTTCTCTAGTGTGTACGCATACACAAACACACACCACCACACCACCATCACTACAACACACCACCTAGAGCCCTGCCCATAGGTTTGAATCAGTATACCTGTTTACAACTGTTAAGAAAAATTTTCCTCAAAATTTGAGTTCTAAAATGGGAATGCAATCAAAAATCTTCCTCAACTTACCATGGGATCATATCCTGATAAAGCCACCATCAAGCTGAAAATACCGCATGTCAAAAATGCATTTAATACATCTACCCTACCAGATATCACAGTTTAGCCTTCCCTATCTTAAACTTGCTTGGAACACTTACATTAACTTACAGTTGAGCTAAATTAGGTAACACAAGGTCTCTTTTATAACAAAGTGTTCAATAGTGTATGAAATGTATTGAATACTGTTCTGAATGTGAAAATAGAATGGCTGTATGTGCACAGAATGGTCATAAGTGTATGGGTTGTTTACTCTTTTGATCTCAAGGTTGACTGGGAGCTGTGGCCTCATTGCTGCCGCTTGACATCACATGAGAGTATCATACCAAAAATTCAAATGTGAAGTACAATATCTACTGAATATGTATTGCTTTCACACGATCATAAAGTAGAAAAATCAGAAGTCAAACCGTCATAAGTTGGGGGTCATCTATCTGCAGGAGGTCTAAGGACAGAGGCTCTTTCATGTGTGTGTGAAAATAAAAATAGTTGAAACTCAATGGAATTTAAAAATTTTTTTAATTTGCCCTTAATCTACACAAAAATACAGAGATATACCAATACAACTTTTTAAAACTCCCATTAACCCCTGAATTTAGTTGGTGATATTTCATGTGTAAACCTGGTTCCTTATTTTTCATCACATGACTTTCACCATCTAAATGTTTTGTCACCTACTTTTCACCTTCTTTTGCTCCACAGAGACTGGAATATACTTTTACTTGCTCTTTGGGGTATTCTGAATAAGTTAAATTTAAATCACCATTCCATGATTTTCTGAATGAAAATAAATTACCATCAATTATCTTTTACTCATTATTTTGTTGAGCTGTTATGTTTTTATTCCTGCCTTTACTAACTGTATAAAATACATAGTGGGCTTTTCATCAACATGACTGTCATCAGATATACTGAGAAATTTTATAAGAAATAACAAATGGACAGACTACTGGGGTAAAAAAATGATGTCTTCTACTTTTAACTCCTATAATTCATCTGCTGTGAATCTAATTAGGTGTCAGGATCTAATGTACAATTATCACAATTTAAATGACAAGGAATTTTTCATTTTATAAGTCTATAAAAGCCCTACAAATTATTCCCCAGACTGCTTTCTACTTGATATTGCCTACTATATTTCATTAATGTATTCCATTCTGATGTTAACAGGACAGTTGATTAGAGGCTCTATTCCCAAACAGGGTTGCATTATGCCTTAGGCACTTTGCTCTGTGAAAGAAGGAAATGGCAACCCACACAGATATTCCTGCCTGGAAAATTCCATGGACAGAAGAGCCTGGGCAGCAGTCCATAGGGTAGCAAAGAGTGGACATGCTGAGGGCATGCACATGTGTGCACAGTCACACACACACACACACACACACACACACACACACACACACTCTCTGCTCTATGGGTCCGTTATTCTAACAAAAAATAAACAGACAAATACACACACACACGTATATATAACATACACATATTACACACATACATTTATAATATATTTAATATATATTAAAAGTATATTTTATAGGTTTTTGCTATAAAGATGAATATAATCAAATTTGTGTTAAAAATATAAACATTTTCTTCAGCTCTAAAAGTTTTTCTTCTGACTTAAAGTAAAACGTCGATATTTTTGTAGGCCTCCCCAAGTTTAGTGGGCACTTGGTTCTGTGCTTTCTCTGCCTACTGGACAAGTCAGTCCTGCTCCCCACAATCTCCATGGCTCTCTCTTCATGTCCTTCAAGTCTTTGCTATTGACACCTACCTTGACCTCCCTACTTAAAATTATACCTTCTCCTTGCTCCGACACTTCCAATCTTTCATATGTTTCTCTGTATACCTTTCATATACTATGTCACCTTTTTATACACTAAGATTGATTTGTTACTTATGCATGTTTCCTCTATTAGAATATGAGTTCCATGAGGTCACAGCTTTATCTCCAAATCTCTAAACAGCATATGGCATTGAGTAACATCTCAATAATCCTCTCCTAAATGAAATAGGTAGGAAATAAGTCTTTGCCTATTTTATTCTTCACGTTTTATAAATTTCTATTTTATTTTTGATGGTCCCAGAAACTAAAGGGTGGGATAGAGGAATGTTTTCACATGCTAGCAGATCAATGTGTAATATGAGGGTGGTTTTAAAGACTGCATTAAAAATGAGCTTTGTGCTTTAAAGACACAAACATAATAAAAAAGTTTTGCATCAGTTGTCAGTCTTGCTGTATCCCTCCAAGGTCCTCATTATTTATATTTTAACTTCGTCTGAAAGGCCATTGTTATATTTGAAAGTACCATTGCCGGGGTCCAGCCCCGGTGGATCCAGGGTGATTCGAAGGTGGGGACAGAGTCAGCGTCTTTGGAAAAATACATATTTAATCACAGATATAGAGAGATTAGAAATGGATAGTGTAGTAGGAAGATTAGTGGAGAAAAGGAGGCTGAATAACTTGGATTACGTGGAATAGCATCCATGCTCCAGATGGGAATTCAGCCAGAAAAACGGGAGCAAGAAAGAAGCGACATGGGGGAATCAGTCTTTCTGGAAACTGATCCGATTTCTTTATTTTTGGGTTTGCTTATATACCTCTTGTTACACATAGGGATGAATACAGAGTCACGTGGGAGTCAGCAGTCCTGACCTTTATCAAAATCAGGTGCTTCACATAAATGTATAAAAAAAGGTCTTAGGGATATTACATCATCTTCTGGCCATGAATGAGACCTGCTGACATTTTATGATCCTTTCTTTCTGATAACCAAAAAACTTATTTCTTCCAAGGGTGTTTTTCTTAAACCCCGCACCACCCTCCAAATAAAGTTACATTCCTATAGGGTGAGGGTGTAGTGAGTTACAATCAAGAAAGGAATTTATTTAACCCAAGGTTAACATGATTAGTCTTAAAGGTTAATACTTATTTCTCCTTTATGCTTAAAGGTTAATACTTATTTCTCCTATATGTTAGTTATATTCATTATAAGAGTAGGGAACATGGAGATTTAGCAGCAAACATCAGCCCAACAAATGAAAATCCTTTCACCAATGCTCTCCTTAAGATCTATTTAGTCTTAAGATATGATAAAGTTACATTTTTACATAGCAAGGACACAGTGATTTATAACAAAGTACAGTGATCTATTACAAAAGAGAAAATCCATTAACTCAGAAAGTCTAGTATTGCTAACATCAAACTACTATATTTCCTTTGCTATATTCCAAATACATTGATTAATATATTCTCAAGTGCCTAAGGATATGGAGGCCTGGCGGCAGTCATATTGACTCAACAAGAAGAAAAAGTCCTATGCTAATTAAGACTCTCAAAATACTCCAAAACTCTCAGTGCTGTTTACGGTTAAGAGGTGGTAAACAATCATGTGCCTAGTGGCAGCAGTATGGATAATCCTGTCACACAAGCTAGTCTGTCAGCAGAGAGGTTTGACCTGAGACATCCTTGTCCCACCCAGAGCAGGGAATTAGCAGCAATTATTGACACAACAAATGAAGAACACTTCACCAATATAATTCCTAACCAACACACTATACTAATAATTTCTAACTCCCCAAAATAATTTGCCTTTAGTAAGTCTAAAACATCTCATGCCTCTCAGGTTGGGAGGCTGTAAACAATCACATGTGGCTGGACAAACCTATACAGGCGGGCTAGATAACCTTCAGAGGAGTCCGTAAGCTGAAACACTCTTGTCACACCCAGGAATTTTTATTGCCTTGGAGCTGCACGTTTACTCCTTCTCCGAGAGAAACAGTTATGGGGGAGAGCCCCCCGTAAAGTCAGAGGTGTAGGTGAGAGCATAAAACAGACTCTGGTTTTGGGGTTAGATGCTCAGGAACAGGGGGTTGCCTGAGGCTTGATCACGCCTTTGCGTATGCCAAGCCTCCTTCCTCATGACCTTTGCCATGGGCGGATTTCCTCATGCTGGCCCCCGGCATACCATGTCCCTTTCAGAATGTCAGCATTGTTTTAGTCAAATCCAAGCCATAATCACAACATGATCCTTAGAAAGCAGAAGTATGAATACGCTCACTGAATATTATATTGTCATGAGAGGGAGGAAAAAGAAAAAAGAGGAGGAAAGCTACAGTTTTTCATACCTATTATGTGCTAGGAGCTGTAAGGCTCTCTATATGTAATCTCTTGAATCCTGAGAACAGCTCTATGAAGTAGGTATTAGTGTGTGCTCACTTAGTCTATCTGACTTTGCAATCCCATGGACTGTAGCCTGCAATGTTTCTTTGTCCATGGGACTTCCCAGGCAAGAGAATTGGAGTGGGTTGCCATTTCCTCCTCTAGGGGATCTTCCTGACCCAGAGATCAAATTTGTGTCTCCAGTGTTTCCTGGAGGAAATTTTTTTTTAATCACTGTGCTACCTGGGAAATCCCAGGTATTAGTATTCCTAGCTAAAAAGTAGGGAAGTACCATTCAGATTCTATTCTACCTTAACAGAATTTGCCTGAAAGCACATGTCTGGCAAAGATGAACTAGGATTTAAACCATTATCTATTGGGCTTTACAGCTTGAGCATTTTCAATTACATTTTTGTCACAAAAAGAGCATTGTAAGTACTGGTTAAAAAAAAAAAAAAAAAGCACCAGGATCCTGGGGACAATGAAAGGCTACAAAAGAACTGCTAAGTCTGGAACAACACTGTATATGACAGGGACTTGCATCACTCATTTCTTTAACAAAGAATAACAGCAAATGGTTATAGGCTCATGTGACAACATGACTGGGTATTCTCAGTGTCTTTGTTTATTTTTAAGCTTCTATTCACTGATTTTACTGTAAAAGTCCCTGTCCAGTAATTTTACCATGAAACTTCTTTTATTATTCTTATTGATGAGAAATAGCCAGAGTTGGGTATCACTGATACTGGCTTCTACTTATTGAGATCAATCTACTGCTATAAATTTATTTCTCTCAAAAATATTTGTATCACCAACCCCTGTTTAAATAACCAGTCTTCATATGGAGAAGGAAAGTGGGCTATCTGAAATCATCACGTTTTATTTGATTACAATTATTTCCATTAGGGCCAACTTCAAAGCCAAAAGGCAAAACTTGTTCAGAGAAAACATCAACAAGAAATAAAAATTTTCCATACTTTTGAGGGTAACTGTTTCTGTAAAAGTACTGATGTAAAATGTAAAAAAAAAAAAAAAGATTACTAATTTTAATCAACATTTGACAATAAGCAAATTCTGTTTTTTTCAGATATAAGCATTTTGGTATATATAATATAAGTACTGTGGAGTTGAGTACACATTTCTTATCTCCTTATCATTCAGTCAGCAAAAATTTGTTAGTTGTCTATTGTACGTAAAGGTCTGTGTTCTATAGCACTCATAATTATATCAAAATATAAAATATTGTTAGATACTAGACTTGACCTAGAAAAATGTTTACCCTTGAGTTGGAATAATAAGACAAAAAGTATGGCTTACAGAGATTAATCACCAAATGGTAAATCCATGTTGTCTGAAGCCCAAGACTACCTCATTCTTCATGGTACTAACTCCTGAACATTCTCACAAGCCAGCAACCAAAAGTTTTATGTTTGGCTCGATAGGGACCATCCTGAGTGATGGTCAGCTTGCCAGTTTAGTGACACTGTGACAGCTGAATGACAGACAGCAAGGTATTTAACTCTCTACACTTCAGTGCACTCTTAAAATAGAGATAATTTCTACCATAAAGAGTTGCTCTGGGATCACAGAAGATGTATTTAAAATGCCTGGCATAATAAAAGGTGTGAGATGATATCTCCTTGTGGTTTTAAGTTGCATTTCCCTGACAATTGGTGAGATATGACTGCATGTCCTTTGGAACTGCTATTACCAAAAAGGCAAGAAATAACAAGTGTTAGAGAGAACGAGGAGAAAGAAAACCCTTTTACATTGACAATGGGAATATGAATCGGTGCAGCCTCTATGGAAAAAAATATAGTGATTCCTTAAAAATATTAAAAATAGAACCAGCATGTTATCCAGCTATTCCACTTTGGGGTATTTATCTGAAAAATATGAAATCACTAATTTGAAAAGATATATGTGCCCCTTTGCTCATTATAGCACTGTCTGCAAGCCAAGATATGGAAACAACTCAAGTGTCCACAAACGGATGAGTAGATAAAGATGTGTTGTGTGTGTGTGTGTATACACACACACAATGGAATACTACTCAGCCATAAAAAGATGAAATTTTTCCATTTGTGATGACATGGATGGACCTTGAGGGTTTTATGCTAAGTGAGCAAGTCACATGAAGAAAGACAAATACTGTAAGATTTAATTTATACATGGAATATTAGGAAACAAAATAGATGAAGAAACCAGACAGAAACAAACACATAGATACAGAGAACAGAGTAGCAGTTACTGAAACAAAGAGATAAGGGGAAGACAAAAATGGGTAAATGGGATCAACTGTACGGTGACAGATAAAAACTAAACTTTTGGTGGTGAGCATGCTGTAGTATAAACAGAAACCAAAATATAATGCTGCCCACATGCAACTTTTACAATGTTATAAACCAGTGATAGGTCAATAAAACTAAATTAATTAACTAATTTTAAAATGTCTGGCACGTATTTAGCACTTAAACAATAGTAAGTTTTAGTTCTAAAAGCAGTATATGTCCAGGAAAACAACAATAGAGAAGAAAAAAATGAAAAATATATTTCCCTGTATTTCGATAATACGTATACAGCTTCAAGTGCTTCTCTGGTGGCTCAGATGATAAAGAATCTGCCTGCAATGTGGGAGACCTGGGTTCACCCCCTGGGTTGGGAAGATCCCCTGGAAGAGGGCATGGCAACACACTCTGGTATTCTTGCCTGGACTTGGCAGGCTTCAGTCCATGGGGTTGCAAAGAGTCAGACAAGACTGAGTGACTAAGTACAGCACAGCATACAGCTTCAAATGTGCCAGAGGTAAATGTTTTCATAGAGCTTGGGCAGTTGTAAGATATTCAAAATTAATTTGATACACAATATGAACATAGTAATCAATGGATGATCCCATTTGGTTATATAATGCTTCCTCATCAGATAAGATTTTAAAAAAGAAAAAGACCTTTGCATTATAGTTAAATTGTTTCATAACATGCCATCATGCCACCAATTTATGCTTCCATTATATCAATTTTCTTACTTAATTGTTCATTAACTATCATTCTTTCTTCCTAGACCACAAGCTCCATGAGGGCAGGGCCCCTTTTTTCTGTCACTATATTGTCAATGTCAAGCAGTGTTCCTGGTACAGAGTACTAGGCTCAATAAGTGTCAGTTGATTAAATTAGTGAATTAATAGTGGTTTGTGAAGGGAGAGGGATTTCATTTTTATCGAATATGTTCCAGGCATTTTATCCCATTTAATCTTTGAAAAAAAGTTTTGAAGTAGTTTTCTTATTCCCATTTTATGGTTTAGGAAACAGGCTCAGAGAGTTTAATTAATGTATCCAAGGAAAAGATAGATTCAACTGAATGCAGAGTTCCAGAGAATAGCAAGGAGAGATAAGAAAGCCTTCTTAAGTGAACAACGCAAAGAAATAGAAGAAAAACAATAGAATGGGAAAGAGTAGAAATATCTTCAAGAAAATTGGAGATACCAAGGAAACATTTCATGCAAAGATGGCCAGTCAATCCTAAAGGAAATCAACCCTGAATATTCATTGGAAGGACTGATGCTGAAGCTAAAGCTCCAATACTTTGGCCACTTAATGCAAAAAACCGACTCACTGGAAAAGACCCTGATGATGGGAAAGATTGAGGGCAGAAGGAGAAGGGAAAGAGAGATGATGATGATTGGATTAAAATCACCAACTCAATGGACAAGAGTTTGAGCAAACTCTGGGAGATAGTGAAGGACAGGGAGGCCTGGCATGCTGCAATCCATGGGGTTGCAAAGAGTTGGACATGACTTAGCAACTGAACAGCAAGGTCATTTACATCGGGAGAATTTAATCCCAGGTCTTGATTTAAAACCCATGTCATTTCCCCTCTACCACTCAAACTCTGGCCTTGCTTGTTTTCGATGAATCAAGTTAGGCTTTACTGTCTGAGGGAAATTAGCAATTATCTGTGTCTGTTGAGAAGTTGAAGCTTCTGAAATTTTTCAACATTAAGTAAGGAAGTAATAAAATTCATCTTTCCAGTTATTCCTGCAAGAGACATGATAGAAAGAACAAACATTAGGACAGTATGTTTAATCCTCTCCTCCACTACCTCCAACATTGGAAGTTAGCTATTCTGGAAAAAAAACTTGGCTTCAAAGACAGATGGTGGGAAGACATAACAAACATGCAAGATACTTCAGAAGAAAAATGATAGAAAGGAAGGAATACAACAGAAATAAACAAAATCCTAGCCTAGAAGAAAATACCTAAAGGAACAGAAGAAAATTCCTCACGTGAATTTCAATCTATAGATCATTTTAAGAAAACAAACAATATGAGATTATTTAGGAGAATTGTGGTCAGAAAGAACAAATACTCATATATAAGTAATCAGTAAAAGAGAAACAGCAAGAAACAAATGGCAATAAAACTGAAAATAATGATGAAAAGGAAAAAGTAGAAATAATCAGAGTGAACACAGAAGAAAAAGGAGAAAAGATTAAGAAGTAGGCAGATATTTTAAAGTCAATAGAGAAAAGCCATGGACAGAAAGATGAGCCAACAGTGTCACTGAAGAAGAGAATTTTACACATACAAACAGGGAAAAAGTTAGTTTCTGAAATTCTAAATGGAGAAACTTTATTTAATGAAGAAAGAACTGATTCAGCAAATTGATAAGGTACCGTAAATTCCAGGAAAATGTGAAAAGATACTCAATGATGAGTTAAGTTCTGATAAAGTAATTTAGCATCAACAATAAAGAAAAAATGCACTCAACCAGCAGCAAAAATCCTTGACACAATGGGAGAAGTTCAGGCTAGCTTGCGCTCAGAAATATTTAATGCCAGCGAATAATAGGGCAATAGCTCAAAAGTTCAAAGCAATATTTCAAAGTTCTGGTGAAAAATGAAATGTCTATATGCATTTTTTAATTGGAAGAATACAGGAAATGCAGCACCCTTGAACTCTTCTTGGAAATTTCACTTGAAATCTAGAAAAGATTAAAACAAAGGGCTCAGAAATAAGGAACTATTAGTAAAGAGTTAAAAATGGGCAGACTTAAATATAGAACAAATTCAGACAATTCTATAACTCTGTTGTAGAACAGAGTTTTAAATGATTTTGAATTTGGCAGCATATACAAAAATTATTTAATCTGGAAGAAGCAAGAGATGTGAAAAATGTAAGACTGTTATTTTTCTATTTTTATAGTGCAAGTAAAAATATTTTTTATAATGGAAACATATAGTTTTAAAACTAATGCTAGCCTTTTACTATTTTTCAAAAACGTAACCCAGCCTTACGATGTTGAAGGAAATATTTTCTTTGGTAAAAGAGTGATATATGAAGTCCAGCAATGGTTTTGATTTTATTTCAGTATGCTTTTTTTTTTTTAAGTTAAATTCAAGTAAAGAGGAATTCAATATGACTACAAAAGTGTGTGTGTGTGTGTGTGTGTGTGTAAGAGCTCAGTCATATCTGACTCTTTGTGACCCTATGGACCATAGTCTACCAGGCTTCTCTGACAATGGGATTTTCCAGGCAACAATACTGGCGTGGGTTGCCATGCCCTCCAGGGGATCTTCCCAACACAGGGATCAAATCTGCATCTCCTACACTGCAGGCAGATTCTTTACTGCTGAGTCACTGGAGAAGCCCCTTAAAAAGTATATAGGTTACATAAAAGCATTCTATCAACCTATCAAGCCATTCATTCTTTTATCTGTAGAGATGCAAAGAATAACGTCTAGAATTTCATTGAACTAGGATTACTATGTATTATTTCCAGATGATGAAATTTGGGATTTTTTCTTCCTTTTAAGTACTTATCTTCATTGACTATACACTTTGTTATGGTTAGCCATGAATTTTATAAAGGGAATAGTGACTTCCTTTAAATAAAAGAACCACATGCTGCTGCTGCTGCTAAGTCGCTTTAGTGGTGTCCGACTCTGTGCGACCTCATAGACGGTAGCCCACCAGGCTCTGCCATCCCTGGGATTCTCCAGGCAAGAATAGTGGAGTGGGTTGCCATTTCCTTCTCCAATGAATGAAAGTGAGAAGTGGAAGTGAAGTCGTTTAGTGTCTGACTCTTTGCGACCCCATGGACTGCAGCCTACCAGGCTCTTCCATCCATGGGATTTTCCAGGCAAGAGTACCGGAGTGGGTGCCATCGCCTTCTCCGAAAGAACCACACACACATACACATACCCCTTCTGGATTTCTGTTTCAGTGAACTGCCTATTTAAACTATTTGCACATTGGTTTTTCGTATGTCTTTCCCATTATCTCTGTATAGAAGATATTTTTATGTCTGCTCTAATAACTTACCTTCAGTCATAAGTGTTAGCAATATTCTTCCTTGTCTTTTATGTTTAATAATGTTCATTATATACAAATATATTAGCAATTAGAATGAAGTTTATTGTTACTTATCCTTTAGCATTAATTATTTATCAAATTTAAATATACTCTGGACAATATATTTGTTTACTTTATGGCTTCTGAAAGTCCTATTTTGCTTAAGGAAGCCTCCTATAGAAAGTCATGTAGACATTCACCTATATATTCTCCCACTAGTTTGGATATTCATATTACTCTATATCAAATGCATTTTTGTGGAAAATACAAGTTGAACTAGTTTCATCTTCTTCCAGATAAATAACGGTCTATGCCAGCACTGTTGTTTTGGTTTTTTTTTTTTAATCTCATTGAGCTAAAAATGTTAATTTTGATTATTCCATGTGATTCTTGCTTACATTTTTGGATATTGTAACCTATCTCAGGGGATATTGTAACCTATCTCAGTACTGTGATTGTGGCTTTATAGTAAATTTTAATAGCTGAAAGATAAGCTCATCTTTTTAGTATTCTTTTTTTTCATTGTTTGTACTATTCTCAGAACTTTATTCCATCATCTAAATGTTAAAATAATTTAATCTAGTTCCCCAAACAAAACAAAATAAAAGCATTAAGATTCACAGTGGAATGCAATTTCGCTTAATACTATCTTACTTTGTATTTGTTTATATTTAATAATTTCTCATATATAGACTCTATTAAATGTATTTCTAAGCAATTAAAGGGCTAGTAATTGTTATTAAGCTTTCTATTTTTCTATTCTAAGTACTAGTAATAAAGGAAAAAGCTATTGAATTTTCTATATTTATGATATATTAGTAAAATTATGTTTCTTATTTTATACCATATTAATATTAATTTAAAGCATGAAAGGTACCATTCCTTATTTATAAGATTGATAAATGCTTTAAATCATGGTAGCATTCAATTATAGAAAGTATTTAAGGAAACAAGCACCTTTGTGTATCACTGGTAGCATTATGATTTACTCAAAAGTTAGAGCTTCAATTATCAAAATTGTTCTGGCTTTTGTCATAAAATTAAATTAGGCAGTGTTACTCTTATTATTGTGCTGAAAGTCCAAACCAGTTCAATAAAACAAGAAAAAATGGCATAAAAATTGAAAAGAACAAAATAATCTTCATTTACAAATGGGAAAGTTGAACAGCTGCATGTAAATCATTGAAGTGAGAATACTCTCACCACACACAAAAATAAACTCAAAATTGTTTAAAGACTTAATTACAAGACGTGACACAATAAAACTCTTAGAAGAGATCATAGGCAAAACTTTCTCTGACATAAATCATGCCAATGTTTTCTTAGATCAGTCTCCCAAGGCAATAGAAATAAAAATAAGAATAAACAAATGAGACCTAATCAAGCTTATAAGCTTTTGCACAGTAAAGGAAACCATAAACAAAACAAAGACAACCTATAGAATGGGAGAAAATATCTGAAAACAATGAGATCAGCAAGGGCTTAATTTCTAAAATATACAAACAGCTCATAAAACTCAAAAACAAAACAAAAAACCCAATCAAAAAATGGGCAGAAAAATCTAAATAGACATTTCTCCAAAGAAGACATACAGATGGCCAACAGGCACATGAAGTGACACTCAACATTGCTAATTATTAGAGAAATGCAACTCAAACCAACAATGAGGCATCACCTCACACTGGTCAGGATGGGTATTATCAAGTCAACAAACAACAAATGCTGGAGAGGGTGTGGAGAAAGGAAACCACAACTACAGTGTTGGTGGGAATGTAAGTGGGTACAGCCACTACAGAAAACAGTATAGAGGTTTCTCAGAAAACTAAAAATAGGGAATTCCCAGGCAGTCCAGTGGCTAGGGCCCTGTGCTTTCACTGCCAAGGGCACAGGTTTAGTCCCCGGTAAGCTCCACAGCATGGGCAAAACTAAAATTAGAATTACCATATGATCCAACAATCCTACTCCTGATCATATATCCAGACAAAACTTTAATTAAAAAAAAAGATACATGCACTCCTATGTTCATAGAAGCACAACTCACAATATCCAAGACATAGAAGCACCCTAAAAGTCCACTGACAGATGAATAGATAAGGAAGATGAGGTTCATATATACAATGGAATAGTGCTCAGCCACAAAAAAAGAATGAAATAATGCTATCCGCAGTATCATGGATGTAACTAGAGATTACCATACCAAATGAAGTAAGTCAGAAAGAGAATGACAAATACTATACAGTATCACTTATATGTGGAACCTAAACTATGACACAGGAAAAGTGGCATGATTCACGGCGCTGGCAGCTTTCTGCGGCTACAGAGCAACCAGAGCTAGAAGGTCCACAGGAAGGATATCGCAACTTCCAAGGACAGCAGGAAGGCATTTGAGACTTCAGAGGACAGCATGAGGGCAACCAAGATGTCAGGGGACAGCAGGAAAGAAGTACAAGCTTCAGAGGACAGCAATCAGGAGGTGGCACCAAAAGTAACAGATTCAAAAACAAAGGCCAGAAGCAGAGTTTTGATAAAGCATCTGGACAATAATTTGAAGTAGAGGATTTATTTGGCAAAAACAGAACTATGTTCAGCAATGCGGAACTGAACACTATTTTTCATACAAAGTAAAAGCACGTTGTATGTTCTTCCTGACCACTTGCCCAGTCCCCATCTCTTCGAGAGAGAAAAGCTTCGTCTAAATTATTTCATCTGACGACTATCATTTATAACTTCATTGCTACTTCTGTTTTGGGTATTCCTTTGGAAAAGGTGTATGGCTTCATTGCATATTCTAATGTATTGTCTATAGATTACAAGATAAAGTCAAGCATGTATCTGCTGGTACTTTTTAAGTTGACCTGTCTTTATACTTAGAAATGTCTCTTAATAGTAGGCTTCCCTGGTGGCTCAGATGGGAAACACTCTCCTGCAGTGCAGGATACATGGGTCAGGAAGATCCCTTGGAGAAGGCAATGGCAACCCACTCCAGTAATCTTGCCTGGAAAACTCCATGGACAGAGGAACCTGGCAGGCTATAGTCCATGGGGTTGCAAAGAGTCAGACATAACTGAGCAACTATCACTCACAAACTATGACACAAATGAATCTATCTATAAAACAGAAACAGAATCATAGACATAGAGAACAGACCTGTGATTGTCAAGGGGAAGGGGGGTGGGAGAGACATAGAGTGAGAGGTTGGGGTTAGTAGATATGAGATATCACATATAGAATGGATAAATAACAAGGTCCTGTCATATAACAGGGAAATATATTTAATACCCTATGATAAACCATAATGGAAAGGAATATAATAATGTATATGCATGAATAACTGACTCATTTTGCTATACAGTAGAAATCAGCACAACACTGTAAATCACCTATACTTCAATAAAAATAAATAAAAAGAAAATGAAATTTGAAAACCTTTTTATTAGAATAAAATGCTTCAAATGTCAGAGAATGAATCTAATATGTGATAGGAAGAAGTCTACCCAGAAAACTATTAAATATTGCCTAGGGAAGTGTAATAGCCTTAAAGAAATGGAGGGACATTGTTACTTGGGATTGGAAATTTCACTATTTTTGAGATGCCCTATTCCCCCCAATGTGATTCATACTGAATGTGGTCTGACTCAAAACACAGCAGGCAATTTATAGAAATGCATAAACTGATTATGAAATTCATATGGAAATAAAAAAATGGGATCTAATTAAAATTAAAAGCTTCTGCACAACAAAGGAAACTATAAGCAAGGTGAAAAGACAGCCTTCAGAATGGGAGAAAATAATAGCAAATGAAGCAACTGACAAACAACTAATCTCAAAAATATACAAGCAACTCCTACAGCTCAATTCCTGAAAAATAAAAGACCCAATCAAAAAAGGAGCCAAAGAACTAAACAGACATTTCTCCAAAGAAGACATACAGATGGCTAACAAACACACAAAAAGATGCTCAACATCACTCATCATCAGAGAAATGCAAATCAAGACCACAATGAGGTGCCATTTCACACCAGTCAGAATGGCTGTGATCCAAAAGTCTACAAGCAATACATGCTGGAGAAGGTGTGGAGAAAAGGGATCCCTCTTACACTGTTGGTGGGAATGCAAACTAGTACAGCCACTATGGAGACCAGTGTGGAGATTCCTTAAAAAATTGTAAATAGAACTGCCTTATGACCCAGCAATCCCACTGCTGGGCATACACACCGAGGAAACCAGAACTGAAAGAGATACATGTACCCCAATGTTCATCACAGCATTGTTTGTAATACCCAGGACATGGAAACAACCTAGATGTCCATCAGCAGATGAATGGATAAGAAAACGGTGGTACATATACACAATGGAGTATTACTCAGCCATTAAAAAGAATACATTTGAATCAGTTCTAATGAGGTGGATGAAACTGGAGCCGATTATACAGAGTGAAGTAAGCCAGAAAGAAAAATACCAATACAGTATACTAACACATATATATGAAATTTTAAAAGATGGTAACGATAACCCTGTATGCGAGACAGCAAAAGAGACACAGATGTATAAAACAGACTTTTGGACTCTGTGGGAGAGGGAGAGGGTAGGATGATTTGGGAGAATGGCACTGAAACATGTATACTATCATGTAAGAAATGAATCGCCCATCTATGTTTGATACAGAATACAGGATGCTTGGGGCTGGTGCACGGGGATGATCCAGACAGATGATATGGGGTGGGAGGTGGGAGGGGGGTTCAGGATTGGGAACTCATATAGACCCGTGGTGGATTCATGTCAATGTATGGCAAAACCAATACAGTATTGTAAAGTAAAATAAGGTAAAAATAAAAATTTAAAAAAAAAATAAAGGAGAAAGTTAAACACAAAAGGTGCCATGTTACATGATTACATTTATATGACATTGAAGTAAAGGCAAGTAAATGACATTATATGTCATTTATATGACAGAAAAGAAAGCAGACTGATGGTTGCCTGGAGGCTGTGGGGAAGAGAGGAGAAAGATGGATTGCAAATGGGGTACAACACAACTTTTTGGGAGTGATGCAACTGTTTTATACTGTGATTGCAGTGGAAGTGACATAACTGTACAATTACAAAAACTCATCAAAGTGTACATTTTAAGTAAATGAATTTTGCTGTAGGAAACTTATACTTTATCTAAAAATTTCCAAATTCCTGGACCTTATTAAAATCTGAATTTCTAATAAAAAAAGAGCTTGAAAAAAAGAAACAAAGCTAGAGATCTTACATTAGCTGATTTTGAAACTAATTATAAACCTAAGATAATCAAGCTAGTGTGGTATTATGGTAAGGGCCAAAAAATAATGAAACGAGAGAGTTCAGAGATATATCCAAACATTTACTATCAACTGATTTTTCACAAAGGCACCAAGATAATTCAATGGACAAAGGAGAGGCATTTCAATAAATGATCCTTGAAGAACTTGGTATTTTTATGTGATGTGGCAGCCTGGGTGGGAGGGGAGTGTTAGGGAGAATTTGTTGTTCAGTTACTCAGCTGTGTCCAGTGCTTTGCAACCTCAAGGACTGCAACATGCCAGGCTTCCCTGTCCTTCACTCTCTCCCAGAGTTTGCTCAAACTCTTGTCCATTGAGTTGATGATGCCATCCAACCATCTCATTCTCTGTTGCCCCCTTCTCTTCCTGCCTTGAATCTTTCCCAGCATTGGGGTTTTTTCCAATGAGCCCCTCTTGGCATCAGGAGTTCAAAGTATCGGAGCTTCAGTCTCAGCATCAGTCCATGCAATGAATATTCAGGGTTAATTTCCTTTAGGATTGACTGGCTTTATCTCCTTGCTGTTCAAGGGACTCTCAAGAGTCTTCATCGTCACAGTTCAAAAACATAATTCTTCAGTGCCCAATCTTCCTTATGGTCCAGCTCTCACATCCATGACTACAGAATGCAGTAGTCATGTATGGATAAATCATAAAAACCACAGCTTTTACTATAAAGACCTTTGTCAGCAAAGTGATGTCTCTGCTTTTTAATATGTTGTCTAAGTTGATCATAGCTTTTCTTCCAAGGAGCGAGCATCTTTTAATTTCATGGCTGCAGTCAATGTCCACAGGGACTTTGGAGCCCAAGAAAATAAAGTCGGTCACCTTTTCCATTTTTCCCTGTCTATTTGCCACCTGAGGGAGAAAGAATACATATGTATGTATGCCTGAGTCCCTATGCTATTCACCTGAAACTATCACAACATTGTTAATCAGCTATTCAGTTCAGTTCAGTCCCTCAGTTGTGTCTGACTCTTTGCGACTCCATGGACTGCAGCACACCAGGCTTCCCTGTTCATCACCAACTACCGGAGCCTACTCAAACTCATCCATCACGTTGACGATGCCATCCAACCATCTCATCCTCTGTCATCCCCTTCTCCTCCCACCTTCAATCTTTCCCAGTATCAGGGTCTTTTCCAAAGAGTCAATTCTTTGCATCAGGTACTGGAGTTTCAGCTTCAGCATCAGTCCTTCCAATGAATATTTAGGACGAACTTCCATTAAGATTGGTTGGATCTCCTTGCAGTCCAAGGGACTCTCAAGAGTCTTCTCCAACACCACAGTTCAAAAGCATCAATACTTCAGTGCTCAGCTTTCTTTATAGTCCAACTCTCACATCCATACATGACTACTAGAAAAACCATAGCCTTGACTAGACAGACCTTTGTTGGCAAAGTAATGTCTCACTCTTTTATATGCTTCCAGGTTGGTCATAACTTTCCTTCCAAGGGGTGTCTTTTAATTTCATGGCTGCAGTCACCATCTGAAGTAATTCTGGAGCGCAAGAAAATCAAGTCTTTCACTGTTTCCACTGTTTTCCCATCTATTTCCCATGAAGTGATGGGACCAGATGCCATCATCTTAGTTTTTTCTGAATGTTGAGCTTTAAGCCAACGTGCTCTTTAGTTCTCACATTTTGCCATAAAGGTGGTGTCATCTGCATATCTGAGCTTATTGATATTTCTCCCAGCAATCTTGATGCAAGCTTGTGCTTCATTCAGCCCAGCGTTTCTCATGATGTACTCTGCATATAAGTTAAATACGCAGGGTGACAACATACAGCCTTGATGTACTCCTTTTCCTATTTGGAACAATCTGTTGTTTCATGTCCAGTTCTAACTGTTGCTTCCTGACCTGCATACAGATTTCTCAGGAGGCAGGTCAGGTGGTCTGGTATTCCCATCTCTTTCAGAATTTTCCACAGTTTGTTTGGATCCACATAGTCAAAGGCTTTAGTGTAGTCAATAAAGCAAAGTAGATGTTTTTTCTGGAACTCTTGCTTTATCAATTATCCAGTGAATGTTGGCAATTTGATCTCTGGTTCCTCTGCCTTTCTAAATCAAGCTTGAACATCTGGAAGTTCACAGTTCATGTATTGCTGAAGCCTTGCTTTGATAATTTTGAGCATTACTTTGCTAGCATGTGAGATGAGTACAATTGTGTGGTAGTTTGAGCATTCCTTGGCATTGCCTTTCTTTGGGATTGGAATGAAAACTGACCTTTTCCAGTCCTGTGGCCACTGCTGTTTTCCAGATTTGCTGGCACATTAAGTGCAGCACTTTCACAGCATCATCTTTTGAAATAGGATTTTAAAATAGCTCAGTTGGAATTCCATCACCTATACTAGCTTTGTTCATAGTGATTAAACATTTTTTAAAGGCTCCATAAGCCACAAATGGAGAGAAAATTATCATAAATACCTATAAGTGACAAAGATTTATATGAATATATAACGTAGAATATATAACGTATACACATACACACACAATTTAATCCTCCCTCCAGGGAGGACAATGATAGAACTTTTTAGAATAATGTAAATGTTCCATATCTTGATTGGGGTAGTAGTTCTATGGCTATAAAAAAATTTTTCAAAATGTAAAACTGAAATTCATAATCTGTATACTTCAGATCTGAGGATTTATTATATAAGTTATACCTTAATTAACAATGACAAAAATAACAACAAAAAAAAGAATATTTTGCTCTGCACATAAATTTGGACTGTTAGGTTTTTTACTGCCATTTTCCTATTTGCTAGATAGGTTAGAGATGTGTGGTATAGAAATAAGCTGTGCATGGCATCTTGGAGCTGTCTAGAGGCTCAAACCTTTTGTGATGGATCATTTTATTTGCCTTGACTGTGCTTCACTCTTGGTTTCACATTCTGTTAGTTGATCTTGGCTTGTAGCAAAGCTCCCAGGTTGAATTAAGCTGAGACATTTTAAAAACTATTATAGCAGAATATAGGAGGTCTTGATAATTATGCTATTACAATTTTTTATTGAACAAACTTGAAAGAATAGTTGAGGTTAATCTGCAAACACTGTTGGTTCTATAGTTCTCTGCTCATATGATTCAAGAAATTTCTTTTATTTGAACTCCTGGACTGGGTTTAAGAGAGAAGAATTTGGAAGGTTTGAATCAATCTATTCCTGAACGAGGGTAGTGGGGTAAGGATGGACTTAAAAACATTCTTACCTACTTTTGCTGGAGGACCAGGGAAGCTAAATAAGTAGACTCTGTTTAATATATTCCTTTTCTCTTTGATTTCTTTCACACTACAATTACATTACTTTGGGGAAAAAGTTTGTGGCTATAAACTACAAGGCTGGATTTATTTCTCTTCAAAAAGATGGGCCATTCTGTAAATCATGATTCAATATATAGAATTCCAAAGTGAAGTTTTTGTCGTTTCATTTCTGGAATCCCATCGATTGTCATCTGGAAGAACATTCAGAGCAGTAAAAGTGGCTCCTCCTGATTTAGAAAGGTACAGCCTTTAAAATTTATTTCCCATAACCAGTGTTTCATTTTATTGGCATTCCACGAAGTTGCCATGTCCTGCTGAGCAGTGACTTAACGTAGCCCTGGAGCTGGATTTGATCATACATTTAGATTCATCACGGCACAACAATTCTTATGTACTTTTTCCGAATGAAACATCAGGGAAAATCAATTCAGAAATGAACTGGGTAAATCTCCGGAATTGAGATTGATGCCCCAGATCGCAAATTATCCAGACAGCAAACATCTTGTAGGCAGCTGTTTGAATTCAGGGGTTTCTAACACAGCTGATGGATTTAAGATAGTGCTCTAAGACTGAATTGTCAGCTTATTCTGGATTACAAATATTAATGATCAATAATATTGCTGAGGAACACCTTGATGTAAAGAGCAAAATAAAATCCCAATATTCTACAGTTCCTAACTCTTTAGATGTTCATGGTAATTGAGATATATTCTGTTGTATGTATCCAACAAAACCCATCTGGACCTTATGTCTGGCTCTTTCTTGGCAGCAGTAGGTGTCTGAACTACCCCTTAATAGACTCAACAGACATTAACACTAACAAAATACAAAGGCTTCACAACACCTCCCTGAATTCACCACATCTCCTTTTCTAAGTGAGTACCTGACACAAGAAAATATGCATAGGATTCTCCTGATATTACTAAATAAGTAAAGGAGCTACTTAATCCACACTAGATAATTTAGTAGTTAATTGAATACTACTTTTCCTGATTTTCTAGTGATTTCTTATTCACTAATTTCATTTCTCAAGGAAGGTTTTAATTTCCTAGAAGCCAGGTGTTTTTGTTTTTGTTTTTCCCAATCTGTACTTTTTTTGTGGGTAGCATAATGCTATGACCATACTAGTTCAGTTCAGTTCAGTCGCTCAGTCATGTCCAACCCTTTGAGACCCCCTGAATTGCAGAGCACCAGGCCTCCCTGTCCATCACTGACTCCCGGAGTCTACCCAAACCCATGTCCATTGAGTCAGCAATACCATCCAACCATCTCATCCTCTGTCGTCCCCTTCTCCTCCTGCCCTCAATCTTTCCCAGCATCAGAATCTTTGCAAATGAATCAGCTCTTCACATCAGGTGGCCAAAGTATGGAAGTTTCAGCTTCAATATCAGTCCTTCCAATGAACACCCAGGACTGGTCTCCTTTAGGATGGACTGGTTAGATCTCTTTGCAGTCCAAGGGACTCTCAAGAGTTCTCCAACACCACAGTTCAGAAACATCAGTTCTTCTGTGCTCAGCTGTCTTTATAGTCCAACTCTCACATCCATACGTGACTACTGGAAAAACAATAGGCTTGACTAGATAGACATTTTTTGGCAAAGTAATGTCTCTGCATTTTAATATGCTGTTTAGGTTGGTCATAACTTTCCTTCCAAGGAGTAAACATCTTTTAATTTCATGGCTGCAGTCACCATCTGCAGTGATTTTGGAGCCAAAAAAATAAAGTCAGCCACTGTTTCCCCATCTATTTGCCCTGAAGTGATGGGACCAGATGCCATGATCTTAGTTTTCTGAATGTTGACCTCTAAGCTAACTTTCCCACTCTTCTCTTTCGCTTTCATCAAGAGGCATCTTAGGTCTTCACTTTCTGCCATAACCTTGGTGTCATCTTCATATCTGAGGTTATTGATATTTCTCCCGGCAATCTTGATTCAAGCTTGTGCTTCATCCAGTCCAGAATTTCTCATGATGTACTCTGCATATAAGTTAAATAAGCAGGGTGACAATAAACAGCTTTGATGTACTCCTTTTCCTATTTGGAACCAGTCTGTTTTTTTCATGTCAAGTTCTAACTGTTGCTTCTTGACCTGCATATAGATTTCTCAGGAGGCAGGTCAGGTGGTCTGGTATTCCCATCTCTTTCAGAATTTTCCACAGTTAATTGTGATCCATACAGTCAAAGGCTTTGGCATAGTCAGTAAAGCAGAAATAGATGTTTTTCTTGAACTTGTTGGCAATTTGATTTCTGGTTCCTCTGCCTTTTCTAAACCAGCTTGAACATCTGTAAGTTCAGGGTTCATGTATTGCTGAAGCCTGGCTTGGAGAATTTTGATCATCACTTTACTAGCGTGTGAGATGAGTGTAATTGTGCAGTAGTTTGAACATTCTTTGGCATTGCCCTTCTTTGAGATTGGAATGAAAACTGACCTTTTCCAGTCCTGTGGCCGCTGCTGAGTTTTCCAAATTTGCTGACATATCGAGTGCAGCACTTTCATAGCATCATCTTTTAGGATTTTAAATAGCTCAACTGGAATTCCATTACCTCCACTAGCTTTGTTTGTAGTGATGCTTTCTAAGGCCTACTTGACTTCACATTCCAGGATGTCTGGCTCTAGGTGAGTGATCACACTATCATGATTATCTGGGTCGTAAAGATCTTTTTTGAACAGTTCTGTGTATTCTTGCTACCTCTTCTTAATATCTTCTGCTTCTGTTAGGTCCATGCCATTTCTATCCTTTATTGAGCCTATCTAAGTGCTTAGGAAATTATAGTTGATTAATTACACATTGTTGTCAGCACCAAAACATCTCTGAGTACAGTTTTATGGCTTCTTAATCCTTTAGTTGAGCTGCATCACTAAACATTTATTTTGTCTTGTATTTAAACTATGTCATTAAAGTTTTAAATATTCCATTATCTCTGATAATAGACTTCCACCATCCTATTCCTCCCTCTTGAACTTCCAGTTCTTCAGTCTCATGTGTTTGGTTTATCCTAAGACTTATTCTTGGGTTTTTCTCTCCCATAACCCATCCTCCCTTATCCACTTTGCAGAACAGAGAAGTAAATTTTATTTCAGTTCAGAGAAACTTTCATCACACACCAACAATATGCCAGGCACTGTGTGAAGCACAAGTAACCCAAAGAAGACACAATTCCTCTACTCAAAGATTTTGTGGTCTAGTAGAAGACAAATAAGATTTTCACAGAGAAATTATAGAAAACAATATAGGCTATTGTAAGGACACAGGCTACCTACTCCAGCCTAGTGCAAGGATACATCCAATGGCAGGAAACCTGGAGCAGGATGTGAGTTCAGCCCTTCTACAATAATGCTAATGTAGTCTCCTCCTCAAAGCTACAGAGACTGTTCAGATGTACAAACACACAGAGATGAGGGGATAGTGACAGGTGCATAGACCAGAGAAAGTGTTTGAAAAGCCTGGCAAAGTGAGCCGGAGAATCAGAATTAGATATAAGATGTGCAAACGGAGGCACAGGCAAGATGATGGAGCAAGAGATGTAACGGTTATGTGTTAAAGAAGCAACTGGGCAAGTTCAAGGTACAGAGACTGTGGCCACTTCTGGCTTTCCATGATGTGCATGGAAGGGCTAGGTAAGCAGAAAGGACAATGGACAAGGTTAAGGTTAGGGTTAGGCTTCTAGGGCTGGGAACTTCCTTTAATAATAGGACTTTAAAGACAGAATTATTTCTACTATATAGCATTTGTATTTTTATGCCTACATTCATGGACTTCCCTGATAGCTCAGTTGGTAAAGAATTCACCTGCAATATGGAAGACCTGGGTTCAATCCCTGGGTTGGGAAGATCCCCTGGAGAAGGAAAGGCTACCCACCCCAGTATTCTGGCCTGGAGAATTCCATGGACTGTATCATCCATAACCAGTGGAATAAATTATCTATAATTTTATTTTAGGGCAAGTTTATACACTTACATATATCCTTTTGGGTTTTCTATATCCTTTTGTGCTTTTTCTGATGAATAAATTAGTTACTTTACTCCTGTACTTGATATTGTTACAGACATAGAAAGAACAGATAAAGACAATAGAGTTGAGAGGCCAAGGACAAGGGCTTGGATTTGCCTTCCTTGGCATTTCCTTAAATGTAAATGAGGCCAATAACAGTCTCTTATAGAGCTGTTATCACAATTAAATGAGTTTCTATATGTAAAGCTCTAAGAACAGAGGTTCATTGGAAGTAGTCAATGAATAGTCACTGTTACTATGATCATTATTTTCTGGAACGGATGGATAACAGTTACAAGTACAACTGAGAGATTTTGGTACCCAGAGAATGAGACAAAATAAACCATCTCTCTTCAAGAGAGTGATGGTCATAAAGCTTATTTCTTTTAGGTGTGTTACCTATAAGAGAACAAAATCTAACCAAATAGTTGTTTAGATGAATAACTACATCAAATAACACAGTAAATTTAGAAAATAGACTTAATAGATATTTATTTTATTGTCTATTATATAAAAATGTATGGGTAATCACATCAGAATACACACACACATACATCATGGTTTGTTTTTTTTTTTTTTTTTTCCCTGTGAAGAGTTACAGAAGTTGGTAACTCTTCTTTTCCACTGTTATTGCTGCCATTGTTCAGTTGCTCAGTCATGTCTGGCTCTTCGTGACCCCATGGACTGCAGCATGCCAGGCTTCCCTGTCCTTCACCATCTCCCAGTTTCCATCAATTGAATTGAATTCTAAACTAAATTCTAAAGAAAGATCAACAAAAGGAGGCCTAAGAAAATCTCTTACATTCTATGACAGAAACAATGTGAAATCACATAGGAAGGGTCCTAGTAAATGACTTGTTTTCTTGAGTTGAATTCAAAAGAGGTGAATCTTGAGTGAACAGAACATTAACAAAAAGCAGGAGAAACATAACGGGTTTGAAAAAGTGATCCTTTAAACAGATATGAAAGGGGCATAATTTATGCATCTCTGAGAGCACCGGATCAAGGTGGGGAGCTGTGAGGTGGATCTGGCACAAAATGCCTCCTGACACATGCCAGGTACTATTTACCACAAAATTCTACCACATGCATTAACGTGACAGGCATAGTCACTTGATTAACCGAAGTCAACTGGTCAGTGCATATAGTGAAATTTGGTTCAGATGTTTCCTGGTATACATGGAGAGAAATAGTAGAAAACTCAAAGAGCTGCCTCCTGAACAGAGGAAGTCATCTGAGTAGAGGTGAGAGTGGGGGGAAGACAGAAGTGAGAGGCTGAACTCAAAGTTCTCAAGAATGTGAGTCCACAATTGGGAGGCCATGGCCCACTCGCAGCAGCTCAGATGATAGTTTATACCTTAGCAATCTTAAATGACTATTTATGACTTTTCTTGCCCTACTGATAAGAGCTTCCCCAATGGTTCAGAAGGCAAAGAATCCACCTGCAATGCAGGGGACACAGGAGATGTGTTTGATCCCTGAGTCGGGAAGATCCTCTGGAGGAGGAAATGGCAACCCATTCCCACATTCTTGCTTTGAAAATTCCATGGACAGAAGGGCCTGGCGGGTTACAGTTCATGGGGTCGCAAAGAGTCAGCCGCAACTGCGCCACTAAGCACGCACACATACACTGATAAAATAAGGAACTATCTCATCTGTCTCTGGGCTTCTCTGGTGGCTCAGAAAGTAAAGAATCTGCCTGCAATGTAGGAGATCTAGGTTTGATCCCTGGGTCAGCATTATCCCCTGGAGAAAGGCATGGCCACTCACTCCAGTATTCTTTCCTGGAGAAATCCATGGAGTCGCAAACAGTCAGACACGACAGAGCAACTAATATTTTCATATTCACTTTTCATCTGTCTCTACCTCAGAAGAAGCAATGATAAAATGAGAAAAGACAGATGAGATCTTCAGAAACAAGAATTCTAGTAAAAGAGCCTCAGTTCAGTCGCTCAGTTGTGTCCGACTCTTTGCGACCCCATGAATCGCAGCACGCCACGCCTCCCACCTAGATAGCATATTCAAAAGCAGAGACATTACTTTGCCGACTAAGGTCCGTCTAGTCAAGGCTATGGTTTTTCCAGTAGTCATGTATGGATGTGAGAGTTGGACTGTGAAGAAGGCTGAGTGCCAAAGAATTGATGCTTTTGAACTGTGGTGTTAGAGAAGACTCTGGAGAGTCCCTTGGACTGCAAGGAGATCCAACCAGTCCATTCTGAAGGGGATCAACCCTGGGATTTCTTTGGAAGGAATGATGCTAAAGCTGAAACTCCAGTAAAAAGAGCCTAATGTGTAGTTATTATTATTATTATTTTACTTTAGAAAACTGATTTCATCTCCTTACACTTTTTGTTCTGACTTTAGTTTGGACCCATCAATCTTACGTTTTTGCTTTGTATTTTTTTTTTTATAAGGGCAATTTAGTGCTTTGTTCTCACCTTGTGAAACCTCTGAAAGTGGTCCTTCCACCCCTGTCTAAGAAATCGATTTGATTCTCTGCCTTTTCCTACAGCCTCATGTCTCCCCTGGGACAGCTTACTATACAAACGAAATATGAAGCAAGACTACAGTTTTTACAGTGACAGAGCCAAAGCCTTTTCTGTTATCCTTCGTGTAGCCCATAGGGAAATATCAGAATGGGGATTGATTTTGGCAAAGAGACAGTCCACAGAGATGGTTGAGTTTAATAAATCTCTGCTATAAGTGACTCATATTTAAGTTCCAGCAAGTCTCAGAGCTCATTCTACCAGGGCTATCTAACCTCTTGCCTCCCCAGTTACAAATTAAATATCCATTTGTCACTGGTTCTTTGCAGTCCATTTTGAATGAGACAGAAGATGAAGGCCCTCCACCAGCCGATCCCCCATATTACAGAAAGCTGAGTTTCTGGAGCCAATTACTTTGCTTTGTGTTCCAGTGGAAGCCATGGTTTGGTAGCAAATATCGCTTAGGCTAGTTGTTGCTACTTCTCAAGGACCATGGAAGTTATACCAATCATCACACATTCTTCCCAGACTTTTAAAATTCATTTTGTCCTCATGGGGTTTAAGGATGGAGAAGGCAATGGCACCCCACTCCAGTACTCTCACCTGGAAAATCCCATGGACGGAGAAGCCTGGTAGGCTGCGGTCCATGGGGTCGCAAAGAGTCAGACACGACTGAGCAACTTCACTTTCACTTTTCACTTTCATGCATTGGAGAAGGAAATGGCAACCCACCCCAGTGTTCTTGCCTGGAGAATCCCAGGGACAAGGGAGCCTGGTGGGCTGCCGTCTGTGGGGTCGCACAGTCAGACACAACTGAAGCGACTTAGCAGCAGCAGCATACATACATCTGTAAATAATATGTAAATATGCATTTATGTTATATATAAGTATGTAAATATTCACCAATATATATGTACACATATATAAGATTAATAACAATAAATTATCCTATAACATTAAACTCTTTTACCTTTGATTTTCGTAACTTTGAAAAGACCAGTTTAGACTAGGTGACCACTCCAGTTCTTAAATTTTATAATAAATAACTTTAGGCCAAAAGTTCATTATGCAGTGGTTGAGTAAGCTCTCCAACAAACAAATTTGGAGGACACCAATCATCCTGGAAACTCCATAACAAACATTTTCTCTGGAACTTGGAAAGAAAATTAAACAGGCCAATTGGAACTGAGCTTCTGACCTCTCCCCATGCTCCTTGTTTGTTTTGTGTTGTTGTAATTAGCCATGTAAATCACCGGGTGAATTATGATTCATTCTAGGGACAGAATCCAATCTTTTCATTTGTGAATCCGAAAGTGGGAACTTGCACGTAGCTGGCATTCAACAAAGTATGTGGCCAAACTGTTCAACAGCTTAGAAAGTTCTCAATCATCATTACTTTAGCTTTCATTAATAGCATTATCACCAGACTACTTCCAACACCCACATTTATCCACAACCCTCCATATGGGCCATGCTCTTCTTCCTCACTGTGTCAACACTGTGTTGCATGGGGCAGCAGCCCCAGACTTCTCAAACCAGCTACTTGGAATGGATTATTTATGGCTTTTGATATATTTACAACACTCCTGAGGATTGTGGGCCTTGTACATATGCATAATTCAGGCGCATTCAGCATTTTAAACTCTACCTGGGGTTTACTTTTAAAAGTCACATTGATTTTGATTTAAAACTCTAAAGAATAAGCAAAACCAAGCTGCTGAGTTGTTTTTATTAAGAATAGTTCATTCTTTACCACTGGTTAAGATGGTGCAGATAACAAAGCCCTCACTAAGCCATGTGCCCACAATCTTAATAAAGGCCTGCCTTTAGAGCTGTGTTCCATGAATAACCCACTGGGCTGGAGGTTGAGCCAGACACCTCTTGAATTTGTTTACAATTTGAAAATAAATAGATGTTCTTTCACAGGATTGGCAACTTAGCCCCACTCACTAATTTGGAAAATCTATCCCAGTTATCAGTCTGACACTTTCAGTGAGTGTTAAAACATTAAAATTATCTTGAATAAAATTTTGTTACTAACTGCCAGGCAGCACTGTCAGAAGACAGAGAGGTCAAGAACAAAATGTTTTCTCCTTCAGTCCCCAAGATTATTCTTCTCAGAAGCTGAAATGCAGATAACATAATATTGCAATGTTCTGTTCTCATTTTTGAAATATCCAAAACAAACAAACAAAAGGAACCAGAACAGGAGGAGGAAACTTCTCTAAGCATTGCCTAAATACGTCTTTGTTTTGAGCCCAGTGTCTTCATCTGTGGAATGATCTCTAAAATCCATTTTAGCTAAAATGTTCTTTTTCTTCCTGGTTCCTAATTGAGGCTGCAAAGGAATGGACTGGAGTCACCTCTTAGAAGGGATTCCTGGGAGGTGGTTTTTCAAATGATGGAGAAAAGGCAAGTATTAGACTCACATTTCTACCCACAAAGAAAAGATTGCCAAGGGTAGTTTTACCTTAACCCAATTGCTCTAATTCACTGCTCTCTGGTTTGTTGAAGGACTCTCCATGTTTAACAAGGGCTACAGTGGGGAATGGCACTGGCCACCCACTCCAGTACTCGTGCCTGGAAAATCCCATGGACGGAGGAGCCTGGTGGGCTGCAGTCCATGGGGTCGGAAGAGTCAGACACGACTGAGCGACTTCACTTTCACTTTTCACTTTCATGTGTTGGAGAAGGAAATGGCAACCCGCTCCAGTGTTCCTGCCTGGAGAATCCCAGGGATGGGGGAGCCTAGTGGGCTGCCGTCTATGGGGTCACACAGAATCGAACACGACTGAAGCGACTTAGCAGCAGCAGCACAGTGGGGAGTAGCTCTGCTTGAGACTGAGAGAGATGTAAAGATTCTAAAGATCATTCCAGCTTGGCTATGCTCTAGCTGTATTGATAGCAAAGTATGTGTTGGTGCGCTGGGCGGGGAGTGTACCCCAGGCATGCAGACCTTGTGCCCTCCGTAGATGGTGGTCACCCACAAGGGACATACAGGGTGATTTTCGTTCCAGTTACCTTCCATTACCCGATATATTTTGAACACAGGTCTGTCTACTAGCACCTTTGGATGATATTTTAACTCAGTGTATCCTAAATAAAACTTCCTTCTTTTCTTCCCACACCCCTCTTCTCCTGTCTGTGCCAGTCACATTCAAGCATATTGCCATCCAATCAGATCCACAGGGAAAATTCAAAAGACCACCCTCGCCACACTGCTCACCTCAGCTCCTGCAACACGTCCTTCAAGTTTCTTTCATTTTCCTCCCTAAATGTATCTCAAGTCTGTCACCTTCGTCCACATCTACGGACACCACTCTCACGCCCACTATCAGGTCTCACCCAGATGACTCTCATGCCCTCCTGGCACCCCACCAGGTTCGTTCTCCACTCTGCTTCCTGAGTGAGCTTTGTAACAATAAGACTGCTCTGGTAAAGTCATTAAAGTCTCTCATTATTCGCAGGATTAGGAAGACAATATCTAACATGGCCCACAAGGTCCTGTAGGGTTTGGTCTCAGCCAGGTTCTCCATATTCACCTGGCACCACTCTCCCTGGGACCCCACTGCACTGTCCCAGCCCCAGTGGACTCAAGTTAGCTTCTTAGGCAGATATTGCTCCCTTTTGCTTAAGAGCCTCAATCCCTATTTCCCTTCCTGCCACAATTCTCTCTCTTACATCTTTGCCTAGTTAATTTCCACTTCTCTTTCATATTGCAACTCCAATGTCACCTACATGGGGAAGTGCTCTGTTACGGTCTGAATGTTTATGTGTCCCTAAAATATATCTGAAACCCTAACCTCAATGTGATGGTAGTCAAAGGTAGTTTGGTTTAGATGAGGACATAAAGGTGAAGCCCCCATGTTGGGATTTGTTTTTATAAGGATATGAAAAAACACCGGAATTTCCGCTCTCAGCCTTGTAGGGACACAGCCAGAAGGTGGCTACCTACTACTGAGGAAGAGAGGTCTCACCAGAAAGGCTTCTTGATCTTGGACTTCACAGATTCCAGGACTGTGAGAAATGATTATTTGTTGTTTAACTCACCCAGTCTATGGGAATTTCATTGTAGCAGTCTGAGCTGACTCAAGGGCTTCCTTGAGCCCCTAGGTTGAAATAGCTGTCCCTGCTCTGTCATCTCATGCCTTTCAGTGGATGTTCTTTGTAGCACCTGTCACAGTTGATACTACGTGATAGTATAGTTGACTACTCACTCAGCGGTTTCTTCCCCTAAGGTCAAGGCCTGAGGTTGTGCTTCTTCATTGGCATAACATCTAGCACAGTGACCAGTTCACAGTCAACACTTGATAAATACCTGCTGGATGAATTTAAAGAAGTTCTAGGTACATCTGATTCATTAGCATGAAAATGCCTATTTCCATAGAAAATTCTTAATTTTAGAAAATAGGCCTGATAACAAACACTTTCAGTGCACATAAGAGCCTGTTTATATTAGCACATTTTAAGAATCTTCTTTCAGGTAAATGGATGTCCCTTTTATCTCAAAAGAGGAGACTCCATCTCAAATATTCAAGTCATCACTTCAATTTGGATATAGCCAAAATGATTCCGTAAGCTTGGTTTTCCCTTTAATGACATAAAAATATACAATTTTAAATTTTAACCCATAAGCATATCGCTATAGTTATTCACAATTCAAGGGTAAAGGGAGCTAGAAACCATGTCCTCCAGGGAAGTGGCTGAAGAACCTGAGGCAAGAAGAACATTTGAAGACTATGGGGCAGTTCATGATGCTTTGGGATAGAAGAGGCAGTAGTTTTGTTTGACTGAAAGACAAAACTGGGAAGGAGGGGCAAAAATTATATAATCTAGGTTTCAATCCAATTAAAAAAGAGATTTCTAACATAATGCAATGTATGCTCAGAAGGCAACAGGTCATGTCCTGAGAGAAGGACTATCTGGCCAAATCAGAGGCACTGTAGAAAGAATTCCTACATCAGACTCTGGGCTGTATGCAGAAAGGCCCTCCCTTGTATGTGATGGTAGAAGGGAATAGCCATCTAGAACTCTAGTTGACATCTGAAAGGTTATTCTGCTATTAATACAAATTTGTCTACATAATTGAAGAAATCAGTTTCTGTATGGATTGAAGCCACATTTATAAAGATAGCTGACTTTTGAATGTATTTGAAAAAAAGAAAAAGCAAGTTAAAAGGTCAAAAAGAATTCTTTTCAGGTCAGCTTCACGAACATTAGTATATGGTAAATGCATGACATTTTAGAAAAACTGGCTATTTTATAATTAATTGCTAATATTTCAGACAGGTATTATATTTCCTATCTGGTTATTTTGCCAATATTTGATTATGATGAAACAATTTATAGACAGGTTAGCTTGCTGCTTTTAATGAGCTGGATGTGCTGTCTAATGGAATTGCTAAAGTGGTGTTAAATTGTAGCTTGGGGACTTATTATTGTGAGATTCTATCTTCTTCTTGCTAGTTTTCTTCTTCATGGAGAAGAGACTTAAATTGGCTTCAGGTAGAACAGTGAATAACAATTTTGTAGAAATTACCCTATATATTGATTTAGTTTAACCTTTATTAGATATTTAGTCTATGGAAAATGTAAAAAAATCTTTCGTATTTTTTAAAACTGAATTATAGTTGATTTACAATGCTTCAGGTATACAGCAAAGCTATTTAGTTTTATATATTAATATATATGTATATATTAATATATACTTCTCAGATTCTTTTCCATTATAGGTTATTACAAGATATTGAATATAGTTCCTTATTCTAGGACAAAAGCTGAGAAGTGGGACTGATAAAGAGCAGTGATCCAGTGGGCATGAGAGGATTCCATTAGGACTCTCATTTCAGGATTGCTCTCATAGTTAGACATGAGGGGAAAGAGTGTGGGAGACACATAGTTACTAACCCATTGATGTCCTATCCATAAATGTCCCCTCTAGGCAAACAGGCTGATCATTAACAAAATAGATCTTATAATTTGCTTTCTTATCTCTCATGATGGTTTCTCTGCCTTTTAACTCATTTCAGCTCTATCTTCCTCCATGACAAAAATCTAGTGACTTCACCCACCCATCAAAGACCACTCCAGTATTCAAGACACATCCCTTTTATGAACTCAGCATATATATTCTCCTATTTGATACTCAACCTTCAGCTGTTTTAGGATGGCATGAAATTTTTCCATATTTAAACTTGTTAACTCTTGTGTTCCTATTGAACTTCATGTATTTGTGCCTGGACTCTTCAACTACAGTGTAATTTCTTAGAGAGAAATGATTATATCTTACACCTGCTTGAGTAACACTATCAAGCCACTCAGTAACTATTTAATAATTAATAGTAGGTAAGCTATTTCAGCCATGAGAATTTAATAATTAGTGGTAGATTAGTTATTTCAGCCATCTGATTCAAATTTATAAAGTATATATATATATATATATATATATATATATATGTGCTGCTGCTACTGCTGCTAAGTTGCTTCAGTCGTGTCCGACTCTGTGCGACCCCAGAGATAGAAGCCCACCAGGCTGCCCCATCCCTGGGATTCTCCAGGCAAGAACACTGGAGTGGGTTGCCATTTCCTTCTCCAATGCATGAAAGTGAAAAGTGAAAGTGAAGTTTCTTAGTCGTGTCCGACTCTTAGCGACCCCATGGACTGCAGCCCACCAGGCTCCTCCATCCATGGGATTTTCCAGGCAAGAGTACTGGAGTGGGGTGCCATTGCCTTCTCTGAAATATATCTGTAGCACATTCCAAAACCTTTCGAAAAACTTTTCACATTTATGAACTAAGTTTATTTCCAGAACCTTTCTTTGAGTTAGACAGTACAGAAAAAAGGATCACTTTTTAGATGAAGAATTTACACCCTAAGAATTAAGATTCTAGCATTAATAAGAGCACCTAGGCTAGACTTAGTTCTCCTGACTATTATTTTTTTTTTTTAGTTTTTTATTTTTTAAATTTTAAAATCTTTAATTCTTACATGCATTCCCAAACATGAACCCCCCTCCCACCTCCCTCCCCATAACATCTTTCTGGGTCATCCCCATGCACCAGCCCCAAGCATGCTGCATCCTGCGTCAGACATAGACTGGCGATTCAATTCACATGATAGTATACATGTTAGAATGTCATTCTCCCAAATCATCCCACCCTCTCCCTCTCCCTCTGAGTCCAAAAGTCCGTTATACACATCTGTGTCTCTTTCCCTGTCTTGCATACAGGGTCGTCATTGCCATCTTCCTAAATTCCATATATATGTGTTAGTATACTGTATTGGTGTTTTTCTTTCTGGCTGACTTCACTCTGTATAATCGGCTCCAGTTTCATCCATCTCATCAGAACTGATTCAAATGAATTCTTTTTAACGGCTGAGTAATACTCCATTGTGTATATGTACCACAGCTTTCTTGTCCATTCAACTGCTGATGGACATCTAGGTTGTTTCCATGTCCTGGCTATTATAAACAGTGCTGCGATGAACATTGGGGTACATGTGTCTCTTTCAATTCTGGTTTCCTCGGTGTGTATGCCCAGCAGTGGGATTGCTGGGTCATAAGGTAGTTCTATTTGCAATTTTTAAGGAATCTCCACACTGTTCTCCATAGTGGCTGTACTAGTTTGCATTCCCACCAACAGTGTAGGAGGGTTCCCTTTCTCCACACCCTCTCCAGCATTTATTGCTTGCAGATTTTTGGATCGCAGCCATTCTGACTGGTGTGAAGTGGTACCTCATTGTGGTTTTGATTTGCATTTCTCTAATAATGAGTGATGTTGAACATCTTTTCATGTGTTTGTTAGCCATCCGTATGTCTTCTTTGGAGAAATGTCTATTTAGTTCTTTGGCCCATTTTTTGATTGGGTCGTTTATTTTTCTGGAGTTGAGCTGAAGAAGTTGCTTGTATATTTTTGAGATTAGTTGTTTGTCAGTTGCTTCATTTGCTATTATTTTCTCCCATTCAGAAGGCTGTCTTTTCACCTTGCTTATATTTTCCTTTGTTGTACAGAAGCTTTTAATTTTAATTAGATCCCATTTGTTTATTTTGCTTTTATTTCCAGCATTCTGGGAGGTGGATCATAGAGGATCCTGCTGTGATTTATGTCTGAGAGTGTTTTGCCTATGTTCTCCTCTAGGAGTTTTATAGTTTCTGATCTTACATTTAGATCTTTAATCCATTTTGAGTTTATTTTTGTGTGCGGTGTTAGAAAGTGATCTAGTTTCATTCTTTTACAAGTGGTTGACCAGTTTTCCCAGCACCACTTGTTAAAGAGATTGTCTTTACTCCATTGTATATTCTTGCCTCCTTTGTCAAAGATAAGGTGTCCATATGTGTGTGGATTTATCTCTGGGCTTTCTATTTTGTTCCATTGATCTATATGTCTGTCTTTGTGCCAGTACCATACTGTCTTGTTGACTGTGGCTTTGTAGTAGAGCCTGAAGTCAGGCAAGTTGATTCCTCCAGTTCCATTCTTCTTTCTCAAGATTGCTTTGGCTATTCGAGGTTTTTGTATTTCCATACAAATCTTGAAATTATTTGTTCTAGTTTGTGAAAATGTGCCTGGTAGCTTGATAGGGATTGCATTGAATTTGTAAATTGCTTTGGGTAGTATACTCATTTTCACTATATTGATTCTTCCAATCCATGAACATGGTATATTTCTCCATCTATTAGTGTCCTCTTTGATTTCTTTCATCAGTGTTTTATAGTTTTCTATATATAGGTCTTTAGTTTCTTTAGGTAGATATATTCCTAAGTATTTTATTCTTTTCGTTGCAATGGTGAATGGAATTGTTTCCTTAATTTCTTTTCTACTTTCTCATTATTCGTGTATAGGAATGCAAGGGATTTCTGTGTGTTGATTTTATATCCTGCAACTTTACTATATTCATTGATTAGCTCTAGTAATTTTCTGGTGGAGTCTTTAGGGTTTTCCATGTAGAGGATCATGTCATCTGCAAACAGTGAGAGTTTTACTTCTTCTTTTCCAATTTGGATTCCTTTTATTTCTTTTTCTGCTCTGATTGCTGTGGTCAAAACTTCCAGAACTATGTTGAATAGTAGCGGTGAAAGTGGACACCCTTGTCTTGTTCCTGACATTAGGGGAAATGCTTTCAATTTTTCACCATTGAGGATAATGTTTGCTGTGGGTTTGTCATAGATAGCTTTTATTATGTTGAGATATGTTCCTTCTATTCCTGCTTTAAGGAGAGTTTTTATCATAAATGGATGTTGAATTTTGTCAAAGGCCTTCTCTGCATCTATTGAGATAATCATATGGTTTTTATTTTCAATTTGTTAATGTGGTGAATTACATTGATTGATTTGCGGATATTGAAGAATCCTTGCATCCCTGGGATAAAGCCCACTTGGTCATGGTGTATGATCTTTTTAATGTGTTGTTGGATTCTGATTGCTAGAATTTTGTTGAGGATTTTTGCATCTATGTTCATCAGAGATATTGGCCTGTAGTTTTCTTTTTTGTGACATCTTTGTCAGGTTTTGGTATTAGGGTGATGGTGGCCTCACAGAATGAGTTTGGAAGTTTACCTTCCTCTGCAATTTCTGGAAGAGTTTGAGTAGGGTAGGTGTTAGCTCTTCTCGAAATTTTTGGTAGAATTCAGCTGTGAAGCCATCTGGACCTGGGCTTTTGTTTGCTGGAAGATTTCTGATTACAGTATCAATTTCCGTGCTTGTGATGGGTCTGTTAAGATTTTCGATTTCTTCCTGGTTCAGTTTTGGAAAATTGTACTTTTCTAAGAATTTGTCCATTTCTTCCACGTTGTCCATTTTATTGGCATACAACTGCTGATAGTAGTCTCTTATGATCCTTTGTATTTCTGTGTTGTCTGTTGTGATCTCTCCATTTTCATTTCTAATTTTATTGATTTGATTTTTCTCTTTGCTTCTTGATGAGTCTGGCTAATGGTTTGTCAATTTTATTTATCCTTTCAAAGAACCAGCTTTTGGCTTTGTTGATTTTTGCTATGGTCTCTTTTGTTTCTTTTGCATTTATTTCTGCCCTAATTTTTAAGATTTCTTTCCTTCTACTCACTCTGGGGTTCTCCAACTCTTCCTTTTCTAGTTGCTTTAGTTGTAGAGTTAGGTTATTTATTTGACTTTTTCTTGTTTCTTGAGGTATGCCTGTATTGCTATGAACTTTCCTCTTAGCACTGCTTTTATAGTGTCCCACAGGTTTTGGGTTGTTGTGTTTTCATTTTCATTAGTTTCTACGCATATTTTGATTTCTTTTTGATTTCTTCTGTGATTTGTTGGTTATTCAGAAGTGTGTTGTTCAACCTCCATATGTTGGAATTTTTAATAGTTTTTCTCCTGTAATTGAGATCTAATCTTAATGCATTATGGTCAGAAAAGATGCTTGGAATGATTTCGATTTTTTGAATTTATCAAGTTTAGATTTATGGCCCAGGATGTGATCTATCCTGGAGAAGGTTCCATGAGCACTTGAAAAAAGGTAAAATTCATTGTTTTAGGGTGAAATGTCCTATAGATATCAATTAGGTCTAACTGATCTAATGTATCATTTAAAGTTTGCGTTTCTTTGTTAATTTTCTGTTTAGTTGATCTGTCCATAGGTGTGAGTGGGGTATTAAAGTCTCCCACTATTATTGTGTTATTGTTGATTTCCCCTTTCATACTTGTTAGCATTTGTCTTACATATTGTGGTGCTCCTATATTGGGTGCATATATATTTATAATTGTTATATCTTCTTCTTGGATTGTTCCTTTGATCATTATGTAGTGGCCTTCTTTGTCTCTTTTCACAGCCTTTGTTTTAAAGTCTATTTTATCGGATATGAGTATTGCCACTCCTGCTTTCTTTTGGTCTCTATTTGCGTGGTATATCTTTTTCCAGCCCTTCACTTTCAGTCTGTATGTGTCCCTTGTTTTGAGGTGGGTCTCTTGTAAGCAGCATATAGAGGGGTCTTGTTTTTGTATCCATTCGGCCAGTCTTTGTCTTTTTGGTTGGGGCGTTCAACCCATTTACGTTTAAGGTAATTATTGATAAGTATGATCCCGTTGCCATTTACTTTATTGTTTTGGGTTCGGGTTTATACACCCTTTTGTGTTTCCTGTCTAGAGGATATCCTTTAGAATTTGTTGGAGAGCTGGTTTGGTGGTGCTGAATTCTCTCAGCTTTTGCTTGTCTGTAAAGCTTTGATTTCTCCTTTGTATTTGAATGAGATCCTTGCTGGGTACAGTAATCTGGGCTGTAGGTTATTTTCTTCCATCACTTTAAGTATGTCTTGCCATTCCCTCCTGGCCTGAAGAGTTTCTATTGACAGATCAGCTGTTATCCTTATGGGAATCCCCTTGTGTGTTATTTGTTGTTTTTCCCTTGCTGCTTTTAATATTTGTTCTTTGTGTTTGATCTTTGTTAATTTGATTAATATGTGTCTTGGGGTGTTTCGCCTTGGGTTTATCCTATTTGGGACTCTCTGTGTTTCTTGGACTTGGGTGATTATTTCCTTCCCCATTTTAGGGAAGTTTTCAACTATTATCTCCTTAAGGATTTTCTCATGATCGTTCTTTCTGTCTTCTTCTTCTGGGACTCCTATAATTCGAATGTTGGAGCGTTTCATATTGTCCTGGAGGTCTCTGAGATTGTCCTCGTTTCTTTTAATTCGTTTTTCTTGTTTCCTCTCTGATTCATTTATTTCTCCCATTCTATCTTCTATTTCACTAATCCTATCTTCTGCCTCCGTTATTCTACTATTTGTTGCCTCCAGAGTGTTTCTGATCTCATTTATTGTGTTATTCATTATATTTTGACTCTTTTTATTTCTTCTAGGTCCTTGTTAAACCTTTCTTGCATCTTCTCAATCCTTGTCTCTAGGCTATTTATCTGTGTTTCCATTTTGATTTCAAGATTTTGGATCATTTTCACTATCAATATTCGGAATTCCTTCTCCGGTAGATTCCCTACTTCTTCCTCTTTTGTTTGATTTGGTGGGCAACTCTCCTGTTCCTTTACCTGCTGAGTATTCCTCTGTCTCTTCATCTTGGTTATATTGCTGCGTTTGGGGTGGCCTTTTTATATTCTGATAATTTGTGGAGTTCTCTTTATTATGGAGCTTCCTCACTTTGGGTGGGGTTCTATCAGTGGCTTGTCAAGGTTTCCTGGTTAGGGAGGCTTGTGTTGGAGTTTTGGTGGGTGGAGCTGGGTTTCTTCTCTCTGGAGTGCAGTGGAGTGACCCGTAATGGGTTATGAGACATCAAAGGTTTTGGGATAATTTTGAGCTGCCTGTATATTGAGGCTCAGGGAGTGTTCCTGTGTTGCTGGAGAATTTGCGTGGTATGTCTTGTTTTGGAACTTGTTGGCCCTTGGGTGGAGCTTGGTTTCAGTGTAGGTATGAAGGCTTTTGATGAGCTCCTATTGCTTAATGTTCCCTGAATTCAAGAGTTCTCTAATGTTTTCAGGCTTTGGGTTTAAGCTTCCTGCTTCTGGTTTTCAGTTTTATTTTCACAGTAGCCTCTAGACTTCTCCATCTATACAGCACCGATGATAAAACATCTAGGTTAAAGATGAAAAGTTTCTCCAACTTGAGGGACACTCAGAGAGGTTCACTGAGTTACAAGGAGAAGAGAAGATGGAGGGGTAGTTAGAGGTAACTGGAATGAGATGTGGTGAGATCAAGAGAGGAGAGAGCAAGCTAGCCAGTAGTCACTTCCTTATGTGCGCTCTATAGTCTGGACCACTCAGAGGTATTTACAGAGTTATACGGGGAAGAGGAGAGGGAGGAAGTAGACAGAGGTGACCAGGAGGATAAGAGAGAGGAATGAGTAGGAGAGAGACAAATCCTGCCAGTAACCAGTTCCTTAGGTGTTCTCTACCGTCTGGAACACACAGAGATTCACAGAGTTGGATAGAGAAGAGATGGGGGAGAAAAGAGACAGAGGCCACCTGGTGGAGAAAAAGGAGAGGCCAGAGGAGGAGAGAGTGGACAAGCCAGTAATCTCGCTCTCAGGTAAACTTGGGTAGTGAAGTTTGGGTTTTTAAATGTACAAAATTGACAACAAAGATTAAAAATCTGGAGTAGAGGTTGGATTTTCAAAGATACAATATTAAAGAAAACAGAAGGAAAAAGGAAGAAAGAAAAAAAAGAATTATTAAAAAACAAACAAACAAAAAAAAACAAAGCAAAACACCAACAACCATCCAAAGAGTATATATGGTGTCTGCCTTAAAAAAAAAATGAAAAAAGTCTTTTTAAAAAAAAAAATAGTAATAATAGGTTATAGAAATAAAAATTAGAGGAGAAATAGAAGATTTAACAATTAAAAAAAAGCTCGGAAAAAAAAAGAAAAAAAAAGCAAAAAGCAAAAAAAAAAAAGAATGATTTTAAAAATATTAAAAAATTAAAAATATATCTGGCTCTTCTCTGATGTTATGGGCCGTGTGGGCTCACTTCCAAGGTGGTTCCCTCTGTTTAACTTCTTCTGTTTGCTGGTTTTTAGGCTCACTAGTTCAGTCGCGCTGTGGGGAGGGGGGATGCTGCAAACAAATAGCACTGTCTTGTGTACACAGTATCTCTGCCCCACTTGACCTGTCCTTCCTCGCGGCGCACAAACCGCTCCGGCTCTACGATGCTCAGCCGGGAACCGTCTGGGGCCGGCCCTAGGCTGCGTGCACTTCCCCGGTCCAAGCCGCTCAGGTTCGGCCCTCAGGCAGCCCTCAGAGGCACAAATGCGGCTGGGACTGCGCTCTGTGCCCTTCCCAGGTCCGAGTAGCTCAGGAGTTTGGCGAGCGCAATCGCGGCGGCTTGTCACCTTTTCCGCCGCTGCCGCTCAGCTCTCTGGGTGGACCGCTGGCGCACCCCGTGAGGCAGACTGTGACTGTCCAGCACCCCCAGAAGTCTTAGCAAAGGAGCCTGCTTGCAGTTAGGTAAGTAAAGTCTCTCCGGGTCTGCAATTGCCCCTTTCCAGTCCTTACGGCTCTGGCTGCCTGTCCCCGGCGGGGAATGGTCTGCAGCCGGCTTTTCCGTTCCGTCCTTTGTTCTGTGCTGGGTCCTGGCGGTGTCTTATGTTCGAGCTTTTCGCGTGGTAGCTATCCCACAGTCTGGTTTGCTAGCCCAAGTTAGATCGTTCTGGTGGAGCGTGGGGCGTTCCTGCCCGATTCTTACAAAGCTCTGCAGCCCGCGCCTCCCGCGCGTCCCTGCCCTGCCCCCACTTCCCAATGGCGGATGCAGGCGTCTGTGCTGCTTTTCCGCTGGGGGAGTTACTGGTGGGCTTGTAATCTCTTGGTTTTAATTATTTATCTATTTTTCCTTCCTGTTATGTTGCCCTCTGTGTTTCCAAGGCTCGCCACAGACTCGGCAGGGAGAGTGTTTCCTGGTGTTTGGAAACCTCTCTTCTTAAAATTCCCTTCCCGGGACGGGCTTCCCTTCCCGGGACGGAGCTCCCTCCCCACCTCCTTTGTCTCCTTTTTCGTCTTTTATATTTTTTCCTACCTGATTTTGAAGACAATGGTCTGCTTTTCTGGTTGCCTGATGTCCTCTGCCAGCCTACAGAAGTTGTTTTGTGGAGTTTGCTCGGCGTTGAAATGTTCTTTTGAGGAATTTGTGAGGGACAACGTGATCTTCCCGTCCTATTCCTCCGCCATCTTTCCCTCCCTCCTCTCCTGACTATTAGTATCACATTGCTCTTTCCAGCACAACACATCATATCCAGGTCCCAGACATTTAGTTCCTTGAACACACCTTTACCACTGGTAAAAGGGATCTGTTAGCTAGATACATAAAAGAGTTCTAGAACTTCATTACCTTCTCTGTGCCAAATTACTAGAAGTCAGAAATCTTCCTCCAAGGAAAGAGAAGTGCTAACTCTGAAACCATGCTTTTAAATCTTCAGTAGCTTTATAAGAAGGCTTAGCATACTTGTTTGCTCAGAAGCACAAGGGAAAAAAATTATATAAGCTCCAAAGTACATAGCCTCATATTTGGTTCTATACAGAACAGATTAGAAAACACAAGTTCAATTTTATCTCTACTTCTGTAAGATTAAAACAAAAAACAAATCCAGATCCAAAGTTGTTTTTTTTTTTTTTTAATATAACAAAATCTCTTTAACTGCTTGAACCACATAGATTGGACTTAGTTAAAACACATGTTCAACTATCAGAAATCCTGTCATTCTTTTATTCTGATATAAATCATTATTCCTGCAAAATGAATTGATTCTACTTTAATTGTCTGCCAGCTGTGACTATAAAGAAGCTATGTGAGGCTTACACTTGAATCTTTACCACAGGCGGAAATAAGGATACAAACCTCTAAAATACAGTTCATTTGGGTCATTGTTTAAGAGCTCATATTCTTTCCAATACTTCACAGTAAATTACACTATGTTTATGGTGCTATTAATCACATTATATCTTCTACACATCCAAAAGAAAAGTATCATGTCTCTATCTATATTCCTTACCTAGTGAAAATTGCTTAATTGTTCTCTGTATTAAATAAAAATTACAGAAGAACATTAATTGCTTACCTACATGATATTTTATTTCTGAAGCTAAAACATTAACATATGCAACAACAATAAAAGTGGAGATGAGTAAATTACATAAAATAAAACCATGGTTCGGTTTATGGGCTATAAAACAAACAAAGCCTGACTTTAAAAGCTGTTAATACATATAAATGAAAGTATAGAAAGTTCACAAAAATAAAGGATGTATTTCTTCAAAGAAGAAAATGAAACAAAGAATCTTCACTATGTATATGACAGTTGTATGGTGTTTATTATGGCAAGGCATTTTTTGAAAATGTATCATGAGTTGAAATTTTGAAAATCAGCCAAAGCATCTTCAGAAAACTGATACTAACAGTTAACAATCTCTGCTTTCAGAAGTATTTAAATATAGGTAGAACTTTTGTTTACTTTGATTATTAAGATCTTCATCTTATATGTATATAAATATTTATAATTTTCTCATTTCCTGGCAAGTGAATGAGTCCAAATTTAGCTTGCAAAGATGAAGCTTACAGAGTCATATTGTGCTTTTATATTTAGTGAATGAATAAGTACCTCAAATGTTTTTAAGTAATTCCTGTATATTAACTTGCATTCTGTTATTATTAATGTTTTAAAGAATTTAAATTTAACTAAATTTCACTGTACACACTCTTATGCTCACGGCATATATACGCACATAGCCTCATTTTACCAGTGCAGTCACTCACCTGACAGCCTGTCATTGTGGATAAACACTGAATTTGGGGTCAGATATTCTGGATTTTGATTTGGCTATCTACCAAGTAAAACCTTATACTAGGCAAATAAATCAATTGCTTTTCATTGGTGGAATGTGGACAATTAATAGTTTCCCTTCTTAACCCAGCAATTGTGAGAATCATATGAAATTTTAACAAGCAATATAAATGTAAGAAAATATAAAATCTATTCATCTACCATTTCAAACTACATTAAAAACAATTTTTATTGGAGTATTTGTGCTGATTTCTGCTGTACAGCAAAGTGAATCAGTTATATATTTTCACTCTTTTTTAGATTCTTCTTCCATATAGGCTAATACAGATTATTGAGTAGAGTTCCCTGGGCTATACAGTAGGTCCTTAGTTATCTGTTTTATATATACTAGTGTCAAAATACATTTCTTAAAAGTTTTAATAGGAAACTCCAAATTTTCCTTGTCTACAGAAGAGATACATGTCAGGATTCCAGGAAATCACTCCTTTGTCTGGACACAGGCTCTGCTGGGAGCATTCATCTCCCAACACGCACTTCAGCTAAGATCACTGTGAGGTTTCTATCTATTTCCTTCTTTTACAGGGAGTATTTTAGTCTTAACAATTCAACTGTAAGCTGCTAGGGGTGATGACCATAATCTGTTGGCCCCCCAGTAGCTGCTGGAGCAGACACACACCAGGAGCACATTCTTTCTTGTTCGGTGATTGCGAGTAGCTGAGAAACTCACTTGTGAAATGTGTCCAGATGGGGGGAAGTATACTCTGTTCCCAGCCTGTCTGTGTGCATGCTTGATATGCAAATCAAATAATGAGTGCTGCCTCAGCCATTGGCCACCTGATTGGCTGTGGGACAGACAAATGGATCTGATTAACATCTGCAGAGATTCACAAAGGCCTGCTATTAATAAAACATGCTATTTCCAGGTGAGTGCCAGTGAACATGTCCTGTGTACGCTCCTGTTCTTATAAAAATGTGCACTAAAATGTACTTTTAAATTTTGTGATATAGTCACACAAAAGATTGAAATATTTCAGATATAGATGCATTCTTTAACATCTAAGAGTTATCCAATGATTTCAAAGAATTAATCATTAATTCCAGGACAATGATTTAAAAGGTTAGAGAGGGCTCAGTAGATAAGAATCCACCTGCCAGTGCAGAGGACATGGGTTCCATCCCTGGTGCAGGAAGATTCCACATGCTGCAGAGCATTAAGCCTGTGTGCCACAACTACTGAAGTCCACTTGTGGCCTGCATGCCCGGAGCCTACGCTCCACAAAAAGAGAAGCCACTGCCATGAGAGGCCCAGGCACTGCAACGAAGAGTAGAGCCCGCTCACCGCAACTCGAGAAAGCCCACGCAAGGCAACAAAGACCCAGTGCAACCAAAAGTAATCTAATTAACTAGAAAAACAAATAAAAGACTAGAGGGTGTGGATGGGTAGGTATGAGTTATCATGGGTATGGATAAGATAGAGGGAATACTAAGTTGACAAGTGGTCACTGGAATTGAATCCCAGCGACGTGTGTTTAGGCTAAGGGTTGGCAGCAGAAGGTAGAGCAGAGGCAGAATGGGGAGAGGAGAACGTGGAAACTAAAGGAGAAAAGGATAAGAATATAATAGAGAAAAGAATAAAATGAAATCAGAAAAGAGAAAGAAGAAACAGAAACAGAAAAAAAAGAAAAAAGCAACCATCTGAGTAAGTGCTTTAGTGCCCTTTCCCAGCATTATCCAGGAAAATATTTTTCCATGATTCAGACTAATTTCTTGCAGATCTACCTTTGTCTCAAAAAGCTATCCCTTTTTTCCTCAAAATAAGAAACTATCTTATATGAGTGTACATTCCAAAGTTGCTTTTTTTTCCCCCTTGTGCTTTAGAAGCTATAATGAATCACTTACCTGTATGTCAAAAAGCAGTCTCTGTCACCACAAGCAGACACATGGAATTGATTATGTCCCTTTGGATGGCTGGCTATGTGGGTTTTGAATGCTGCTCTCCCAGGTGTCAGTCCCTCTTTCTTACTCTTGATGATGGTATAACAGAAGGAGCATATCAGGTGAGCAGTGGGATTATAGCATGAACACCTGCAATGAATTTCATTGCTGTTCTGCTAGTATTTTATGACTTTCAATGGGACTGTGAGTACTTCTTTCTGATCAAATAAACATTTGGGGAAGAGGGCTTTGAACTTCCTGGAAGGGACTATACATTTTCATGCATAAGGAAACTTACGCAATGAAAAGGATCGAATTACTAAAGAGTAATGTGGACCATGGGGAAAATGTACATTCCCAATGTTATGTGGCAAGGTTCTGTTTTTGAGATATTAACTCAAAGTAGCTTTCCCCCTCTCCCACAGTTGGCTCAAAGGAGAAAGAAAAAACAGAATATAGCTTAATTTTCACTTTTGTTTCCAAAAGAATGTGCCAGCTAAAGGCATTATGCCCATGGTCTCTGTGTTGAGCTTTAAAGCTGAAGGAGAGCTTGAGGACTGAGGAACATGCAGAGGGAGAGATAAAGGGATTTCATCCGGTGAATTGAAATGTGTAAGAAAATAGACATAAGTGGGTAGTTTGACTATTCCCTTAAGAGAGAGGGTCTATACATGAGGGCCCTGAGAACCAGAGTGAGTGACAGCTCAATGAAGAGACAGTGTGAGAGGTATTGTTCCTGACAATGGAAGCTGAGTCCCTGTGCATAGCCATCTTGGTTTCCACGCAGGGCCACTAGCTGTCCTTTCCATAGCAGTTCAGAGCAGGACTATCCTTGTTTAGCTTCCAAGGAACTACTCAGTACAAACGGTGAGTATCACTTGGGACAATCAGCAATTAAGTCTCCTAGGATTCCATCTGACTTCTTATAGATGACCAACTCCCAGTACAGGTGAAAGTGTTAACTGCTTAGGCATGTCTGACTCTTTGGGACCCCATGGATTATAGCCCACCAGTCTCCTCTGTCCAAGGGATTCTCCAGGCAAGAACACCAGAGGGGGTAGTCATTCCCTTCTCCAGGGGAATCTTCCTGACCCAGAGATTGAACCTGGTCTCCCGGATTGCAGGCAAATTCTTTACCATCAGAACCACCAGGGAAGCCCACCAACCCAGATACACATTTAAATAAACTCTTGCACACATAAAATGTTCCATAAGAACAAGGAGCACAAGAAAAGCAGAGCTAAGATTGAGGGCCTTTCCTTAGTTTGGTGGAAGAAAGTCCCTTCCATCTGAATTTGAGGATAAGTGGTAAATAGAACCAATTTCTGATCCCCCCTACTCTAACCCAGAACAGTAATTAAACACTTACCCAGGAACTACAACTTTTAGACTAATTTTTTCTACTTCAACAGATGTATTTAATTAACACTTGAGCAACTCATTGAGTTTAAGTCAATAGAAGATAGAAGGGACATGGAGAGCCTTTTTTCCTTTAAATATAAGTAGTGGTTTTTGCATACTCATCCATACACTTAATCCTTTGGGACACACGCACATGCACACACACACGCACACACACACACCCCTGACCCAGGCAATCCTGCCTTGAATCTATAGAAGTCCTGGTAACACTGACAGTCTAGCCCTCTATTTAACACTGTAGGATCAAACTAATACCTGGAAGAAAGGAGACATGGATGCTCAGGGACAAATAATTAATTAATCTTATTAACGTTTATTGAGTCCACAGTATGCAAGATCCTGTACTGCCTTTGGGGGATGACACATTATAGTATTAAAGGCAACCCTTGTTTTTTGAGAAACAGAATCCAGTAAGAGCATAAAGTGAAACACAGCACTCTACCTGACCTAGTGGCGAACTTGCATATATGAATACATAAATGACACTCGTAAACATGTACAAAAAGGTAACAGGATGAATTACCAGAATGTCGATAAAAACTGTGATAAGGGAAATTATTTGAAAAACAGCATTTGCTAACTGTACATAGGAAAAAGAATACCATTTATTCTTCCTTCATCTTCATCATATGAGGAGAAATAAATAACTCTTTCAATACAGACCTGCTTAGGGAAGAATTAGGATGAGCTAGAGCAGAAAGTTTTGTGAAAGAGGGATCCAAATGCATAGGGAGGCATGTGTGCTAAGTTGCTTCAGTCGTGTCTGACTCTATGAGACCCCATGGACTGCAGTCCACCAGGCTCCTCTACCCATGGGATTTTCCAGGGATGAATACTGGAGTGGGTTGCCATGCCCTCCTCCAAGGGATCTTTCTGACTCAGGGATCGAATCTACATCTCCTGAGTCTCTTGCATTGGCAGGCAGGTTCTTACCACTAGTGCCACCTGGGAATTTCAGAGAGACATATATGTATTAAAGGTTCCCTAAGGCTATGGTTTTTCCAGTGGTCATGTATGGATGTGAGAGTTGGACTGTGAAGAATGCTGAGCGCCAAAGAATTGATGCTTTTGAACTGTGGTGTTGGAGAACACTCTTGAGAGTCCCTTGGACTGCAAAGAGATCCAACCAGTCCATTCTGAAGGAGATCAACCCTGGGATTTCTTTGGAAGGAATGATACTAAAGCTGAAACTCCAGTACTTTGGCCACCTCATGCAAAGAGTTGACTCATTGGAAAAGACCCTGATGCTGGGAGGGATTAGGGGCAGGAGGAGAAGGGGATGACATGGGATGAGATGGCTGGATGGCATCACTGACTCGATGGACATGAGTCTGAGTGAACTCCGGGAGTTGGTGATGGACAGGGAGGCCTGGGGTGCTGCGATTCATGGGGTCGCAAAGAGTCAGACACGACTGAGTGACTGAACTGAAGCTTGATAAAAAGAGATCTGTATTAGAATCGTTTCTCTAACTGGAGAATCCTCTAGGTGAGTGATTTCTTTTTACAAATGTCTCTGTCCCTCATTTATTATATTATTTGGAGTAATATAAATTTTGTGCTAGAAGGAATGTGGGAATTCCCTCATTTATTCATTTATTTTTCCTTCCATTTATTTATCCATTCTTTTATCCATCAGTTCAGTTGTTCAGTCATGTCTGACTCTTTGTGACCTCATGAACTGCAGCACGCCAGGCTTCCCTGTCCATCACCAACTCCTGGAGCTTGCTCAAATTAAAGTCCGTCCAACCATCTCATCCTCTATTATTGTCCCCTTCTCCTCCTGCCTTCAATCTTTCCCAGCATCAGGGTCTTTTCCAATGAGTCAGTTATTCGCAGCAGGTGGCTAAAGTATTGGAGTTTCAGCTTCAGCATCAGTCCTTCCAATGAATATTCAGAACTGATATCCTTTAGGATGGACTGGTTTGATCTCCCCACAGTCCAACGGACTCTCAAAAGTATTCTCCAACACCACAGTTCAAAAGCATCAATTCTTCAATATTCAGCTTTCTTTATAGTCCAACTCTCACATCCATACATGACCACTGGAAAAATCATAGCTTTGACTAGATGGACCTTTGTTGGTAAAGTACTGTCTCTGCTTTCTAACATTCTGTTTGGGTTGGTCATAGCTTTTCTTCCAAGGAGCAAGCATCTTTTAATTTCAAGGCTGCAGTCACCATCTGCAGTGATTTTGGAGCCGAAGAAAATAAAATAGCTCACTGTTTCCATTGTTTCCCCATCTATTTGCCATAAAATGATGGGACTGGATGCCATGATCTTTGTTTTATGAATGTTGAGTTTTAAGTCAGCTTTTTCACTCTCCACTTTCACTTTCATCAAGAGGCTCTTAAGTTCCTCTTAACTTTCTGCCCATAAGGGTGGTGTCATCTGCATATCTTAAGTTACTGATATTTCTCCCGGCAATCTTGATTCCAGCTTGTATTTCATCCAGGACAGCATTCCTCATGATATACTCTGCCTATAAGTTAAATAAGCAGGGTGACAATATACAGCCTTGATGTACTCCTTTCCTGATTTGGAACCAGTCTGCTGTTCCATGCCTGGTTTCAACTGTTGCTTCTTGACCTGCATACTGGTTTCACAGGAGGCAGGTCAGGTGGTCTGGTATTCCCATTGCTTTAAGAATTGTCCATAGTTTGTTATAATCTACACAGTCAAAGGCTTTGGCATTGTCAATAAAGCAGAAGTAGATGTTTTTCTGGAATTCTCTTGCTTTTTCTATGATCCAACAGATGTTGGCAATTTGATCTCTGATTCCTCTGCCTTTTCTACATCTATCTTGGACATCTGGAAGTTTTTGGTTCACATACTGTTTAAGCCTGGCTTGGAGAATTTTGAGCATTACTTTGCTAGTGTGTGAGATGAGTATAATTGTGCAGTAGTTTGAACATTCTTTGGCATTGCCCTTCTTTGGGATTGGAATGAAAACTGACCTTTTCAGTCCTGTGGCCGCTGGTGAGTATTGCAAATTTGCTGGCATATTGAGTATAGCACTTTCACAACATCATTTTTTAGGATTTGAAATAGCTCAGCTGGAATTCCATCACCTCCACTAGCTTTGTTCATAGTGATGCTTCCTAAGGCCCACTTGACTTCTCATTCCAGGATATCTGGCTCTAGGTGAGTGATCACACCACCTTGGTTATCTGGGTCAGTAAGATCTTTTTTGTATAGTTCTTCTGTGTATTCTTGCTGCCTCTCACATATATTTATTTAGTGCTTAATTGTTTATAAGCATCTCAAAGATGAATTAGGCATTGACTTGTCTCTCCAGGAGGGTATATCGTAGTGGAATAGGAGGGATATATAAATACATGCATATAAAACTAAAAATGTTTTAAGTACCATGATGGAGCCATGAGGTTTCTTTGTGAACCCCAGGAAGTATCATATAATCCTTTCTGGGTTGAGAGTAGGGAAACTTCTTTTAGGAAAAATACCTGAAATAGAGCTTCAAATAATAGAATTAGCCATAAATATGTGGCTAGGGAATGAGGAGAAGCTAAGGAGCATTTCACAACAAGAACACATGTTTAAAATAATGACAACATCATGGGGCCTGCTCATTCTTTTTTTCTTTGAATGGAAAACTAAAGCCCAGGGGTTATGAACTGTCAAGTTTATAACCATTTGGTGACATATCTAAAGCAGAAACTTAAGATTCCTAACTCTAGTTGAGTACATACAGCACACATGCATGTAATAAAGTTTTCTACAACAGCCGCATAAAGGCAAATACATAATAACTAGGGAGAATTATGATTCTTGTTATGGATTAAGTACCTAGTTTTCAGGGGCTTCCCAGCTGGTGCAGTAGTAAAGAATCCACCTGCCAAGCAGGAGACTTGGGTTTGATCCCTGGGTCAGGAAGATCCCCGAGAAGAGGGCGTGGCAACACTCCAGTATTCTTGCCTGGAGAATTCTTGCCTCCAGATTCTTCCCATGGACAGAGGAGCCTGTCAGGGTACAGTCCATGGGGTTGCAAAGAGTCAGGCATGACTGAACAACTATCACTCACTATATTTATGCATGTGTTCATGCTAAATTGCTTCAGTTGTGTCTGACTCTGTGCAACCCTATGGACTGTGGCCCCGCAGGCCATAGAGTAGACACTTTTAAAAAGAATGATGAAATTGGCCTTATAAATTTTATTGAATAAATCTCAGCAGTTCTGGGCCAAAACATTTCTACTTCTAGGTAGAAAAAGAAAGTGCATATCTATAGATGTCTTTTTAACTTTGTTTTCAAAGTATCCTTGCTTCAGCATTTGACTAGCTGTCATGTTCAAAAGTCCCATTCCCAAAATTAATAATAAAATAACAATCCTATCACATTTCCAAGTATTCAAAATCTAGGAGACAAGATGGTTTCTTTTTGTTGCACAATTCATAAGTGATGTAATGTAGCAGGGATTTCACACTTGGCTTTAGGATGAAGGAAGTGGTTCGCTGCTTGTAGCAAGTGCAGGTAACGGGGCTAGTGAGTAATGACTGTGCTTAGGCAGACTGCTGATGCAGGAATACACAACTGGAGAGATATCAAGCAGTCTGATTTAGGGCTCAGAGACAGTGGGGAGCAGTGAGATTGATAGCCCAGAAAGGGAGCTTTTGGTAGAGGTCCACGGCCTGCATCAGAGCTTTTGGGATTGATAGCACGGTATGCTATCAATCTCAGTGCTGTAAATGGGACTACTCTTCTCTATGAAAAATGGGTCATATTAAATACTCTGACATTGACTAGATTGAGAACTGCAGGATGAGTACGGAAGCATACATGTTTGCAGGGATACTGCTGTACCATTTTGTTTTGTAGTTTGTTGAAGGAGGAGAATGAAATCCAATATAAGTCACACATATCTGAAAGATGTGATCACGCAGATGGTACTGTGACTTAAAAACTGAAGTGAAAATTAATGAGAGCTTAACAGTCATGATTAAGATCTCATATTCTTTGAAAGGATGTTAATGGTAGAATTATAGTCAGTCAGTAATAATTCAATAAAATGAAAGAAAATGAACATATGGTTGGCTGCACTGATAAAGAATAAAATTAACCCCCAATTTGTGAAAGATTTAAAAGAATGGGTATAAATTAAAATCTAAGGATGTTTAAATATTTTATAATATTTTACTCATACATCTGGTACCTGCTGTCTTGCAGCATATTTTTTTGCTGCACAATAAATAAATGTTCATATAATTAAATCTGTTAGAGTGAAAAATTATTCCAGGGCTTTATATTTTCATTCAAAATAAAGTTTTCTTCATTCTCACTTTATTTAAAATTAAAGTTTATATTTCTTGAATCATAAGACATTAATCCTAAAAAGAACTTAAAATTTCACAGTCTAACACCTTAATTTTTAATGCATACCTTAAGCTCAAGATACATGAACTTGGTATATAGTCTGCTAGAAAAAACAAAAGAGGGATAATTGTAAACCCAAGTGTTTTCTGAGACAAAATGTAAATGAAATGCTTCCTGAAATGAAACCAATTTGGTCTGCTAAGATCTGGCATAAAAGCTGCTCAAATGTGAGTTGTGTCAAGTTTTGGTCATTGGCATCTACAATCAATTGATGACATTTGCAGTTAGTGTTGCTCAATATCATATAAAATATATTATCAGTTAAAATTTTAAAAAGTAAAGCAATATGGAGTATCATAGTCAATATGTACATGTGCTTAGTTGATTCAGATGTGTCAAATTTTTTGCAACCTATGGACTATAGCCTGCCAGGCTCCTCTATCCATGGGATTTCTCCAGGTAAGAATACTGGAGTGGGCTTGCCAGGCTCTCCTCAAGATCTTCCCAACCCAGGGATGGAACCCACATTTCTTATGTCTCCTGCACTGCTAATCAAAGTAACAAATAGAAGTGTATCCCAATGTAATATATAGGATTATTTTTTAATTAACGTGTTCATCAATAAATACTACCTACTGCTAGACTTTATATATTATGGTCCTAAAACAGGGAAAAATTTCCTCTGTGTTTGGATGTTTGTAGGCATCATTTTAATAGCATTAATCAAGTCCTATCTGAAAAGACACAATAAAAGAATTACAAATGATGATACTAAAGCTGTACCAAAGATCAAAAATCAAAAATTATGCTGAAGTCTAAGCAGTCAGAGTCAGCAATTTGACATGAAAGGAAAAGTTAACATCATGTGATAATTGAGTAGTAAAGCCTGGTTCATAGGTTATGGGGAATGGAAACTTAACTTGAAAATTATTATGTGACTTCTAAATGCACTTACTATTTTTATTTAATTGTTAATTAAAGTACTTTTGCTTACATCATTTTAATGTAGAAAATAGAAACTAAGGAGGCTTTCTAAAATGATAATATGGAGATCCACACCCTTTAAATTGCACAGGAGTATATGCAGTTTGTTTATACAAATATGCTATCCAGTGGAACCAAGTGAACAGTATATTCCTAATTATCTCCCTTTCCATCCCTGATAGTTCAGTTGGTAAAGAATGTGCCTGCAATGCAGGAGACACCAGTTCAACTCTTGGGTCGCGAAGATCCACTGGAGAAGGGATAGGCTACCCGCTCTGGTATCCTTGGGCTTCCCTTGTGGCTCAGCTGGAAAAGAATCTGCCCGCAGTGCAGGAGACCTGGATTCGATCCCTGTGTTGGGAAGATCCCCTGGAGAAGGAAAAGGCTACCCACTCCAGTATTCTGGTCTGGAGAATTCCATGGACTATCCATGGGGTCACAAAGAATCAGACACAGCTAAGCAAAATTCACTTCACTTCGGTTTAATAGAGCTCAGTATAAATTATATTCCTAGTTTTTATGCTGTAGGTGATGAATCATGTTAGATGATGATCATACTTACTTACATAAATAATATAAAAGATTGGATATTGTTCATTTTAGGAGGTTTTTTCCCCATTGACTGTGAAGACATATTTTATCATTAATTGGTTTTCATAATTATATTTTTACTGCTTTTTAAAAAGTGTAAAATGTTGACAGAAAAGAGAGCATTTAAGAATATTGAAAAATAGTTGTGATTTTATTTCATGGTTGAATGACGTAAAATTTATAATTTATATATTGAGTAGAATTATAACAATGTATCAACATCTGAGCAATCTTTATTAGCTAAAGTTAAAATTTTAAGTTCAAGATATTATGTCCCCAATTGCATTTTGAGAGTTTATTCTTCACCTATATCCCAGGGACAGAGAGCCCGGTGGGCTGCAGTCCATGGGATTGTGAGAGTTGGACACAACTTAGCAACTAAACCACTACCATACAGAAGAAGATACTGTTTTAAAGAGTGCAGTTAATGTACTTTGGAGAAATTAGAAGCCAAAAGAGAGATAATAGGCAATAAAAAAGATCATAGGCAAAATAAAATATTTTCTGACATAAATTGTACCAAAGTTTTCTTAGGTATATCTCTTAGGTAAATTACAAGCCAAAGGAGAGAGATCATAGGCAATAGAAAAGATCATAGGCAAAATAAAATATTCTCTGACAAAAATTGTACCAAAGTTTTCTTAGGTAAGTCTCATAAGGCAATAGAAATAAAAATATAAATAAATGGGACCTGATCAAACTTATAAGCTTTTGCAAAACAAAGAAAACCATAAACAAAACAATAACATACAGAATGAGAGAAAATATTTGCTAATGATGCAACCAACAAGGGCTTAATTTTCAAAAATACATAACTTGATGACAAAAAACAACTCAATCAAAAAATGGGCAAAAGATCTAAATAGACATTTCTCCAAAGAAGACATACAGATGGCCAATAGGCATATGAAAAGACATTTGACATCACTAATTATTCAGTTTAGTTCAGTTCAGTCGCTCAGTAGTGTCGGACTCTTTGTGACCCCATGAATCACAGCACGGCAGGCCTCCCTGTCCATCACCAACACCCAGAGTCCACCCATACACATGTGCATCGAGTCAGTGATGCTATCCAGCCATCTCATCCTCTGTCGTCCCCTTCTCCTCCTGCCCCCAATCCCTCCCAGCATCAGGGTCTTTTCCAATGAGTCAACTCTTCACATGAGGTGGCCAAAGTATTGGAATTTCAGCTTTAGCATCAGTCCTTCCAATGAACACCCAGGACCGGTCTCCTTCAGAATGGACTGGTTGGATCTCCTTGCAGTCCAAGGGACTCTCAAGAGTCTTCTCCAACACCACAGTTCAAAAGCATTGATTCTTTGGTGTTTAGCTTTCTTCACAGTCCAACTCTCACATCCATACATGACCACTGGAAAAACCATAGCCTCAACTAGACGGACATTTGTTGGCAAAGTAATGTCTCTGCTTTTCAATATGCAATCTAGGTTGGTCATAACTTTCCTAATTTTTTTCTAAATTTTCCTAATTTCACTAATTATTAGAGAAATGCAAATCACACACAGAAGGTACCACCTAACACTAGTCAGAATGACCATCACTAAAATGACTACAAATAACAAATGATGGAGAGGGTATGAAGAAAAGGGAACCATCCTTCACTGCTGGTGACAGTGTAAGTTGCTGCAGCCACTATGGAAAACAGTTCCTCAAAAATATAAGGTAGAATTACCATATTATCCAGCAATCCCACTTCTGGGCATATATCCAGACAAAATCACTATTCAAAAAGATACATGTGCCCCTACATTCCTGAAAGCACTATTCTCAATAGCCAAGATATGGAAGCAACCTAAATGCCCATCAACAGATGAAATAATAAAGAAGATATGGTAGATATACACAATAGAATATTACTCAGCCATAAAAAAGAACAAGCTAATGCCATTTGCAGTGACCTGGATGGACCTAGAGATTGTCATACAGAGTGAAGTAAGTCAGACAAAGATAAATATCATACAATATCACTTACATGTGGAATCTAAAAAATGATACAAATGAATCAATTTACAAAGCAGAAGCTGAGTTGCAGATGTAAAAATAAAACCTATGGTTACTAAAGGAGAAAGTAGGGGAGGGATAAATTAAGAGATTCAGTTCATTTCAGTTTAGTCGCTCAGTCGTGTCCGACTCATTGCGACCCCATGAAGTGCAGCACGCCAGGCCTCCCTGTCCATTACCAACTCCCGGAGTTCACTCAGATTCACGTCCATCGAGTCAGTGATGCCATCCAGCCATCTCATCCTCTGTCGTCCCCTTCTCCTCCTGCCCCCAATCCCTCCCAGTATCAGAGTCTTTTCCAATGAGTCAACTCTTCACATGAGGTGGCCGAAGTACTGGAGTTTCAGCTTTAGCATCATTCCTTCCAAAGAAATCCCCAGGGTTGATCTCCTTCAGAATGGACTGGTTGGATCTCCTTGCAGTCCAAGGGACTCTCAAGAGTCTTCTCCAGCACCACAGTTCAAAAGCATCAATTCTTTGGTGCTCAGCCTTATTCACAGTCCAACTCTCACATCCATACATGACCACTGGAAAACCATAGCCTGGACTAGATGGACCTTAGTCGGCAAAGTAATGTCTCTGCTTTTGAATATGCTATCTAGGTTGCTCATAACTTTTCTTCCAAGGAGTAAGCGTCTTTTAATTTCATGGCTGCAATCACCATCTGCAGTGATTTTGGAGCCCCCAAAAATAAAGTCTGACACTGTTTCCACTGTTTCTCCATCTATTTGCCATGAAGTGATGGGACCGGATGCCATGATCTTCGTTTTCTGAATGTTGAGCTTTAAGCCAACTTTTTCACTCCCCTCTTTTACTTTCATCAAGCGGCTTTTTAGCACCTCTTCACTTTCTGCCATCAGGGTGGTGTCATCTGCATATCTGAGGTTATTGATATTTCTCCTGGCAATCTTGATTCCAGCTTGTGTTTCTTCCAGTCCAGCGTTTCTCATGATGTACTCTACACAGAAGTTAAAAAGCAGGGTGACAATATACAGCCTTGACGTACTCCTTTTCCTATTTGGAACCAGTCTGTTGTTCCTTGTCCAGTCCTAACTGTTGCTTCCTGACCTGCATTCAGATTTGATTGGGAATTCCATATTGCTAAGTCACTTCAGTTGTGTCCGACTCTGTGTGACCCCATAAACAGCAGCCCATCAAGCTCCTCCATCCCTGAGATTCTCCAGGCAAGAACACTGGAGAGGGTTGCCATTCCCTTCTCCAAGTATACATGCTACTATATATAAAATAGATAACTAATAAGAATTTACTGTATAGCACAGGGAACTCTACTCAATACTCTATAATAACCTATATGGGAACAGAATCTAAAAAAGAATGGATATATATATATATGGATATAGTATATGTATAACTGATCCACTTTGCTGTAGAGCAGAAACTAACACAACATTGTAAATCAACTATATTCCAACAAAGATTAATTTTAAACAAATCAACAACAATAATGACAAAAAAGATGGGGTAGATATATACAAGACTATTACTCACCCATAATACAGAACAAAATGATGCCATTTGCAGCAACATGGATGGAACTAGAGATTATCATGGTAAGTGAAGTAAGTCAAAAAGAGAAAGACAAATACCAATGTTATCACTTATATATGGGATCTAAAATATGAGATCAATGAACCTATCTATGAAGTAGAAAGAGACTCACAGACATAGAAGACAGACTTGTCAATGCCAAGGGGTGGTGGGGAGGGGTGGGTTGGGAGTTTGGGGTTAGCAGATGCAAACTATTACATACAGAAGGGATAAACAACAAAGTTTTACTGCAGAGCACAGGGAACTATATTCAATATCCTGTGATAAACTATAATGGAAATGAATATTTTTTAATGTCTATACAAATATAACTGAATTACTTTGCTGTATAGTGAAAATTAACACATTGTAAATCAACTATAGTTCAATTTTTAAAAAAGAATGTGATTGGGTCACTAGTAAGCACAAGCTTATCAACAATGTATTAATGACAATTGTTAAGTGTGTTATTTGGCATGGAATCCATAATACAGTCCCATTAATTTAATATAAACCACATACTGCCAGATGGGGATGAATACATGAGCAAAAACGTGGACAATGAATGAGAAAAAGTAAGACACTCATCACAAGATAAAATACAGACATGGATTTGTAATGTCCAATGATTATTTGGAGGAAACGAACATATTTCTCTTCAAGACTAAATATCTGTTCTGCTGCTGCTGCTGCTGCTAAGTCGCTTCAGTCATGTCCGACTCTGTGCGACCCCAGAGACGGATTCTCCAGGCAAGAACACCGGAGTGGGTTGCCATTTCCTTCTCCAATGCGTGAAAGTGAAAAGTGAAAGTGAAGTCACTCAGTCGTGTCCGACCCTCAGCGACCCCATGGGCTGCAGCCTATCAGGCTCTTCCATCCATGGGATTTTCCAGGCAAGAGTACTGGAGTAGGGTACCATTGCCTTCTCCAAATATCTGTTCTGGACTATATCAATCATTTACTCTGATATATGTTCGTTTTATGCAAAGATGTAATGTTGATCCAGTGTAAGTAAAAAAACTTTTCATCTCTTATCTTTGAAATGATGCCAAATGAAGTGATACATGGGGGAAATTGTTCACCAAGCCATTTTCATAAGAATGCTAAAAATGTATAGAGGACTCATTTCTCATTTCATGCAGATAGAAGTTTTTATTATGCTATTTCTAAATTCTTGAATACTCTAACTCTAAATATAGATTGATTGATCGATTGATAGATGGTGGATAAATGAGTCATGGAGTTTTGCTTGGATGAAGCAAGGTGCTGCTGTCCTTAGTACCTTTACCTGAGTGTCTGTGCTTTACTTTCCTGAGATCCACATTTAGGCGTGATGCATTATTTGACAATAGTTAGGCGAAGGAAAAGATAAGGTTGTTAAAAATGTCATCATTCCCTACGCCCTTTGTTTTCTCCCATGCTGTTGCTGCTGCTAAGTCACTTCAGTCTTGTCGGACTCTGTGCGACCCCATAGATAGCAGCCCACCAGGCTCCACCATCCCGGGATTCTCCAGGCAAGAACACTGGAGTGGGTTGCCATTTCCTTCTCCAATGCAGGAAAGTGAAAAGTGAAAGTGAAGTCATGTCCAACTCTTCGCAACCCCATGGACTGCAGCTTACCAGGCTCCTTCGTCCATGGGATTTTCCAGGCAAGAAAGCTGGAGTGGGGTGCCATTGGCTTCTCCACGCTACATATACCTAATTTTAAAATATACCAACGCAGGCTAATGTTTCTAATGCTGTGTTGCTTCCGAAGGCGGTATTTAAAATGAGGAAGGATGGGAGATGCGAAGCCTCTCTCTGGCTTCGCTTTGCTTTCTTGTTGAAATTTTGCTGCCTCCAGAGGTTTTCTACCTTCAGGACAATGCAGCATACCAAGATTGGTGATTGGTGAAATCTCTGATTTTTTCTCAGGAAAAAACTACCAAAGAGCAATGTGAGAGGGAAGATGGAAAGAGAACTTATATGATGCCTTGAAAGCAGACACCTTCTTGGGCTTGTTAACCTTAGGAACAGATGCATATGGAAGCAAAGGACGAGACACTGCTTTGCTTAAAACCATCTACATTCACATGACTCCTGAAAAGTTTGTTCCCGATACACAGAGATTGCTGTTCTATATAGGGAAATTGAGAGCAAGAGAGTTAATGGACTGATCCGTGTGTCTATACTTGTTCTTTGTAGAATAAGGATTATAATCAAGGCTGAAACACTTTAATTAGAGGGTCTTGGCATTTATAAATTACACATTCCCCATGCAACCTTTTCTCAGATATGACACTCAAATTCATGAGAAATCAAAATAATCCACATGGCTTCCTTTGGAAAAGCTTGGGGTGCTTAATGTAAAGGTGGTTATGCATTATCTCTAGTTTTGTGCTATAAAAGACAGTATTTGTGAATTATTGTGGAGTATGAAATGTATATGTATACATAACCAATTCTTCTATCAAAAAACTCTTAAGGTGTTCACATTTTATTATTGCTCAACAACTTTATATTGACATTCTCTGGAATAAATGCGCTAGAGACAGGAGTTTTAAAATTTTCTCTAGAAATATTTCTGTAATAGAGACTCCAATGTGATCTACCTAGTGTGGTAATTTTAACAGGGAAGTAGAAATTGTGCAGATACAGACTCAGGCTCTCAAAATCTGAAACTATTGAATTAATTCAGTTGACAGTGCAAAAAGAATTTAAATTGATACTCCTGAAAAGGATTTGAAGTGTTTCCTCTTGAAGTTAGCAAGATGTGTCCCTGAAAAGCATATTAAAATTTTACCAGTTACTTGTCTTAATGGCAGTTTTGAAAACATGTAAAGAGAAATAGATAGGCATACAGTGTTATATATACTTCCCAAATAAACAATGAAGTTGTTACAGAGAAAGGGAAAAGTAAATTTAAACTGAAGTTATAAAAGGTAAATTCAATTTCACAGGTAAGTCAACAATACTGAACACTAAAATAAATAACTGAAATAAAAAATAAATGAAAATAGAAAGATGCCCCAGAGACAATCAATGTAATTTGAGAATGATCATGTTTTGAAAAGTCTGGAACTTGACTCATTATATAATGGCAATTTTTTAAAAATAAGAAAATCTTAGGAAACTATATTCTATAGTTCCAGATGAGGTGTAATATCAAACTCTTTCTGTAGTTTTATATTGGGCAATTACTCTGGCCATAGCTTATTTGGATAATAAAATTGCTTTGTTTTTAAGATACTTTAAAAATCAGATTACAGGTATAAATTCTGGTGAGATGAATGTGAAACAGGGTTAATTTTTTTCTTAACAGAAAACAAATGTGATGACTAAAGATCAAATTATCATTATATGCTTTGAGTGTGTATGTTTGGAGATTGATGAAAAACATAAGGAATTAGAATTCTAATTGATATCTTAGATTGCACAGGAAAATTGTTAAAAGTTATTAGTAACCTAAGAGATCAACATAGCTATTAGAAAATATCCAAAGAACTACATACAATTTCACATTCTCATTTTCAACACATACTCAAGTGAACAACCATTTGATTGGCATATGAGCAAACAGTCAGATAACACCTCCAGAAAGAGACTATTCATGACTTCATTGCCTCCCAAAGTAATCTGTTTGTGACTCTATACAGAAGCACCCAGTTGAACACAAAAGAGTAGAGTTTGGAATTCCTCGATTACTTTTCATGTTTTGGAGCAAAAAGAATGCAAATTACTTGACCTTCAAAAAGCCTTTAACCAGTTTCAACAGTCGTTTCTAAAAATTAACTCAGATTTGAAAAAAAAAATGTAACCACATATCCCTCCCTATGGACCAAGTTTCTATCCATGAAACAATGAAAAAGAATAAGCGGATCTAGGTAGAGGAAGTGTAAACTGAGAAATCCTTTAAGAATTGGTCTCAGAGAACATTTTTAGATGTGATCTGGAAGATGGAGCGCACAGTGACATCTCCAAATTTGCTGATGACACCAGCTTTTCCTGATAGTGAAATGCCAGGCTGACATGAATAAATTGCAGGGACATCTTGAGAGACTGTAGGAGTAAGCCAAAAAATAGTAACTGAACTTGAGTTTCAGAAAGTGTAAGGAAGTGTTAGATTTGAGGAAAATAATCTAAACTTTATTATTGAATGACTCATTCATTCTGCATGCAAATAAGCATAATGTTATGGACTGAATATCTGTCCCTCCACACCCACATTCGTATGCTGTAGCCCTAATACCCAAACATGATGGTATCTGGAGATGGGGTTTTTGGGGGGGATTAGATTTACATTAGGTCATGAGGGTGAGACCCTCGTGATGGGATTAGTATTCTTACAAGAAGAGGAAGAGAGAAAAGAGCTCTGGCCCTCTTTCTGCCAGAAGAGGACACAGGGAGAAGTCTGCATGCCAGGAAGAGAATTCCCATAAGGAACAGACTTGACAGGCTCCTTGGTCATCGACTTTCCAGCTTCCAAATTTGTGAGAAATAAATGTCTATGGCTTATACCACTCAGTTCAGTTCAGTCGTTCAGTCATGTCCAACTCTTTGCTACCTCATGGACTGCAGCACGCCAGGCTTCCCTGATCATCACCAATTCCTGGAGCTTGCTCAAACTCAGACTTTTGGCCTGGGTTTGCTTCAGAATCTTTACCTCTCTCTGCCACCATGCCCCCTCAAGACACTGCCACAGATCACCCTGTGGAAGCTACTGATGTGGCCTGGAAATCAATCAATTGCCACTAAATAAAAATATCCGACTGTCAAAAATGTTTTGGAGACAACACTGAGTTAAACAAATCAGTCAGATCTCTCTATTCTAGGTTTTTTCAGTGCCTTGAGTGTGCTCTCAGGAATCATGACTCACCAAATTGGGAGTTAGAGAATGTACCCTTTCCTAAACACACATCTTTATTTTTCTTCCGGAATTTCAAAAGGGCTAGTCTCTGTGCCCACACTTTGGGAGACATGGTGATGGCCAAATAAGAGTAGATTTCACTTAGAATCCAGGCCTTCTGACACTCAGTGTCACTCACAATTTCTACCAAGGTATTATGATTCCCTCTTATTTTATGTATATAACTCTATAGAAAGTGGCCATGTTGTCCCACAAAACACTATTTTTTAATTTTCTCATACACAGTTTGGCTGGGGGGGGAGTAGTTGCTGTGGTTTTACTATGTTAAACAAATTTGCTTTTTTTTTTTTAGCTTCCATCCAGTGTTATTGTTTTCTTGTGTACAAAGCTCATGTTTCTTTCCCATAGCCCTCAGAAGCTGTGACTCAAGTGCTACGTTAATTTTAAAATGTAAAGGAATGAAACATCTGTTATCATGACAGGCCCTCAGGACTTTCATTTTTGAATGAGAAGGGTGAGAAATAGATTTAGAAGTGAGGGAAGATAAAAAGACCCAGGTGATACTCATTTAACACAATCTCCAGATACTGAGAAAAAAAGCGTATCTGATAGGAGTCAAGCTCACAGAAATATCTGGTCCTTCTGTGTTACAACGTAACCTCTGGCCCATCTGTGTCTCCCCTTGACTCTGCACTGCTACCTCCCCTGAACCAACTGCAATCTTAATTTCTGAGGATATATCTCTGTGCCAAGTGGAAAATGATATTTTGAGGTGGAAAATTAAGTTTTGTTTGTGGATTTACTTTTTAAGATCTGGATCATCATTGTCTAGTGACCTACTGAAACGCAGGCTGGAGTACAGGAAAACAGAATTAGGGGCAAGCACAGAGGAGAGAGGAGAATTACTGGGCAACAGTGTGTGAAAGTCAAGTTAGTAATTTGAGAAGCAGCTTCCTGGAGAGAAAGTGATAGTGAAGTCGCTCAGTCGTGTCCGACTCTTTGTGACCCCATGGACTGTAGCCTATCAGGCTCCTCAGTCCATGGAATTTTCCAGACAAGAGTACTGGAGTGGGTTGCCATTTCCTTCTCCACAGGATCTTCCCGACCCAGGGATCGAACCCAAGTCTCCTGCACTGTGGGCAGACGCTTTACTGTCTCAGCCATCAGGGAAGCTCTCCTGGAGAGAAATCCACACCAAAGCAAGCCAGAGTGTCAAAGTGAAGGTGAAAGTCGCTTAGTTGTGTCTGACTCCTTGCGATTCCATGGAATATACAGTCCATGGAATACTCTAGGCCAGAATACTGGAGTGGGTAACTGTTCCCTTCTCCAGGGGCTCTTCCCAATCCAGAGATTGAACTCAGGTTTCCCACATTGCAGGTGGATTCTTTACCACCTAAGCCACCAGCGAAGCCCAAAGATCACACAAAGTCCTTCGAGCCATAAGCAAATCAGCAACCTAAGTATCAAAAGAAGGAGGCACCTCCAAAGGGCACTAGTTCAGTTCAGTTCAGTCGCTCAGTCATGTCCGACTCTCTGCGACCCCATGAATCATAGCACGCCAGGCCTCCCTGTCCATCACCAACTCCTGGAGTTCACTCAGACTCACATCCATCGTGTTGGTGATGCCATCCAGCCATCTCATCCTCTGTTGTCCCATTCTCCTCCTGCCCCCAATCCCTCCCAGTATCAGGGTCTTTTCCAATGAGTCAACTCTTTGCATGAGGTGACCAAAGTATTGGAGTCTCAACTTTAGCATCAGTCCTTCCAAAGAACACCCAGGACTGATTTCCTTTAGAATGCACTGGTTGGATCTCCTTGCAGTCCAAGGGACTCTCAAGAGTCTTCTCCAACACCACAGTTCAAAAGCATCAATTCTTTGGTGCTCAGCCTTCTTCACAGTCCAACTTGCACATCCATACATGACCACAGGAAAAACCATAGCCTTGACTAGATGGACCTTTGTTGGCAAAGTAATGTCTCTGCTTTTGAATATGCTATCTAGGTTGTCATAACTTTTCTTCCAAGGAGTAAGCGTCTTTTAATTTCATGGCTGCAATCACCATCTGCAGTGATTTTGGAACCCCCCAAAATAAAGTCTGACACTGTGTCCACTGTTTCCCCATCTATTTGCCATGAAGTGATGGGACCGGATGCCATGATCTTCGTTTTCTGAATGTTGAGCTTTAAGCCAACTTTTTCACTCTCCTCTTTCTCTAGGAATGCAGCAAAAGTCCAAGTGCAAGATAACTAGAGAGAAAACAGGAGAGCGTGGGAGGGTTCAGAATGAAAGATGGTGCTTGCATTCTGGGAAATGTTCGGGAGACCCAAACACAGCCACGCCATAGTTTCCAGAGGCAGTGGTGGCTCTGACAGGCAGAGAAGGATAGCCAAAGAAGGCTATTGCCTATCAGGGAAAACTGTCACCTTTTACATTGTCAATACCTTGAAACTCCACAAAAATTTTCATTTAATTTGACTGAGTAGACAATTCTGGGAAAGAAGCAAAGGTCGCAATTTAATTTTTAACAGAGCCTGCCAGCATCATTATCTTCATCTTCTCTCCTTCTATTGAGCACCTATTACATGTTCTATGAAAACATTTTATGCAGCATATCTAATTTAATCTTAATAACAAGCCTATAGAGTGCCCTCTTCATTCTCATTTTTTTGATGAGAAAACTATGTCTCGTAGAGTTAAGCAACCTGCCCGAGATCATACTTGTCTTAGTTGTGAACACAGACTCACACTTGTCTGGCTCTACTCTTGCCTGGAAAATCCCATGGACAGAGGAGCCTGGTAGGCTGCAGTCCATGGGGTCGCTAAGAGTCAGACACAACTGAGCAACTTCACTTTCACTTTTCACTTTCATGCATTGGAGAAGGAAATGGCAACCCACTCCAGTGTTCTTGCCTGGAGAATCCTAGGGACGGCGGAGCCTGATGGGCTGCCGTCTATGGGGTCGCACAGAGTCAGACACAACTGAAGCGACTTAGCAGCAGCAGCAGCAGCAGTAACAGTGTCATTATATCAAAGAGAGCCACTCCCTGTCCTCTTTCTCTTGTGTCCATTTCAGACATGACTAATCGGTTGCTGATCTCCTTCCCACTGTACATGGTTTTGGAATCCTTCTCAGTATATTATAAGAATCCACCAGCAATCAATCAGTGGATATTTAGGTGGTAAAACTAGTGTTATATCCCTTTTCCACACCATTCTCCATTCCTCTCTTCTGCAGGCAACCACATGTAGACAGAGTAGGCTTGCAAAATGGGGCCAAGACCAGAGTTCAGATGACTGGGAAGATGCCTAAGAAAAGAGGGAAAAAATTGGTTTAAAAAAACTGATTGCAGGAAAATAAAATAAAACCTGGAAGGACTGAGAGTCTTCTCAATCCTGGCAGAATTAGAGAGTCAACGAATGGTACTACTGAGTGGTGAAAATGGTGAGCTGAGATTTCAAGGATGAAGCTGTTTGACTTGATTCATGGTATTTGAGTACGGGCAACATCGAGACTGGAAATTTTTACTGTAGTCATAGGAAAATAAATAAGGTAGAAGTAAGAGAGCAGAGATATTCAGAACTAGGCTTGCGAGGTAGATTTAGTTGGCTTGTAGAAATCTGCAAGTACAAATATCTGACATGGACTGATGAACCATTCATTAGAAACAACTAGCTCATTGATTATTTTTTTCATTGAGTTAACTAAGTCAGTCAGTTGAAATTAGCATCTTTAATCAAATAAATACTTGATTCAGGAAGAAAATTCTATAAAAACAAAACAAAACAATATTTTGGAAGTAAAATAACATTATATGTAACTGTTCACGTTTTAAACAAATGGCACAGAATATATCCAGTCAAATTTTCTGGGATGATTTTTAAGGTTCACAAAATCACAGACATTGATCTATATAATATTGTGTGCTAATTACTAGAATTTACTTCTGAGGAATGTAATGATAGATCACATGATCACTGCCCCTTGGGATCTTACATCTTATTAGAGGCAAAGATAGGTAAATAAAGAGACTAAATATATTTTCCTCTGTGTAATGATACATTTATATAGAGAGATTGAGAAGTATAATGGGCAAAACATAACTCTCTCGTGGGGTAGAAAGCCTTCACACAGGGATTGAAGATAAACACAGGATTTGATGAGGCAGAAAAGCTGGGGAAGAATGAGAAACAGGGATGAAGAAAACACTAGGCAAAGGAAATAGAAGTTGCAAATGAATGGAGCAGAAAAAAGCTACAGCAAAAGGAAAATTACCAATGGTACAGAATGAATGGTTCCACTGTGAAGTGCAAGGACATGAGAAGAGGCAGAAGCTGAGGCTGACCAGACAGAGACCAGGTTATAAACGGCTCTGTGTGTCATGCTAAGGAGTCCGATTTAGTGATGAAAGTGTTAGAGTTTTAGGTAGCTGTGTGTTTTGGACAGATCACTGTGTATATTGGCTGGGTGGAAGAAGCATCCAAGCATGATGAGAAAAATCCAGAAAGATCCATGAGCATAAAAAACTGATTAAGATACGAACTAAGATGGAGGCAAAGCGAGTGGGAGGGTAAACTCCTGAGACACCGAGCATCAACCTAACTTAGCTGTGTGGCTAAGGGGACACATTCCAAGAAGACCTTGGGAGCAGGTACGCAATGAATCAAGGGCACAAAGGAAAGGAATTTTAGAAGCAGCCAACCTGAAGGTTACAAATGGGAACATAGTTATCAAAGTACAGGCAGCTGAAAACATTTCAATAGCACTTTTAATTAAATGAGCAGGAATAATTTTGGTAAAGAAGTTGGAACAAGTGAAAAAGTACAACATTTAAAAGTCATTCATCCTGTATCCTGCATCAAACATAGACTGGATACAGGATGCTTAGGGCTGGTGCACAGGGATGATCCAGAGAGATGATATGGAGTGGGAGGTGGGAGGGTGGTTCATGTTTGGGAACTCATGTACACCCGTGGCGGATTCATGTCAGTGTATGGTAAAACCAATACAGTATTGTAAAGTAAAATTAAGTAAAAATAAAAATTTTTTAAAAAGTAAAAAAAAAATAAAAGTAGGTTCATCAACTGTAACAAATGTACCACTATGGTATAGCTGGGGAGGCTATGCATGTGTGGGGGCAGGGCACATATGGGAAATTTGTATCTCTTTTGATTTTTTTGTGAACCTAAAACCGCACACAAAAAAATAAGATCTTAAAAAAAAAAAGTCATCCATAATCTACTTCTGGAGATAAACTATTGGTAACATTTTAGGACACATGTAGATTTTTCTAAGCTCCAGGAGATAGTGAAGGCCAGGGAAGCCTAGCATGCTGCAGCTGATGAGGTCGCAGAGAGTCGGACCTGACTGAGGGACTAAGCAGCAACAACAACAGGTGTTTCTAAACTTGAGATCATATCAATTTAAAAAATGTTGTGTCTCGCTTCTCTTACTTATGTTAAGGAAATAGTCCTCATATTATTAAAATTCGTTAAAAAATGATGTTTAATGAACGTAGATTGGCGGGTCATGGTGGAGAGGCCTGATAGAATGTGGTTCACTGGAGAAGGGAATGGCAAGCCAATTCAGTATTCTTGCCTTGAGAACCCCATGAACAGTAGGAAAAGGCAAAATGATAAGATACCAAAGAGGAACTCCCCAGGTCAGTAGGTGCCCAATATGCTACTGGAGATCAGGGGAGAAATAACTCCAGAAAGAATGAAGGGATGGACCCAAAGCAAAAACAATACCCAGCTGTGGATGTGAGTGGTGATAGAAGCAAGATCCGATACTGTAAAGAGCAATATTGCATAGGAACCTGGAATGTCAGGTCCATGAATCAAGGCAAATTGGAAGTGGCAAGAGTGAACACCAACATTCTAGGAATCAGCAAACTAAAATAGACTGGAATGGGTGAATTTAACTCAGATGACCATTACATCTACTACTGCAGGCAGGAATCCCTCAGAAGAAATGGAGTAGCCATCATGGTCAACAAGAGAGTCCGAAAGCAGTACTTGGATGCAGTCTCAAAACGACAGAATGATCTCTGTTCATCTCCAAGGCAAACCATTCAATATCACAGTTATCCAAGTCTATGCCCCAACCAGTAACGCTAAAGAAACTGAAGGTGAATGGTTTTATGAAGACCTACAAGATCTTTTACCACTAACACCCCAAAAAGATGTCCTTTTCATTATAGGGGACTGGAATGCAAAAGTAGGAAGTCAAGAAACACCTGGAGTAACAGGCAAATTTGGCCTTGGAATGAGGAATGAAGCAGGGCAAAGACTAATAGAGTTTTGCCAAGAAAATGCACTGGTCATAGCAGACACCCTCTTCCAACAACACAAGAGAAGACTCTACACATGGACATCACCAGATGGTCAACACCGAAATCAGATTGATTATATTCTATGCAGCCAAAGATGGAGAAGCTCTACATAGTCAACAAAAACAAGACTGGGAGCTGACTGTGGCTCAGATCATGAACTCCTTATTACCAAATTCAGACTCAAAATTGAAGAAAGCAGGGAAAACCTCTAGGCCATTCAGGTATGACTAAATCAAATCCCTTATGATTATACAGTGGAAATGAGAAATAGATTTAAGGGTCTAGATCTGATAGATAGAGTGCCTGATGAACTATGGAATGAGGTTCGTGACATTGTACAGGAGACAGGGATCAAGACCATCTCCATGGAAAAGAAATGCAAAAAAGCAAAATGGCTGTCTGGGGAGGCCTTACAAATAACTGTGAAAAGAAGAGAGGGGAAAAGCAAAGGAGAAAAGGAAAGATATAAGCATCTGTATGCAGAGTTCCAAAGAATAGCAAGAAGAGATAAGAAAGCTTTCCTCAGTGATCAGTGCAAAGAAATAGAGGAAAACAACAGAATGGGGAAGACTAGAGATCTCTTCAAGAAAATTAGAGATACCAAGGGAACATTTCATGCAAAGATGGGCTCGATTAAGGACAGAAATGGTATGTACCTAACAGAAGCAGAAGATATTAAGAAGAGGTGGCAAGAATACATGGAAGAACTGTACAAAAAAGATCTTCATGACCCAGATAATCATGATGATGTGATCACTAATCTAGAGCCAGACATCCTGGAATGTGAAGTCAAGTGGGCCTTAGAAAGCATCACTATGAACAAAGCTAGTGGAGGTGATGGAATTCCAGGTGAGCTGTTTCAATTCCTGAAAGATAAAAGTGCTGCACTCAATTTGCCAGCAAGTTTGGAAAACTCAGCAGTGGCCACAGGACTTGAAAAGGTCAGTTTTCATTCCAGTTCTAAAGAAAGGCTATGCCAATGAATGCTCAAACTACCACACGATTGCACTCATCTCACATGCTAGTAAAGTAATTTTCAAAATTCTCCAAGCCAGACTTCAGCAATACATGAACCGTGAACTCCCTGATGTTCAAGCTGGTTTTAGAAAAGACAGAGGAACCAGAGATCAAATTGCCAGTATCCGCTGGATCGTAGAAAAAGCAAGAGAGTTCCAGAGAAACATTTGTTTCTGCTTTATTGACTATGCCAAAGCCTTCAACTGTGTGGATCACAATAAACTGTGGAAAATTCTGAAAGAGATGGGGATACCAGCCTAACCTGCCTCTTGAGAAATCTGTATGCAGGTCAGGAAGCAACAGTTAGAACTGGACATGGAAGAACAGACTGGTTCCAAATAGGAAAAGGAGTACGTCAAGGCTGTATATTGTCACCCTGCTTATTTAACTTACATGCAGAGTACATCATGAGAAACGCTGGACTGGAAGAAACATAAGCTGGAATCAAGATTGCCAGGAGAAATATCAATAAACTCAGATATGCAAATGACACCACCCTTATGGCAGAAAGTGAAGAGGAGCTAGAAAGCCTCTTGATGAAAATGAAAGAGGAGAGCGAAAAAATTGGCTTAAAGCTCAACACTCAGAAAACGAAGATCATGGCATCTGGTCCCATCACTTCATGGGAAATAGTTGGGGAAACAGTAGAAACAGTGTCAGACTTAATTTTTTGGGGCTCCAAAATCACTGCAGATTGTGATTTCAGCCATGAAATTAGAAGACGCTTACTCCTTGGAAGAAAAGTTATGAGCAACCTAGATAGTATATTCAAAAGCAGAGACATTACTTTGCTGACTAAGGTCCATCTAGTCAAGGCTATGGTTTTTCCTGTGGTCATGTATGGATGTGAGAGTTGGACTGTGAAGAAGGCTGAGAACCGAAGAATTGATGCTTTTGAACTGTGGTGTTGGAGAAGACTCTTGAGAGTCCCTTGGACTGCAAGGAGATCCAACCAGTCCATTCTGAAGGAGATCAGCCCTGGGATTCTTTGGAAGGAATAATGCTAAAGCTGAAACTCCAGTACTTTGGCCACCTCATGCGAAGCGTTGACTCATTGGAAAAGACTCTGATGCTGGGGGGGATTGGGGGCAGGAGGAGAAGGGGACGACCCAGGATGAGAAGGCTGGATGGCATCACGGACTCGATGGACGTGAGTGTGTGTGAACTCCGGGAGATGGTGATGGCCAGGGAGGCCTGGTGTGCTGTGATTCATGGGGTCGCAAAGAGTTGGACACGACTGAGCAACTGAACTGAACTGAACTGAACTGAATGAATGTATCACATTTGCTCTTATAATGAATTATTGGGTATTTCACTATTTCCATATTTGGATGCAAGTAGTTCATCATGAGGACTTTCCTGGTGGCTCAGATCGTAAAGAATATGCCTGCAATGCAGGAGATTCCAGTTTGATCCCTGGGTCAGGAAGATCTCTTGGAGAAGGTAATGGCTATCCACGCCAGTATTCTTGCCTGGATTGGAAGTACAAGTACAGGGACATGTTCCAAGTGTCTATGTAAACTAATTTTTTAAAAAGAATTTCTAATTGTTTCATTAAGATGTGTCAAGATATTTACAAGTTTCAAATCTACTTTAGGTATAGTGGTTTGGTGTCAAAAGGGCATGAATTATATGCCTTCTCAGGGTGGCTGAATTCTATCCCTCCCAGGTTCTAGCACTTTCCACATTTCATGCCTGGTAATGCTTATCAGATATTAATACTTATTATTTATCTTAAAAATGGCATTTTTCAGAATTTAGTTGTTTATTTTCTAAAAGATTTACATGCATGGTGAATTTACATACCTGAAATTAAACATTTGAAAGTATAATACTGAGGGATTTTTTTCTTAGTTAAAGGAATTAAATGACTTTAATTTCCCATACACATAATTCAGTAATATAACCCAAAATCTTTTGGAAATTGTGACATATATTATCATTTGTGAAGTTCATTTTTTTCACCTAAAGCATATTCTACATGTTTTCACACCTGACAAAAAAAGGATTTAATGAACTAATTTAAATTTTAGATGACATGGTAAAAGTGTCACCAGTTCTTGACATTGACCTATATAAGCAAATAAACTCAATTATTATACTTGAGCTACTATGTCATTGTTGGACCATTCAGTATCTTGAGAGAACATTTTGTTTTTTCTAATATTTAGCTTAAATTTTGTATAAATTTTATATAAATTATAACATTAAATCAAGCAACAGATATCAAAATTCACTTAACCTTTTTTTTAATGATGAGATAATGGCCAAATGTTTATCTCAAGGATTATTTCACTGAATGAAATCCGTTTTAATTTTTTTCCACTGAAAGTGAAAGATTTTATATTTATCTTTCCCTTAATCATCTTGGGTTCACTGGGTCCTCTTTTGAAATGTTTAGAGGACTAGATTTATTCGACTTCCTTACTACTCACCTCAGTATAAAGAATTCATAGTTTCAAAGCTCCTCTCTTTATAGAAATAGGTTGGTGCTTGGGTCTGCATATGCAAGAATATATGAGACACGGGCCAGGGAAGTTCGTCTTTGATTCACCAGAGTTTTAAGAATCTCCCTAGGGCTTCCGTGGTGATCCAGTGATTAAGAATCTGCCTGTTGATGCAGGGGACATGGATTGGGTCATCCCCACCTTGAAGCAACAAAGCCTATGTGCCACAACTGCTGAGCCCACACCCTAGGGCCTATGCTCTGTAACAGAAGCCACCCAAAGAGAAGCCTGCATACCGCAACTAAAAGCAGCCTGCCTAATCCAACTAGAGAAAGCCCTCACAGCAACAAAGGCCCAGCACAACCAAACAGTAAAAATTAATCTTAAAAATAGAATGTCCTTAGGTGTTACTAGTTATTTGTATCTGATGGGTATGAAAGTGAGTGGCCAGAGTCTCCAGGAAAGTCGTGAGAAAGTATTGAAGATATATAAATAAAAATTCACAAATATGTGGCAAAGGAGCTCTTACTCTGAGTAAGGGCCCATGGACTCCTTACTCTGATTACTGCTGTCACTCTCAGGGGAAGACGCAAAGGCCACAGTGGCTGTCACCTGAGGCTGCTGAGCCTTTGACTCTGTGTTGTACTCCGTACAACAACTCCATTTAACACCAGTAAAGGAATTCGTATTTGTTGCCTATTGCATCTTTCTCTCCATTGTGACAGTCTCATGTTGTATAACCCAATTTCTTTTTGATAGATTTCAAGCATCTTTTCTTCTGTCCTCTGTGATGCCTTCTTCATATGGAGTTCCCTAACAGGCTCCTAAAATCTGAGTATCTAATTTGATTGAATCTGGTGCTTATCTAGCTAACCCTACTAAGAGATTCATTATCTCTTTATTTGCACTCTTATTTGATGTATCACCATCTTCAGTTTTGCTGTGACCTGGCCTGTGAGCCCAAAGGACTGAAGATGTAAGCTGCTGTGTGTTCTTTACATGCAGATAAATCAAGGGTCCTGGAAAGGACTGGGAAGGGTTGGTGGTATTGCCACTTTCCAGTCAAGAAGCTGCTCAAAGAGGAGAGCGACAGAGCTGAGAGCCATTTACAGTGGTTATAGATGACTCCACACACTAGACAAGGTAAATCACACAGAAAGAAATTAAGAGAGCAAATTAAAATGTTGTTTCTCCTAGAAAGTCTAAAGAGAGGTGCTTACAGATTAGTTCATCTTTAGTCTTTAATACCACCTAAGAGGAGAAGTGAAGTTGCTCAGAGGTGTGCGACTCTTTGTGATCCCATGGACTGTAGCCTAGCAGGCTCCTCCATCCATGCCATTTTCCAGGCAAGAGTACTGGAGTGGATTGCCATTTCTTTCTCCAGGGTATCTTCCTGACCCAGGGATCGAACCCAGGTCTCCCACATTGCAGGCACATGCTTTACCCTCTGAGCTACCAGGGAAGTCCTTCCTAACAGGAAGCTAAGGCAATTTACAGGGTGTTTTTTCTTTCTTTTTGCCTGAATTTAAGAGTGATTTTAACTTTTATCATAATATTTCATCATGATGAAACAACTGAGCCCACTTTCTATTCCATTTCTCTTCTTCTCTGTGTTGATCATTTTCATTTCTTGCATTCCTGAGGAAAGACTGGCCTACATGTTTGTCCTGCTACAGTAGGGAACCCACAACTTATCCTGGGGCCCATCCCTCAGTGAACAAAAAACCCAGAGGAACTATGCTGCAGATTAGGATGTGTCCTCAAGTTCCCAGTCCCTGAGTCAGGATAGTTTTTTTAAATTCAGTCATATGGTAAAGTTTGTTTCAGGTTACTAACAAAATTACAAACCAGTGTTCTCATTGGAAGGACTGAAGCTGAAGCTCCAATACTTTGGCCACCTGATGCAAACTGTCAACTCATGGGAAAGTACCCTCATGCTGGGAAAGACTGAGGGCAGGAGGAGAAGGGGACAACAGAGGACCAGATGGTTGGATGGCATCACTGACTCAATGGACATGAATCTGAACAAACTCCAGGAGATAGTGGAGGACAGAGGAGCCTGGTCTGCTACAGTCCATGGGGTCACAGAGTCAGACACAACTTAGAAACTGAACAATTTTAATCCTGAATCCAGGGCTATGGATGGAGGGACAGGATTCCCTTGGTGTAAGTAGTCTATTAAGGAATCCACATTCTCCAATAAATCATAATCGTTCAGTAATGATGACAAAATAAGGCCCTGTCCTCCAAAGCCTTGAGCTCTGTCCTTGTATCAGTGCATGTAAATTGGAAATGATTGCCCTGACGATAGATCCTGGGTATTCTAGCCAGCAGTCATCATTAGGGTATGTTCTCAGCGCCAAGCAAACAGGATGGTGAACACAAAACACACAAACATATAGAAGGAATTTGCAAACAGCAGTTTACCCATTAAGATGTATCCTACCGACTGCACAGAGGAGAATTCTGGCCCTAATTTAGTGCAGGTTTGGATTTGGCACATGTTACCTGTAGAGTATTTGGGTAAATTACTGATGTCAGTTGTATTTCTCTTGGAGACGAGGGAAATAGGTTATTGGCACAATAAAACATCCAGAGGCATTTAAAATGTCAGTCTAATCGCAAGAACCAGTAAGGCTTTTAATTACCTTCTGTGCAATTTTTTTTAATTGCTCCAATGGCTGTAGCGCTTGGTAAGTTCCTGACAGCGCAGCTGCAACAAACTTAATTTAAACATTATTTTTTCAAAAGCTCTCAGAGAACAAAAAGCAATCTGAGATGCAGGGTAAAATTGGTAAACTCTTGTTGCCGGCTCTCTGCAGGAATTCTTGGTGCTTGGTCACTAATAGAATCCCACCTCCATGTTCATCCAACTACCTGCAGGGCTTTCATTTGCTGATGACATTCTTTGGAAAGACTCTGCTGTTGTCATCATCCTCCCTCATAGAAGAGTCTAAACCAGCTAGTCTATGCTTCTAGGCCAACTCAAATTCCCACATTTTCTTTGGGGCTTGCTTAATTCTAAATTTGAAAAACAAAACAAAACAAAAAAGGAGGATTCAGAATTCTTTTCTTGAGTTGTGCTGGACATTGATGCAAGGGAAGCTTCTATTTTCTACAGTATTCATCCCCTTCAACTCTAACTTACATTTTGATAGAGACATCCTTTATTTATTTCCAAACACTCTCTATCCTTCAGGCCTTAATTTTCTGTGGCCAGATGAGAAGCACATGCACTTTACAATCAAGGATGTCTGGGATTGAAGTAAGTAAGTAAAGTCACTCAGTCGTGTCCGACTCTTTGTGACCCCGTGGACTGCAGCCCACCAGGCTCCTCAGTCTATGGGATTCTCCAGGCAAGAATACTGGAGTGGGTTGCCATTTCCTTCTCCAGGGGATCTTCCCGACCCAGGGATCGAACCCGGATCTCCCGCATTGGAGGCAGACGCTTTAACCTCTGAGCCATCAGGGAAACTTGTATACAACATTATAATAACACTGAAAAGTATGTAGTAAAGAATATGCTTTTATCACTTAAATATTTCAAAGAATAAAGAGTAAGGAAACTCACTTAAACCACAAATGGTCTACCTCAGTTCACCAAGCAACATAGGTAAGTACTGTAAAAGACTGACCCAACTCAACAAATCCACCTGCCAGCTTCTACTACATAATTTGCTTAGGCCTATACCCCTTAAATTGGGATTGAAACCCAATTTGATCTAGCCTATCTTCCCAGGTGACTCAGTGGTCAAGAATCCACCTGCCAATGCAGGAGACACGGGTTCAATCCCTGGGTCGGGAAGGTCCCATGGAGAAGGAAATGGCAACCTACTCCAGTATTCTTGCCTGGAAAATTCCATGGGCAGAGGAGTCTGGTGGGCTATAGCCCATGGTGTCACAATGAGTTGAACATGACTGAATATACACGCACCTTAGTATCTTTATTTAACCTGTTTTACTTCCATAAAGAAGGAATAATAATAATGCCTCCCTAGTAGAGTTGTGAGTTCAACAAAGTAACATGAAGTGTGACCAACAGAGAGTATGTTTTCAGTGAGAGGTAGTCCCTGGGCAATACTTACCTGCACCTCCACCTCCACTGCAAATTCCCTCATCTATATGCATATTACATGTAATATACATATATATAGTCACATGTGCATTGCTGCTTCCTGAGACATGGAAGGTTGTGCCTCAGTTAGACTCTGATATGTTTTCTGCAGTAAGGTGTCTAGTGCAATGCCCTTAATTTTGTTTGTTTTAGTTGATGTGCTAACAGATTCAAAAATATTCAGGGATACTAAGCCTATTAGAAGATGGATTGCTAATTAGGTCAAATTTAAGCCTAAAATTTTTAAGGTGTTTTATGCTCTATGAAGGGTAAGATCTAATTAAACAGTTACAAATGTTGAAGCTGGAAGGAAACTGATAACATCCAGTTCAATTGGTTATTTAATTACACAGATAAATAAGACCAATGAGGGAAAAATTGGTTAATGTCTGAGTTGGCCAAGGTTTCCAGTCTCATATTTCCCATTTCTGGGTTGTTCCCACCATGCCACAGGCCTCCAGCCCACTCGTGTTGATGCTAAGCCCCCGACATCTGCAACTCTATTCTGCATACTCTATTTACCTACAGGGTATCAGGTACTCTTTTCTGCTGAGACGGTAATGTAACCCATTAATACTAAGAGCATCCTACCATATTTTCTGAAATCTTAGGAAAAGAGTAAAATGGATATACAGTTAAAGTATGGGGCAATGGCAATAATAGGCAGAAAGCATGAAAAAATTTCCCAAGGAAAAGTAAGAAATGAAGAAACATATGAGACAATATGTATTTGAAGTTTAGAATATGCCATATGTTTAGTATATGCTAAGTACTTTGGGTGAGCCATCTAATTAAGCCCAAATAGCCCTAAACAGGGAATAAAGTTTTCTTCTTCTTTTCAACTAGTTATATCATACCTTCCACTCATTCAGTTTAACATAAATCCCAATGACCTATACCTATGGATTCAAACCAAAGCCACCAGGTCCTAAAGCCTGATCCTTTATTCATTAAACTCTAGTACTTCTGCAAATACAAACTGATAAAAATATTAGACTAAGAGGATTTTCAGGGAGTAGCAGAGGAATTATGAAAAGAAGGCAAATTCTAGGCAAGCCAGAGAATTTGGTTGATAAAAAATAGAAAGAGATGATTAAAATCAGAGATGCCTGAGAACTCTTAACATGGTTCTCTTGGCCTTGGTGGCTGATAGTTGTTAACAAGTCTGTGTAGACACAGAAAGTGTTAGTTACTCAGTTGTGTCTAATTCTTTGTAATGCTATGGACTGTAGCCTATGAGGCTCCTCTGTCCATGGAATTCTCCAGGCAATTGGAGTGGGTTGGAGCACCATTCCCTTCTCCAGGGGATCTTTGCAACCCAGGGACTGGACTTGGGTCTGCTGCATTGCAGCCAGATTCTTTACTGTCTGAGCCACTCGGGAAGCCTGTAGATAAAAGAAAATGCTGTGAAATATTGCCCCCTTTCCTATATATTGCACTTTCATCCCACATTTGCATTCACTAGAATTTCTTTGTTGTGAGGCTGATTATGTCTGCATGGGCCCAGGCCACTTTGTCCTGAGGATCACCAAGGTCAATCCTGTCTTCTCTAGTATACATGTGGTACCTCAATGGAGAGAAAGATGAAACAGAGTATTGAGTGAGAGGAAGAATGAAGTGAAGCAAAAGGGGCCGAGGCAATTGCAGAGCAGGGCAACATGTGGCAGAAGCGCCCACACACTGGCCCCCTTCAAGCCTACTGGGGCTGGGAAGTAATCCAAGAAACTTCCTTTCAGACAGATTAACCTTGTTCTGAGGCAGCCACTTCATCCTATATTTGAAATTGTACAACATGGTTTTCCGCTATTTAATGTGATTATATACTTGCCAAGTCCATAAAGTCATCCTTTTTTGAGGACTGGAGGTACAGATTGTGTTTAATACAAGGATGTGGGAAGTGTGAGTTTAATTTCCTAATTGCAGTCATCTGATCACATCCTATTTTCTCTTCTTGGACTTAGTTCTGGGTTATATAACCTCACATGTAATTGACACTTTGGGCAACAAAGTTTTTTCTTGCTTCCTCTGCGTGGCTCTCAATGACAAGCCCCAGAGGTTATTTAGGAAAAGGGGCAGAGCCCTCCTGTGTCAAGGAATACCATGACTGAAAGCACTTGTCTAAAGAGATCACTGTCCCTTCAAACTTGCCTATATCCCAGGCTCCACAGAACAGGATTTACAAGTCACCCACTCATCTCCTGCTTCTGCACGTATGCTGCTTCTTTTTAAAAATTTATCAATTTTTAATTGGAGAATAATTGTTTTACAATACTGTGTTGGTTTCTGCCATACATCAACATGAATCAGCCATAGGAATACATATGTCCCCTCCCTCTTAAACCTTCCTCCCACCTCCCACCCCATCCCAACCCTCTAGGTTGTCACAGAGCAACAGGTTGAGCTACCTGCATAATACAGCCATTTCCCATTGGCTATCTATTTTACATATGGTAATGTATATATTTCCATGCTACTCTCTCAATTTCTAACCCCTCCTTTTCCACTATATCCACACCCCAGCAATACTGATAGCTACCTTCCACTGATATACTGACATTTGAAAATTTCATTTCAAATGTAATAAATTAATAACACACATCTTTATTACAAAAATGATCCATTATTATAATGTGACAGATGAAAAACACTCCAAATGGTGGCTACTTTGAGATTCAAATTCAGGTATATGTAAGACTGATTTGAAGCTGCAACTCCAATACTTTGGCCACCTGATGCAAAGAGCTGACTCATTTGAAAAGACCCTGATGCTGGGAAAGATTGAAGGCAGGAGGAGAAGGGATCTATGGAGGATGAGATGGCTGGATGACATCATCGACTCAATGGACATGAGTTTGGGTAAATTCTGGGAGTTGGTGACAAACAGGGAGGCCTGGTGTGCTGCAGTCCGTGGGGTTGCAAAGAGTCAGACACAACTGAGAGACTGAACTGAACTGAAGACTCAAAAGCCCCACATATTTTTACTGTACTTCATTTTCTTTTTTGCTCAGCTAAGAAAAAGGACATCAGGTGGAAACTTCAACTTCTGAAACTCTAGTTAGTAGAAAAAAAGAGCTTCTTGAGGAGTGATACAATTATGGCTGTGTCAGAATCACCTGGAAAATTAAAAAAATCTTTAAGGTCTATTAACTCCAAAATAGTTTCCCTGCACACTCGATAATCACTGGCAGAGTGATAGCACATTCCTCATGGAAGGATCAACCATTCTTAGCAGCAAAAAGACCAAGAACCCCTGATCTTGGCATCTCCTTATACAGTATCTTTTCCATGCACAGAGCATGACTCTGCGTGCCTGTGTGTATAAATGTGTGTATGCACGCACACACACATAAATGTACCTAATGCAGTGCCTTGAAAAACACTGGAATTATTTAATTAATATATTAATTATAATTAATGCAATTAAGTATATGATGCATATTTACCCACAGATACAGGCACACACCCCTATTCCCCTCCCCTGACAACACATCCCCACCACACCTATAAAGCTCACGTGAGGAAATCTCAGTGAGGATCCTGGTGGGAAACAGTTGGCACACTCAAACTGGGAAAACCTGAGGAGGGATTATTTACAAAGCTGGGATTTGGTCCAATAGAGTGCAGTGTAGTACCACAGAGCATAGCACATCATTCCCAAGTATGAAGGGACAAGGGGGTCGAGAACTTCTTGGAATCCAGAGGGAAGCTGTATGGAGAGATTATTACTGAGTGAAGTAAGTCAAAAAGAGAAAGACAAATACCATATGATATCATGTATATGTGAAATCTAAAATAGAGCACAAATAAACATATCCGCAAAACAGACTCAAAGACACAGAGAACAGACTTGTGGTTGAAAACAGGGAGAGTAGAGGGGGAGGGAATGACTGGGAGGCTGGGATCAGCAGGTGTCAGCTTTGATGTATAGAATGGATAAACAACAAGGTCCTACTGTGTAGCACAGGGAAATGTATCCAATATCCTGTGATAAACCATAGTGGAAAAGAATACAAAGAATGCCTATAGGTGTATAACTGAGTCATTTTGCTGTGCAGCAGAAATTGTCACAATATTGTAAGTCAACTGTACTTCAATAAAAAAGTAAAATTAATTTGTAAAAAAGAGGGATTCACCTGCCACTGGTTGCAACCTATAATAGAGGCATGTGGCCAACCAGTGATGACCCAGAAGGGAGGTTATAGGTGGGGAATATACATCATGACTTCAATTTCTCCTGTCTTCTGATTTCCTTCCCCTGCTAATTTCCTTCCCATTGGCCAATCCAATGGGACAGAAAAGTCCACTGAGGCGAGAGAAGTGGGTCAGCATTTAAGGACACAAAGAGGAGTGAAAAAAATGTTAAGGATGAGTCTAGCAGGCCAAATAGAAGACATCTCAGTTCACTTCAGTTCAGTCCAGTCGCTCGGTTATGTCCAATTCTTTGCAACCTCATGAATTGCAGCATGCCAGGCCTCCCTGTCCATCACCAACTTCCAGAGTTCACTCAGACTCACGTCCATCGAGTCCTTGATGCCATCCAGCCATCTCATCCTCTGTCGTCCCCTTCTCCTCCTGCCCCCAATCCCTCCCAACATCAGAGTCTTTTCCAATGAGTCAACTCTTCGCATGAGGTGGCCAGAGTACTGGAGTTTCAGCTTTAGCATCATTCCTTCCAAAAGAAATCCCAGGGCTGATCTCCTTCAGAATGGACTGGTTGGATCTCCTTGCAGTCCAAGGGACTCTCAAGAGTCTTCTCCAACACCATAGTTCAAAAGCATCAATTCTTCAGTGCTCAGCCATCTTCACAGTCCAACTCTCACATCCATACATGACCACTGGAAACCCCCCAAAATAAAGTCTGACACTGTTTCCACTGTTTCCCCATCTATTTCTCATGAAGTGATGGGACCAGATGCCATGATCTTTGTTTTCTGAATGTTGAGCTTTAAGCCAACTTTTTCACTCTCCTCTTTCACTTTCATCAAGAGGCTTTTTAGTTCTTCTTCACTTTCTGCCATAAGGGTGGTGTCATCTGCATATCTGAGGTTATTGATATTTCTCCCGGCAATCTTGATTTCAGCTTGTGCTTCTTCCAGCCCAGCATTTCTCATGCTAGGTAAATAAATTGGCATATCTGAGAATTGTCAGAAGGGCCTTATCAAAGCTTGGGGAAATAGTAAGTTTCATGTCAATACAAATTTTAATTTATTTCTGAATCCTCTTGGATTACAATTTAATGAAGGCTGATTGTTTGTGAAGCACTGTGTCACACTCTTTAAATGCACCATGTCTTCCTTCATCATAATAACTGTTAGGAGGTAAGTAGTGTCATTCCTATTTTACAGGCAAGAAAACTGAGATGTCTAGCTCTCAAAAACTTGTCAGAGGCCACAAATAACAAGCAGGAGAGCTTATGTTCAAAGTTCAACCTGTGTGTTAGTCGCTCAGCTATGTCTGAATCTTTGCAACCCCATGGACTGTAGCCTAACAGGCTCCTCTGTCCACTGGAATTCTCCAGACAGGAATACTGGAGTGGGTTGCCATTCCCTTCTCCAGGGGATCTTCCCAACTTAGAGATCAAACCCAGGTCTCCTGCATTGCAGGTAGATTCTTTACCATTTGAGACACCAGGGAAGCCCACAAGTCCATCCTGACTGACCCCAAAGCTAGACTCTCTCTCATCTTATAGTTTATCACAGGTTAAATGAAGCAATAATCTAAGAAACTGCTTGTGTGAAATCCAGACCTTGCACATAATCTTAACACTCAAAGAAGGCAACAGAATTTGAGCCAGGACTGGATTATGCCCATTTAGCTTAAATCTAAAGAATTTAACACGTTCATCCTTCAAAGCATGAATGTCGCTGATGCTGTCAGGGCTCACGCCCACAACCCTTACAAGCTACCACTTCAAGTGCTCTGGCTGATTTTCAATTCCCAGTGTCCACATAGGAAGTGCAGAAGCCCATGCTGCCCTTGTGTGTGGCGAGCCTTCAGTACAATAAAATAAACACCCCTGGGAAAAAACCTTCAATCGATGACTTAGGAATCGGTATAAAAATGTCACAGTTTCCCTACCACTCACGTGAGATAATACTCAGGGGTGTTTTATATTTTTCTCCAAAGTTTTCCCATAGGATTAAGACCAAGTGTTACACTTCCAGTGGCAGGCTTCAAAATGTACAGCTTTTGGGGCTGTCCTTCCTTCCCTGTTGGAGAAGGCAATGGCACCCCACTCCAGTACTCTTGCCTGGAAAATCCCATGGGCAGAGGAGCCTGGTAGGCTTCAGTCCATGGGGTTGCCAAGAGTCGGACACGACTGAGCGACTTCACTTTGACTTTTCACTTTCATGCATTGGAGAAGGAAATGGCAACCCCACTCCAGTGTTCTTGCCTGGAGAATCCCAGGGACGGCAGAGCCTGGTGGGCTGCCGTCTATGGGGTCACACAGAGTCGGACACGACTGAAGCAACTTAGCAGCAGCAGCAGTTTCTTCCCTGTATCACTTTTCCCATTTTCCTAGCGGTGCTCCTTGTACTTCCTCTTAGGTTTAAATCTCTCTGGGACCACCCAAACTAGAACTCCTACAAGAAGTTTTTATACCAGTTTTCTTAAGAAGTTCCTCAAGAAGGAATTCTGACATGGAATTTCTTGCTGGCCAGACGCCCCACAGCAGACCCCTGCTGGTGGATGTGCCAGGGTGGTAACCTAGCATACCATAGCATCTCAGGAACCAAGACTCTCAGCTGTAGTGAACTGGGATGGAACAGAGCTAGAAGTGGTTGCCCTGGGTTAAGCAACATCTCGGCTATTGAGAAATATGGCTGCAGTCATAAGTGAAAGGACCACATATTTCACTGGTGCCTTTATTGCCATGATGGCTGAAAACGACTGGCTCAAGTCAACCAGCTATCAATTCAGGAGCATGATATGAAAGCCAGAATGTATCTATGACTGTGTTTTGAGAGACCCTTATCTCCTGCAGCCATAGGGAAGAAACTTCTAAGCTTTGTGAAACCATTAACAGCAAGCAGAAAAAAAAAAAAAATCATGATCTGTGTGGAAAGGGAAAGATGTTTAACAGACTGGAAGACAGAATTATGAAGTTCACGTTTTCTCTAAAATATTTGATTGACTCCAACTTGAGCAAGCACTCTTCCTGTGTGCAAATTCATCAGGAAAAGATGAAATCTGCAAAGGTAGGAGGAACACGTACCTTCGTTGAGAAGTTTTGGAACTAAGTTTTGGTCTCTTTTCTTTAATGAGACAGTGAATTATTCCAAGCAACCGGCACTCTCTTCCCAAGAATGGCATAGGAACAGAGTGCACAGCTATGCCACTTGAGATAAACAATTATTCTGGAAATGGAGACAGTCAATCAATTAAACAAATAACATACTGTAGGCAAATAGCCATCTGCAAATAAAATGTAGGGTTGGTGGTAAAAGGTGCTGAATAAATGTGAAATTTAATCTGTAATTACAATCTAAAACAAATCCTCTAAATAGAGGATGAGAGATTCCAGGTACTTTGATGGGGCTGGAGGATTGGCACAGAGGATCCTGAAGAGGGATTTTTCCCTGAAAAAAGAATCGGAGGTGGGAAGGAGCTAGGGTTAATTATTTCCTGATCCTAGAGGTGGTTCTCCTGGTGAAAGTGAAGTTGCTCAGTCGTGTTCGACTCTTTATGACCCTATGGACTGTAGCCCACCAGGCTCCTCCATCCATGGAATTTTCCAGGCAAGAGTACTGGAGTAGGTTGCCATTTCCTTCTCCAGGGGATCTTCCTGACTCAGGGATCGAACCCGGGTATCCCACATTGCAGGCAGATGCTCTACCGTCTGAGATTATCTAAAATCTGTTTGTGCTTTGGACAAGACTGATATTATACACTTGCTCCTGGCAGATGCAGTGGGATTATAAACTGAAGTGAAAAAGATGACAATGAAGAAAGCATTGCTCCCCTGATGGAATTATTCATAGTGCCCCTTTTCCTGGTGTCAATTTCTATTGCTGCCTTAGTCATGTTCTATTCACAATACTGCTCATTCTCTCAGAAAATGGGTAGTCTGCTCCTTATTATAATTAGCATGAGTACGGAGTTAAAAGACATGGAGTTAAAAGATCTGGGTCTGAGTTCACTGTTCAGATACTGTTGTATCAGCTAGGTTTCTTCATTTATCAAATTGGCCTGGCAATATTTTCTTGGTGGTGCTATTGTGAGTATACAAGGCAACTTATCATGGTAGGTATTATAATTGCCTGCCTGCTAAGTCATTTCAGTCATGTCTGACTCTGTGCAGCCCTACGGACTGTAGCCTGCCAGGCTCCTCTGCCTATGGGATTCTCTAGACAAGAATACTGGACTGGGTTGCCATGCCCTCCTCCAGGAAATCTTCCCGACCCAGGGTGTGAACTTGTGTCTCTTATGTCTCCTGCATTGGCAGGCAGGTTCTTTACCAATAGTGCCACCTATTACTAACCCCCCTAAATTAAAACTGCTAGAATTCAGGACTTCCCTGGTGGTCCAGCAGCTGACTCCCTCCTCCCAAGGCAGGGGCCCCAGGTTTGATCCATGGTCAGGAACTAGATCCACATGACTCAACTAAAGATCCCACATGCTACAGCTTAGACTTGGTGCAGCCAAGTAAATAAATGAAAATAAATGTTTTTAAAAGTTTTTTTTTTTAGAATTCAGTGTGAGACACATGTGACCCACATTTTGCAGTGTGATCTGAGGTCTAATTTCAGGGTTACAGTGACCAAGAGAACGTGCCTTTCAGATTTCTGATGGCAGGGAAAATGCAACTGTTTAAGGGCCTTGGCTGCTGCTCTCTGAAACCTATTGCAGTGTTGCATGGGGAGCTGTGCTCCTGTGGGCTGCTCCCTAACAGCCCTGGAGCAAAGGGGACATTAAGGCAGCCCCATGCCTGGGAAATGCAGTTCTTCTCTGAAGGCTGACCTTAGCTTGAGGATCTTTGAGAGTCTCAGCAAACTTTCCTTAGACTTGCACTGCAGCCTGCCATGCTTTCCCCAGATTCCTTCCTTTCCTCGCTCTCCTTCACTCAGGGTCAGGCTTAATCACAGTCTGACAGCTCTCCCACCCTCTCGCAGCTCCCTCCCAGGTATTTTCCCTCATAGATTTCTTGCATGTCTGATCACATTTTAGCATCCACTTCTCAAAGGACTCAAATGAACACAAGGATAAAATATTAGAAGGTTGTAAGCAGATCACTACTTCTCAGATATGTGTAGGTATTGATACTGTGGCTACAAACCAATGCCACTTGTTTTTATTTATATTTTTCTATTTACATTTTTAAAAATTATTTAATTGGAGGATAATTACTTCACAATATTGTAGTGGGTTTTGCCATACATTGACATGAATCAGCCATGGGTGTACATGTGTTCCCCATCTTGAACCTCCCTCCCACCTCCCTCCCCATCCCATCCCTCAGGGTCATCCCAGTGCACCAGCCCTGAGCACCTTGTCTGATGCATCAAACCTGGACTGGCAATCTGTTTCACATATGATAATATACATGTTTTGCTGCTATTCTCTCAAATCATCCCACCCTTGCCCTCTCCCACAGAGTCCAAAAGACTGTTCTATACATCTGTGTCTCCTTTGCTGTCTTGCACATAGGGTCGTCATTGCCATCTTTCTGAATTCCATATATATGTGTTAGCATACTGTACTGCTGTTTTTAGTTCTGACTTACTTCACTCTGTATAATCGGCTCCAGTTTCATCCACCTCATTAGAACTGATTCAAATGTATTCTTTTTAATGGCTGAGTAATACTCCATTGTGTATATGTACCACTGCTTTCGTATCCATTCATCTGCTGATGGACATCTAGGTTGCTTCCGTGTCCTGGCTATTATAAACAGTGCTGCGTTGAACATTGGGGTACACGTGTCTCTTTCAATTCTGGTTTTCTCGGTGTGTATGCCCAGAAGTGGGATTGCTGGGTCATAAGGCAGTTCTTTTTCCAGTTTTTTAAGGAATCTCCACACTGTTCTCCATAGTGGCTGTACTAGTTTGCATTTTAAATAAAGGGAAACTTGCCCCAAAGACCTTTCATCGTCCCTGCATAGGACTGCATAATAAGCGGGAAGATCAGCATCCCTCTGGCAAATGTCACCAGAAGAGTCCTCCCTCTAAACTCTTCTCATGTCATTTCATTCCTGGAAATCATTTTTCTTCCTTTTATTTGATTTGACTCTTCCCTGCCCACACCGACTTAGACGTCCTCTAGAAATCTTGCTCAGACAATTCCAAACCACAGTGGTTTTTCACTTCAGCCATCTGCTTTAAAACATTAAAGTGATCACAATTTGACTTTGTTAAACTGACATATCTTGACTGTGTGAGAAAAAAAACAATTAACTTGATGAGAAACGTTATAGCACAGAGGCATTTTCAGAAATTGTGCTTAATAAAATACTTAAGAAAATAGTTTTCAAGCTCTTTAACAAGAATGTACTAATAGGTTAATTACAAATGACCTGTAGCCACTTATTAAAGTAAATTTAGCAGGAATCCTACTGGGGAACATTTTTATGATCCTGAGCAAGTTTCCGGGTATGGTAAACCAAAGGAACTGCATTTCTGCAGAAACAGTAGAATACCACATATTGGTGGGCACTCAAATACCCACCAATTAGCCCTATTTGCTATTTGATTCTAGATGTTTGGGTTTTCCTGGTGGCTCAAATGGTAAAGAATTCATCTCCAAAGCAGGAGATGTGGGTTCGATCCCTGGGTTGGGAAGATCCGCTGGAAGAGGGAATGGTAACCCACTCCAGATGTTTATGGATGAAGAATTTCTTTGAGGCAGATGAGGATGACAGTGATGAAACTTGGTAAGAGAACAATTAGGGGGAAATAAAATCTATATTAGGACCCAAGAACTTTTGTCTAATATAAACACATGAATTTCATGATTCTCTCAGGGACCATCTTCCAAAGCTAGCCTGACTGAAGTATAAGCCCCTGAAGAGCAGGGACCCTATCTAAAAAGTGCTTAAGAAATGTACTGAATAATCCTATGGATGGATGGATTAAAAGCACTGGCACTCCATGAGATGGTGCATACTACTATATCTAAGGGATCTCTATCCCCAAGGTCTGGCTGCCAACAAAACTATGGTAGCCAATTCAACACAGCTGTCCTTCAGTGCTTCCTTTCTTGTCTTTCTGCTCCTGGTACAGAGACCTCTCTGCCTGAAGCTACTCTATAAAGAGAACCAACCCAGCTGGGTTGGGCCAGCTTATCTTCTCTGTCTCCACTCTGTCAGTGAGACAGCATACGCTAATAAGCTAATTTCACTCATCAGTCATCCAATTTATATCATGTAGTGACTTCCAGATCAAAAGACCCAGTGGAATCATTTGGCTCTCTCAAGGTCACAGGGAGAGTTAGTACTGGATATGTGGACGCCATGCTTTCTGACACCTGGTTTGTTGCACTTTGTACCAGAGGATGCTATTTCATATATGCTATATGTTTTGAGTTACTCAAATGTGGCTTTGTTTTTTCACTTAGAAGTTATACATTTTCTATAAGTTACTGCTGTCTTTCAATCTTCTATAGCTGCACTGTTTTATTTGCAAGACCTGATGAGCTTCAGCAATGCCACAGTAGGAGAGAGATCTCTTTCCTTGAGGAAAATGGATCCTTTCTTCCTCTTTAGTTGGAGTATAGCTGGCATCACAGTTAGATGCTGCTGCTTCTACCCTTGACTGTTTTCGGAGCTTTGGCTCTTGACGCAAAGGGCATCTGAGCTGAGATGCATAGTTCAAGGTGCATAGTTATAGGCATAGATGAGTATTCCAGCAGCATTTGGGTTTGGTGGCAAAGAAATCCAGGAGTGAATTTTCAGGCAATGTAGCATAATTCATGATTAAGGTTATCGGTAATATCTAACCTTTAGTAAATGCCAGCTGCATAATGATGGCTAGCAAGCTTTCTACAGATACTGCACTGAGTTCAGCCAGGCCATAAGAATCTATTTAATGGAACTCTAATGGGAAATGACCAAGATCTGACTACAGAAGATTAAAAGTGACAATGCTAATTGACTGCAGGGGTATCTACATGAAGAAGGGCCAGAAAAATCATTTAAGTCTAAATGAAATTGGACTGATTTGATATTTGAGAAAAGTATCATCTTCTTGCTGTGTTTGGCTGGGTGAATTAACTACTTCATGTTTCCTAGAGAAGAGTCTTTGTTGAACAATGGGCCACAGCTGTTGGAAAAAGAACTTTCCTCAGTTGGATTAGAAAAGAGATTGCAGTAAACTAAAGGTTTCACTGCTCCTGCGACCAAAACACTTAAACATGAGTGTACAGTACTGGTATCTAAGTTTGAAAGGGTCTCAGAATTGTGAGTGGTGGCCCATCCTTCAGCCCTACTGAGGGCAGAACAAGAAAGAGATTTAGCTGATGATGGGGGATGTAGTTTCATTCTTAATTAACACTTTTTTTTTAAATTTAGTAAGGGAATGAACAAATGAGTACTTCCCAGGTGGCACAGTGGTACAGAATCTGCCTGCCAATGCAGGAGACACAGGTTTGATCTCTGGGTCAGGAATATCCCTTGGAGTAGGAAATGACAACCCACTCCAGTATTCTCACCTGGAAAACTCCATGGATGGAAGAGCCAGGCAGGCTACAGTCCATCGGATCACAAAGAGTCAGACACAACTGAGCATGCATACACACACACACAAACCAATGAAGCTTTGAAAGTCAACCTACCTCTCTTTACTGATTTGTTCATTCTTAGAGTCTTACCTAATTTTTGAAGAATTGATAGATATGCACAACTTTCTCATTCATCAACTATGCTGTGTTCCCAACCATATCAAGGAATTTGCTCATATTCTGTTCTGCCTGCTCACAGATATGTAATTCCTACCCACCTCTCAGAACTCAGCTTAAATGATTTTTCACGGACATCTTCACAAACACCCAGACTAAGCGGATATACACTGCATGACTGGTTGAAAACACATAATTTAGAGACAGAACACAAAACCTAGATGAAAATTGACTTCACCACTCATTGGCTCTTTGACCTTCACAAATTATTGTTTTCATTGCCTCACGATCTTCAGCTATTCAATGGAAATGACAACCACTGTAATTACTTTGTCAGTTCAGTTCAGTCACTCCGTCATGTCCGACTCTATGCAACCGCATGGATTGCAGCACTCCAGGCTTCCCTGTCCATCACCAACTCCCAGAGCTTGCTCATACTCATGACAATTGAGTCAGTGATGCCATCTAACCATCTCATCCTCTGTCATCCCCTTCTCCTCCTGCCTTCAATCTTTCCCAGCATCAGGGTCTTTTCAGATGAGTCAGTTCCTCGCATCAGGTCACCAAAGTATTGGAGTTTTACCTTCAACATCAGTCCTTCCAATGAATATTCAGGACTAATTTCCTTTAGGATGGACTGGTTGGATCTCCTTGCAATCCAAGGGACTCTCGAGAGTATTCTCCAACACCACAGTTCAAAGCAACAGTTCCTTGGGGCTCAGCTTTCTTTATAGTCCAAATCTCACATCCATATATGACTACTGAAAAAACCATAGCACTGACTAGATGGATATTTGTCTGAAAAGTAATGTCTCTGCTTTTCAATTCGCTGTCTAGGTTGGTCATAGCATTTCTTCCAAGGAGCAAGAGTCTTAATTTCATGGCCGCAGTCACTATTTGCAATGATTTTGGAGCTCAAGAAAATAAAGTCTCTCACTGTTTCCATTGTTTCTCCATCTATTTTCCATGGAGAGATGGGACCAGATGCCATGTTCTTAGTTTTCTGAATGCTGAATTTTAGGCCAGCTTTTTCACTCTCCTCTTTCACTTTCATCAAGAGGCTCTTTAGTCCCTCTTCACTTTCTGACATAGGGTGGTTATCATCTGCGTATCTGAGTTTATTGATTTTTCTCCTGGCAATCCTGATTCAAGTTTGTGCTTCATCCAGTCCAGCATTTCTAATGATGTACTCTGCATATATGTTAAATAAGCAGGGTGACAATATACAGCCTTGACGTACTCCTTCTCCAATCTGGAACCAGTCTTTTGTTCCATGTCCAGTTTTAACTGTTGCTTCTTGACCTACATACAGATTTCACAGGAGGCAGGTCAGGTGGTCTGGTATTCCCATCTCTTTCAGAATTTTCTTCAGTTTGCTGTGATCTACACAGTCAGAGGCTGTGGCATAGCCAATAAAGCAGAAGTAGATGTTTTTTCTGGAACTCTCTTGCTTTTTTGATGATCCAATGGATGTTGGCAGTTTGATCTCCGGCTCCTCTGCCATTTCTAAACCCAGTCTGAACATCTGGAAGTTCATGGTTCATGTACCATTGAAGCCTGGCTTAGAGAATTTTGAGCATTACTTTGCTAGGGTGTGAGATGAGTGCAATCGTACAGTAGTTTGAACATTCTTTCTATGAAGACTTAACAAGACCTTTGAGTCTAACATCAAAAAAGATGTTCTTTTCATCATAAGGGACTGGAATGCAAAAGTAGAAAGTCAAGAAATACCTGGAGTAACAGGCAAATTTGGAGTACAAAATGAAACAAGGCAAAGGCTAACAGAGTTTTGCCAAGAGACACACTGGTCATAGCAAATTACATTGTACGCTTGAAATAAAGAAATAAATAAATATGGACAGAGGTTCATGACATTATACAGGAGACAAGGATCAAGACCATCCCCAAGAGAAGATATGAAAAAAAGCAATGTGGATGTCTGAGGATACCTTACAAATAGCTGTGAAAAGAAGAAAAGTGAAAGGCGAAGGAGAAAAGGAAACATATACCCATTTGAATGCAGAGTTTCGAAGAATAGCAAGGAGAGATAAGAAAGTCTATCCCAGTGATCAGTGCAAAAAAACAGAAGAAAACAGAATGGGAAAGACTAGAGATCTCTTTAAGAAAATTAGAGATACCAAGGGAACATTTCATGCAAAGATGGGCACAATAAAGGACAGAAATGGTACATACCTAACAGAAGCAGAAGATATTAAGAAGAGATGGCAAGAATAAACAGAAGAACTGTACAAAAAAGATCTTCATGACCAAAATAATCATGATGTGTGATCACTCACCTAGAGCCAGACATCCTGGAATGTGAAGTCAAGTGGGCCTTAGGAAGTATCACTATGAACAAAGCTAGTGAAGGTGATGGAATTCCAGTTGAGCTGTTTCAAATCCTGAAAGATGATGCAGTGAAAGTCGTGCATTCAATATGCCAGCAAATTTGGAAAACTCAGCAGTGGCCACAAGACTGGAAAAGGTCAGTTTTCATTCCAATCCCAAAGAAAGGCAATGCCAAAGAATGCTCAAACTACTGCATAATTGCATTCATCTCACATACTAGTAAAGTAATGATAAAAATTCTCCAAGCAAGACTTCAACAATCCATGAACCATGAACTTCCAGAAGTTCAAGCTGGATTTATAAAAGACAGAGGAACCAGAGATCAAATTGCCAACATCTGTTGGATCATAGAAAAAGCAAGAGAGTTTCAAAAAAACATCTATTTCTGCTCTATTGGCTATGCCACAGCCTGATCATGTCGATCACCACAAACTGTGGTAAATTCTGAAAAAGACGGGACTACCAGACCACCTGACCTGCCTCTTGAGAAATCTGTATGCAGGTCAGGAAGCAACAGTTAGAACTGGACATGGAATAACAGACTAGTTCCAAATAGGAAAATGAGTCCTTCAAGGCTGTATATTGTCACCTGCTTATTTAATTATATGCAGAGTATATCATGAGAAACGCTGGGCTGGAGGAAGCACAAGCTGAAATCAAGACTGCCAGGAGAAACATCAATAACCTAAGGTATGCTGATGACACCACCCTTATGGCAGAAAGTGAAGAACTAAAGAGCTTCTTGATGAAAGTGAAAGAGGAGAGTAAAAAAGTTGGCTTAAAGTTTCACATTCAGAAAACTAAAATCATGGTATCCGGTCCCATCAGTTCATGGCAAATAGTGGGGAAAACAGTGGAAACAGTAAGACTTTATTTTTAGGGGCCTCCAAAACCACTGCAGATGGTGACTGCAGTCATGAAATTAAAAGCTGCTGGCTCCTTGGAAGGAAAGTTATGACCAACCTAGACAGCATATTAAAAAGCAGAGACATTAAACTTTGCCAACAAAGGTCCACCTAGTCAAAGCTATGGTTTTCCCAGTAGTCATAAATGGACATGAGAGTTGGACTATAAAGAAAGCTGAGCGCCAAAGAATTGATGCTTTTGAACTGTGGTGTTGGAGAAGACACCCGAGAGTCCTTTGGACTGCAAGCAGACCCAACCAGTGCATTCTAAAGGAGATCAGTCCTGGGTGTTCATTGGAAGGACTGATGTTGAAGCTGAAATTCCAATACTTTGGCTAACTGATGCGAAGAACTGACTCTTTTGAAAAGACCTTGATGCTGGGAAAGATTGAAAGCAGTAGGAGAAAGGGGTAACACAGGATGAGATGGTTGGATGGCATCACTAACTCAATGGACATGAGTTTGAATAAACTCCAGGGGTTGGTGATGGACAGGGAGTCCTGGCATGCTGCAGTCCATGGGGTCGAAGGGGTCAGACAGAACTGAGCAACTAACTGAACTGAAGAAATAAATATAAGGAGTTTCTTTTATTGTTATAAACTTTCATAGCCCTGTGCACTCATCGATATTTCATATTAGTACTTTTAGTACTGATTAGTTCTGATGCTGGTATGGTTATTTGATAGATATCTTTCTCTCTCACTACAATATAAATGCCATGATGTTAGGGAGTTTACCATTGGCTTTCCGGGGCCTCGGACAGTGCTAATTCATATTAGATACTGATTAAATATTTGATTGAATAAATGAATAATGGCTTCTATAGGTGACAGCTTACAACTTCTTAAACTCTGGGCAATGGCAATGGTAGCCATTCTACCCTAACTTTCCGCAACAGTTCACTCATTGCTTCTCATTGCCTACACCTCTGCTAAAGTAACTTAGATGTTAGAGTCTCCAAACTACTTCTTTTGAATGACTCTGGGCATGACTTTCTGGCTTACACCTGAGAAGAGCATTCTCAACTTCGGTACACAGTGAGTTGAAAAGTGTTCTAAGTAATTTGTTACTAAAAATGGTAGAAAAATCAAAGTTTGCAAAAAGCATACTATTTTTTCTTAAGGTAAAGTTTACAAACAGTGAAATGAGCACTGTTAAGTGTATATTTAAGATTTTACAAACATATAGCCATCTGACTACCATACCAATCAATAGACTATATCTATCAGCCCAGAAAATTTCCTCTTACCTATATTTGGCCGAGCCACAGCTCCCTTAGACAATCTCCATTCTGACTTTTTCCCCACCATTACTAAGACATAAGTTACATATAACATGTAAGTTTAAAGTGTACAATGGGTTGATTTGATGGACTTGTGTATTGCAAAATGATTATACCATTGTGCTAGCTAACGTCTCCAACAAACATAATTATCATTTCTCTTTCTGATGCAAATGTTTAAGATTAATAACTTAGCAACTTTCAAGTATGTAATACAATATTATTAACTATATTCACCATGTGTTTTACATTGGATTCCTAGAACTTTTATTTGTCTTATAATTGGAGGTTTGAACTCTCTGAATAGCATCTTCCCATTTTCCCCAGGTCCTAACTCCTGGTAACCATCATTATATGCTGTTTTCATGATTTGGCTTTTGAAGATTCTACATATAAGTGATATCATCCACCATTTGTCTTTCTCTGCCTGACATTTCACTAAGCCTAGTGCCACCAAGCTCTAACCCTGTTGTAAAAAATGGCAGCATTTCCTTTCTCCTCATGGCATAGAATTGCTGTATCAATTCTATTCTTTGGTATATATCTAAAAAAATGAAAATAGGATCTTAAAAATATTACTGCACCCTCATACGCACACACATAATGCAATATTAAAGCCATGAGAAAGAAGGAAATAGATGAGAAATTCTGAGAAGCGAAAGGCAAAGGGAAAGAGGAAAGATATACCCATCTGAATACAGACTTTCAAAGAATAGCAAGGAGAGATAAGAAAGAGATAAGAAAGAAAGAGTCTTTCTAAGTGATCAGCTCAAAGAAAGAGAAGAAAACAATAGAATGGGAAAGACTAGAAATCTCTTCAAAAAAATTAGAGATACCAAGGGAACATTTCATGCAAAGATGGGCAAAATAAAGAACAAAAAGTATGGACCTAATAGAAGCAGAACATACTAAGAAGAGGTGGCAAGAATACACAGAAGAACTGTACAAATATGGTCTTAATGATCCAGATAACCATGATGGTGTGATCACTCACCTAGAGCCAGACATCCTGGAATGTGAAGTCAAGTGGGTCTTAGGAAGCCCCTTAAGAAGTGATGGAATTCCACCATCAATAAAGATGGTACTGTTAAAGTGCTGGACTCAGTATGCCAACAAATTTGGAAAACCCAGCAGTGGCCACAGGACTGGAAAAGGTTAGTTTTCATTCCAGTCCCAAAGAAAGGCAATGCCAAAGAATGCTCAAACTACTGCACAATTGTACTCATTTCACCTGCTAGCAAAGTAATGCCCCAAATTCTCCAAGCAAGGCTTTAACAATACACGAACCGTGAACTTCCAGATGTTCAAGATAGATGTAGAAAAGGCAGAGGAACCAGAGATCAAATTGCCAACATCTGTTGGATCATAGAAAAAGCAAGAGAATTCCAGAAAAACATCTATTTCTGCTTCATTGACTATGCTAAAGCCTTTGACTGTGTGGATCACAACAAACTGTAGAAAATTCTGAAAGAGATGGGAATACCAGACCACCTGACCTGCTTCCTGCAAAACCTGTATGCAGGTCAAGAAGCAACAGTTGAAACCAGGCATAGAACAGACTGGTTCTAAATTAGAAAAGGAGTACATCAAGAGTGTATATTGTCACCCTGCTTATTTAAGTTATATGCAGAGTGCATCATGCGAAATGCTGGGCTGGATGAAACACAAGCTGGAATCAAGATTGATGGGAGAAATATCAATAACCTCAGATACACAGCTGACACCACCCATATGGCAGAAAATGAAGAGAAATTAAGAGCCCCTTGATGACGGTGAAAGAGGAGAGTGAAAAAGCTGGCTTAAAACTCAACATCCAAAAAACTAAGATCATGACATCTAATCCCATCACTTCATGGCAAACAGATGGGGAAACAATGGAAATAGTGAAAGATTTTATTTTCTTGGGCTCCAAAATCACTGCAGATGATGGCTGCAGCCATGAAATTAAAAGACACTTTCTCTTTGGAAGAAAAGCTATGACCAACCTAGACAGCATATTAAAAAGCAGAGACGTAATTTTACTAGCAAAGGTCCGCCTAGTCAAAGCTATGGTCTTTCCAGTAGTCATGTATGGATGTGAGAGTTGGACCATAAAGAAGGTGGAGCACTGAAAAATTGATTCTTTTGAACTGTGGTGTTGGAGAAGACTCTTAAGAGTCCCTTGGACCACATGGAGATCAAACCAGTCAATCTTAAAGGAAATCAACTCTGAATTTTCATTGGAAGGACTGATGCTGAAGCTCCAATACTTTGGCCACTTGATGCAAAGAGGCAACTCATTAGAAAAGACCCTGATTCTGGCAAAGATTGAGGGCAGGAGGAGAAGGGGATGACAGGATGGGATAATTGGATGGTATCACTGACTCAATTGATGTGAGTCTGAGCAAGCTCCAGGAGATGGTGAAGGACATGGAAGCCTGGTGTGCTACAGTCTATGGGGTCACAAAGAATCAGATACAACTGAGTAACCAACTCTTGCCTGGAATCCCATGGATGGAGGAGCAGTCCATGGGGTTGCTAAGAGTCGGACACGACTGAGTGACTTCACTTTCACTTTTCACTTGCATGCATTGGAGAAGGAAATAGCAACCCACTCCAGTGTTCTTGCCTGGAGAATCCCGGGGATGGGGGAACCTGGTGAGCTGCCATCTATGAGGTCGCACAGAGTCAGACACAACTGAAGCAACTTAGCAGCAGCAGCAGAGTAACCAACAACAACAAATGGTTGTTCAATTTTTATGTTTTTGAGGAACTTCAAATTTTTTTCCATAGTGGCTATACCCTTCACAGTTCCAGGAACTTCTTTTTACAAGAGATTCTTTTTCTTTTCTTCACATTCTTGCCAACATTTGTTACCTCTTTATTATTTTTCTTTTTTACATTTGTACAACTTCAAAAGTTAATTGGCAAAAGGGCTTTTTTTCTTTTTTGGTCTGAAGTGTTCATAAATGACAAAGCTTGGCAAATACAGCTGATCATAGCAAGAAAATGCTAATTGGATATTTGCTTGTCTTTCTCATAATCTTTTTTTTTTTTTTGTAAATGGAGGATAATTGCTTTACAATGTTATATTGGTTTCTGCCATAGAACAACATAAATCAGCCATAAACATACCTTTGTCCACTCCCTCTTGAACTTCCCTCCCACCCCTCACTCCATCCCACTCTTCTAGGTTGTCACAGAGCACCAGGGTGAGCTCCCTGTGTTACCCAGCAACTTCTCAGTAGCTATCTTGTATTTTTTAATGAAAGCCATTCTAGCAGGTGCAAAGTGATATCTCACTGTGGTGTGATTTCATTATTCTGATGAATAGTAATATTGAGCACTTTTTCACATACCTTTGTATGCCTTCTTTGAAAAAAATACCTATTAAGATCTTCCACCTATTTTTTAATCTTTTTCTTGCTGTTGGATTATATGAGTTCTTTATACATTTTGAATATTAACCCATTATCAGATATATAATTTGCAAATATTCTCTCCCATTCCATATGTTGTCTTTCCAATTTGCTGGTTCTTTTGCTGAGCAACAGACTTTTAGTTTGATATAGTCCCATGTATTAATTTTTACTTTTTTTTTTTTTTTTTTGCTTGTGCCTTTGGTATCATTGGAGAAGGAAATGGCAATCCACTCCAGGACTATTGCCTGGAAAATCCCATGGACAGAGGAGCCTGGTAGGTTACAGCCCATGGGGTTGCAAAGAGTCAGACACAAATGAGTGACTTCACTTTTGGTATCATATCCAAAAAAACTGTGGCCAAGACCAATATTAAAGAACTTTTCTCTATTTTTTCTCTAGAAGTTTTATATTTTTAGAAGTTTAGTTAAAGTCATCAGTCTTTTTCAAGTTAATTTTTGTGAGTGTTCCTTTCTTCCTCTGTTGCTATCTTTGTGAGTTAATGGTATCTCTTAGTGCTATATATTGATTCCCTTTGGTTTACCTTTTGTGTACCAACAGTAGGTTTTTGCTTTGTGGTTACCATGATATTTACATAAAATATCTCCAGATAAAATATCTACTTTACATTTTAACTACCTAACTTTGCCCACAGACAGTAACTGTATCCTTTTACTCCATTTCCCCTTATGTGTTTGATTTCACAGTTTATCTCTTTTAATATGGTGTATTCATTTAAAAATTATGGTAGCTATCATTACTTTTCATATTCTTATTTTTTAGCTTTTATACTAGAGTTAAGTGGATAACACATCCCCATATTACAATTTTAGGGTATTCTGAATTTGATTATATACTTATATTTACCACCATGTTTTATATTTTCATGATTTCTTGTTAATAATTACAGTCCTTTGTGAAAAGAAGAGAAGCAAAAAGAAAGGAGAAGAGGAAAGATAGAAGCATCTGAATGCAGAGTTCCAAAGAATAGCAAGGAGAGATAAGAAAGCCTTCCTCAGAGATCAATGCAAAGAAATAGAGGAAAACAACAGAATGGGAAAGACAAGAGAGGAGCCACCCCACATCCAAGGAGCGGTGGCAGAGCGGTGGCTGTGCGGGCGCAGGAGGGCTGAGAGGAGCTACTCCACATTCAAGGTCAGAAGGGGCGGTGGTGAGGAGATACCCCTCGTTCAAGGTAAGGAGCAGTGGCTGTGCTTTGCTGGAGCAGCCATGAAGAGATACTCCCACGTCCAAGTAAGAGAAACCCAAGTAAGACAGTAGGTGTTGCGAGGGGGCATCAGAAGGCAGACACATTGAAACCATAATCACAGAAAGCTAGTCAATCTGATCTCACAGACCACAGCCTTGTCTAACTCAGTGAAACTAAGCCACGCCGTGTGGGGACACCCAAGACGGACGGGTCATGGTGGAGAGATCTGACAGAATGTGGTCCACTGGAGAAGGGAAGGCAAACCACTTCAGTATTCTTGCCTTGAGAACCCCATGAACAGTATGAAAAGGCAAAATGATAGGATACTGAAAGAGGAACTCCCCAGGTTGGTAGGTGCCCAATATGTTACTGGAGATCAGTGGAGAAGTAACTTCAGAAAGAATGAAGGGATGGAGCCAAAGCAAAAATGATACCCAGTTGTGGATGTGACTGGTGATAGAAACAAGGTCTGAAGCTGTAAAGAGCAATATTGCATAGGAACCTGGAATGTCAGGTCCATGAATCAAGGCAAATTGGAAGTGCTCAAACAGGAGATGGCAAGAGTGAACGTCGACATTCTAGGAATCAGCAAACTAAAATGGACTGGAATGGGTGAATTTAACTCAGATAATCATTATATCTACTACTGCAGGCAGGAATCCCTTAGAAGAAATGGAGTAGCCATCGTGGTCAACAAAAGAGTCCGAAATGCAGTACTTGAATGCAATCTCAAAAACGACAGAATGATCTCTGCTCATTTCCAAGGCAAACCAATCAGTATCACAGTAATCCAAGTCTATGCCCCAACCAGTAACACTGAAGAAGCTGAAGTTGAATGGTTCTATAAAGACTTACAAGACCTTTTAGAACTAACACCCCAAAATATGTCATTTTCATTATAGGGGACTGGAATGCAAAAGTAGGAAGTCAAGAAACACCTAGGGTAATAGGAAAATTTGGCCTTGGAATATGGAATGAAGCAGGGCAAAGGCTAATAGAGTTTTGCCAAGAGAACACACTGGGCATAGCAAACACCTTCTTCCAACAACACAAGAGAAGACTCTACACATGGACATCACCACATGGTCAACACCAGAATCAGATTGATTATATTCTTTGCAGCCAAAGATGGAGAAGCTCTACACAGTCAGCAAAAACAAGACTGGGAGCTGACTGTGGCTCAGATCATGAACTCCTTATTGCCAAATTCAGACTTAAATTGAAGAAAGTAGGGAAAACCACAAGACCATTCAGGTATGACCTAAATCAAATCCCTTATGATTATACAGTGGAATTGAGAAATAGATTTAAGGGCCTAGATCTGATAGATAGAGTGCCTGATGAACTATGAAAAGAGGTTTGTCACATTGTACAAGGGAGAGGGATCAAAACCATCCCCATGGAAAAGAAATGCAAAAAAAGCACAATGGCTGTCTAGGGAGCCCTTACAAATAGCTGTGGAAAGAAAAGAAGTGAAAAGCAAAGGAGAAAAGGAAAGATATAAGCATCTGAATGCAGAGTTCCAAAGAATAGCAAGGAGAGATAAGAAAGCCTTCCTCAGCCATCAATGCAAAGAAATAGAGGAAAACAAAAGAATGGAAAAGACTAGAGATCTCTTCACGAAAATTAGAGATACCAAGGGAACATTTCATGCAAAGATGGGCTCAATTAAGGACAGAAATGGTATGGACCTAACAGAAGCAGAAGATATTAAGAAGAGGTGGCAAGAATACACAGAAGAACTGTACAAAAAAGATCTTCATGACCCAGATAATCACGATGGTGTGATCACTCACCTAGAGCCAGACATCCTGGAATGTGAAGTCAAGTGGGCCTTAGAAAGCATCACTATGTTCAAAGCTTGTGGAGGTGTTGGGATTCCAGTTGAGATATTTCAAATCCTGAAAGATGATGCTGTGAAAGTGCTGCACTCAACATGCCAGCAAATTTGGAAAACTCAGCAGTGGCCACAGGACTGGAAAAGGTCAGTTTTCATTCCAATCCCAAAGAAAGGCAATGCCAAAGAATGCTCAAACTACTGCACAATTGCACTCATCTCACATGCTAGTAAAGTAATGCTCAAAATTCTCCAAGCCAGGCTTCAGCAATATGTGAACCGTGAACTTCCAGATGTTCAAGGTGGTTTTAGAAAAGGCAGAGGAACCAGAGATCAAATTGCCAACATCCGCTGGATCATTGAAAAAGCAAGAGAGTTCCAGAGAAACATCTATTTCTGCTTTATTGACCATGCCAAAGCCTTTGACTGTGTGGATCACAACAAACTGTGGAAAATTCTGAAAGAGATGGGCATACCAGACCACCTGACCTGCCTCTTGAGAAACCTGTATGCAGGTCAGGAAGCAACAGTTAGAACTGGACATGGAACAACAGACTGGTTTCAAATAGGAAAAGAAGTACATCAAGGCTGTACATTGTCACCCTGCTTATTAAACTCATACGCAGAGTACATCATGAGAAATGCTGGGGTGGAAGAAGCACAAGCTGGAATCAAGATTGCTGGGAGAAATATCAATAACCTCAGATATGCAGATGACACCCCTGCCCCTTATGGCAGAAAGTGAAGAGAAACTTAAAAACCTCTTGATGAAAGTGAAAGAGGAGAGTGAAAAAGTTGGCTTAAAGCTCAACATTCAGAAAATAAAGATCATGGCATCTGGTCCCATCACTTCATGAGAAATAGATGGGGAAACACTGGAAGCAGTGTCAGACTTTAATTTTTTAGGCTCCATAATCACTGCAGATGGTGATTGCAGCCATGATATTAAAAGACGCTTACTCTTTGGAAGGAAAGTTATGACTAACCTAGATAGCATATTGAAAAGCAGAGACATTACTTTGCCAACAAAGGTCCGTCTAGTCAAGGCTATAGTTTTTCCAGTGGTCATGTATGGATGTGAGAGTTGGAATGTGAAGAAAGCTGAGCACCGAAGAATCAATGCTTTTGAACTGTGGTGTTGGAGAAGACTCTTGAGAGTCCCTTGGACTGCAAGGAGATCCAACCAGTCCATTCAAAAGGAGATCAGCCCTGGGTGTTCTTTGGAAGGAGTGATGCTAAAGCTGAAACTCCTGTACTTTGGCCACCTCATGCGAAGAGTTGACTCATTGGAAAAGACTCTGATGCTGGGAGGGATTGGGGGCAGGAGGAGATGGGGACGACAGAGGATGAGATGGCTGGATGGCATCACTGACTTGATGGACGCAAGTCTGAGTGAACTCCGGGAGTTGGTGATGGACAGGGAGGCCTGGCGTGCTGCAACTCATGGGGTCACAAAGAGTCGGACACGACTGAGTGACTGAACTAACTAACTTTCATTTTAGCTGGAAAACTCCTTTCAGTGGTTCTTGTAAAGTAGGTCTGCTGCTGCTGCTGCTAAGTCACTTCAGTCGTGTCTGACTCTGTGCAACGCCATAGATGGCAGCCCTCCAGGGTCTCCCGTCCCTGGGATTCTCCAGGCAAGAACACTGGAGTGGGTTGCCATTTCCTTCTCCAATGCATGAAAGTGAAAAGTGAAAGTGAAGTCACTCAGTTGAGTCAGACTCTTCACGACCCCATGGACTGCAGTTACCAGCACCAATGTAGGCCTAGTACTGATGAGTTCCTTCAACTTTTGTTTGTCTGTCTTTATCTCTCCATTTCTGAAGGACAGTTTTGTCAAATTTAGCATTTTTGGTGGACAGTTTTTTGCTTTCAACATTGTAACCATATCATCCCATTATTTCTAGGCCTGTAAGTCACAAGCTTTTTTCCTCTTGCAGCTTCTAAGATTCTCTCTTTGTCTTTGATTTCTGACAGTTATATATAACATACATTATATAACATTCTATACATTATACTGTGAACTGGAAATGATCTCTTTAAGTTGATTTTGTTGTTAGTGTCCATTTATGCTTACTTTTGGGGTCAAAAGTAATCTTTTCCCCCTCTAATATGCTTTCATATATATGCTCCCATATTTTCTGCTAAATTCCTAAAAGTTTCATGTTTTAAAGCTCCAAATTTGTATTTTTTTAGATTCAATGTTGTGAGTTTTATTTGCCTATAAATTTTAAAATCATGTGATCAACTTATTCAAAATATTTGATGAATTTTTAATTGAGACTGCACATGGCAACCCACTCCAGTAATCTTGCCTGGAGAATTCTCTGGGCAGAGGAGCCTGGCAGGCTACAGTCTGTGGGGTTGCAAGTAGTCAGGCATGACTGAGTAACTATCACTCACTACATTTATGCATGTGTTCATGCTAAATTGCTTCAGTTGTGTCTGACTCTGTGCAACCCTATGGACTGTGACCCACCAGGCTCCTCTCTAGGCAAGAACACTGAAATGGATTGCCATGCCCTCCTCCAGGGAATCTTGCCAACCCAGGAATAGAACCCACTTCTCTTAACATCTCCTGCACTGGCAGGGAGGTTCTTTACTACTAGTGCCACCTGGGAAGCCTACATTATATCTATAGATTACCTCCAATAAAATGAGGTAATTTGATAGTAATTTTATGATGTATAAATAGAGCATATATCTCCATCTCATGAGATTAGTTTATATCTTCCTTAAATATATGATAAAATTAATCAGTGAAACTCTCTGGGTTGGACTGTCTTCCTGTATTTTGATTTCAAAATTTTAACATGTAATTATTTCAACAAATATATAATAATTTAGATTTTTTATTTTATCATGTTTAAGTTTTAGTAAGTTATATTTTTAAAGATATTTGTGTATATCATTTAAATTTGTTGAACTTATATCCTTGCAATATCTATAGACTTTGTAGTGATAGCCTACCTTTCACTACTGATTCTGGTAATTGGTAAGATTTTTAAAATGTTTTTATTCTTGATTATTCTTGCTAGAGTTTATACTTTTAAACAATAACTTGCTACTTTGCTATTTCTATTTATTGCTTGTTTTTTAATTTCATCGTTTTCTGCTTTTATCTTCACTTTTTTCTTCTCATTCACTTATTTTGGTTTTAATTTAGTCTTCTCTCATAAGCTTATTAAGTTGGAGAATTAAACCATTTTAAACCATTTTTTCCTTTTTAATGTATAGCATAGAATGTAAAGCTATAAATTTTCCTTTAAACATTGCTTCAACAGCATTCAGCCGATATTCACAAATCTTATCTTCCCTAACATTCAGTTTGAAATTCTTTATTTCGCTATGATTCTCCTTTGGTCTATGATTTATACAGAAGCATGTTGTTCAGTTTCCAAATATCTGGGGATTTTTCATACATATTTTTGTCATTTACTTCCAACAAGTCAGTTGCACTCAGAGAATATACTCTATAATTTCCATTTTTTAGAAGGCATTGAAACTTTTAAAAAGGCACTGAGAATCACCTCTCTTAATGATTATTCCACATCTACTTGAAAATGAGGTCTGGATCCACTGTTCTACAAATGTCAATTAGGTCATGTTAGTTGATACATTTTTCAAATCTTCTATATTTTTATATCTTAACTACTAACAGAAGCGCATTGTAATATCCAGTTCTAATTATGGATATACTTTGCCCATTAGTTCAGTCAGTTTTTGCTTAATGCATTTTGAAACTCTGTAGATATATATTTAAATTATTATATATTTTTATTAATTAGCTGTTTTATTACCATGAATTAGTCTTCCTCATTTCTGCTGATACACTTAGAAAAACACTCCAGTATTCTTGGGCTTCCCTTGTGGCTCAGCTGGTAAAGAATCTGCCCGCTATGCAGGAGAGCTGGGTTCAGTCCCTGGGTTGAGAAGATCTCCTGGAGAAGGGAACGGCTACCCACTCCAGTATTCTGGCCTGGAGAATTCCATGGACTGTATTCCATGAGGTCCCAAAGAGTTGGACAAGACTGAGCAACTTTCACTTTCACTTCACTGCTGGTCAGAAATAAACCTAAAACATCCTACTGAGTCGTGGCCTATGTGCACACTGATACCAAAGTAATCCTCTGGTATTTCGTGTCAGACAGATAACAGAGTTAACTTTTTTATATTTTCAGAAATGAAATTCTTTCTCATGAGTGAAATTTCCAAATAAGACCTATTTATCAAAATAAGAATGGAAAATATTTAACTACTATTGAAGGTTATCTATCAAAACTGTATTTTCATGAACAGTGCCATGAATACATCATACTTTGTTGACTCACTGGTTGTTACACTGTTTTACATTAGAGATTACAACATGACCAGCTGTTCGTCAGGTATGCTCAGTTGTTGATGCTACTGCTACCTTTCTAACACCTTTTTTCCCCACTGATAGATACACACATACATACATATACATGCAGACATATGCATACATGCAATATTATACAAGTATAATATTTAAAATAATCATTTCTTTTTTATTGAGGTAATGTTGGTTGATAACATGTTTCATTAGTAAACATTAAATTTTGACTTTTGCAGACACTATAGAGTGCTCACCACCAAAATTTAGTTTCCATTTGTCTCCATATGGTTGATCCCCCTTGCCCACTTCACTATCATCTCAACCCCTTCAGCTCTGGTAACCACAACTTTGTTTTCTGTATCTATGTGTTTGTAAAACAGCTATCTTTTGATAAAGCATATGTTTTGATTATTTGCTGTAATGCTGGCCTCCAGACACATATACCCATATATATGTCTCCATACATATACATGCAAATTATTGTATATAATGAGGTTATAATACATGACCATTTTGTTTACATTTAAGTGAAAAATAAAACTAGAGTTATGTTTCTCAAAAAAAGTGACTTTTTAAAAATATTAATAAGAATGGCAAAGTAATTAAAGAAGAAGTAGAATAGAAATCAATGTACTCATAAGACTGGCATCCTCACCATGCCATTAAAAAAAAATCTATCTTGAACTATATATTAGGCTCTAGAGAATACTTATAATTTAACATAAAAATAATAATTTTTCTCATTTATGTTCCTAATGTAGAGCTGGGAGATGGATTACAGTCATTATTAGAAAACCAAACTTCGGTGAACATTAAAGTTAACAGTGGGTGCTGGTGGTTTAGTCACTTAGTCGTGTCCAACTCTTGTGACCCCATGGACTGTAGCCTGCCAGGCTCCTCTGTCCATGGCATTCTCCAGGCAAGAATACTGGAATGGGTTGCCATTTCCTTCTCCAGGAGATCTTCCTGACCCAGGAATTGAACCCGGATCTCCTGCACTGCAGGCAGAAACTTCACTGACTGAGCTACAAGGAAACCCCCAAAGTTGACAGCGGCTCATCCTAATTCTCACAGCTTACCACAGCTTATTTTGGGAAACATTAAAAATGTTCCTAGCCCAATCTAAGAAAAGTGTAGATTAAGTGTAATTAAGTGGATATCCCCCCTAGAATGGTGATGACAGTAAGACAGAACTACAGAGGCAGAACCCAAACCTGAAAGCATTTGCTAAGTGTGAGTCAGTAGCAGATCTTCATGCAGGAGGTGACAGTATCAGAAACTCCAAAGATCGCTGTGTGCTCATTTGCTCACTTTACCAACCAGACCAGAAGGTGACAAAGTTGGAGTCTTTTGCTCACCATAGCTTATGGCATTTAGGGATGCCTTAGGCTCCACCAGCCTCCTGATCCCTCTTACTGGTTGGGTATCCTGACTGCAGCCTCTTTATGTCATCTGTTAACAGCTGATCCTAGCAACATTCTTCAGAGGATTGCCCTTGGACTTCTTGGAACCACTTTCCTGAAACCACCTTGGAGTTTACATAGACCTCCGGGGGTTGGTAGCCAATGACTGCAGAAGACAGAGGATAAAAGCCTGATCCCTCACACTGAGGAATAAAACACTCTTTAACCTACAGAGCTCCTGGGACCAGGCTGAGACGAGGACGATACCTGAGATTGCTCTCTTGCTTTGTTTCTTCCTTCTCCCACTCCCTTACCTGTCTCTCCTAGGAGCGTTTTCTCAAATCATTTATAAAGGTCTTTGTCTAAGCATCTACTTCTGGTAAATCTGACCTAAAATAATGGTGGTATGTTCATATCTATTTTTCCAATGCATTCCACTCAGGATCCAAAAAATAATTTTAAACCCCATGCAGGGCACTAGTGGTTAAATAACCAAAATAAAACATGTCCTTGGGAAGGGGCAAGACTCTTTAGTTCTGTCTTCACTGATCATGGGAGGGTCTGAGGACCTTGTTAGAACCAAGAAGTAGGGAGAAGAGAAGACAAGGGGGTATGGATTAATAAAGTAAAGAAAAAGTTCAAGCCATGATTCAGTAAACAATTGTGGAGCATCATCAATATTTCAGGCTTTCTTCTAGCCATGAGGAACATGCTTCCTCCCCATGGAGTTTATATTTCACTTGGAAGAGAAAAGTGAGAACTACTAAACCACTAGTGAGGAGAAGAGGAGGTATTTGTTCCCGGTCAGAGCTTGTTTCTTCCCCTGATGCTTGGTCTTCCAAGCACATATTTCATGGACTGACTCTTGATGAAATGCAATATAAATACTGTCCATGAAATGCAATATAAATACTGTCCATGAAATGCAATATAAATACTGACTATCCATACTTGGAAGTCAGGCCCATGATTTGGGCTTCCCAGTGGTGCTAATGGTAAATAACTCACCTGCCAGGGCAGGAGACCTAAGAGATGCAGATTCAATCTCTGGGTCAGAAAGATCCCCTGGAGGAGGGCATGGCACCCACTCCAGTATTCCTGCCTGGAGACTCTCATGGACAAAGGAGACTCTCATGGCAGGCTACGTACAGTCCACAAGATCGCAAAGAATCAGACATGACTGAAGCAACTTAGCACATGCATCCTTACTTTAACTATCAAAGTTTGAATTCAGCTCAACCACAACACAGAAAACCAATCCCCATTCTAAAATGTTACTTAAACCCACACTGAAATACCACATCTATAGAACCAGCAGATACCAGAATGCTTTCTCCTTTCCTCACTTTTGAAATCCAATCTCACTTACTGTTTTATATATACTCTTTCCTAGATATAGTCCCTAGATAGATCATCTTTGCTAGGGATATTTACATATTAAGTTTTCTCTAAAAATATACATGCTGTATGGAAGAGATTTCAGGAATTCTTTAGCCAGTAAGGGGGAAGATTTTTCTTAAATTGGCAGCGTTTTCTTCACTTACTTCAGAGCATATGCTCTGACTTCACGTGCCATTGGTTTGCCATCCAAAGGACCCCCTCTACTGACATTTCACAGAAGCCTGTTTGTCGGAGGTCACTCAAAAGGTGGCCATTTAGGTAATAAGATTAAATTAAGCTCATAAAAATGTTACAAATATACTTTAACTAATTTAAACATTTAACATATAAATGCACATTCATATGGTAATTTTTTGACGTAGGACCAATGGCTTTTGACTATGGGTTCATGAATAGCATTTCACAACAATAATTAATTGTCCATAACTTACAATTTCATATTTTTAAAATGAAAAATCCCTAGAGAAATTTATAAAGCAATCTGATTTGAGAATTCTTTTAATTTTGATGAATTACTTTTGCCCTTATCTATTCTAATTCAATTTTTGTGCTAATAGTTACTGGGTTTATGCAAGGCATTCAATTTATTTTTATAGGCTAAACAGAACACCTTTTAACTTTCATATTTGTATACTATTTCAGCTATTTTTCATGTTGCATATTATTTAAATAAATAATAAAATAACAGTAACAAATCCAAACTAGCATTTGCACTTGCCAACAACTGAACTGATGGAAAATAACACTTTGGTCATTTTAGAGATTAGCCAGGGAATTCAGTGTCCAATGGGAATCAGTTTACTTTATAGAGAGTTGAGAGCGTCAATTATTTTAGAAAATCACTTCTATGGAGATGAGTGAAGAAAGATATCATGGAATGTGCTCTTGCCTTTGGACGGTAACAAGGTGGCTAGCACTGGGAATGGTGCACAGAAGGAAGTGGAGCAGAATTTCTCGGCAGAGCATCCTCTTAGAAACAGGGACTAATTACTGGGAACAGGTCAGCTAAAACACCCAGAAACCCAAAGGTGTGCCCGTTGATCACACAAAACGTAAACCCCACACTACTGCTTTCTCATAACGTTATGGACACCATCTCGGAGAAAGACCAGTCATTTATATCTTAAAGTTAAAGTTCTAGAAAGGTTCTCCCTATGTTGTTTCTTAAAATCCCACAATTACTGACTTCTGCACTGGAGAAGGAAATGGAAACCCACTCCAGTGTTCTTGCCTGGAGAATCCCAGGGACAGCAGAGCCTGGTGGGCTGCGGTCTATGGGGTCACACAGAGTGGGACATGACTGAAGTGACTTAGCAGCAGCAGCAGCAGCAATGTCTTTATTATCTTTCCTCTTGAGCTCTTTTGTTAATTTCTAATTCTCCTGATCATGGTAGAACATTAAATTACTAAGCATCTACTCTGAAAGAATTAATCAGATTCCTCTATGAAAAGGGTTCAGACAGTATGAGTATATGGAGCATTCTTGGGGTGTGTTGAGGAGCGGTTAATAGGAAAGGAGATCTAGAAAAGGGCTTAGAAAATAAAAAGTGGACAACCTGAAGCATATTTTTTTTTTCTCTTTCCAAATTTTGCTGAGTGCTAACTAACTCCCCAGCTATTTATTCTATATTCCAGTCAATGAACTACTAGATGGAGACTGATGATTTTCAGATTGTACTAATTTCAATCTTTTATTATGAAGAATATCCAATCAAATTAGAAGCGAAACAAGTCAAGGTAAGCTTTAAAAAAAAAAAAATTACTGTGACTTTGATGAAAAGATACATTTCTCCATTAAAATCATATTCACTTCTTTTCAGCTGTCAATATAGTATGTTCCCCATTGATAACCCAACACACTTGGATTATCCATCATTGCCACCAGATATAAAAACCACTGCAGTTCTTTTTTTCTTTTTATCAACTTAGTACTTTGACATGTAAAGAAGAGTCATTTTGTAAAATTCTAGACTTTTACAAAGGTAAGAAATGGTGAAATAATAACAACATTTGTCTTCTGTCAGGAAATATTGACACAGTATTACTATAGCAAAATTGGTTTGTGTTCTGAAGTGTGTCTCACAGATAAATCAGATTTTAGATTTCTTAAAACAACTCAAATTGTTCTTTCTGTATTAATGTCTATAAAAACATCAGGGCATATAAGTGTGGAAGAGGTTCTATAAAGTAGGCATAAAATTTGGATAGGAACCATGAAATTCTCTGAACACTAATTCTCTATATTTGACATTGACACAAGGTCGTTTTCAAAGTATAATATGGCACATTTTGTATTTCATTAGTGTCTAAATTGTGGACTTTCTGAGCAAACAAAACCTCTTCTAAATGGCAAAGAAATGTCTGCTTACTCTGTAAGATTGTATCCAGAGAACTGAGGAAAGAAAGGGTGAACTATGTGAGGGAAAACATAAGAATTCGCACAGCAAATTCATGAAATGGAGAAAAGCCCAGAACGACTAAAACATTGGCAGCAAAAGCTCTCCACAATGAAAGTGAACTATGGTCTAGCAGTCAACAGTTTTTCAACTTGGAAATCTTGCTTGCTTGTGTTCTGTCCACGCTCGCCGAGCACATGCCAGAGTCAAGCACCTAGTGCCATCTGTCTCATCAAACAAAGAAGACAACAGGGCATGCAAATGCAGACAAGGATGCCCTCTGTACTTTGAACAGCTTTATTTTGATGTTAAGGAACAAAAAATGAGTTTGAGGCCAAGTGTGACTTAATTTAACTGGCTTTTAAATTTTTCAATTGAAAAATAGTTCAATTGAAAAATAGTTGAACTATTGTTCAACTCAGCTGCTTTCAAAATGACAATGAAAAATTCCAATATTCAACTCATTTGAATATTCATGGCACATTACAGGCAAAATGAAGGCATGCGGATGACTAGTAGAGAGTAGGTAGTATCTGTTGCATGCTCACTGGCTACTGGGGCCTCAGGGTTTGCAATGCTGGAAAAGCTGCTGTCCTAAGAGATAGGGCTGTTAAATATATAAGGTTGTTAGATAAGGCTGCTCCTGCACTGCAGTTGAATTCTTTACCAACTGAGCCACCCGGGGGAAGCCCTAAATTAAATATACATGCTACTATATATGCCATAGATAACTAATAAGGACCTACTGTATGGCACAAGCACAATTCTTTCAATACTCTGTAATGACCTAGATGGGAAAAAATCTTAAAAAAGAAGGATATATACATATAACTGATTCACTTTGCTATACAGCAGAAACTAAAACAACATTGCAAAACAACTATACTCCAATAAAAAATAATTAAAGATAAAAAAAGCAAAGCTTGAATGGAAAGTGAGGCATTTATTTTCTTTGTGCTGCAAGTAAGGAGAAATCATCAGAGGCCTTCTCATGAGGGAAATGAGCCAATTAGGGAGATTCAACTTGATTCGATCTTTATAAGGTTAGTTATATACAATACACATAATTTCATTTACATCTTGGTAAGACAACGAAGAAATAAGAAAGGCACAAAGGCATAAGAAATGGAGAATATGGAGGGATAGAGGATAGGGAGAGTAGGAAGGGATAGAGAAGCAGGGAGGAAAAAAAGCAAGAACAAGATTAAGTGGAAATTTAAGTAAATTCTGAGTTGAGAATTAGGTGCAAGGTATCATGTCCTCTTTCTTGAAGTGCCAGCTTCTGAGAACTCACCATTTCCTAAACTAGGGGTTAAATCCCGGGCCTGCTATCTATAGACACCTAAAAACTTGGGTTAATTTTGTTTTATGTTTAATTATCCATCTTGTTTGATTATTTTTAAATTTACTTGTTATTTAATAAATCCTAACATATTTTAAATGTGTCTTTAAGAAGAATTGCCATGATGTGTGATTCACCACTCCCTATTTTCCTATATCTGTATTTATATATCCACCTGACTTCTGTAGATGTTGGGAGTTTGTGGTTCCAACTAGTAGACACATTTTAAAGACTTTAATGCTGAAAAAAAGTATAGGTATTTGCATTTAAGCATGCCTTAAAGTTAAAAATAATATTAAAACACACATGTTCAGAAATTTGGGGAGAGACATTCTATATTCCCCTACAACATTTCCAAAGAGAACAGTGGGCTATGTGGAAGAAACGTATCAGATGCTCTCAAAGTGCCTGTCATGCTTTATCAGCAGCCATTAAAAGAGCATCTGCTACAAATATTCAGCCTGATCTAGGAGGAACGCATATATTTATCTATACAGGTTCAAGGCTGAAGATGACACTAAGTATGATAATTCTGCATTTCACTATTAAGGAGGGCATTTCAGATATCTAAGGTCTAAAAATGTTATCAAATTTTATAGTTAAAATGGGTAGATTTTACTGTACTCAATAATACTTTAATAAAAAACATATTTAAAAATATAAGGTATGAGAAAACTGAATAAACGCGACAGAGCGTCCATGCATTTGCATCTCCTTCCACTTTAAATCCTACCAAAGTAAAGGTAGAGAAACAAAAAGTTATAAATCCATGAGGGCAAAGTGATCAGGAGTGGGAAAACAAGGTAATTAAAAATAAGAGCCAATAAAATTTAGAACGACAGAAATTGAAGAGAAGAGCCTAATTCCTAAATGCCTGCAGAGGTGAGTACCAACAAGTTGTCAATTACAGGCCCTCAGAAAATGGGGGTAACTGACAGACGGTCTTAGAAACTGGGCTAACTAGAGTACAGAGTAAAAATGGGGTAATAAAGTCAGGCCAAAAAGGGTCAGCCTGGCTTTGAAGACTGGAAGAATGACAACTCAGACTTGGTTCAAAATTGTTCTCCCACTGGTATTAAGAAATTAGTAAGCATTATTGAGATAATCCTGAAACAAAGACACAAGAAAGGACCCCAGCTGCCAATGTCTCTGTATTTCCCTCACAAGGGCACACTCAAATTGTAGCAAATTCTTGTTTCTTGGACTTCCCAGGTGGCGCTAGTGGTAAAGAATCTGCCTGCAATGCAAGAGACCTGGGTTTGATCCCAGGGTCAGGAAGATCTCCTGGTGAAGGGAATGGCAACCCAGTCCAGTATTCTTGCCTGAAAAATCTCACAGACAGAGGAGCTTGGCGGGCTATAGTCCATAGGGCTGCAAAGAGTCAGACACGACTGACTGAGCACATTCTTGTTTCATGTGCAAGAAATTCACAAATCAGAAGATCCTTGAACCACAGGTTTAGACTTTTTATATTGTTATAAAAGATAATAGAGCCGATTATTCCTTGAAGGTCTGGCTAATACCCTAAAGTAGTTAACTTTACAGTTGACTGGGTTAAGAGATGTCCAGATATTTGGGAAAACATTTCTGGATGTGTCTGTGTGGATGTCTGCAGAAGAGATCAGCCTTTGAATTAGAGGGAAAAAATCACCCTTACCAGTGTGGTGGGTGGAGAAGGCAATGGCACCCCACTCCAGTAGTCTTGCCTGGAAAATCCCATGGACAGAGGAGCCTGGTAGGCTGCAGTCCATGGGGTCGCAAAGAGTCGGACACAACTGAGCAACTTCACTTTCACTTTTCACTTTCATGCACTGGAGAAGGAAATGGCAACCCACTCCAGTGTTCTTGCCTGGAGAATCCCAGGGATGGGGAGCCTGGTGGGCTGCCGTCTCTGGGGTCGCACAGAGTCGGACACAACTGAAGCGACTTAGCAGCAGCAGTAGTGTGGTGGGCATCATCCAATCCACTGAGAACCTAAACAGACAAAAAGGTAGAGGAAGGATGCATTATTTTTTTGCCCTGAGCTAGGGAGTCCATCTTCTCCTCCTCTTAGACATTAGGCAATCCCGGGTCTTGGGTCTTTGGACTCCATCTGAATTAGACCATCAGCTTTCCTGGTTTTCTAACTTGAAGATGGCAGGCTGTGAGAACTCTCAACCTCCCTAATCACATAAACCAGCCCTATAATAAATCTCTTTCCATATATCACTACATCTCCTATTGGTTCTGCTTCTCTGGAGAACTCTAACATATACCTTATGAAGATACGCTGGCTATGCCATGGTGGTGGTAGCGGTGGTTTAGTCACTAAGTTGTGTCTGATTCTTGTGACCCCATCCATGGACTGTAGCTCGCTAGACTCCTCTCTCCCTGGGATTCTCCAGGCAAGAATACTGCAGTGGGTTGCCATTTTCTTCTCCAGGGGATCTTCCCAACCCAGGGATCGAACCCATATCTCCTGCAGTGCAGGCAGATTCTTTACCACTGAGCCACCAGGGAGGCCCCTGGCCAGGCAATGATTCTATCCTTTTGAGTTCCGTAACAACCTATGGCAGACTAAGTCCTGGCCCAGTTCAGGGTGAACGCCTGCAGAGGGGGAAGCTGGAACTCCAGGAGCCAGGCCCCACGATGAGAGCCCAGGGACCGCATCCTCTCCTCTAACAGGAGAACAGAGGTTGATTCTTTGCACAAATCAAATAAACCAGGTTCTGGATATGGGACACTAGACACAGTAGAGAACAAGAGGATAGATCTGGATTAGAAACAAGAGAGTTATGTAAAAATGTGCAGAAAATACAGAATAGTAAGATCTCAAGCTCTATCTCAGAGGTCCAGTGGCCAGGCCTATACACCTTAGCAGAGACTAAAATATCCTTTTTCTGAATAGTGTCAGATGTTAACTAACATTTAGTATCTTACCAATGAAACTGCTGTATTCACAAATTACCCCCCTTGCAATGGAGTCCACCCACCCATATGTCATTTCCAAGCAATTTGTTTCTAGGAGTTTCATCCTTTAATGTGGATGTTCAGTCAAGGATCACAAGACATGCAGGAGAACTTCTAACACTGAAGGTAGGGATCAAACTCAGTAAACACTAAAAACTCAGAGTGAACAGAAACAATGCAGAGAAGCATATGTGCATTTCTTCATGCGTCCACACAAAAATGTATTTATTGATACTGCTAAGTCACTTCAGTCGTGTCCAACTCTGTGCGACCCCATAGACGGCAGCCCACCAGGCTCCCCCATTCTTGGGATTCTCCAGGCAAGAACACTGGAGTGGGTTGCCATTTCCTTCTCCAGCCTCCAGGATCTAATGCCAGGTGATCTGAGGTGGAGCTGATGTAATAATAGAAATAAAGTACACAACAAATGTAATGCCCTTGAATCATCCCCAAACCACCCACATTCCACACTTCTGGTCCCTGGAAATACTGTCTTCTATAAAAACTGGTCCTTGGTACCAAAAAGTTTGGGGATCGCTGCTATAGACTCAAAGAAACAGTGGTTTGGAAGAATTGAGTAAATAAATCTGCTGCTGCTGCTAAGTCACTTCAGTCATGTCCAACTCTGCACAATCCCATAGACAGCAGCCCACCAGACTCCTCCATCCCTGGAACTCTCCAGGCAAGAATACTGGAGTGGGTTGCCATTTCCTTCTCCAAAATAAATCTAATACACTCTTCAACTAGGCCTGAACCTATTCTCCAAAGTTTGGAAGATTTGTGTCTGAGTTTTCCAATGGTCAGTCACTATAGGTCTGGAACATTTTTGTGGCAAAAGAGATTCCCTCCAATATGCCTGATTTGGCTGCTATGTCTTGAGTATATCCACATTGCCACACAGCATAAGCAAAATTAAAACTAGAGATTTCAGGAAAAATAGGTCTTGCTTACATAATGAATTTTATTTCAATGAATAAGACTGCATAAATGAACAACCACCAGTACCTTATCCATAATACCCCACTCCAGTACTCTTGCCTGGAAAATCCCATGGGCAGAGGAGCCTGGAAGGCTGCAGTCCATGGGGTCACCAAGAGTCGGGCACGACTGAGTGACTTTACTTTCAGTTTTCACTTTCATGCATTGGAGAAGGAAATGGCAACCCACTCCAGTGTTCTTGCCTGGAGAATCCCAGGGACGGGGGAACCTGGTAGGCTGCCGTCTATGGGGTCGCACAGAGTTGGGCATGACTGAAGTGACTTAGCAGCAGCAACTTAGCAGCAGACCATACCAAGTAAGTAAGGAAGACACAGCACAGCTAATGCTGGTGTGGTGGTGTAGGTGATGTTCCTGTCATTGCCCATTCAACTCTGCCACAAGTTTTCTTGGATTGTTATGACTGCAAACTGAAACACGTATAATAAATCTCTTTAGAAACAATAAAACTGACATAGTGGTAATCTAGGGTTAATTATATTTGGGCTCTATAAGTGTTTGTGCAATGGAGTCTAATGGTGAATATTCTGAATACTACACTTTAAAGAACTTAAAAAACTTGCTCATAATCTTGACCATTTCAGCATTACCTCTGAGTCTGATTTTGATAATAAAACTTATCAGCAACATATTAAAAATTTAAACATCTTGTTAAGTAACTCTCTCATATGAGCCTCCCCTGTGTGGAAAGACTCTTAAAGGCTGATTAGAGCAACAAAGAAAATCAGCCATCTGGACTCGATAACTTTACTGCTTTAGAGGGATAGACTGTGCTCCTCTCAAAGTCATCAGAACTGAAATGGGAAACCCTGTCTGTCTTACAAATACTTCCTAAGGAGTTAACAAGTTTGTTTGTTTGTTTTCCCTCCCAATCAGTACAAAGCTGTGTGTGCATGGTAAGTCACTTCAGTCATGTCCAACTGTCTGTGACCCTATGCACTACAGGCCCCCAGACTCCTCTGTACATGTGACTCTCCAGGCAAGAATACTGGAGTGCGCTGCCATGCCCTTCTCCAGGGGATCTTCCCAACCCAGGAATAGAACTTGTCTCTTAAGTCTCCTGCATTGGCAGGTGGATTTTGTTTTGTTTTGTTTTTTATCACCAGCACCACCTGGGAAGCCCTATACAAAGCTGTACAACTCAATATTTTATTTCAACCATTTTTCCAAACATTTTGGGGTTTTGCTTAGTATTGAAGGGACCCATACTTGTCTTAGTCTGAACTGCTATACAAAATACCATAAACTGGGTGGTTTATAAATGAAAATTTATTTCTTACAGTTCTAGAGACTGAGAAGTTCAAGATCAAGTCATTGATAGATGCAGTCTCTGGTGAAAACCCACTTTCCAGCTCATAGATGAGGCCTTTGTTGGGTGGAGGGTTGTGACTTTTATAAAGTGGAAGGAAATCAGAGAGCTCCTTGGGGTCCCTTTTATATAAAACCACTATTCCCTTCTATGAGGACTCCACCCTCCACCTCTAATCACCTCCTAAAGGTCTTACCACCTAAGACCTTTATGTTGGGGGTGAGTGTTTCAGTGTATGAATTTGGAGCGAATACAAACATTCAAACCATAGCACTGCTTTAAAAAAAAAAAAAAAACTAGGATGGATAAGCATTAGAACTGTGCACACAGAGATGTCTATCAGAAAGTTGATTGAAACAACATGTAGAATCAAATCTGGCTAAATGAATCATCTTCACCTTTCTGTATCAGCATCCCCTGAAAAACTTCACCCTTGCCACCTTCCACCACACATAGACACAGACAGGTGGAAACGAAAGCTTAGAAGATTCATTATTAAACTTAATGCTTGTTCATTTCCAACAGACATTTGTTGCAGAGAGAGAGAAGTATTTCCAGAATACAAGTATGTTTGATTATTGCTGACATAAAATCAATGACAAAAGATAGGAAGAGGAACACAAAACCTTATAAAACACTTGAATCTTCTCTGGCTTTTTTTCTCTTGGGTGGAAGGTGGTAGGAGTGGACACAGGTTCCAGAAAAGGAAGTCAAGGGCTTGAAAACATCAATATGAATAAAAATATCATAACCTTTTCAGGTGACTGGCTAAGAACATAAATTATAATATGTCAGTCTATATTAGCACTGAGAGAAAGCAGAAATTCCAAGTCCTTACTAGCTAAGCAGAAAATAAACAGGCATGCACTATATTTTAATGTTTATAAACAAAAACCAGAACAATTAAAGACATATTATTAGTCATTAATTTCAACTTACAGTCATTTTCTATTAGATTTGCTTGTAACTAACAAGCTCCAACAGTACTGAGTCCTTGATGGTGTTCTGCATATTATGTATGTTTGAAACAGAAATATGCATTGATTTCACTGGTTTAGAAGGCTAGAGCTAATGATAATAAAGCTGGCATGGCATCCAGATTAAAGCCAGTGAAGTTATAGAGAGCGTGAGTGACCTACAATATGTCCAAAACCATGTAATATGAACCTAATTCCCAAACAAAATCTTCCAAACAAGAAAAACAATGGCAGGAACATAGTATGTAAGAGGCTCTGATAATATTGTGAGATGGTGAGCATAGAACTTGAGGTCAGAACTGCTTGGTTTAAGTAAGAACCCTGCCATTGCCTCAGTAACCAAGAAACCCATGGCCGGTTTCTTGATATTCTTCATTAGTTTAAGCCAGGGCATCAGTATGCCTATGATGCCTTCCCAGAGATCAAATAAGATAACTTGTAAAATTGTCATGCTTTATAAGGTATACAAACATAATGCATTAGTTTCCTTTCATGGGTAAAACTGGAAAAAGGCTCAATTATAGGATCATCTGGAAATTTTTAAATTCTAAGCAAGTGTAATAAGATCCTACTATATCAGTTACTAGGGAAAAGCAAATTTTATTCACTGTCATGGAACATTTTTTTATAATGATATTCTGAATAAAACCCAATCTGATTAGATTTTGTCAATGGCTTATGGGCAGATCCAATTTTTAGGAGAACTGACTTTAAGATTTTATCTTCATTCTCTTGGTTTGGTAGTGGTCAATGGACAGATGCTGAAGTTGAAGCTCCAATACTTTGACCACCTGATGTGAAGAGCCAACTCACTGGAAAATACCCTGATGCTATGAAAGATTGAGAGGAGGAGAAGAAGGGAGTGACAGAGGATGAGATGGTTTGATGGCATCACTGACTCAATGGACATGAGTTTGAGCAAACTCCGGGAGATACTGAAGGACAGAGAAGCCTGGCATGCTACAGTCCATGGGGTTACAAAGAGTTGGACATGACTTAGCGACTGAACAACCATGATTTAGATAATGGTGAGGCCAATTTTTAATGAGCAGAGAAAGACTGAGGCCAAATAGAAATAATTATATTACACACATAATAGATATTTCTTCTTATTTAAGATACAATAAGTATGTCTACATGACTCTTAAGAAGGACTTTGGAAGGTCACGTACACACTGCTATATTTAAAATGGATAACTAACAAAAATCTATGGTATAGCACATGGAACTCTGCTCAGTGTGAAGTGCCAGCCTGGATGGGAGGGGGGCCTTGGGGAGAAAGGATCCATGTATATGTATGTATGGCTGAGTCCCTTCACTGTTCACCTGAAACTGTCAGAACATCGTCAATCAGCTAAACTCCAATACAAAATGTTTTTGGTGTTAAAAAAATAAAGGAATTACACTGTAAATACAGATCAGAGGCCACCTTTACTCTAATGATCTACAGAGAATACAGATCTGAGAAATGTTAAAATATCCAACAATCCTAGTTTGGAATTTTTAGTATTATCTTTTTCTTGATGGCCTGTGCTTTAAAATAAATAATTATAATCACAAACATCATCTAGAATTTTAGAATTAATCAAGTAACTTCAATTCTATGACTTCACTTAATGTTTATACAAGCCAGTGTGGCAAATTTTATGACAATGATGATGGTATTTACCTGTGGCACAGATTTCAAGAAAAGAACCTCTGACAGGAAGGTCTGGGTGCGCAGTCAATGCACCAGGCTGCCTAGCAGTGGAACAATGCCCCTCATGCGCCCAGTGGGGCTCAATGTTAAAAATAATATTCCAGCAACTTGAGCTCCCACGTTTAAGAATAGACTGATAACCCACTTACACACATTGCCCAGATGGTTTCATAGTGCCTTTCAAACCTCTAGCGTTATGCCTCACCTTACATTGTAAATGGCTCCAGTTTAGAGATGACATATTTTCTAAGAACGTACAAGGCTATCCATAGAATACGAGATTGATTTTCATGAACCGTATTATCTTAAGTCAGTAAGTTTGGGCCTTGGGTTCTTCATTGGAAAAATTTCTATTGAGCCCTTCCTGCCTCATAAAAATATTACACATGAAGGAAACAGTATTCTATGAATAATAAGTGGTCTTCGTAAATTCACTGTTAGAACTCCAGCCCTTGACTCTCAGCTGGCTTTATCCTTCAGGTAATGTTGTCTAACATAGCATTATTACAAAGGATACCAAGCACCCTGATATTTCATGAGCCAGCCTACAGGCCCTGGACAACACATTCCTTCCCAAGTCATGCAATTGTACCTCATTTCCCAAACAGAGCTGTGAATCAGTTTATATTCACAGACATATTCCAAATGGAGAAGGATTTCACCTCTCCTAGCCCCTCACTGTGCACTAGTACAGTAGGTAAGGCTATCTTCCGATTAGCAAGAATATAAGAGAAAGGGTTTATTCTCTCTTCTTGGTTTTTCAGGGAACCATGTTGCCAACATGCCCACAAACATAATTCAAGAATCATTATTAGTTATAGTCATAATAGACGAGTTTATCAATATTATTACAGTTGGTTTTCTTCTGAAGGGAGGCCAGAAGGTACCTTGCTGTGGCTGCCCCTGAATTTCTAAATTCCTTTCAGCTCTGTTCTTCAGGAGTCTGGGAATACCAGCAGAGGAAGTGGCAGCCCACAGAATGGCTGGAATAGTACAAAAAAATTAAAAGAAAAGGAGAAGTTTCCCTTAGGCTAACAAGTTATTGCATTCAGTTATTGGGGCCAAGACCACCAAAAAAAAAAAAAAAGGCTGAATCTCTGACTGCATGCTTCACTGGGTACCTGTCAGCAGGGCAGGTGTGCCAGAGACCCAGGTCTGATTCAGTTGCATTCACAAACACACACACACACACATACACATAGGCAATAAGGCATAGGCAGTCACTGAGATCTGACAGTTACTAAACATATTTTGACTGATGTGGACTACCACATTGAATCCTTATACTGGTTAAAGGTATGATCTTTAGACTCTATATTCTCCATAATCAAAGATACGAGATCTACTATTTTCATTGGACAATATTCCTATGATGTCTCTATGTTTATCCTTTGTACATGTGTCCTCATCTCACACTAGTACTTTTTTAGTAACAATGAAGTAAGCTTTCATGAAGTATCTAACTACTCTCTTAATAATTTGAGAGCTCATTTGGGACTAAATTTAGATCTTTCAAAGACATGAATGCAAACGTAAACAAACATTCTTCTAATAAACAACAAAAATAACCAGGAAGAGCATGCAAGAGTTTGTTTCTTTTAAAGAACTAAATAGACTGGGTAGACACACTGCTATATTTAAAATGAATAACCAACAAGGACCTCCTGCATAGGACATGGAAGTCTGCTCAGTGCTATGTGGTAGCCTGGATGAGAAGAGAGTTTGGGGGGAATTCATACATGCATACGCATGGCTGAATAGGACTTCCCTGGTGGCTCAACTAGTAGAGAACCTGCCTGCCAGTGCAGGAGAGGCAAGAGATGGAGTTTCAATTCTTTGGTCAGGGAAAATCCCCTGAAGAAGGAAATGGCAACCTACTCCAGAACTCTTTCCTGGGAAACTCCATGGACTTCGGAGCCTGACGGGCTACAGTCCATGAGGTCACAGAGCGTCTGACAGGACGGAGCACTCACGCACACACCCGCACATGCACGTATGGCTAAATCCCTCACTGTTGACTTGAAACTACCACAGCATTGTTAACTGGCTGTATCCCAATACAAAATAAAAAGCTAAAAAAAAAAAAAAAGATGGTATAGACAAATAATATCGAAATTACTTAGGCTCCTGGTGGCTCAGACGGCAAAGCGTCTGTCTACAATGCAGGAGACCCAGGTTCGATCCCCGGGTTGGGAAGATCCTCTGGAGAAGGAAATGGCAATCCACTCCAGTACTATTGCCTGGAAAATCCCATGGACATAGGAGCTTGGTAGGCTACAGTCCACAGGGTCACAAAGAGTCGGACACAACTGAGCGACTTCACTTTCACTTTCTGCTTAGGCTCCTAACGGGTTTAACAGTTTGTCACAATCATCATCCTGTAATTATCATCACTTACAGCTTATGTTGTTATCAGTTGAATATTCAGATCAGAAATGGGTCCAGTCAAAATTTACATACACTTTCTCTTGACATCTTGGGAGTTGCATATATAACACCAAAAGCAACTCATTTCATGCTGTCTATGAAATAAAGAACATTTTCGGTGAAACAGATGCAAAGGTTTTGGGAAGCTTCAGAAAAAAAATGTTTTTGTGAATCACACAAGATATGATTTTTCTTCTATTACCTTTTGTTGATACCATTTTCATCAATAAAGGTCTTCATCTAGTTGCAAAAAATACAAAGAAAACCTTCTTTATACCATACTGAGAACAACCTTGATGTAATTCTCCTGGCTTTGAATTATAATGTATGTCATCAGTAATGTAAGTTGTTATAATTTACTTCTGACATTAAGATGTTGCTTTAGGGCATATTGTTGCAAATATATCCTATTCACTTTCTTGCCTTCTAAATGCCCTTCATGTTTCAGTAAAACAATCCAATCAAAACTAAAGACCAAAAACACTGTAAAACAAATCAAGCATATAAATAGTTCCTAAGCATTCCGGTTACATTCAGCCTTTTAGCCAGAGGCTCTTAAATTTCTTGAGCTGTATATAGTAGTTTAAGCTAGCCAACTGACCACATAAAATGACATCAGTGCATTGTTTCCAGTTTGGTTCTTAAGCAATGCACCCTGGAAAGACTTGGAGGATACTGGAATCATTTGGAACACAGGAAGTCACCTAGATAGAGCTCTCACTGAGCCTGTCCAAGATTAATTAACCACATTCCTTCCTCTTGCATGCTTGGGGACAGGCCCATTGAGACATGGCCTCACCCTGAAGCCAGCCAGCAAAAGCCACACCGCACCTTACCCAGTTAGATAGAGAGGGATCGGTTTGGGAGGATATGGATGTTTCATGATTGGTAGCTAAAAAATTAACTCAACACTGTCAAAGAGTCTTCCACCTGCAGAATCTCTGGAAAAAGGATCTTTATTATTATTGCTAATAGGGATAAACTGAAATTCTGGAGAAGGATATTAATTTGCCATAGGAGAATACTGTCATATGCTCATTGCAAAAATATCAGGCCACCAACAGGAGAAGCAGTGAAAAAGCTGTTTTTGTAATGATATTTCCTTCCAGGGTCCAAGGGAGACTTTATTATTATCAAACAAACTCAGATCAGTTCAGTTCATTTCAGTCACTCAGTCATGTCTGACTCTTTGCAACCCCATGAACCGCAGCACAATTTAAAGAAAAATACGTATATATGTATGTCTGCATTTATGTATGTAAGTATGTTCAGTTTGTTGCTCAATCGTGTCCGACTCTTTGCAGCTTCATAGACTACTGCACGCCAGGCTTCCCTGTCCATCATCAACTCCTGGAGCTTGCTCATATCCTTGAGTTGGTGATGCCATCCAACCATCTCGTCCTCTGTTGTCCCTTCTCCTCATGCCTTCAACCTTTCCAGGCACCAGGGTCTTTTCTAGTGAGTCAGTTCTCCACATTAGCTGACCAAAGTATTGGAGTTTCAACTTCAGCATTAGTCCTTCCAGTGACTATTCAGGACTGATTTCCTTTAGCATGGACTAGTTGGATCTCCTTGCAGTCCAAGGGACTCTCAAGAGTCTTCTCCAACACAACAGTTCAAAAGCATCAATTCTTTGGCTCTCAGCTTTCTTTATAGTCCAACTCTCACATCCATACATGACTATTGGAAAAATCATAGCTTTGACTAGATGGACCTTTGTTGGCAAAGTAATGTCTCTGCTTTTTAATATGCTGTCTAGGTTGGTCATAGCTTTTCCTCCAAGGAGCAAGCGCCTTTTAATTTCATGGCTTCACTCACCATCTGCAGTGATTTTGGAGCCCCAAAAAATAAAGTCTGTCACTGTTTCCATTCTTTCCCCATCTATTTGCCATGAAGTGATGGGACTGGATGCCATGATCCTTGTTTTCTGAATGTTGAGTTTTAAGCCAACTTTTTCACTTTCCTCTTTCACTTCATCAAGAGGTTCTTTAGTTCTTCACTTTCTGCCACAAGTTTGGTGTCATCTGCATATCTGAGGTTATTGATATTTCTCCTGGCAATCGTGATTCCAGCTTGTGCTTCATCCAGCCCAGCATTTCTCATTATATACTCTGTATAGAAGTTAAATAAGCAGGGTGACAATAAAGAGCCTTGACACACTCCTTTCCTGATTTGGAACCAGTCTGTTGTTCCATGTCCAATTCTAACTGTTGCTTCTTGATGTGCATACAGATTTCTCAGGAAGCAGGTAAGGTGGTCTGGTATTCCCATCTCTTGAAGAATTTTCCACAGTTTTCTGTGATCCACAGAAAGGGTTTGGTGTAGTCAATAAAGCAGAAGTAGATGTTTTTTTCTGGAATTCTCTTGCTTTTTCAATGATCCATCAGATGTTGGCAATTTGATCTCTGGTTCCTCTGCCTTTTCAAAATCCAGCTTGAACATGTGGAAGTTCATGGTTCATGTACTGCTGAAGCCTCGCTTAGAGAATTTTGAGCATTACTTTGCTCGCATGTGAGATGAGTGAAATTGTGTGGTAGTTTGAACATTCTTTGGCATTGCCCTTCTTTGAGATTGGAATGAAAACTGACCTTTTCCAGTCCTGTGGCCACTGATGAGTTTTCCAAATATGCTGGCATATTGAATGCAGCACTTTTACAGAATCCTCTTTTAGGGTTTTAAATAGCTCAAATGGAATTCCATCACCTCCACTAGCTTTGTTTGTAGTGATGCTTTCTAAGGCCTACTTTACTTCGCATTCCAGGATGTCTGGCTTTAGGTGAGTGATACACTATCATGGTTATCTGGGCCATGAAGATCTTTTCTGGATAGTTCTTCTTGTATTCTTCCCACCTCTTCTTAATATCTTCTGCTTCTGTTAGGTCCATACATTTTCTGTCTTTTATTGAGCCCATCTTTGCATGAAATATTCCCTTGGTATCTCTCATTTTCTTGAAGAGATCGCTAGTCTTTCCCATTCTAGAATGTTTTCCTCTATTTCTTTGCATTGATCACTGAGGAAGTCTTTCTTATCTCTCCTTGCTATTCTTTGGAACTCTGCATTCATATGGGTACATCTTTCCTTTTCTCCTTTTCCTTTACCTTCTCTTTTTTTTCTTTTCTATTTGTAAGGCCTCCTCTGCTGCTGCTGCTGCTGCTAGGTCACTTCAGTTGTGTCTGATTCTGTGCGACCCCATACACTCAGCCCACCAGGCTCCTCTGTCTCTGGGATTCTCCAGGCAAGAATACTGGAGTGGGTTGCCATTTCCTTCTCCAATGCATGCATGCATGCTAAGTCGCTTCAGTCATGTCTGAAACTGTGCAACCCTATGGACAGCAGCCCACCAGGCTCCTCTGTCCACAGGATTCTCTAGGCAAGGATACTGGAGCGGGTTGCCATTTCATTCTCCCAAGCCTCCTAAGACAACCATTTTGCCTTTTTGCATTTCTTTTTCTTAGGGATGGTCTTAATCACTGCCTCCTGTACAATGTCATGAACCTTTGTTCATAGTTCTTCAGGCACTCTGTCTATCAGATCTAATCCATTGAATCTGTTTGTCACTTTGACTGTATAATTGTAAGGGACTTGATTTAGTTAATTTGATTTAGGTCACTAGACCCCTGGATGGTCTAGTGGTTTTCCCTACTTTCTTCTATTTATGTCTGAATTTGGCAATAAGGAGTTTATGATCTGAGCCACAGTCAGCTCCTGGTCTTGTTTCTGCTGACTGTATAGAGCTTTTCCATCTTTGGCTGCAAAGAATATAATCAATCTGATTGCGGCATTGACCACCTGGTGATGTCACATGTAAAGTCTTCCCTTGTGTTGTTGGAAGAGGGTGTTTGCTATGACCAATGTGTTCTTTTGGTAAAGCTCTGTTAGCCTTTGCCCTGCTTCATTTTGTACTCCAAGGCCAAATTTGCCTGTTACTCCAGGTATCTCTTGACTTCCTCCTTTTATATTCCAGTCTCCAGTAATGAAAAGGACATCTTTTTGGGGTATTAGTTCTAGAAGTTCTTGTAGGTCTTCATAGAACTGTTCAACTTCAGCCTCTTCAGAATCACTGGTTGGGGCATAAACTTGGATTACTGTGATATTCAGTGATTTGCCTTGGAAATGAACAGAGATCATTCTGTTATTTTTGAGACTGCACCCAAGTACTGGACTTTGGACTATGAGGGCATACCATTTCTTCTAAGGGATTCTTGTTCACAGTAGTAGATATAATGGGCACTTGAGTTAAATTCGTCCATTCCAGTCCATTTTAGTTCACTGATTCCTAAAATGTCAGTGTTCACTCTTGCTATCTCCTGTTTGACCACTTCCAATTTACCTTGATTCATGGACTTAACATTCCAGGTTCCATGCAACATTGTTCTTTATAGCATCAGACTTCCATCACCAATCACATCCACAACTGGGCATTGTTTTTGCTTTGGCTCTGTCTTTTCATTCTTTCCGGATTTATTTCTCCACTCTTCTCCAGTAGCATACTGGGCACCTACCGACCTGGGGAGTTCATCTTTCAGTGTCATATCTTTTGCCTTTTCATACTGTCCATGGGGTTCTCAAGGCAAGAATACTGAAGTAGTTTGTCATTCCTTTTTCCAGTACATATGTATGTATGTATATATAGTTTTTAACATTACAAAAATTACCCCAGAGCTTGAGTGCTTTGAAGTAACATCTTCTCAAACTGCTGATTATTTCATGTATATCATAATATACATCAAGTGCCTACTCAGTATGAAGCACATTACTATATTAGGTACTGGCAATATACCAGTGCATGGAATAGACATGGTCCCTGGCCTCATGGAGCTAACTTTCTACCTGGGGTAGAAAGATAATACATAAGCAAAGGGGTAATACACTTTCTAGTGGTAATAAGCAGTATGAAGAAACTGAATGGGCTTATGAATTAATAATTCAAAGTGACTGAACTTGGATTTTGCTTTACAGCATCAGAGAGACCTCTTTAGAGAAGCATTATGTAAACTGAGATGCAAATAACCCAAGAAATTTGTTCAGAGTAAGTGCAAAGGTAGAGGGAGGGAACTATTGAGGCTGATTTGAGAAATAGGGGAAAGAGGCTATGGGAGCTGAGTTCCACAGAACAAAAGGAGGAAGAAGCAACAGGTAGCCAGGGGCAGACAATGTGTGGACTTGTGGGCTGTGTGAAGAAGTGCAGATGCTGCTCTGAAAGCAACAGGACATTGATGATGATTTAAAGGATGTTAATAGCACTGCCTTATGAACATTTTCGAAAGGTCACTTTGGCTAGTCTTGGATAATGATACAGAAAGGCAAAAGTGTAAGAAAGGAGATCATAAAAGTAATAGAACAAAGAAAAGGGAATGCAGCTGGCAGTGGAAATGGAAAGAAAAGAAAGAGAGCCCAGTTTTGGGCTCTTGAGAAATCTGTATGCAGGTCAGGAAGAAACAGTTAGAACTGGACATGGAACAACAGACTGCTTCCAAATAAGAAAAGGAGTACGTCAAGGCCGTATATTGTCACCCTGCTTATTTAACTTCTATGCAGAGTATATCATGAGAAACGCTGGACTGGAAGAAGCACAAGCTGGAATCAAGATTGCTGGGAAAAATATCAATAACCTCAGATATGCAGATGACACCACCCTTATGGCAGAAAGTGAAGAGGAGCTAAAAAGCCTCTTGATGAAAGTGAAAGAGGGGAGTGAAAAAGTTGGCTTAAAGCTCAACATTCAGAAAACCAAGATCATGGCATCCGGTCCCATCTCTTCATGGGAAATAGATGGGGAAACAGTAGAAACAGTGTCAGACTTTATTTCTTTGGGCTCCAAAATCACTGCAAATGGTGACTGCAGCCATGAAATTAAAAGACACTTGCTCCTTGGAAGAAAAGTTATGACCAACCTAGATAGTATATTCAAAAGGAGAGATATTACTTTGCCGACTAAGGTCCGTCTAGTCAAGGCTATGGTTTTTCCTGTGGTCATGTATGGATATGAGAGTTGGACTGTGAAGAAGGCTGAGTGCCAAAGAATTGATGCTTTTGAACTGTGGTGCTGGAGAAGACTCTTGAGAGTCCCTTGGACTGCAAGGAGATCCAACCAGTCCATTCTGAAGGAGATCAACCCTGGGGATTTCTTTGGAAGGAATGATGCTAAAGCTGAAACTCCAGTACTTCAGCCACCTCATGTGAAGAGTTGACTCATTGGAAAAGACTCTGATGCTGGGAGGGATTAGGGGCAGGAGGAGAAGTGGACAACAGAGGATGAGATGGCTGGATGGCATCACGGACTTGATGGACGTGAGTCTGAGTGCACTCCGGAGATGGTGATGGACAGGGAGGCCTGGTGTGCTGCGATTCATGGGGTCGCAAAGAGTCAGACACGATTGAGTGACTGAACTGAACTGAACTGACTGGAAGTAAAACTCTCAGAAATTGCTGATGGCTCGCGGTTGACAGAATTTTAAAATGGCAAGTAAGACCCTGCCCCCTGGTATATATGCCCTGTATAATTCTCTTTCCTTCAGTGTAAATAGGACCTGTGACTATAATGGGATAGTCACTCCCATAATTATATTATGTTGATTAAGATTTCCTCATGGCATTTTTAAGTAGAATTTTTCTGCCGGCTTTGAAGGAGTAAGCGACCATGGTATAAGAAGGTCGTGTGGGTAGTATCTAAGAGCAACCTCTGGGTACTGAGGGGGACACCCTCCCAACCAATGGTGGACCTTAGCCCCACAATCACAAGAATATGAATTCTATCAACAACCTGATGATATATACCCTCCAATGTCCATTACAACACTATTTACAATACCCAACACGTGGAAACAACCTAAATGTCCATTGTCAGAGGAATGTGTAAAGATGTGTTATATATATGTGATGGAATATTATTGAGCCATAAAAAGAATGAAATGCCATTTGCAGCAACATGGATGGACCTAGAGATTATCATCCTAAGGGAAGCAAGCCAGAGAAAGACAATTTCATATGGTATCACTCATATGTGGAATCTAACTATTCCGAATGATACAAATGAACTTATTTACAAAGCAGAAACAGACGTACAGATATTGAAAATAAACTTATGGTTCAGTTCAGTTCAGTCGCTCAGTCATGTCTGACTCTTTGCAACCCCATGAATCGCAGCATGCCAGGCCTCCTTGTCCATCAGCAACACCCAGAGTTCACCCAAACTCATGCCCATCAAGTCAGTGATGCCATCCAGCCATCTCATCCTCTGTCGTCCCCTTCTCCTCCTGACCCCAATCCCTCCCAGCATCAGAGTCTTTTTGAATGACTCAATTCTTCTCATGAGGTGGCCAAAGTACTGGAGTTTCAGCTTTAGCATCATTCCTTCCAAAGAACACCCAGGACTGATCTCCTGTAGAATGGACTGGTTGGATCTCCTTGCAGTCCAAGGGACTCTCAAGGGGAAATGTGGTAGGGGTTATATATCAGGGAGTTGGGATGAAACATACACACACTATTATACATGAAATAGATAATCAACAAGGACATACCGTATAACACAGGGAACTCAACTCAATATTCTATAATAACATATACATGAAAAGAATCTAAAAAAATTGATATATGTTTAACAATCAGTTTGCTGTATACCTGAAACTAACACAACATAGTAGATCAAATATACTCCAATAAAATCTTAAAAAATTAAAAAACAGCCTGATGAACTTAGAAGAGGACCTCAAGCCTTGGATGATATTACAACCCAGGTGACACTCTGATTATAGCCTCTGAGCCTCTGGGTGGCTAACCAGTGCCTGGACTCCTGATTCATGGAAATAGAAAATTATGTTGTGTTGTTTTAAACTACTAAGTTAATAGTAATTTGTTATGTAGCGATGCAAAACAAATATAGTGTAGAGGACAAAAGAAACATATAAAATGAGAAGTTCAATATTTTGGGGTTGTTGTCTAAATATCATCCTCCTCTAAAAATAATAGATTCCCTTAGAAAAACACCTAATTTGGGGGCTCAGTCAATGAACAGACAAAAGGAGACATGAGTATCTTCTTGTGCCAGAAAGGAAGTACTCAAAGAATGAAAGGGATATGTCAAAAGGGACACGAGACCAGATTAAAGGGGATTCCCAGGGGCCAACTCTAAGACACCTTGGGCATCAAAATTAATGACAGAGTAATGGTTTGCAACCCATTAAAAGAAACAGCAATCCATAGGCCCATAGTGTATAAATAAGAGATAAAGAAATCAGGGAGAAGGAAATGTTCTTCCTTAGAGCAGAATGCTAACTAATAAATCTAGAAGGAATTATGGACATGGAAAATTCAGCATTTGATAAACATCACAGTGATGATCAATTCAATTGGAAGATATGAAAGGATGATAAGACTACTGGCTGGAGGACAGTAGCTCAGTCAGGGTCCAGGCAGAGAAGTAGAAATAACCATGGAAAGATTATATGCATATATACATGATTTATAGATATGAGTTATATTTATACATTATTTCATAAATAATAGTTTGTAATTATTATTTTGTCATATATTACATAATTTACATCATATATTTTATTGTATATCATAATTTATAATTAGTATAATTATAATGAATAATACTGATATATACTATATATATAAACCATGCCCTTGCAGAAGAATTTGGCCTTGTTCAACTGTGCGAGTCAGCTAAGCCAGTTAAGCAGGCTGCTGTCTGTGGGTGATGCTGAAGCCTTAAGTCCAAAAAAGGCAGTAAGCAAGGGAAAAATAGATGTGAAGTAGGCGAGTGCCAAGGGCAGCAAAAATGAGCTACAGGACTTCCCTGGTAGTCCAGTGGTTACGACTTCCTGCTTCCAATACACAGGGTGTAAGCTAGATCCCTGATTGGGGAACTAAGATCCCACATGCCACATGGTGCAACCAAAAAATAAACAAACAATATTTTTAAAAATAGTATTTAAAAAAAGCATGAGCTGGAACACAAATGCAAGCTGCAGACATGAAGAGGGACTGAAACCTGGGTCTATTCCTATTGCTTCTGTTGTTGATGACATGTGTCCTGTAGAAGTCAGGGTCCTTGGACTGGCCCAGGAGTCAGAGAACGTGAAAAGAAAACCAGGGAGAGGGGAGCAGGTACAGACCTGGCCCCACGTAGCAGTGAGGTAAGCCATTAACTAAGCATCCAGGCATGAGAGTACAAGATGGCAACTGGTTCACTTACACGCCTAAATGGCCCACAGTCATCTTATGTGGCCAACCTAAGCAGAAACATTCTGGGAAGAGCAGTTCAGCCCAGCCAGGTTGGCGCACTCCAAAGCCAGTGGGATATAGGCTTAGACTTGGTGTATTACCCCACAAAAGGCATCATTTACAAAGGAGAAAATGAAAAGTCTGGCAGACACCACCTTGAAAGAGGTTGGCGTGACCTCTTGAGGGAAGGATGACCCCCATGAGCCTGGGAAGGATCCAGCAGCATTGCTCTGGTATTCCCACCAAGAATGCATGAGTGCTGTCCAGACCTGAGGAAATCTGGCTGAGCAACACACTGCTGAACGAAAAATCTGCACTCTTTAAAAGACACTGAAGACACAGGAGGCAGGGAAAGGCAAAGGCTGAAGAACTGCTCCAGATTTGAAGAGACATCAGAGCCAAACATAAAGCATAATCCTGATGGCATCTTGAATCAGAAGGGGAAGGAGATCTAACTGAGGTGGTTGGAGAATGTGAACAGACTTCAGGTGTGGTTGTAGTAATTGATCAATGTAGATCTCCTGTTTGGGATGATTACGTTGCAATTATCCGGGAGAGTGTCCTGGTTTTAGAAACAACACACCAGAGGATTTGAAGAGGGAAGGACATCATATCTGCAAGTTGCCTATAACCATCCATTAAAAAAAAACAATGATAATGGGTTCAGTTCAGTTCAGTCACTCAGTCATGTCCGACTCTTTGCAACCCCATGAACCACAGCACTCCATGCCTCCCTATCCATCACCAACTCCCGGAGTCCACAAAAAACCATGTCCATTGAGTCAGTGATGCCATCCAACCATCTCATCCTCTGTCATCCCCTTCTCCTCTTGCCCTCAATCTTTCCCAGCATTAGGGTCTTTTCAAATGAGTCAGCTCTTCGCATGAGGTGGCCAAAATATTGGAGTTTCAGCCTCAACATCAGTCCTTCCAATGAACACCCAGGACTGATCTCCTTTAGGATAGACTGGTTGGATCTCCTTGCAGTCCAAGGGACTCTTAAGAATCTTCTCCAACACCACAGATCAAAAGCATCAATTCTTCAGCACTCAGCTTTCTTCACAGTCCAACTCTCACACCCATACATGACTACTGGAAAAACCATAGCCTTGACTAGACAGACTTTTGTTGACAAAGCAATGTCTCTGCTTTTTAATATGCTGTCTAGGTTGGTCATAACTTTCCTTCCAAGGAGTAAGCGTCTTTTAATTTCATGGCTGCAATCACCATCTGCAGTGATTTTGGAGCCCCCAAAAATAAAGTCAACCACTGTTCCCACTGTTTCCCCATCTATTTGCCATGAAATGATGGGACCAGATGCTATGATCTTAGTTTTCTGAATGTTGATCTCTATATCTACAGGGAGATGGAACAAATGTAGTAAAATGTAAACAACAGGGGAAGTGAGGTGAAGGAGATTTCAGAGTTATTTGGTCAGTTTTTGCAAATTTTGTATTAAAGTGGTTTGAAACTTAATTATTAAAAAAGGATGTATAGGAAAAAAGTGAAGACAATAAATATTGACCATGACATTTCCAAATTTTGCTACAAACTAGGGGCTGAGAAATGGAGCTGAACCAATAGAGGTATTTGACCTCAAGGAAGGATTTTTCAAAAGTTGGTTGATAGAATTTGTATTTTGATGAGAACAGTACAAGTGACTGAGAAGGACAAAGAAAGTAAGGAACAAAATCCTTGAACAGCACCAAGCAGATGACATCCATGTGACAAGATTGGGTGGTGTTTCCAAGATGCAAAGACTTTTGCTCCTCAAAACAAAGAAAGCAATTAATTCAGATTCCAGTAGGATTTACTAAATCTCAAACCCTTAAAAGTAGAACTGTCCCTGGCCATAATGATTAGCAATTAATGGGGAATAAAAAGGAAAAGCAAAAATGAATTACATGATTTTTTTTTAATGAAAAGAAGCTTATGCCAGCTCTGGGGAAATGTGTGTGATCCTATGTGGTCAAATACGCAAAGATTTGCTGACAGAGGCTGACTGAGGCTGCTGACTGAGGCTGCTGGATTTTTCAGTAAAAGTGAAAAACAATTTTCATTTGAAGCAGACAAATGCTTTGATTAGGCAGGGAATGTGTGACTGTCCAGTAGAAAAGATAATTGAGGAGTTACACTTCAGTGTCTGCTGTACCAAATGTTTCAGGCTTTATTGAGATTTGTCATTAAACCATGATCTTTTTCACAAATACCTTAGAATGTTAGCATTTTAAAACTCTGGTACATTGGAATTAGCTGTTATTTTCACTTACTCATCAAAGCTTTTTTTTTAATAGATAACTCCACAGAATTATCTTTCTAGAGTATTGATGAATTTGCCAATGATTCTTCCCTGCTGCTTATATTTTCTGTTTCTGTTTTAGTTTAAGCATATGTAACTATTATCTATTTTATAAATATTCTGCTTCTAGACTCTTTACCAACAAAGGACACTGTATCTTTTGGAAATGCATACAAAATGCTGCCTCCACTGGCCTTGTAAGTTGCACACTGGTCATACCAGAGGGCTCTGGTTTAAACTCCCAACTCCTTCACTAACTACCTTCTTGACCTTGAGAAATGTACTTATCTTCACTAGCTTTAATTCCCTCAAATATTAAATACAGGAAAGTATTGTGATTCATTTCAGTGAGCTACTTCTATAATTCATCCTTCCCCTGGGGTTACACTAAATATTTTAATTCTTCTCTTGGGATTTCACTATGTAATTAGTTTAAATCACATATATTAAGGTCATTGAAACTGAACACTAAGACAGAAAGATGTAAACTCTTTAAGAAAGCAGGGACTTAGGAATTACCCATCCACCCCACATTTATCTCTAGGGCTTTTCTAGTTACCTTAATGATATTTACTGAATAGTTAAGAGCTAATTTTAGGACCCAGTTCTGTATAAGGTGGTCCTTCCCTGTGGAACCTACCTCCTTGGGATGCTGTGCTGATTATACGAGAGAGTGCACGTGTACACTGAATGCAGTATCTGACACATAGGCTGTCCTCAGTAGATGTTATGGTTATCATTATTATTGGTGGTAGTTATTCCTGATCCCTCTTTTACTAAAAGCCATGCTGCCCTTAAGAACAGAGGCAAATAATACACTTCACTTGAACAACTGAGTCTGGAGGGTGAGAAAGGCATAAAATACCATTCCTGGAATAACCTCCACAAGGACAAACACAAGAACCCCAAACAAGGAAATGTCACCGGCAACACTAAGACCCAATGTCCTTCCTTGTTCTCCCTGGTACTTTTTTGAGAAATACTTTGCTCTGTTTCCACACTGCTTCCAATCTAGTCCTTATAGACTGCCTCTTCTTACCTTAGCTCAATGAGTGATAAGCCCATCACAAGACTTAGATCACTGCACAAAATATCACTCAACTGAGGATTCATTTGTTTCTCACCTCTTCCACTCCGGCCATCCTCTCATGAACAGAGATGCAGGTACCTTTCCTGTCCTTACCATTTCTTTCTCTGAAGAGGTGAGAAATCCTTATTTCTGTTGCTTCTATCCAGTGTTAAACACGGATTTATTTTTGCTTTGTTAAGTTTTTCCAATTTAATGGTTAAGAACTTTTGCTTTTAACCCACCAATTTAATTATCCCTTCTGTGCATTTCTAAAGAGGCCCCGGGAACCTGGTATTTTGTGAAAGACTATGTTTTTACCCAGAATTAAAGAAATCTCATCATTGCATCCAATATGGACAAAGTATTTTTCTATATTAGAGATCACCATGTAGATTTATGCTATTATGACTTCTGTATTAGTCACTAGAGGATATCCAGGATTTTAGCTACACACAAATGACCCCCGCCTTAGAAAAGCAGTCTAAACACAAATGATTGTCAATAGCTAGCTGTTTAAACCCTACTAGGAGTTATGCTAATAATGGGTAATTTAAGCACAATGAGACCTGACATTCTTCTTTATTTAAAACCATTTGCCCAGCTTCTTAAATCTTGGAAAAAAAAATTAAAAAGCAAAAATGACTTAAATGACCTGAGAGGTACAGAATTCTAAGACAAACAAATAGAAAGTAGGTTTGTAAAAATCATTCTTGATGTTATTCTCTCATAGTGTTAAATTATCAGATTTAACAAAAATATTCCATCATCCAGTCACCACTAGTCTACTTCTGCTGCTTTGCCAACTCTTGCCACGCCAGACCAAAGCTAAAGACACTGCCTCTCCAGCTTCTCCTCAAGTACCTGAGCTACATTTGGCCATTAGAAGTTGGCAGAGGTTTGAAAAGTTTTCTGACTCGGAACAATGCCTTTAACCTTTGGGGATTGAGAGAAGGAGAAACAAGGTACGTCTTCTGTCTAGAGTGACCACTGAACCATGGATGATTTATGATTTCTAGGAGAAAGGTGTCAAGCACTGATCTGCCTTCTGTCGCCTGTCTTTGGGTCTTCATGTTTGAATTAAACACACACAAGAGATGGGAAATGATGTAAACCAAAGTTACAGGGTGGTTTATTTGAAGCCAGAAGACCTCAGTCCTGTGTTCAGCTCTTTTCAGGTCACTAGAGTTGAATAGAAAAAAAAAAAAAAAAAACCCTTCATTCTTTCTAGGTTCTTTGGTCTAATAAATTGACATAAAACAAATTAAGAGGACAAAAACAAATTTAATGTCCTATGTATGAGAGCCCCATAAAAATATGAGACTCAAGAAAGTGATCAAAGGAGGCAGCTAAATTTGTGAAGAACTGACAAGACAAATGTGTTTACGCATGGGGTAGTAAACTGGTGAAATAACATGGTTTATAGAACCTTCTTGGACCTAAATTTCCTCTTTGGAAAGATAAGGATGCCTTCGACCCTCCTGGTACAGGGAGGGTACCTTTCACATGGGAGACTTATCTCCTGTTTTCAGGGGCAAAGCAGGGTCAAAGTGTGCTTCTTGCACTGGATGTTTCTCAAGTATCTTTAATTCCAAATAATCATTATACCAAAGTGGCATATTTTGAAGAGGTGTATTCTGTTTCCTTTCACTAGTAAAGCTTTTTGTTTGGACTTTCTGTAAGTGACCCAGGAATCATTAAGGAAAAAGAATCCACAACTTACATGTTTGCTGAAACTGAGGAGTTTCTTTTTAGATTTTCCTACTTTTTAAAAGTCTGGAAGGTTTGGCTGAAGCACAGCTTCTCTCACAGTTGTGATGGCCCTACTTTGCTGATTTCTTGTACCATGCTTAACCTCCCTTCTTCTAACCTTTTGGTTAATTTAACAACTTACTACTTCTTCATTCATCTGTATGTATTTATCATATGAATTTATTGCATATATATGTTAGGAGCTATGGAAACATGAAGATATAGCTGTGAATGATAGCCTGTCTCTACATTCAGCAAACTAACAATTTACTAATGAGGACAAACAAATATAATTGTTTTATTATAACAAATAATTGTTATAACTCAGTCTTTAATGAGCCATGGCAAACATAGTGTTGAGAGGCATGGCAATACTAAAGAAGATAAAGGAATTTAACTTGGGAGTTCTGAAGGCTTCCCAGAGGAGGTGGTTCTCTAAACCAAGATCTGTAAGAATTAAAGATTTTAAAATTTAAAAAATAAAAAACTAAAAAAAAAATAAAAAATAAAAAAAATAAAATATATATAAAAAAAATTATATTATGAATATTATCCCATGTCATTAAACTATTCTTCTAAAATAAAATAAAAAAAAATTAAAAAAATAAAAGCTTAGTGGATGTTTTAAGGAGAATTGAGGAAACAGCATAGCATCTCTCCAGAATCTTTGTGATTATTTCATATTCCTTTCTCTCTCTCTTATTCATGTTTATTTAATTACCATATTCATTCACTTATATTGGAAGATGGGTAAGCAGAGCTGATCTGCTTACCATATATCAAGGGATTTCTGAAATTGAAGAGTGGGTCAGAGAAGAAAAAGAAGTGCCAGCTTAGATGCCAGAAATTTAAAGCTTGCTGCTAGGCCATTAGCTTCAGGTCTGTTATTTTTAGGTTCCATTTCTTACAGCTGAAAGGGTTCAGGGGTGGCCTGAAATGATCAAACTGGCTTAGAGGAGACACTCAAGGGGATTCATCAGCATAAAGCATCACTTGTGGTTATTTATATTGGTCTCTTTCATTCTGCTCCCTGAAGACAGGACTAAAACAGCCTAGATTCCTTCAACTGGGAGCAATATATTTGACTCAGACAATCATCCTTGGACAAAGTATTTAAACTCCATAGGCATCCTTTCCTCTATTCATAACATGCCAACATGTACACCTACTTATTGGATTGTTTTAAGAAACATCTGTAATTATACTAATTCTAAAGAACAGAGTAATGCATATAGTAAGTGCTCATTTATGTAATTATTTTAACATAATTATAATTTATGTATTTATTATCATAATTAGTAGTATTATATAGAAAGCAATCTCAACTCACACTTCAGCAGTCTATAAACAAGTGCTTTCCAAAATTATTTGATAATACCACCAGCAGTTAAGAAAAATAAAATTTAATACACACATGAAATTTATATACATATTACATCTATCTTTATATTGATATATTTTAATTTTAAAATGTACACTAAAGTATATTAAAGTTTAAAATGTATGAAGTTAAAAAATAGAAATTCGAATATTTTCACCCTGCATATTGTATTCCTTGATGATACCCAGTGAAGGGAGCTTAATTCACTTGTACTCCTTTCAGAGCATATTGCTGAACACATAGTTCCTAGCCTGTCAGGCTCCTTTGTCCATGGAATTCTCCAGGCAAGAATACTGGAGTGGGTAGCCATTTCCTTCTCCAGGGGATATTCCCAACCTAGGAGTTGAACCTGGGTCTCCTGCATTGCAGGCAGATTCTTTACTATCTGAGCCACCAGGGAAGCCCAGTTATCCAAAGATGACTTGATAATATATAGTTAGTAGTCTATAAATATTTGTGAAATACATGAATGATGCAATGAAGAATTACATCTTTCCAAGGGTTGCTGGTTCTAGACTATATACACAAAATAAGTAAAGACATATATATTCTTAAGTCTCTTTCATACTCTATTACAATGATGTAGTAGGATATTTGAAGTTACAGGGCAGCCTTTCCTTGGATTAGGTTGCATTTTAATTATTTTAATCAAATATGTGTGAATTTTAGGACACCAAATGGCAAAGGACACCAGAGATTGGCCATGGGACTTCACAGGCTTTTTGTGCACTATGTGATGTCTGAAATATTCATATGCTATCAACACTGTGGTCTTTTATCTGCCTGGCAGTGGTCAACTTTACTAGAAGGATGCTGGGCTCCAGAAACAACAGGAGTCTTTGGTACTCGGACCCTGATGATGACACATTGGTTGTTCCTATTCCAAGTTTCTCCAGGTTCCCCCAGATTGCTGATGTTGTTGACCATTTTATTCCAACCCTCTGGCAAGACTGTAGACTAGATGTAACTGCTAGTAAAACCCCTGTAAGACTTTTGCCCATATTAAGAAGTCCTATGATTTTCCTTGACGTTATCTGGAAACGAAAGGGCACACACAGATGTGCAAATATAATTCACTCTTCTTGGAACTACTGTAAATGTATCTTAAAGGAAAAGTCACAGTGATTTTGATGGTCATACTTTGGTTACCAAAACAAAATGTCACAAAATACATTACTTTTTTTTTTTTTTCCACTTTCCTGAGAAAGAAGAACACATTGCTAGAGGGAAGCTGCAGGATGCTCAAATTCTATCTTAAGAGTTTCCTCAGGATCTTTGAAACATACAATAGAGGGACAGACTAGACTTTCCCACTTCTATGGTGGGTGATGCACACTTCTCTGGTATTACAACCAAATGTGGCTTCTCATGGTCTCAGTGATTTCTGAGTTTTTTTAAGTTATCTTCCCATAACACGTCTTGTACACAATGAGGACAAGGAATAGAATAACTGTAGTAAAACCTGCTCCTTAGGGCAAAGGAGAGTGGGAATGACCCCATAGTCACTAACCAGTAACAAACATTAACTCTTGCTGGATGGGAGCAGCAAAGATGCCCCACCCTGCCTGCAGGGTCAATGGTTTCGTTATTCAATATGGTAGCTCTCTTGGAAAATCTCCTTGCCCATCACACGCCATGCTTACAAATGTGCCCTCTGAGGGGATCATCTCTAAAGTTTAAATTCAGGTTGATGTCCTTCCTAGAGGATGCGTGACTTGTACAGCCTGCCGTATTTCACTGAGTCTGAAGGTGCAGGATGAGAAGTATGTGAGGCAGGGGGAGATAATGTTAGTTTTAAACAAAAGCTATCTTTATGTCAGGTCTAAGGTTTCCTTGGATATAGAGAGATTCCTCAAAAACCAGGCTGGCATCCACCTATTTACTTCCAGTAAATTTACTTCCTATTTACTCATTCCTTGAGTGAAAGAGTCAAAGGTCTCATCTCGTCCTCGCCTGCAGATTCTCATCATTTACTTTCTGGTCCCTGTGCTCTGGCTATTCTCTAAACTGAGGTCACTGACAGCTACTTAAAGGAATGTAAACCACAGGGCTTGACTAGAAAGACCACGTTCCCAGCCTGCTCTTAGTCCTCTTATTTTTCTGAACACTAAGGCTGCAACTTTGCCACAGCTCATTGTAACAGTTCAATATAGGGGAACAGAAATGGTTGTTTTTCTTCAGTTTACAAAAGGACAAGTTATTACAGGGTTTCACCCTTAGAAACTCCTATTCTTAGTTTAAGCATTTATACATATAGCAATCTATCCTTAAGAAAAATGTGCATAACTTCTAGTTTCAATTTGGATAAAATTTGGTTACTAACACATTTATAGAAAAGAGAAAATTATTTTTTTTAAATAAAGGAGACCTGAAAAAGCCTTCAGTGGAAGTAGGGGCCAATGTTTCTGGGAGAGCCCTGGAGGGACTCCAAACCCAAGTAGGAAACATAGCATTTGGAAGTGCACAGACAGGCATTTATCTTCTGAAGAGCTGTGCCAGGCGTCCTGACTTATCCTCAGGCATGTAGGTCAATGCCAGTCTTGAAGTTAGCCTTAATGGCAGGGATAAAGCAGGGATCCTCTTCACAGAAATTGAAAGATCTGCCTAAGGATAATTATGGTTTCTAATGGGAATATTAACAAGCCAGGAAACGGTCTTATATTCTAATCTCTCTGGAGGAGTGTCATAGAATTCTAAGATTGCCCTCATGACTCCTGCCTCCTAGTGTAGTATCCATGATTAGGGTATGTTATATAATAAAGGAGGTTTTGCAAATGTAATTATGGTTAATCAGATGATTTTGAGTTTCAAACTATAAGAAGCATTTGATGTGAAAGTGATTCTCCATTTCTGGATGAATACACATATTAAGAATGCAGACAGCCTTTAAGAGCTGAAAGTGGCCCCCAGATGACACTGTGAAGAACAAAAGACCTCAGTTCTATAAGTACAAGGAATTGAATTCAACAAACAACCTGAAAGAACTTGAAAGTGGATTCTTCCTCAAGGTCTCTAGACAAGACCTCAATCTGGCAATCCCTTGATTTTGGCCTATGAGACCTAGAGACCCCAGTCATGTGAGGCCTGACTCTGATCCATGAAAACTATGAGATAATTAATTTGTATTATTTTAAATTGTAAAATCTTCAGTAATTTGTCATGGAACAAGAGCAAACTAATACAAGTATGGCAATATGATCTGCCATTTTCCTGGCCTGTACACTCCAGAGAGAATCTTACCATGTACACAGTGCTCCAGGTAATTTCATCATTTAGTGTGGAAGCCTCCTCAAAACATACCCAATGGTTAAGAACAGTTCACTATCAATGGCAAGTGAAGTTCAGATCAGCCTCCAATAATAACCCAACATTATTATTTATACTAACAATCTCATTTATTTAAAATCTGAAAAGATGATGTTGTCAAAGTGTTGCACTCAATATGCCAGCAAATTTGAAAACTCAGCAGTGGCCACGGGATTGGAAAAGGTCAGTTTTCATTCCAATCCCAAAGAAAGGCAATGCCAAAGAATGTTCCACCTACCTTAAAATGACACTCATTTCACATGCTAGTAAGGTTATGCTTAAAACCCTTCAAGCTAGGCTTCAGCAATACATGAACCGAGAACTTCCAAATGTACAAGGTGGGTTTAGAAATGGCAGCGGAACAAGGGATCAAATTGTCAACATTAGTTGGGTCATACAGAAAGCAAGGGAATTAAAAAAAAAAAAAAGCCTACTTCTGCTTCATTGACTACATTAAAGCTTTTGACTGTGTGGATCACAACAAACTGTGGAAATTCTTAAAGAGATGGGAATGCCAGACCACCTTGCCCATCTTCTGAGAAAACTGTATGCAGATCAGGAAGCGACAGTTAGAACCAGACACAGAACAGCAGACTGGTTCCAAATTGGGAAAGGAGTACATCAAGGCTGTATACTTTCTCCCTGCTAATTTAACGTATATGCAGAGTATATCATGCAACATGCCAGGCTGGATGAATCACAAGGTAGGATCAAGCTTGCTGGGAGAAGTATCAACAAACTCAGATATCCAGGTTGTATCTGCGATATAAGCAGATGATACCACTCTAATGGCAGAAAGTGAAGAGGAGCTAAAGAGACTCTTGATGAGGGTGTAAGAGGAGAGTGAAAAAGCTGGCTTAAAACTCAACATTGAAAACACTAAGATCACGGCATCCAGTCCCATCAACTTCAAAGCAAACAGAAGGGGAAAAAGTGGAAGTAGTGAGAGATCTTATTTTCTTGGGCTCCCAAATCACTGTGGACGGTGATTGAAAGCATGAAATTAAAATACCTGCTCCTTGGGAGGAAAGCTATGACAAACCTAGATAGACAGCGTGCTAGAGAAGCAGAGACACCACTCTGCTGACAAAGGTCTGTCTAGTCAAAACTATGATTTTCCAGTAGTCATGTATCGATGTGAGAGCTGGGCCATAAAGATGACCGAGCACTGAAGAAATAATGCTTTCAAATTGTGGTGCTGGAGAAGACTCCTGAGAGTCCCCTGGACAGCAAGGAGATCTAACCAGTTAATCCTAAAGGAAATCAGTCCTGAATATTCATTAGAAGGACCAATGCTGAAGCTCCAATACTTTGGCCACCTGATGCAAAGAGCTGACTCATTAGAAAAATGACTCTGATGCTGGGAAAGATTGAAGGCAAAAGGAGAAGGGAGGGGCAGAGGATGAGATGGTTAGATAGTATCACCAGCTCAACTGACATGAATTTGAGCAAACTCCAAGATATACAGTGAAGGACAGAGGAGACTGGTGTGCTGCAGCCCATGAGGTCGCAAAGAGTTGGATATGACTTAGCGACTGGACAACAACAACAATAATGTTATTAATATAAGCAATGTTGAGGAGACCAAGGTTCAGCAGACATTGAGGAAAACTGATAGTACAAACTAAAAGTTCTGAGAAGAGCAAATATTTGCACAAGAATAAATACATATAATTTAGAGAATAAGAGACAATTTTCAAAAGTTTAAAACTAGCAAATTCAAAGGGATTTGAAAGGAGAAAAGACCAGTATAAAAAGACAGAAAACAAAGAACAGAATGCAGTCCTTGAAAAGTCAAATTGTGGTTGCTGACCTTTTCTTAAAAAATCATTAGAAAAAGCAAAAATAAAGTTTAAGGAATTCTCACAATGAAAACAAAATAGAGATTGAAAATATGAATCATGTGGCATCATTTTCCAATTGATGGAGTGTTAATAAAAGTTAAGTTTTTTATTTTGACAATTAAAACATTGTATCCACAGGTTAGAAGTCTATATTTCCTTCTCTACTTGTTCAATCATGCTACCAAATTTTTCATAAGCACTATTTACAAACTCATAATTATACAAATTTGATAAATTGTTCTTTTTAATTTTTAGAATTACTTAAAGCACATAAGACTTCAGTGAGAGAAGACAATGTTAAGTGCTATCTGGTCAGCTTTCTCACACTGGGATTAATTTTTTTTCCTCTCACACTCTCCATTCTTCTGATGTATGATTCCCCTGAGAATTGCTCCTCCTCTAAAATCACCACTTCCAGTGTCTCATTCTCTGACCATATCCTTCCGTATTACTCTCTTTACTATCCTCAATGCTCTGTACCAACATTTCAGAACCATGACTCTGGTTCATTTCCTGCTGTCCACCACACCTGTATTCCCACTGTCCTTAAGCAGCCTCAGCTTCCAAAATCCATTATCTTTCCCCTAGAATAACTGTTTATTCTCTGTCCTCATTTCTTCTCCTGTACTTGCCTAGCTAACTCTCAGTCTTAGGAGTGACACTCAGTTGTGTGCCATTTCATGTCTTACACCCGGTAAACTGGGGGAAATAAAAAGGAAAAAACAACTTTCAAATAATATCGGCTTGGTTAACTTCTTGTCGGGAAATTCTTGGGAAATCCTACTGCATTTCTCTACTTTGCCGTTACACTCTCCAAAATGACCCCCTCATAACTTATTTCCCCTTAAATTATCTACACTCTACCACCACTTTCTCTCAACTAGTGGCCTTTGCTCAATACTTTTCTGATAAATGAATATAATCAGAAAGCAGCTACTTTTTGCGCCACTTCATTCATATGCATATGTACCCATATGTCGTACTTTTCCTCCATGACAATGAAAAAGACCCTTACCTTACCTGTGTCTAAGATCACTCCTTACTCACTTTTTCTCTGTGTCTCATCTCCTCTTGTCATATTAGGTGTAACAGCTACTTGAGTTTTATCCTCTCTACTCTACATCAGCATTTTCTCCCTCCCTGCTGAATCATTCCCTCAAAGATACAAATATGTTCTAATATTACCTCTCTGATAAGTACATTATTTCTTAACTCTCCTTCCTAGCTAAGCTTCCTGAAGGTGTTCGGTAAGTTTCTGTCTCCATTTCCTTCCATCCCTTCTTTCATCCACTCCATGACAACTCCTACATCTCACTTCTCTGAGAACACACTTGAGAACGACTTCCTCGTGGCTGGGCCAGCAGCCCCGGCCTCACTTGATATCTCAGCCATTTGGGATCCCGTTCACCTATACCCTTTTTCTTGAAACACTTTCTTTGCGTTTCCTTGTATGCCCCTGTTTTCCCTCCCTTCTTATTGGCCACTTCTCAGAATCTGTGGCTGGTTTGTTCTCAGCTTGACATCTAAATGTAAAAGCACTCCAAGACTCCTTCTTAAATCACTTCTTGTCTTCACCTTCCCACTCTTTCCTTAGATGATCTCATTTAGTCTCACTGCTTTACATGCAAACTATTTATGAGTCATTTATAAATATGCATCTCAGGTATGACGCCTTCTGAAATATCTTACCACCTCCTGCATATTTTACTGCCTACTTACCAGCAGCACTTAGGTGCCTCTTGGCATCACTATCATGCTACATTGTTTATCTCAACATTTTCATCTAAGCAGGCTTCTCTTGAGTTTTCCCATCTCAGCAAAAAGCACACCCACTGTCCAGCTTATATGACTTCTCTGTAGTCTTTCATTCACATCGGGCTTCCAGTTCATCTGCAAGTTCTATGAGCTCTATCCTTAAAACATATCCCAATTAGGTCTAATTATCATGATTTTTCACTTCAACTAGAGCAATAATTTCCCAGGTGGTCTGATGCCCTTCCCACCCCTACCATCCATTCTCCACACAGTTGAAATAAACTCTTAGAATTGTTCATCAGACCATGCTCCTGTGCATCCATACCATGCCCAAAGCTTTCCAAAGACTTTCCATCATGCTTAAAACAAAATCCAAACACTTTACCCTTCTTAAAATTCCTATGTTATGGTCTGATACCTGCCCACCATACTGACCTCACCTCTTATCACCCTCTCTTTCTTGTCCCTTTCTCACTCTCTAAATTTAATAAATTCATTAATATTTATCAAATATTTAGAAATATGAAAGAAATAACTAGAATTAAAAGCTTTAAAAAATTTAAATGAATGTACCCATGATTGTGGAGCTTCCCAGGTGATGCTAGTGGCAAAGAAACCACCTGCCAACGCAGAAGACATAAGAGACACAGGTTCAATGCCTGGGTTGGGAAGATTGCCTGGCAAAGGAAATAGCAACCCACTCCAGTATTTCTTGCCTGGAGAATCCCATGGACAGAGAAGCCTGGTGGGCTACAGTCCTTAGGGTCACAAACAGTCAGACACAATTGAAGAAACTTAGCACACACACATGCACCCATGATTATGTAAGATATTAACATTAGGGGAAGCTCAGTGAAGGGTCCATGAGCGCTCTCTGTACTACCTTTACAATTTTTCTATAAATTCACATTTATCCTCAGATTTTTAAATTATATATAAAAAAGCAGAAGTTGGTTAAAGCACTCGTATTTTGGAAATATGACAGATGATAGGGATGTAAATAGTTTTTATTTTATGCTTTTCATATTTGATTTTCTCCATGTGTGCATGTCTTTAACTATGATGATGTCTATGAAAAAGAGGACAATGGTGCTGCTGATGATAGCGATGAGTGAAAGCTTTGAAACATTTTAAAAATATTTTATAAGTAGCACTTGTTAAGATGTTCGAGTAAAGGGCGTCATCCCAAGGAAGGAAGAGAAGAAGGGAAACAAGGAAGGGGGAGGGAGGAAGAAAGGATCATTTGATGAGTAGGACTAGGTCCTGGTCATGCCTGATGTTGAAATGGGTCTTCTATGGTGACAATGAGACCACAGTGGGAATCTTCAAGACTGGTTGCACCTTATGACTCATTTCAACTGAAGCTGTACACCAACCAGCTGCTGCTTTCACTGAAATAGAGTCTAGATCCCAAATAAAAGCTACTAAGACACAGGCACATTGTCAGGCCTCAGTCTAATGAGCTGAGGACAAGAGCCCAGTCCCAGGTCTCATGTTCACCCAGGTACATACGCAGAGACACAGGAAAAGCAAAATCATAGATCAAACAAAGTAACAATTAGAGGGAATATGCCAAGCTAATAAACAGGTTCCCTCCCTGTATTTGTTTTCTATGCTGCTACAACACATACCACAAACTGAGTATCATAAAAGCACACACAAATTTGATGTCTTACAGTTTCTTGGGTCAAACAAGGTCCTGCTTGGCTTAAGTCAAGGTGTGTGCAGGAGCACCTTTGGCTCTGGAGGCCCTAGGATAGAGTCCACTTCCTCACTTTTCCAGTATCTAGAGGCTGCCCACATTCCTTTGTTCATGACCTTTCCCATCTACAAAGCCAACAAGAGTGAGTTGAGTCCTTCTCACATTGCTGTCTCTCTGGTTCTCTTCCAGCAACACAGCAATCTCTCTGACGCGCTACAGCTGGGAAAGGTCCTCTGCCGTCATGGGCTCCTGTGATTAGACTGGGCCCAGGTGGACATTCTCTCTAAGGTCCATAAGCTAACCCATGTCTGCGAAGGGCCTTTTGTCACATAAGGAGCATATTTACAGGTTCCAGGTGAGTGACATGTGGACATCTTTGAGGGCAATTATTTAGCCTACCACACCTCCCAGCCTCCGCAATTTCTTCTGGAAATCCAAGTCTATATTCTTGGGGATCCTATTCCTGTACCGACCCAGATGGTTTTAGGGACTGGGTAGATGTCCCTGTAGGTATTCTGCCTCAATCCTGCAAATAAGCATGATGAGAAAGGTGGGTGGGCTGACGTGGAACAAGCATGGTGATTAAAATGATTGTTTGCAATGTTACTCCCCTTTTATCATTTTAAAAATATAATATTTAGGAAAATCAGCTGCTACCTTTATATGAGGTGGCTTTTTATATCTAATTCTCAAAGCAACCTGGTAATTATGAAGATGAGAATTACACAATGAAATTTAATTTCACCAGGATAATAACAAGAGAAAAAACTCCTTTTTAAAAAATTTCCCAGGAAGACTGGAAATTATTCTTTCCCATCCTCCTTTGCAGCTTCTAGGCTCTGCTCCCATAATGGATTTTTATCTGTTTTATAAGTAATTTCCTTAATATTTCAATGGTCACAGATAGTAAGAATTGCGTGTATCTTCAGGAAACATATATTTCATCAGTGCTGTCACAGACTAGAGTCCCAGAGCTTGTAGACTGATGTTTTTGCCCATTTTTGCTATCAGACCCATAGCACAGAAATAAATGTGTTGTCTGTTGGGAACTTTAATGAAATTGAAAACGTAATAACATTTTTCAATGTCAATAAGCTCATTTTCTTGTTTAGATGCTAATGTTGGTTGTTCCTGAGGATTCCATTCTCTAATTGTGAGTCAGGACTTTTTTTTTCCAGATTCAAACACTATTTCAGAGAACAGCTTGAATTATGCTGGGTGGTTTTCAGCCCAAGATAGGACTAGATATTTTTGTTTGCTTAAAACCGATGGCATGGGCAAGGAGATGTGAGTGGAAGAGTTTAAGTGGAGCACTTCAGCTTTACTAAAAAGTGTTCGCCTTGACTTTGGGGGCTAGGGTGCCAAGCATGGTACTAGGCACCAAGCACCCTCTATCTGTGGTACTAGTTTGCTGGTACTAATACTATCATTCTTTCCATTTTACTGATGAAGAAATAAACTTGAAGAGGCAAGTAACTCACCCAAGTTTCTGCAGTGAGCATGTTAGGCAGAGTCAGGGTCTCGTTGACATCTAACTTCAAATCTTCTGCCTGTTTCTACCAGCACTCAATCCTCAGCGCTACTGCCTACACCCATCCTCTGAGCAGACCCGGGGGTGAAGCACCAGAGGGAAATCCTTTCTGTCTCTCACTCTCTTCCATCTCTGTTTCTATATCAAATTTTGAATTCTACCACCTGGCAATTCCGCAGCACTTTCCCCAGGTTCAGATTAGTTTCTGTTTGACACTCCAGGTGTCCAAGTTGTTTTCATTTTTTTAAAGCCATGAAATCATATCTTGGTGAAGTCATGTTCTGTTGTGCTCCTTTGCCACTCATTATTTTTCTCTTCTTTTCTCTCCTCCCAAACTTAACTCCTGCTATAAACACCTGTTTCACTAGTAGTTGCCTAACATCTTTTGAACACCTCCCCCTTTTTAGGGACAGTCCTTTCATTATGTCTAATGCAGAATTTTTTGCATCATGACTTCTAACACCAGCTCTCTGCTGCTGCTGCTTAATCACTCAGTCATGTGCATCTCTTTGCAACCCCATGGACCATAGCCCACCAGCTCCTCTGTCCATGGGATTTCTCAAGCAAGAATACTGGATTGTGTTGCCATTTCCTCCTCCAGGGGATCTTCCCAACACAGGGATCAAACCTGAGTCTTTTGTGTTTCCTGTATTGGCAGCTGGATTCTTTACCACTAGTGCCAACTTATGAGTCCTGGCTGCCAGAGAGAGAGCCTGAATTCTTTCCATCACCCTCCATGGATCCCTGGATCTAGGAAAGGAATCTGAGCTACACATCATACATATCATGATTTTTTTTTCATTTGGAAAATGAGACAGAAGATTGCTTTTCTCCTACAGAAGAATGAAAAATCTACAATCCTGGACTGGCAAGATGGTCCTACTCCAAGAAGCCCATAGGAGACAGGTTCCTTTCAGCCAATTACTTAACCAGCCTCAGGGAGTGACTCACCTTCTCTGTCTGCTATACAATACTTCTGAGTGTCTCCCATTAGCTAAAACTTAGTTACAGGGCCACATTCAGTTTCAAAAGAGATTGAGAAATGTCATTTTTACTCGGAGCAGCTGGCTAGGTGATGAACTAAATATTTACAGTGGAAGAACAGAATATATATTTGGGTACAAACAGCAGTCTCTCCTATAGAAGAGAGCAGTATGAGGACTAGATGCTCAATGAGTCCATCCTTGGGCACCTGGTGGTTCCTAGTGGTTTCAAGCATTTGGCTCTTCAGAGACATCTAATGTCTAATCTTAAGCTTGACAGGTACAAGCTATGATATTTTGATGAACTAAGATGTAGGCACAGCATGTTTATAGCAGTGACTTTTTACTAGTGATCATCACGTCCTGAGCATTGTCCTGGCTCATTAGACCTACGATAATCCTGTAAAGTAGCTAATAAGTTCTACTTCTACCAAAACTAACAGAGCAGATTCTATGGTTTTCAGCTAAGAACCATCTCCTTAGCAATTTCCTCAGAAAGGATAGTTACAATCTTTTCCATTCTTCTCAAATGCAGGTAGCCAACATCCCCTTCTACCTTTCGGAGTAACAGTCAATAAACACCAGTTCCTTAAGTCTTGCCCTCCATCACCTTAAAATTCCCTATTTTCATGAGCCTGCCCTTCCCTGTTCTTCCATCCTGAGTTGGAAGTGTCTGGGTTCCTTGTCAGCAATACATCTTCAGCCTTGAGGCTGAACTTAAGCCTTCTGTTTCCTTCAGAACATTATCTCTGTGTCTCCCAACCCCACCCTACTCACCTTACACCTTAAATCTCTTCCTTTCCCCTGGATCTTTCTTTTTAGCACACAAACTGCCTTGAGTTTCCATTCCTAATACTCCTGTCTCTCAACACAGTTACTTCTTCAAGCCACCATCTTATTTCTTCCACTGTCTCTTCATTTCTTCACTCACTCACTCCTAAACCTCTTATAATCTAGTCTCTACACACCAATTTACTAAAACTACTTCCACAAAGTTACTACAAAGTTACACAAAGTTAACCCAAGCTTACCACAAAGTTACAAACCCTTAACATCCCAATCTCAATATGGCTTCCTCAATATTTTCATATTCTTTGCCACAGTGGCAATGATGAAAAAGAACTCTTTTTTAAAACTAGATCTTCTCCTTCAGTTGGTGAATAAGCACTACACTGATTCTCTTACTTTGCCCCTACCGGCTATTTGTCCACCTCCTCTAGTTTAACATTACCTTTAAATTTCCATCACCAGTCCTCGAGATCCATGCCAGATCTTTGCTCCCAATAGCATCACACTTCAGTGATGTTCCCAACTCAGCTAGCTGAGCATCCTCCATGTTTTCCTCTTCAACCCAGTCATGCGGTCAGTCACCAAGTTCTGCCTGTTCTGTCCCATGGGTGTTTACCAATACTCCTTAAAACCCCTCAGTGGTTTCTCTTTGTCCTTAATTAAAATCCAAACTCCATAACATGACTTATAAACTGGTCCCATTTACCATCTCAGTTTGTCTTTTAAAAGATATCTCCCCTCTATATAGACTTATAATCTTTTCCCTTTTTCTTGAAAGTCTGAAACATTCCACTCACTCTATCTGGAACAATATTATTCTTTTTCTTGACTTGACATCATTCTTATTCCTCTATGTACTCAGCTTAGGTGTGGCTTCCTCTATAGTCTTTCTGGTCCTTTCCCCACTTTGCCCTGTATATTTCCATATGATTACACTGAACATTACACATTAGAACTGCCTCTTATTATTTCCATATTTCCAACAAATAGTGACCTCTCTGAAGCAACTATTTTCATTTGTCATCACATTCACAGTACTCAGAAAATACCTGTTAAATTAATGAATCCATTGATTTTTTTCTTTCTCATATATGTAGGTGTTGCCAAGAAACCTAGCCTTGGTTTCATGCATAATTGAATCTTAAAAACCAGTGATGTCATCTGAGCTTTTTCACTGTTTACATTTAGTGTGCAAGATGGCTACCAGAAGCTTCAGATACATATTCTACCTGCTACCTCTCAAACTACTTAACCCTTCCAGATTTATTTTTTTCCTTTGTACTCCATCCAGGCCCTTTCATACAACAGTCTTTTTAGGCCACCAAATGAACATATCTTCTAGTTTCTAAGTTTTTGAACATGTTATTGCCTCTACCTACAATAATGTGAATGATTCCTACTCACACTTCATCTCTGACAAAACTTCTATGAATTGTCAAAACCAATTCTGGTCCTCCTTCTAAATCAGCCTATAATAGATGGGTATCCCTATCAGAAGCAGATCACATTGTATTATAATTACCTTATCAGTTTTCCCCAGATAGATTTTCTTTATCTTTCCCTAGAATATAACATAGGGAATGGCTCACTATAACTATTCAAAAATACATGTATATTTTTGTACTAAATTAGTAAGTGAAAGTTTTATACTGGAGGACTTTAACATCAATATTCTTAAACAACAAACTCAGAAACTTGTCTCAGTCAACTTCTTCCTTAATAATACTGCCTACCAAACCACACCAAAACTGTCTTAAAACTCAATACCTTATTTCTCTGTCGTGAGTTTGCCAGTCAGTTTCAGCGCAGTTTGGCTAGGTAGGACTCTAGGCTCTGGACTCTAGGATTTAGTTTGGGTTCTGATGTGCTACACAAAATTTTCATATTCTTTGGATCAATGGCCACCTGGCGATTTTCTCCTCTTGAAGAATGCAAGGAATCCAAAAGGCAATCCAAACCACATAAGCATAATTAAGGACACTGCTTGTGTCATGTCTACTAACTTTCCAAGCTCAACATCAACAAAGCAAGGAAGTTGAGTCTTCCCACAGCAGGAATGGCGAGGGAATTAATCTGCTGAACAGTCATCTACACTATTACAAGTCCTGCTAAAGAATACTGGGAGGACTAGATACTGAGCTTTCTCTACTGAAAAAAAGCAGTAAATAGACAAATCTAATGTCCCAGACATAGTAATGCTCTTGCATTGTTTTGGTCTCAATTTCCAGTTGGTTTATGGGGGACTCCCTGGAATTTTAGTGAAGTGGCAGAAACAGAGGGTTTTTTTTTTTTTTTCCAGAGTATAACAGAGTTACAAAATATCAAACATGTTATCTGGGTCTTCAAATAATTTTATGATATAGAGTAACATCATAAAACTCAAATGTTCTTTGCAGGCATGTTTGATCTAATCAGAATGTAGAAAGGAAATAAAAAATCAGTACAAGAATAGAAAATATCAAGCCTGAACATGAAACAAACATCTCTTTGAACATCTCTTTTCATAGACTCCCCTCTGTACATATTTATCACCTTCATGTAGTTGAATTTGTATCTGCCCTTCTCTGTGATGAGGGTGAGCAGAAGTGGCAATGGTTTTTGATTCAACACATATCTGAATATCACAGTGGGAATTCATTTTATTTGTTGATAAAATGTCCATTTATACCAATAAACTATCCATTTATACCAATAAATTACGCCTTTGCAAAGTTCTTAGTAGGGTATAAGAGATGAAGGAAATATCTTAAAATCTACATTTAGAAAAGGTGTGTAAAATAAAAAATAAAAATAAAAATAAAAATAAAATAAAAAAAAAACAAAAAAAAAAAAAGAAAAGGTGTGGATTTTTAACTGTGTTATTATATGAGGAAAATGTCCACATGACACACTGATTTTTAGAATAGAAATCTGTATGGTCTAAGAAAACCTGTCAAGGGCATCAACTAGTCTTCATGTTTACCATGAAGAGTGGTTCCAGGCCAAGATAAATCTAACACATCAGAAGGTCAATTCTGAAAAAGCAGCTTTGGAATTAAAAAAAACTTGATTTATTTAGTGATTAGAGACAGGCAAATTAAAATTATAAGGAGATACCAAATGCTATCAAAGATATGGAGTAGCTGGAGTTTCCATAAATAGCTTGTGTGAAGATAAATTTGGTACAAGCACCTTTGAAAAGCATTGGCAGTACCAACTAAGGTTAAATATAGCCACCCCCTGTGACTTGGCTATTAACACTCCAGGTCACAGACCTAACAAAAATAAACACTTATGAGTACCAGAAACCATGTACCAAAATGTTTACAGTGACATCATTCATACTATCTTCCTGCTGAAAACAATTTATATATCAATCAAGAGAAGAACAGATTGATCGTGGTATAAAATGGAAACTACACAACAGCAGCAGCAACCACAAAACACAAACTATTGTTACATGCAATAACACTGTCATATCTCAGAAGTATAATGTGGAACAAAAAGCAAAACACAAAAGACACGTACGACATGACTATACAGATATCATGTCTAAAAACAGACCAAACAAAGCTGGTGGGCCATCATGAGGCATGATGATGAGCATGAGCATGAAGAGAACTTCTGGGATGCTGGGTATCTCCCTCTTCTCCTGAGTAGTGATAACAGGTACACTCACTTTGCGCCAGTTCACCTACTGTGCCTTTATGATGTATTCATTTTTCTGGATGATTGTCTAACTTGGATAAAACTTCTACTAATTTAGAAAAAGAATAAACAAAGATAATCCCAGAATATTTACTGTGCTTGATGCTTTCCTAGTTTACATATCCTTTCATTCTCATATCTAACCTATGAAGCAAGTATGATTATTTCCAGGGTGTAGAAGATGAATCTGAGGCTCAGTGATGTTCTGAGAATGCTGAGGTTAGATAATATCTTGTCACTCTCATAAAAATCCCAACAGAGGCACCTGAATCCTCTCATACAATTTTCCCTTCGTGATCAGTTTTCAGAAAATGACTCAGGGGTGGGGGGGGGGTAAGAAAATGATTTGCTAAATCTGGGACACAACACTAAATTGTAAATGGAAAGATCATGGCGGCAAAGATGCCATAAACAATGGATACAGACATTTGTTTGATGAAGAACATTCTAAAATTGGACATACTTGGTAAGGAAAAAGTGGGAATCCTAGGGGATGCCAGTGAAAGCAAATAACTCCATCTCCCATTTGTAAAACAGTAATCAGAAATGGGGGGGGGCAGCGATGGTGAGGGCTAAAAGTATGCTGGATGGATGCAGGTACAACTGGGATAATCATGATGTAATAGATGTATAATACAAGCCACAAATATAATTCAAAATATTCCACTAGCCACACTGAAAAATAGTAAAGTTAAGCTGAAATTTAATTCAAGACTATATTTTATGTAATCCCACATATCAAAAATACTATGATTTTTAAATGATTAATGAAATATCATACATTCTTTTTCGAATTAACTCTCAAAGTCCAGTGTGTCCTTTACTCTTATGACATATCTCAATTAAAATTTTTCATCCTTTAAATCTACATTTTGATATTTATTTAGGTTACAATTGAAAAAGGAGATTCACATTCCTACCTTGTTCTAAATATTCTTATTCCTATAACTGAGTCAGTTTTCAGTTCTTAAAATTTTATTTCACTTAACTAAGTTAAGTATAATTAAATGTTTGGTCTACATGTGACTAAAGGTGTGAATTGGATACTGTGGATATCGAAGAATGAGGAGCAGACCCACCCTGGGGAGTTGGAGTGAAATTAGGAGGTGATCTACTGTGCTGAAGAAGTCTAACTAGAAAATTCTCTTTTATCTCCTCCACCATTAGATAGGTAAGAGATACTCCCCAAATCAAAACTTTAGTAGCATGATGGAACATGGGTTATTCATTTACCTGCTACTAAATTATTGTTATTTTATTTTAGCTCTTCCCACAACTTATAAGTTCTGCTGCTGCTGCTGCTAAGTCACTTCAGTCGTGTCTGACTCTGTGCGACCCCATAGACGGCAGCCCACCAGGCTCCCCCGTCCTTGGGATTCTCCAGGCAAGAACACTGGAATGGGTTGCCATTACCTTCTCCAATGCATGAAAGTGAAAAGTGAAAGTAAAGTCGCTCAGTCATGTCTGACTCCTAGCAACCCCATGGACTGCAGCCTACCAGGCTCCTCTGCCCAAGGGATTTTCCAGGCAAGAGTACTGGAGTGGGGTGCCATCTAAGACAGACTATATATGAAAAAAAGACCAAAATTATGTATTCAAAATCTTTGGCTTTAGGACTTTCCTGGTGGCTCAGTAGATAAGGATTTGCCTGCCAATGTAGGAGACATGAATTTGATCCCTGGTCCAGGAAGATTCCACATGCCTCGGAGAACTAAACTCCATGTGTCACAACAACTAGGGCCCACACACCCTAGAGCTTTGCAAGCCACAACTACTGAGCCCAACCTCAACAACAAGAGGAACCACCACAATGAGAAACCTGCACACTGCAGCAAAGAGTAGCCTTTGCTTGCCCTAGAAATCCTGTGCACAGCAACAAAGACCAAGTGCAACCAAAGTAAAAATAAATACAGTTTTAAAAGTTATACCCATAAAAAGCCTTTGACTTTAAATTGAAGAACACATTTTAAAGCCAAATAAGGGAAAGAAATGCAAAAATCCACCTAAGCAAATTTATTTGATAGAGCTGCAAACATTAACTAGACAGGGACATATACTAAAAGCCTAACTTTAAATACTAAATCTGCCATCATAAACTCAGGATGTCTCTATAAAGCCTATAGTAAGAGTATGTTAATTATATGCTATATCTATATGCTATATGTAATTAATACACATTGTGTTAAATTTATGAATAAATCCCTATTAATTGCAATCTCAATTGGTTGAGAACATATTCTCCAAAATTGATAGGCATGATAGATATATTCTTACTGAACTCAAAGACATTTAGAATTAAGTAAGGGATATTCAAAGAATCTAACTTATACTATTTTAAAGCTAAATAATGAGAGTACATTTGTAATTTTATAAATGTACAATGTTTAAGAGAAATTTGGCCTCCTGAATAACAAGCAAAAATTTTAATTTCAATACAAAGGTCTGTCTAGTCAAGGCTATGGTTTTTCCAGTGGTCAGGTATGGATGTGAGAGTTGGACTGTGAAGAAAGCTGAGCACCGAAGAATTGATGCTTTTTAACTGTGGTATTGGAGAAGACTCTTGAGAGTCCCTTGGACTGCAAGGTGATCCGACCAGTCCATTCTGAAGGAGATCAGCCCTGGGATTTCTTTGGAAGGAATGATGCTAAAGCTGAAGCTCCAGTACTTTGGCCACCTCATGCGAAGAGTTGACTTATTGGAAAAGACTCTGATGCTGGGAGGGATTGGGGGCAGGAGGAGAAGGGGACGACCGAGGATGAGATGGCTGGATGGCATCACGGACTCGATGGACGTGAGTCTGAGTGAACTCCGGGAGATGGTGATGGACAGGGAGGCCTGGCGAGCTGCAACTCATGGGGTCGCAAAGAGTCAGACACAACTGAGTGACTGAACTGAGCTGTAAAAATATACATTTGAATAATAAATATAGACTTAGAATTTTAAATTTAAATATGCCTCAATCTGTAAACAATATTGAGATATTAGGGAATCCAAGTACATCTATGTGTTTCATTGACTTGCTGTATAAAAATTACATAAGCATAAACATATGTCAGAAAATAGAAGTACTCACAGGATAGACTAAAAATATTCACCTTATAAGTGTGGTTTAAAATGTTTGAAGAAGTTTAACTATATTAAAATTGGGACCAAAAAATAATCAAAAGCATCAACAGTGAAGATGATTAATTGCTGTATCTATAGAGAAAGTGTTAAGTTTAGTAAACTGAATTGAAAAGCTAAAGAAAAGTTGGATTTGAAGGTTTACAACTTTAAGAAAGTGAATATTATTCTTAAAACAAGAAAAATATCCTTGTTTCCCCTTAACACTCTTCTATGTATATAATTTTCCTTATCCATTTATATATCAGGGGATTTCTGAACTAATTAACTTCTGCTTTGTATAGAGGGCAGCATAGTAGAGATCAGGAGTTGGCAAACTTTCTCTAAAGGGCCAAAAAAATAAATATTTTGGAATTGGCAGGTCATACATTCTCTGCTGGAAACTACTCAACTCTGCTGTTACAGCATGAAAGCAACCATAGATAACATAGAAACGAATGGTCACAGCCGCGTTACAACTGAACTTTATATGTCAAATCAAGTGGTGGGCTAGAGTGGCCTATGGGCTGTATTTGCAGACCCTTACAGGAGATGCAGAAGACTAGAATTCAATCCCTGTGTTGTGAAGATCCCCAGGAGACGGGGATGGCAATCCACTCCAGTATTCTTGCCTGGAGAATTCCATAGACAGAGGAGCCTGGCAGGCTACAGTCCATACAGTAGCAAAGAGTGGAACACAACTGAGGTTAATTAGCATGCATGCACACTGGCGATGACAGATGTTATTTCTGCTATCATTGGGGCCTGATGTTGAATTCCAGCTCTGCTATTCACTATGTGACCTTGATGTTTTTGTCTTGAATTGGGGTAAGCATATTGAGCTGACAAGACAACAGAAATATTAAATGATAAATGTGCTCACTCAGTCATGTCCAACTCATTGTGATCCCATGGACTGAAGCCCACCAGGCTCCTCAGTCCAAGCTAGGCCTCAACAGTACGTGAACCAGTAACTTCCAGATGTTCAAGCTGGCTTTAGAAAGAGCAGAGGAACCAGAGATCAAGTTGCCAACATCTGCTGGATCACAGATAGAGCAAGAGAGCTCCAGAAAAACATCTACTTCATTGACTATGCTAAAGCTTTTGACTGTGTGGATCACAACAAACTGGAAAATTCTGAAAGAGATGGGAATACCAGACCACCTTATCTGCCTCCTGAGAAGTCTGTATGCAGGTCAAGAAACAACAGTTAGAATCACACATGGAACAACAGACTGGTTCCAAATTGGGAAAGGAGTAGGTCAAGGCTGTATATTGTCACCCTGCTTATTTAACTGATATGCAGAGTATATCATGCACAGTGCTGGACTGGATGAAGCAAAAGCTGGAATTAAGATTGCATGGGGAAATATCAATAACCTCAGATATGCAGATGACCACCATTATGGCAGAAAGCAAAGAGGAACTAAAGAGCCTCTTAATGAAAGTGCAAGAGGAGAGTGAAAAAGTTGGCTTGAAATTCAACATTCAAAAAACAAAGATCATAGCATCCAGTCCCATCACTTCATGGCAAATAGATGGGGAAACAATGGAAACAGTGACAGGCTTTATTTTGGAGGGGCTCCAAAATCACTGCAGATGATAACTGCAGCCATGAAATTAAAAGATGCTCACTCCTTGGAAGAAAAGTTATGACCAACCTAGACAGCATATTAAAAAGCAGATATATTACTTTACTGACAAAGATCCATCTAGTCAAAGCTATGGTTTTTCCAGTAGTCATGTATGGATATGAGAGTTGGACTATAAGGAAAACTGAGCACCAAAGAACTGATGCTATTGAACTATGGTATTGAAACAGATTCTTGAGAGTCCCTTGGACTAGAAGGAGATCAAACCAGTCAATCCTAATGGAAATCAGTTCTGAATATTCATTGCAAGAACTGATGCTGAAGCTCCAATACTTTGGCCAGCTAATGCGAAGAACTGACTCATTGGAAAAGACCCTGATGCTGGGCAAGACTGAAGGCAGGAGGAGAAGGGGATGACAGAGCATGAGATGGTTGGATGGCACCATTGACTCAATGGACATGAATTTGAATAAACTCCAGGAACTGATGATGGACAGAGAAGCTGGGTGTGCTGCAGTCCATGGGGATGCAAAGAGCTGGACACAACTGAGCAACTGAACTGAACTCTTAAAACTCCTGCACTGGCAGGCAGCTTCTTTACCACTAGTGCCACCTGGACCACTAAATGATATAATGCATATAAAGCTTCTGGCATTGAGCCTGCCCAATCATCTTGAGTTTTGGGGACTTCTTTATAGAAGGAATGCCACTGAGTAAAGTAGCAAGATTAGGGCATAATAAAGTTTTCCACTCATGATGGTATGGATGCGATGGCTCAAAAAGTAATAGAAAATCTAGTCATGGAATTCCAGGATAGAGTGCACAGAGGGAGATAAGTGGGGATTTTAATGTGGGTCATCAGGGTAGCCCTCACCAAGAAACAGACCTCTGGGCAAACATGTAAAGGAGTTAAAGAAACTGGTGATGGGGATATATATGAAGAGAAGAAACATCAGCACATTGGGCATGAAGGAAATATATACTTGAAATATTCATTGAGTAGCTAGGAGGCCAACATGCCTTTAGAGGATGAAAGAGTAGAAATTATAGGAAATGAGATGAGGGAAGTACTGGGAAACAAAGCAATCTTGCAAGTCATTATAAGGACTGGAGTTTCGCCCAGAAGCATGACACACTGTGATTTCCATTTTGAAAGTATCTCTCTGGCAATCACTATGGGGAACAGTATGCAGGTTCCTTAAAAAAAAAAAAAATACAGAGCTACCATATGATCCAGCAATCCCTCTTCTGGGCATACATCCAAAGAAAATCCTAATTCAAAAATATGCATGCACTTCAATGTTCACTGCAGCACTATTTACAATAGCCAGGACATGGAAGCAGCCTAAATGTTCATGAACAGATGTGTAGATAAAGAAGATATTGTGTGTATATATAATAGAATATTACATAGTCATTAAAAGGAAGGAAATAATGCCATTTGCAGCAACATGGATGGACCTGGAGATTATCATATTAAGTGAAGTAAAATAGACAGAAAAAGACAAATACCATGATATGATTTACATGTGGAATCTAAAAAGTGATGCAAACGAACTTATTTACAAAACAGAAATAGAGTCACAGATGTAGAAAACAAACTTATGTCTACCTGGGGGGAAAGGTGGAGGAGGGATAAATTGGGAGATTGGAATTGACATATACACACTGCTATATATAAAATACACAACTAACAAGGACCTACTGTATAGCACAGGGAACTCTACTCAACACACTGTAATGACCTACTTCAGAAAAGAATTTTAAACAGAGTAAATAATCTATATGAATAACTGATTAACTTTGCTGTACAGCAGAAACACAACACTGTAAATTTAACCTACTCCAACGCTGGACTGGAAGAAACACAAGCTGGAATCAAGATTGCCGGGAGAAATATCAACAACCTCAGATATGCAGATGACACCATCCTTATGGCAGAAAGTGAAGAAGAACTAAAAAGCCTCTTGATGAAAGTGAAAGAGGAGAGTGAAAAAGTTGGCTTAAAGCTCAGCATTCAGAAAACAAAAATCATGGCATCCGGTCCCATTCACCCCATGGGAAATAGATGGGGAAACCATGGAAACAGTGTCAGATTTTATTTTGGGGGGGCTCCAAAATCACTGCAGATGGTGACTGCAGCCATGAAATTAAAAGACGCTTACTCCTTGGAAGAAAAGTTATGACCAACCTAGATAGCATATTCAAAAGCAGAGACATTACTTTGCTGACTAAGGTCCGTCTAGTCAAGGCTATGGTCTTTCCAGTAGTCATGTATGGATGTGAGAATTGGACTGTGAAGAAGGCTGAGCGCCGAAGAACTGATGCTTTTGAACTGTGGTGCTGGAGAAGACTCTTGAGAGTCCCTTGGACTGCAAGGAGATCCAACTAGTCCATTCTGAAGGAGATCAACCCTGGGATTTCTTTGGAAGGAATGATGCTAAAGCTGAAACTCCAATACTTTGGCCACCTCATGCGAAGAGTTGACTCATTGGAAAAGACTTTGATGCTGGGAGGGATTGGGGGCAGGAGAAGAAGGGGATGACCGAGGATGAGATGGCTGGATGGCATCACTGACTCGATGGACGCAAGTCTGAGTGAACTCCGGGAGTTGGTGATGGACAGGGAGGCCTGGTGTGCTGCGATTCATGGGGTCGCAAAGAGTCAGACACGACTGAGCGACTGAACTGAACTGAATAAAAATTAAAAGCAACAATAAAATAGAAAGTATCTCTCTGCTGCAATGGAAAGACTATACTGGGCCAGGAAGGAACTGAGGAAGGGAAATCTCAGTTGGCTCAGTGGTAAAGAATCCAGCTGCATTGCATGAGACACTAGTTCAACCCCTAGGTCAGGAAGATCCCCTGGAGAAGGAGATGGCAACCCACTCCAGTATTCTTGCTTAGAAAATCCCATGGACAGAGGAGCCTGGTGGGCTACATACAGTCCATGAGGGCTCAAAGAGTTGGACCTGACTTAGAGACTAAACAACATTTGCTAGTCCAAGTGAGGCCTAATGGTGGCTCTGCCCAAGGTCACTCCAGAGGAAGCAATGAGAAGTGATCTTATTCCAGATATATTTAACATAGAAGCTAAAAGGTTTGCCTATGGATTGTTTAATGGATAGGAAAGTGCCATAGAAAGGGAGTGTTCAGGGATGACTGCAGGTGGGGAGTGGACCACATTATATCTAAGATCTCTCCTCAGCATAACATTTTATGATTCTCTGATTATAGAGGATGCTTTCTAATTGTTTGTGATCCTCAAAACTTGGTGTTTGGGATAAAATGGGTAAATCAATTTTCACCCTGGGTTTCAGAATTTACTGCTGCAGAGAGTTTATCTCCTTTGAAAAAGCAGAGGCCACACCAGAGCTGTGAGAACATGCACTGGCTCAAAACGTACTATCAACAAACAATATTGTACTAGGCATCAGGACAAAGTGAGAAGTGCTATTATTAAACCTGCCTCCTTTGGGACAATATAATATTTTAGTCAAAACTCATTAAACTATAAACCTTTGCTTTTTAAGAAGGAATGAAGAACCACTGGGCAAAAATGGGCTCGCTCTTGTCTTATAGGCGAAAGGAATGGGAACTGTCTGCCATCTGAGTCTGGAAACTCGAAGAAGTAGTATTATCACCATCTCCTTAAATACTCTGAAACCAAACTTTCCTTCACCAGTTTTCCTATGAAATACTATATCCCCTAATAGCTGAGCCACAGTCCAGAAGTAACTTCACATCATGCCACCAGCTACATCTATGCAAAGAGAAAGTGGTCCCAGCAGTTCACACATCATTATTCCATCCTGGCCTAGAAAAGATGGGACATACATTCTTTCTGTTCCTTCTGGCCTTTCCACAGTAAGGAGGCTTCTTTTAAACAATGTCAACATTAAATGTTTTATATTCAGATCAAATGTGTAAAATTGATGAAGGGAATTCAAATGAGCCCACAAATATGCTACATGATTCTTATTTATTCTGTTTTCAACTAGAACAGTGGTCAAAAGCAGTAGGTAACATACCTGTTGGCACATTAGAAACTCCCGGGAAGTTCTTTTGATATACAGATTTCCAGATGTCACACCAGCACTACCAAATCAGGAGGTTGAGGTTTGTGTTTGGGAATTGTGTTTTTGTTTTGTTTAATTTCCCTCAGAAAATTTTGATGAAACTGACCTGGACCTGATTTTCCAGAATTGGTGCTTTGGATCTTCCTACAATTATTGTGAACATAATATTTAGAAATGATTCCAAAGCAGAGCCTTAAACCTAGGCTGTAAGAAATTACACCCCAGATATGATTTGGGGGCAGACTTGTCATTCACTGTGAGCCTGAGATCTGACCATTTGAGATAATCAGCTTCGTTCAGGGGACTTCTCCAGGGGTCACTCTGAAATGATCACCTACAGCTTTCTCTCTTTAACTTTTGATTACCAAATGATCAGCTTTGCAACCTCTTTGGAGAATGTAATGGTTTTTGCTACTTTATTTTCATCATTGGTAAATTGCTGATCCCTGCCAAAGTTCACTGAAACAGCCAACCATACAGTCTTCAAAATAATTCACATCAATAATATGAGTTTGAAAGCCCTCTCATTCCTTTCTTGGCAGCTACAAACTGCTGACTCACACACCTTTCCCTGTCGACTGTGTTTAACTTCATATTGCAGCTTAATAGTTTCGTTCCAAAACAAAGACTGGGATTGGAAAGTGCAGGAGGCGAGTGCAGTAGGTGAAATGAAAGTTTCAATATTTGTTACCATATACAGACTCTTAAATTACCTCTAAACAATACACAAGCTATGACATGAGGCTGAAATGAATCTGTGACAGAATATCTTATCCAGATTCAACTTCTTTTCTTAAAGAATAGAAGAACAAATTGTTTTGCAGAATGTTTTTACATTCAGGCATTTCCATGTATAATTCAAATTTGTCACATAAGTTTCTGGATGATCCAGTGAAAAGAGCTGGTTTGCCCATCATTTCAGTCAAAATCCAGGCTTTTGATTAGTGGAGCTTGATATTACTAATCAGTTGCTTTTCCACAGAATGAAGTTCAATATGTTATCATTTATGGCCTTGGTTTGTAAAGCATCAGAAATTATCAAGTTAGAGTATGAGTAAATTTCTGGCAACTATACAATAAAAGCATCCCCACCAATTCTACTCCTATTCTGGGGCAAGATTATAAAGTTATCAAGTAAAGTTAAGGTAAAATCACACGCATTATGACTTTCTAAAAATGATGAGCAATTCTTTGTGAAGTTATGACAAAACCATAAACAATTTTTCTCTGAATTTATTTGAAAGTCACATTTATGAAACTTCAGTAACAATTAAAGCCATGTAACTTACTTTGTGTTTCTATGCAAAACTGAGTTAAGTTCTTGACTCAGGTAATTATACAAGTTTTCTACCTACACGATATCCACAGGGCTCTCAACATCGCTTGTGATGCTGCAACTCTTTCCTGCGTAATAACGTAACATAAGACTTTTACAGGGCTTCCCTGGTGGCTCAGTGGTCAAGAATCTTCCTGCCAATTCAGGGTTCAATACCTGATCCAGGAATATCCCACACGCTATGCATCACATCTATTGATCCTGTGCGCTAGAGCCAGGGAGCCACAACAGCTGAAGCCCACACCTCCTAGAACCTGCTCTGCAAGAAGAAAAGCCACCACAAAGAGAAGCCCGAGCAGCACAACTAGAGACCCAGGAAAGTGAAAAATAAATAAAAAATCACTTTTGAAAAAAACACAAAGACTTTTACAGAATCCTTGGACTCCACCCACTAAATGCCAGCAGGGACTCATCGCTGTGACAACCAAAAGCCTCTCCCCAGAAATTTCCAAATGCATCTAAAGAAGTGGTACCATTCCCTTTAAGGATCACTGATTCGACTGATGAGGAAACAAACAACTCTCCCACTTACTTAATGACAGGAAACAAACAACTCTCCCACTTACTTACTGATGAGGAAACAAACAACTCTCCCTCATACGGCAACTCCACCCAGGGCTGCAAAGCGCAGCATTGCAACCTTAACTCATCTCTGTATTTTGAGAGGATTTTCAATCTTTTTGGACAAAGGGGTGAAGTGAAGGAAAATGTGAATTTGGAATGAAACAATCCAGTTCCAATCATAATTTTGCTTTCAATTTAGTAACTACACGACCCTTGGCAAGTTACTCCCCCGTTTGGAATCTCATAACCCTGATCAATAAAAATGAAACTGTGGTAAAAATAATAACACTCCTGCCTACCTCAGAGGATGGCCAAGAAAATCACAATCAACATGCGACCTGATTTTGTCACGTAGTTCGTTGTTAGAACTATGCAATAATTCTTGACGCTCAGTGTGTATGTGTGTATTCATTTGCTCAGTCATGTCTGACTCTTTGCAACCCCATGGACTGCAGCACACCAGGCCTCCCCATCCATCACCAACTCCTAGAGCCTCCTCAAACTCATATCCATCACGTCGGTGTTGCCATCTAACCATCTCATCCTCTGTCGTCCCCATCTCCTCCCACCTTCAATCTTTCCCAGCATCAGGATCTTTTTCAATGAGTCGGTTCTTTGCACAAGGTGGCCCAGACTATTGGAGTTTCAGCTTTAGCATCAGTCCTTCCAATGAATATTCAGGACTTACCTCCTTTAGGATGGACTGGTTTGATCTCCTTGCAGTCCAAGTAATTATCAAGCATCTTCTCCAGCACCACAGTTCAAAAGCATCAATTCTTCAGCTCTCAGCTTTCTTCACAGTCCAACTCTCACATCTATACATGACTACTGGAAAAACCATAGCTTTGACTAGACAGACCTTTGTCAGCAAAGTAATGCCTCTGCTTTTTAATATGCTGTCTAGGTTGGTCATAACTTTTCTTCCAAGGAGCAAGCATCTTTTAATTTCATGGTTGGGGTCACCATCTGCAGTGATTTTGGAGCCCAAAAAATAAAGTCTGTCACTGTTTCCATTGTTTCCCCATCTACTTCCCATGAAGTGATGGGACCAGATGCCATGATCTTAGTTTTCTGAATGTTGGGTTTAAAACCAACTTTTTCACTCTCCTCTTTCGTTTTCATCAAGAGGCTCTTTAGTTCTTCACATTCTGCCATAGGGGTGGTGTCATCTGCGTATCTGAGGTTATTGATATTTTTCCCAACAACATTTATTCCAGCTTGTGTATCATCCAGCCCAGCATTTCTCACAATGCACTCTGCATATAAGTTAAATAAGCAGGGCAACAATATACAACCTTGACGTACTCCTTTCCCGATTTGGAACCAGTCTGTTGTTCCATGTCCATGATTTCCTAAGCAGTGCTACTTATTTTGTTTTAATCCCTAGTGACACTTAGAAAGGCTCTGGGAGACCTTTGGAGGCAAGAAGTTGGCTCAGACAGGTAAGAAGTGACCAGTAACAAAGTATCCAGAGGCTGGAGATTTCATATGGGATTCAGATGTCCAAATAAGAGGAGGAAAACCACAAGGAGGTCAATCAAATTTGAGGAGAGAAGCTGGAAACGGATGCAGAAGTCCAGGGTCAGTGGGTGAGCACAGATTAACTCTGCGATAAATATACTGGGATGGTACCTCTTGTGAAGTCTTAGACTTATCCAAAGCTGTCTCCTGCCATGTGAGAACAGAGCCTTTGTGCTGATTTGAACAGTGGCATTGGGAAATTTCTATATTCATCGGAGGATATCTGCAATGAAGAAATCTAAGACAAAATTTATTTAAACTCATGAGTATTCCATGACATTCTAAGTTTTCCTAAATGACATTTTGTGAAAGACCAAGCTAGAGCTATGGATTAGAGTCCACCCCTGAGAACAGGATCCCAAGACCACTAGACATTATCCAAGAAAGTTCAAGAGCCAGAACTGACCAAGGTCTCCTCTTAGGTTAAGGCATGAGAAGAATCAAAGTAATGGTGATTCAAAATCAGATGGGTGCTTTGTTCAAGATTTAATACAGTGAGGAGGTCTATTGTGTTTATCTTATATCAAGTAGGTGCTTTGCAAGTAGCCTAGCGGTAAAGAATCCATCTGCCAATGCAGGAGACTGAAGAGACTTGGGTTGGATTCCTGAGTTAGGAACATCCCCTGGAGAAGGAAATGGCAACCCACCCCAGTATTCTTGCCTGAGAATCCCATGGGCAGAGGAGCCTGGTGGGCTAAAGTCCATGTGGTCGCAAAGAGTCAAACATGACTGAGCACACACACGTACCTAGTAAAACCGATATCTGGGAGGACTGAGAAAGGACAGCTTCTAAGGCAAAGGCCACAGGAAGTCCTGGACAGGAAATCAGCCAAGTAGATTACAGTCACCAATAACATGTTCTTAAGAAAGGTCATACTACTCAGGAAAATTAAGCTAAAGAATAGTTATTCTGGCTGAGTAATACAGCTGAGTCTCTGAGAGGAAGTTTTATGTTCTGTGACACAATCATCCCAGGAATAAGCAGCTACTGGGTCTGATGGCACAGCTCAGCCCAGACTTGTCCCAATGTTGCATCTATAGGTTCAGACATACTGTTCACACTAGTCAAAATTGGTTTATAGATATGTTCATTTCTGTCGTATTTTATATTCCACATATAAGTGGTGTCATATGACATTTTTCTCTTTCTGACTTAACTTCATTTAGTATGATGATCTCTAGCTGCATCCATATTACCACAAATTGCATTATTCCATTCCTTTTTATGGCTGAGTAGTATTCCGTTGTATATACCACATCTTTATCCATTCATCTGTCAACATTTAGGGGTACATGTATCTTTTTGAGTTATAGTTTTGTCTGGATATATGACCAGGAGTGGGATTGCTGAGTCATACAGCAACTCTATTTTTCATTTTTTGAGGAACCCTCTGTACTGTTTTCCAAGTAGCTATACCAACTTACACACCCACCAAATGTGTAGGTTTCCCTTTACTCCACACCCTGTCCAGCATTTATTGTTTGCAGACTTTATAATGATGGGCATTCTGACTAGTGTGAGGTGGTACTATATTGTAGTTTTGGTTTGCATTTCTCTAATATTTAGCAGTGATCAGCATCTTTTCATATGCCTATTGGCCATCTGTATGTTTTCTTTGGAGAAATGTCTATTTAGGTCTTCTGCCCATTTTTCTACTGGGTGGTTGTTTTGTTATTGAGTTATATGAGCTATTTGTATATTTTGGAAATAGCCCTTATTGGTGACATCATTCACTAATATTTCCTAGTCCATAGGCTGTCCTTTCTTTTTGTTGATGGCTTCCTTTGCTGTGGAAAAGCTTATACATTTGATTAGGTCATGTTTATTGTTGCCTTTATTTCCATTGTCTTAGAAGACTGACCTAAGAAAACATTGGTATGTCAGAGAATATTTGCTGGTGTTTTCTTCTAGAGGTTTTATGGTATCAAGTCTTATATTTAAGTCTTTAATCAATTTTATTTTTGTGTATATTGTGAGGCTGTGTTCTAACATTGATTTGCATGTGGCTGAAACCATCCCTTTTATGGATATTTGACTGAATTTCTTTTTTTTAAGTTCTTGATTTTATCTTTCATAGACTCCACCTCAAATCCTTCTGTATACTCTGGTGGGATGATTAATATCCTTGACACTTAAAATATTTGGCATATTTAGACTAAAATTCAAACCTCACCATTTATCAACTATATAATCTTACAGAAGGTATTTATTCTTCTGTAAGCCTCCATTTTCTAATCTGTAAAATGGTGATGATAATTCATTTCTCATAGTGTTCCTATGAATAAATGAGATATCATCTCTGGATCTTAAGTCAATAAATGCCAGTATTGATTGCCTACCCTTTGATAATTTACTCCTCTTGGAATCACTCTTGGGATAGGATATATTTTAACATTTTCTTCTTTTTAATAAGAAGTTGACATTATTGATCTGCTATCAGTAGAAGATAATACTTCATTTATTTCCTAAAGAAGGGAGAAGGCATGGATTTGCATCTTCTTTTTAATAAAGGAAACCAATTATATTGAAACAAAGTTATCAAAACATTTTTTTGTATAGTGATATATGTACTTCTTTATTAACATATCAAAAACAAGATCTAACAACTATGATTATGTTAATATAGTGATGAGAGTAAATGATATTTTGAGATATCTTCAAAAGCTATAATACAGTCTGAACACATTAGTGATTTCTGTTGGTTACAAAGTCATAAGCACTCTTAAAATTCCTGGGGCTTATTGCCCAGGTATATAGAAGAATGTTAAATTTCAATTACAGGTGAGTGAAAATAAAGATATAATTTTCTATCTAGGTTCACAACACCCCTGAAATCTATAGATGCCAATCAAGAGTTTCTGGTTACAAAATGAAATAGGAAGAAAGGAGAAAGCCATCACTGATTGAGCCTTAATACTCCCTCTGCCATTTAATCTTATTTTTTAAAATTTTTATTGGAGTATAGTTCAAGTAGATACAGTGGCCTCATATTATATGGTATAGTTAGTTTTATAGTAGTGAAAAATTGTTCACCCTACTCAATAAGCTGTTGAGTGTGTAGTGATTTCAATTTCCAGGAACTATTTTAAATGAAAATGGCTGCTTTTGAGTAAGACACAATGGGAAATGACAGGTGGGATTTGACCCACAAAGAGTTAAAACAGCAAAATTAATTTTGGAGGAAAATTAAGATTCTCCTCACAGTCTCAAAGCTTTCTTCTCTAATCACGGTGTAGACACTATCAGTGAACAGAGAATCTTTGTATTATTTCCAAGTTTCTCCCATTGTCAGTCACTGTGACAAAGTGCCGGCCAATTTGACACAATGATGAATCACTCCAGACATTGAGTTTTCACTTAGCTGTCGAGGGTTCTCAGTAGACTCTGGCGTCTGGAAATGCCACAGACCGACACTGGGTACTCTACTCATGAACAAAGCTGGAATTTGGCAAAAATTAAACAGATGCATTTTAGAGAAAAGAGATATATAATAATATTTACTAATTTTTACCACGTCTTCATGTAGTAACTGATTTAAAAGCCTATTAAGAAAACTCTCACTTCCCAAATCTCTTCCTATCTATGCTCTATTGAAATGAGTTAAATTTAAGGGTACATTGAAAAATTTAAATACAAAACTTTTGTTTGTTTCTAGCTCTGAAGTAACATGTGGGGTCTCCTTGCCCTTCATCCTTGAAATGCTAACAAACAACATGATTCTTTGCTAATAATTTTTAACTGACTAGATCTTACAAATCCAGTGCTGTATGATGGACTGATGCATAGCCCGGTGCAAATGTACTTGTAAGGTCTACCTTAGTTTTCTGTTGGAGAGCTTGTCAATACACCAGTGCCTCAAATCCATTTTCTCGGTAAAAAATGTTGCAGTTTTCTGATTATTATTCACAAAGGCAGCTTCCTGAGTTATTTCTGTTCCTGCACAATATTCATGATAGCAATTTGATACCTTAGCAGTTTCAAGGTTATCAGGTGATTGAAAATCCTACCGCTTACTTCAAGGTGTAACATATACAACTGTGCTGTCATCCATTATAGCAGTATAATAGTTTTTTGTAATGCCTTTCATGAACTGCTGATTTAGAAGTGTAAGCCTAACTTCTGAAGGCGCTTATCAGTCTCAGCCTGGGCAAGTATTGCTTAACTGGTAAAAATCTGTCCGGGACGCTTGTGCTATTTTAAAAAAAGAAACCAAGTTTCATTGCTCTTTTAGATGATGCTTGCACCCTGCCCTGGGAAGTCATTAAAGTACATCTGCAAGAAGAAACAAACAGAAGCCATGATTTATCTGGTCCTCAGAAGGGCTAATGTTAATCACAATGAATCTAAGATGGAAGCACTGGATTTTGTAGACTGTGGAGATTAAACCAGAAGCAAGGAATTACTGACAGAGATGGAGATTTTGCTAAATTAAAAACACACAAAAGTCAAAGCAGATTCATAAAAAAGCTGAGAAGTAAAAATCAATCATTATTCAAAGTCCTCCTTTTAAGCTCTAGCCGCACATTTAATTTTGGTTTAGGGGTCTCTGGTTGGAGCAGAGGGTTGCTTGAGTGAGTTTAGAAGGTGGCATCTGTTTAAGTAACAGATGTCAGTGTCACTGAGGTGCTATGTTCTCACTTTTTATATATGGGGAAATTGCTGCTGAAAGAGTTTTATTGCCTTTATGCAAATGAAAACACCATATTCTTCTCCTTAAAGGGTTCTTCTTCCTGATGTGAATACACAACAACCATAAAGGACCTCAACCTCATCAATTTTTTTATATTTTGGAATATGATACTTTCTTATGAACTATCAATTATGCATGAAATGAGGTTTGGAATTGCAGATGTACTTACTCTTATTTAAAGAGGCCTCTCTGGGTTGAAGTAAATTGAGTAGGGGTGAGAGACGGCACTGACCCCTCACCAGCTCTGGCACCAACAGAGACCAAACCTAGAGAGGCACCTGTACCCACTCAACTACTCTAAGAGTTGGGAGGAAGGATTACCTTACAGAATGATGTTTAAGTTGATTTGGTTTGTTGTCAGTTTATAGAAATCTCTTTGCTCTTCTTACTTTCCAAGAGAGATGAGGAAGAGTAGAATCATCCAAAAACACCCTAGTTGACACATGGGGTTTCCCTGGGGGCTCAGATGGTAAACAGTCTTCCAGGAATGCAGGATACCTGAAAACTCAGCAGTGGCCACAGGACTGGAAAAGTTCAATTTTCATTCCAATCCCAAAGAAGGGAAAAGCCAAAGAATGATTAAACGAATGCACAATTGCACTCATTTCACATGCTAGCATGTAAATAGCAGGTAATACTCAAAATCCTTCAAGCTAGGCTTCAGCAGATGTACAAGCTGGATTTAGAAAGGGCAGAGAAATCAGAGATCATATTGCCAACATTCATTGGATCATATAGAAAGCAAGAGAATCCCAGAAAAGTCATCTACTTCTGTTTCATTGACTATGCTAAAGCCTTTGATTGTGTGAGTCACAACAAACTGTGGAAAATTCCTAAAGAGACTGGGAATACCAGACCACCACCTGTCTCCTGAGAAATCTGTATGCAGGTCAAGAAGCAACAATTAGAACCAGACATGGAATGATGGACTGGTTGTTGAGAAAGGAGTATTTCAAGGCTATATATTGTCACCCTGCTTATTTAACTTTTATGCAGGGTACATGACACTTGCTCCTTGAAAGGAAAGCTATGACAAACCTAGACAGTATATGAAAAAGCAGAGACGTCATTTGCTGACAAAGATCCATATTGTCAAAGCTATGGTTTTTCCAGTAGTCATGTACAGATGTGAGAGTTGGATCATACAGAAGGCTGAGCACTGAAAAATTTATGCTTTCGAATTGTAGTATTGGAGAAGACTCTTGAGAGAAGACTCTTGAGAGTCCCTTGGATTGCAAGGAGATCCAACTAGTCCATCCTATAGGAAATCAACCCTGTATATACATTGGAAGGACGGATGCTGAAGCTGAAGAGCCAATGTTCTGGCCACCTGATGCAAAGAGCCAACTCACTGGAAAATACCCTGATGCTGGGAAAAAACTGAGGGTAGGAGAAGAAGGAGGTGACAGAGGATAAGACGGTTGGATAGCATCACTGATTCAACAGAGTTGAGCAAACTCTGGGAGATAGTAAAGGACAGAGAAGCCTGGCACACTGCAGTCATGGGGTCACAAAGAGTCAGACACGACTTACCAACTGATGGTTAACAGAATTAACCATCATAAATAAAACAGGAAGCATGCATAAAGAATTGCATTTCTCTTGGCAGGATGGAAGGATGGCAGTTATTCTCAAACAAAGCACTTGGGCAACTGTTTGAAGTGCAAACTAAACTATTCATTTCATTCACAAATGCCATTCTTACTTGAAAATACAGAAGAGAGGCAAACTATGGCTATTCAGATCCAGGTATCTGGGAAATATCATGAAAATGAGTAAGTCTATCACTTCAAAGAAAATGACTGACAGTATTTGTTGCCAGTGAAATTTTCAAGTGAAAATTTGAATTTTGAAAAGCCTGTATCCATCACCATGAGCTCGCCAGCTTCTTAACAGATAAAGACTTTTCTAATAGGCTTGGTGGCGCTACAAATAAATGTGATTTTTTGATATTGAATGATCAAATGTGTGAACATTTGAAAAGATATGAACCAATATTTTCCACTGTTGCAGAATCATGCATGGTAAAATAATCCACTCAACATGCAAGATGATGAGAAAGAAAAATGGAGCTAGAGGAACTGGGCTCCCTGACTTCATACTACAAGGCTACAGTAATCAAAATGCAAGATGAGATAATGGATTGTAATGTAAGAGACTCAAGAAAAGTTCACTGAAATGGTTTCAGATTTCAAACACACAGTTTTAAGAAACTACTACTTGCTGAATTTTGGTGTACCATCAAAAAAAGAGTATTTACACTGATCTACAAAGGCAAGTAGAGTTCTCCTTACTCTTCCAACTACATGTCTGTCTGAGGACAGAATTTCTTCATATATTTCTGCAAGCAACAGACAATAGATTGAATGTAGAAGCAGATATGGGAAAAGCCAAATATCAACAAGAGTTATACTCACAGGAGTAGGTCTTCAGATACAATTGAGTTGATTGGTTATTAAAACAAACCCATAGACCTTTTTCCCAAATTGTTTTACTGTGGACAATTATAGAAATTAAAGTGACTTTAGGGGCTCATGGGAGTCTCATATCTTCCAAGAGCAATTGATACTATACCCATGGAATAATGTAGTTGTGGTAAATCAAATATTCCCAGGTAGCAGCAACCTGGGATGAACTTTAAGGCCTGACCAGATTCATTCAGCCCCACCTGAACACTTCAGAACCTTAGCATACCCTTTTCTGGTCCTGCATGTCTCCCATCGTTTCTGAAACCATCAGAGGGTTTTTCATGTATGTTTGTGAGTCAGTTAGTCCATTGGGAGTCTTGCCCTGTTCCTCATAGCTCAAGCCAGAGCCAATATTTTGCATGCTTTCTCTCAGGCTACTTAAAATGAGAGGGGTTTAATGCTGATGTCATCAAGTTGCATTTGTCAGCACTGCCGTGAGAAGGCTGAGAAGATGCTCTTTTTCTAGAAAATGGGACTATAGTGAGCAGGGACCTTCCTGTTTTCCTATGAGCCATGAAATAGGAAGAAACCTGCTTATGAAGGCCACAGCAGAGAGGGAAGGGGCAGGGATGGGGAAGGTGACATAACAGTAGCTTGTGAGGAAAACTGGACACTGGTGGAGACTAGAGATGAAGTCTAGCTTAGCACCTGGCGGCAGGTGAAGGATGTTAGGGAGGTGATGAGGTAAGGCACTGAGCTGGCACAAAGGGCACAGCTATGTTAGAAGTCTAGTTTGTGAAAATGCTCTGGTAGCATAAAACGGGTCAAAGAAAAAGTGACTCCCATGACTTTAAGATGTCCCCAAAGTGTGAAGGATATGACCCAAAGGCATAATGCTTCTCCCTTACTCAAGACCTCTGAGGCATGGCCATTCCCTCCTATTCTGCTTTACATAACCAGATAATTAAAACAATGAGTGTTTCACGAGTGTCATCTTTCAGAGAGAAGCATTGTCTTAACTCAGTGGGATACACTTAAAATTAGAAATTTAAGAGGCAGGTTTGACGTTGGTAAGAATTTCAGAATCCTCACAGCTGAGAACAGCCACTAACCCCTCATTCTGAAGTAACTGCTTGATCTGAAGTTTGAGCTATTTCCCTCAATTTCTTTTCTTGGTTTTAAAAATCACACTTGGAAGAAAGAATCTTCTAAAGAAAGAGAATCTCAGAAAACACTCCTCCAGCCCCTTTGTCCCTCAAACTGTCTACACATATTTGTGCATAACAAACTTGAATATTTCTAGAAATACAACACTCATTATGAAGATAAGTATGACTGAAAGCTTTCATAATTAAAATTATTTTTAATTACAAATACTGAAATGTATCTACATTATTGTAGACAAGTATGATTTGGTGGCCAGTTTTCAGAGACTATTACCAAACTTCAGTGAGGCTGTTTGAATTGAAGGAGGAAGAATATATTAGAAAGCTTCATGAAAATATGCAAAAATCTGTATTACAGCTACACCTGATATGAAGGCAGGTGTGCAGGCTTTGTCTACAAATTATGAAGCTCAAGCATCATTTTTGTAGGACCTTAGCAACTTATTTATTTGTGGGAAAATTATTCATAGATATCATCATAGTGGTCATCACTAGTCCAGTGATCTCCCAGGAAACCTAAAAATCAGAAAGGAGCATCAGAGGAGCTGAGAAGAATGCCAATCAAGGCATCTGGATATTTTGTTGCAGATCCCAAGAACAGAATAGAAAACTTCAAGGCATACTAAACACATGAGTGTAGACAGAGATGGAGAGAAAACCCAGACCCTCTCCCTCATCATCACCTTCAACTCCATTCCAGTGACACCCTCAGCAAGACAGCCCCCTCAGTTTTGCCTGGATATTACAGAGGCAGAAGTAACAGGGTAGAGTAGAAAGCAAAGCTCAGTGGGTATGACGGCATGAGAAATGTGAAAACCCACCCCAGGGCAATCATGGCAAGGAGTGCGACTCTACCTGGGGTCAGAGCAGAAGCTCAAGGTGAGGGGCAGGTGCTTCCTTCTTAAATCAAGTCCAGATCACATTTCCTCCAATCTGACTTCACAGATAGATGTCTCAGGCCACTCCAGATCCTGGATAGCACGTTGATTCTCCTGGTATGCTGCCACCAGGAGATAGCTAATGTACCTGGCATTCTGATTTGAAACAGATTTAAGGACAAAATTTGGGTTGTAGGGGAGAACAGACCCTAATTCACTTATACTATCTGCCATGGGCATGACAAGGGAGGCTGCAACATGTGTGATATACTGACCACTGCTCCACATGTTTCCAAACAGCCTGCTAAATGTGTGACTACCTCTTTCTTCCACATTCTCAGGTTCTAAGGTCACCTTGATGTTTGATGGCATTGCCTCCTGTGAGAGAGAGTGGCATGTGTATGACAATTCTTGGCAGGGCGTTTCTATCTTTTCCTGTCTTTCCATTTCTAGAAGACATGAGGGATTCAAATCTCCACGTTCATTATTCTCACAATCCTTTTCACAGGTCCTGTTCCCAGAATAATTTCCCTAAGACTCCGACAGAAATACCTTCTATCTCAGTGTTCTCCCAAATAAGTGACAGAGACAAAAACTAAACTGTCTGTGAGAGAGCAAGGTCTCGGTGGGACTATTCCCCCAGGCCACTTAGATCCTTATGATAGCTCAAATGAAATGACACTCAAATAACCTCTTTATTTGTTCTCTCTCCTTGACTAGCCACCAGAATGGGAGCAGTTTTTCAGGAAACCAAAGTTAAAAATTGTTTGTTCCCTCTATTTATATTGCATTTTAATGTAATTGGTTGCTTGCCCCCATTTGTTTCAGGGTGGTGACACAGCTCAGGGGCCTGGCGATGATGAAGTGGATGAAGAGGAAGAGAGAAAGAGAGCACACACATGAAAAATCCCATCAGCAATACTTTCTCTTATTTATAGTGACAACACTGAGCAAAATATAAAAATATATTTAGGGAGATGACAGCTTTGTTACTTCTTGATCGCAAACTAGCACTTAGGAGTTCACATCTGTGAGGAGATAAAAAGGGCTGCATCTCAGTAAACCAGGGTGAGGAAAAAGGAGAGAGAGAAGTCAAGAGACAGGCAATCTGTCCTAGACAAAACCAGTACAAGGACCACTGGAGCAGTAAGCTAAATAGAAGGAGGCTCCTCGGGTTCAAGTTCATGGGAGCCCTGAACTGGAGGTGGATGGCGACCTCATACCATTCAAAAATTAGAACGACAGGAAGGCAAGAAGTCTTTAGACTTGCCTTTCAGTGCTAGGATTTATATTTGATAAATAAAACACTTAGTCTTCAATATAACTCACATCAAAATAAGAGAGGGGAAAAGGGTGCCTGAAAATGTTTGAAATATTATTTATTCCTGTATTAAGCAGAGGCAGGCAACTTATAAACAGACCCATGTTTGAACAATCCAACATTAGTGGACTCTGGGCTAAGCTCCAAAAACGCAATGATGAAGGTACAGACCCTGCTCTCAAGAAACTTGCTGCATTGGAACCCAAAAGTTGATTTGGAAGTTGGCCCTGGTGGCTCAGATGGTAAAGCGTCTGTCTATGATGAGGGAGACCCGGGTTTGATCCCTGGGTTGGGAAGATCCCTTGGAGAAGGAAATGGCAATCCAATCCAATCCTATTGCCTGGAAAACCCCATGGACAGAGGAGCCTGGTAGGCTATAGTCCATGGGGTCGCAAAGAGCCGGACATGACTGAGCAACTTCACGTTCACTTTGAAACTTATAATGCCTTCTCCATAGAGATTATGATCAATATAGCAGTTGGTTTTCAGTCCCCAATTGCTTTGTTCTTGGCATATTGTTCCAACAGGGCTACTTCAACTCTTCTTTACTAGTAGTGTGTTTGTTTGTTTTTTCCCTATGGTGGGAAAAAAATTTTGAGCATCAATCTAGGATACAAGAAACACTTATCAGAAAGAATCCATTCAAGTAACCGACTTCCCTGGTGTGGAGTCATCTGAAAAGGGAGAAGAGCAGGGAGAGTTGGAGGGCAGAAGGCTCCCAGGCTGCAAAGTGACCCCTCTCGCCCTCTGCAAGCATCTGATCCTGTCAGCTCTGGCTTTGTCTGATAACATCTCACTATTACAACAGACAGGTTCTCTGTTCTGTCCTTGCTATCCATACCCTACTTTACCACTGAGGCCCCAGGAAAGCCCAACTGGAGGATAATAATGGTGTGTATTTTTATAATAAACTCTCATATGCTGATTTTAAATCAAAGGGACAACTATCTACAAGTGAAAAATCAGGCATGATGGGAACCAAGTTAAAACTACAAGCTACGTGGGGGTTTATAAGCTGCCTTGTGTGGAAGTGACTCTTCACCTGGATCCCATGTGCTCTCTTTACTCACTACCTGGACTTGTTTCTCTTCAACTCATCTCCCAATATATGAAACAGACTGATGACACACATAAGCAACATTTATTTCTTTAGAAATAGTATAATAACATCAAAGCTACCTAAATAAAGAACTGTAATCAAATATAGAGTATTGAGTTATAATCTTAATGAAAACCTTAAGTGACCTTTAAGAAAATTAGAAACCTTCACTGTAGAGCTTAAAACAATTCTTGAAATAAATGAAAAAGAATAAAATCTTAATTCTGTGACATAATGCTGAAAAATTGTAAAAATATAAAATTTCTACCAAATTTGTATGCTTGGTGTAATTTCAACAAAAAATATAAGTTTGAGTTTACATAATTTACAGAGTCGAAATGTTATCTGAATGAGCAAACAAGTAAAGACAGTCAATGTTGTTTTTAAAAGAAGAGCACTAATGAGAAACTCATTTTGCCTAATCAGACCACATGGTAATGCCATAATAATTTTACATAGAATGGCATCAGTGCAAAATTGAACCAATAGATTAAAACATAACAAATACCCAAGAAATGTATGTTAGTCTAAGGAGGATTTGGCATATGGAAACTGATAAAATGAATGACCAATGCTTGACCAGACATGAAGATGGGAAACAAGTAAAATCCCCATTTTGGTACCCCAAATTCCAGGTGGCTTAGGAGTTAAAGTAATAATAAAATTCTATCAGAACAGGAGAAAAAGAATATCAATAATTATCTGATCTAAAACCAAAGAAGAACTTTCTATGCATAAATATGGTAAGAGAAATCATAGCCAGAATTATCAATAAATCTGATTACCTGAAAATGAAAAGTTCTGTGTCATATATAAATTTAAGACAAAAGACACATTGGGAAAAATATTTGAAAGAGTCATGATAAATGATAGAAGCCATCAATCTATAATACACTCATACAAATTGATTAAATGAAAGAAATCCTTAAATCCAATAGAAAAATGGTCAAAATAACAGGAAGCAATCCTGAGAAAAATAAATGTCCAATATATATACAAAAATGCTCAGCTTCACCAATAATACCATAAATACGCATTCAACAGCAAAAATAATGTCCCTCACCCATAAGAATGCTAGAGGTAAAAAATATGTCTCATTCAACACTTGGGAAATGTAACGCATGTAAACTGGTATGATCTCTAATGAAAAACAATCTGCCATTATGCTCAGAATGCCATACAAATTCTTTTCTTTTGCTGTATTATTCTGTCTGAAGACACATTCTGAAACTATAATCAGATACATATTTGATCTATTATGGCATATCACAGTATAAGTTTAATGTAAATAAAAGCACTCTAAATGGCCAGCAATCAGGAGATTTGCAATTAGTATATATCCACACAAAGCAATGTGTAGAGTCACTAAATCATGTTTGCAAAGAATATCTGATAATATGCAAAAGTGCTCACAAAGTGTCAAAAGGAAATCAAGCACAATACAAAGTGGGATAAGAAGGTACAATAACAGTTATAGTTTCCAATGTTAAACTAGTATCCTATTGTACCATTAAACTATTAAAATATAGCTGCTGTATAATAATATAAACCATGGTTCGCATATTCAGGGTACTTCCACATACATCACCCGTGTGATTCTTATTTGGTAGGAAGAAAGGGGAAGCACTGCCTGCTTTCTTGGGTGGCTGATGATAAAGATTCAAAGCTGAAGTTTTATCATCATAGCCTCTGTTCTTATTTCTCCTAATGCTGGTGATGTAGACAAAAAACTACTTAAAATAATTACAGGATATGTCAATTTTCAGAAGCTGTTTGAGTAGCTAGCACAAGCTAGGTTCCTCTGTGAGCACAGAGACATACCGGTGGATGAGAATGAGAGGTTTGATTCTCTTATAATGAAACATCAAGGAAAAGAGTGGAAACTAAAAAAAAAAAAAAAAATTACACAAATAGTTATCATTCCAGCCCTAAGTGATAAGAAGAAAATAAAGAGTGTCCTGGTGGAGAATCAGAGTTTGTGGAGTAATGGGAGCTAGGGTTTTACTCATGTGGTCATGGAAAACTTCCTGGAAGAGGAAACAACTTGAGTAGAGACAAATGATGAGAATGAGACAGCCGTGGGAAGATCAGGGGAAAGCAAGTTCCTGGCAAAGGGAACAGCATGTCAGAGGGCCCTGAGGCAAGAAAGAGCTTAATGAGAAACCCAGTGTGTTAACCCAGGCTCCCCAAAGAAACACACGCACAGATAGATACACACACAAAGATACACACACACAGATAGGTACACACACACAGATAGATACACACACACATAACTGTATATATATTATACATTCTAAGGAATTGGCTCACATAATTATGGAGGTTAAGAAGTTCCAAGACGTGCAATTGGCAAACTGGAAACACAGGAGAGTCAGATATTAACCTCATCCAGAAACACCCTCACAGAGTCACCCAAAATAATGTTTGACCAAATGCCTGGACACGCTGTGGCCCAATCAAGTTGATACATGAAATTAACCATCAGACCCAGTGAGTCTGAAATAAGGTGAGCAAGGAAGAGACAGCATGAGATGAGTTTGAAAAAAAATACTGGGGTCAGATCCTTCTGGGTTGTGTAGGTAGCAGCATAGAATAGATCATAAATAACATGGAACCCATGCATGTCCTACTGGAAGGCATTCAGAGGAACCAAAACTAAAACTGATCACCCACTTAGAGGAAGTAGGAATTACAAGGACAGAGAGGTGCGGAAGAGTATAGTGTTAACTGGAACAATAAGATGATGATGTAATTATATTCTGAGCATCAGATATGAAAGGCCTATTGTTCCTTCAGGTTTTCCACTTACTGGAGAGGGGGTGGGGCTGAACTAACTTTTGCAAATAGTGTTTGTATTTTAATTATCATTTTCAGGTATAATTAGTGTTAAACTCATTTATAGAATCCCCATTTTTCCTTTACCATACTACCTATGTTTTATGATATAAAGAACTCTGGAACAGTTCCAGATAATTGACACACACCATCTAAGTAAAAAGTATCAAAATTGTTCACACTCGGTACAGGTTACTAAAATTAACAATCAAAAGTTTAACAATAAAAGGCAAATGGGCAATACTGTCTAATCTACCAGTCATGTGAAGCTAATGATGAATGCTGCTGCTGCTGCTGCTAAGTCGCTTCAGTCGTGTCTGACTCTGTGCGACCCCATAGTCGGCAGCCTACCAGGCTCTCCATCCCTGGGATTCTCCAGGCAAGTACACTGGAGTAGGTTGCCCTTTCCTTCTCCAATGCATGCAAGTGAAAAGTGAAAAGTGAAAGCGAAGTTGCTCAGTCATGTCCGACTCTTCACGACCCCATGGACTGCAGCTCACCAGGCTCCTCTGTCCGTGGGATTCTCCAGGCAAGAGTACTGGAGTGGGGTGCCATTGCCTTCTCCAACTGATCATAAACTTAAGAAAAATAAAATATTTGTTGTGAAAGAGTAAATATAAATCTGAAACCTCAGCAATACAGCATAAATGAACAAAAAAATTCCATGAGATTTCAATGCTTGGTCGATTTAACTTTATTGCAGCTAAACTCATCTCTTCCCTGTGAACAGATTGAAACATAAATGGATATTTATGACATTTTAAAACTATTCATAGTTCAGAGTAAAGAAAACATCTGAAAATGCTTTTTATTTATTTATTTTGAGACAAGAAAAGCTGAATAACTGGCAGAAGAAAAAAGCCAGGCTCTCTGTTGTGGCTTTCTTGAGTTTTGCTTTGCTGCTTTCTCTTATCTCTCTTCATATGCAAAAAAAAATTCAACTGACTGGATGAGGGAGGGGGCGGCTTTGGAAAGTTTAAGATCAATTATCTCCTATTCAACCCGCCATTCCAGCTCTTTCTACCTCCTTTTCCCCTTAACATTTGGCTTGACTACCCAGCAGAAATACAGTACTGGACTAGCTCAGTAATACCTTTTTTCTGCAAGAATGGATATATGTATATGTATAATAGAATCACTTTGCTGTACACCTAAAACTAACACAACTCTGCAAATCAACTATACTCCAACATAAAATAAAAATTTTTTAAACATAAAAAAAATAAAAAGTCTGAAAAAAATGTAATATACTCAGACAATGGGATATTAATCAGCCACCTAAAATAATGAAGTATTGATAAATGCTGCAAAATATGTTCTTGAAAACATTATGCCAAGTGAAAGAAGTCAGACACAAAGGCTATATATGATTCTATTTATATTAAGTATCCACAGTAACCAAATTCATAGAGACAGAGTGTATGAATTGTTTTCCAGGGGCTCCAGATAGGCAAGAATGGGCAGCGACTGCTAAGAGGTATGAGATTTCTTTGTAGAACAATGAAAATGCTTTAGAATTAGTAGTGGCAATGGTTACACAACTTTGTGAATATACTAAAAACTACTGAATTGTACAATTTACAAGAGTCAATTTTGGGGGAGATTGGAATTGACATATTCACTTTACCATATATAAAATAAATAACTAATAAGAACCCACGTATAGCACAGGTTTTTCTAGTAGTCATGTATGGATGTGAGAGTTGGACCATAAAGAAGGCTGAGCACCAAAGAATTGATGCTTTTGAACTGTGGTGTTGGAGAAGACTCTTGAGAGTCTTCTGATGCTGGGAAAGATAGAAGACAGGAGGAAAGGGGGACAATAGGACAGATGGCTGGATGCATCACTAACTCAATGGACATGAGTTTGAGCAAGCTCTGGGAGACGGTGAAGGACAGGGAAGCCTGGCATGCCTCAGTGCACAGGGCCACAAACAGTCGGACATGACCAATCAACTGAACAACAACAAATAGCACAGGCGTGTGCATGCTAAGTCACTTCAGTTGTGTCTGACTCCCTGCGATCCTGCGGACTACAACTCACCAGGCGCCTCTATCCACCGGATTCTCCAGGCAAGAATATCAGAGTTGGTTGCCATGCCCTCCTCCAAGGGATATTCCAGAGCCAGGGATCAAACCCAAGTCTCTTGTGTCTCTTGCATTGGCAGGCGGGTTCTTTACTACTAGTGCCACCTGGGAAGCCCATAGCACAGGTAACTCTACTCAATACTCTGTAATGACCTATATGGGAAAAGAATCTTAAGAAGAGTGGATATGTGTATAACTGATTCACTTTGCTATACATCTGAAACTAATACATCATTGTAAATCAATTATGTTCCAAAACTATAACCCTCCAAAAAAGGTCAATTTTACTATATGAGCATTATGTCTAAACAAATCTTTTAAAAATCTTGACAAATAGAACTTTTGACCTTGGTGTCCCATATTCAGGTATCAAACTGAATTCCCATTTCTTATCTTACTGAAATGTAATACCCTCCACTGAGACGCCTGAGCCTAAAATCCAGGAACCATTTTTTACTCCCTTCTTCTACCCCTGAATTCAATCAAAGAGATTTCTTACTTTTACCTTCTTCATCTCTTGTACTTCTCCACACCACAGACATTGTCTCATTTTGTGCCCACATTTTTCCGTTCCTTCTTAACACACTGCTGTTCATTTACTCAGCAAGTGTTCATCAAATGCCTGTTATAGGACAGACTCTGTTCTGCATCGATGGGATGCATAATGGATGTGTAATGGAACAAAATGCACAAAGCTCTTCCCTTGGAAAAGCCTAACTTCTGGCAGGCAAAGTGTGATATTCATACAAACATAAAAGATAATAAAGAAGCATACTATTATATGGTAAATTAAAAGGTAGTGATTGCTGTGGAATAAAACAGGGTAAGGGAGATCAAGAATGCAAGAGGCGTAGGGGGTTGCTATTTAAAATAGGGTGCTCAAGGTGGGCCTTACAAAAATGTTCCTTTTGGGCAAAGACCTAAATGAGGTGAAGGTATGTACAGAGCAACACATGGAATATCTTTGAAACAGAAACAACTGATTCAAAATTCTTCAAGAATTTTGAGAAATTCTGAAATTCTGAAGAATTTAGACTGATCAGGAAGGTCAGTATGGCTGAAACAGACTGAGTTAAGAAGAGAAAGTATGTGAGGTCAGAGAGGTGATGGAGAGGACAGGTTGTATAGCACTTTTCAGGAACTTTAGGTACCTTGATTGTTACTCAGGGTTTTGAGTAAACAGTGATGAGTTTGAATGCAGATGTTTTAGAAGACGAGAGTAAAAGCAGAGAGACCCGTTAGGAGACTTTTGAAACAGGAGACTTTTGAAATGGCTCTGATCAGTGGTAGGAGTGAAGGCGGCTGGAAGTAAAAGGATTGTGGCCCCATTATGACCACAGAGCTATAGGATTTACTTATGTATGGGATGTAAGTGGGAAAGACACAGAAACCAGACAGTCCTCAAGAATTCTGGCCTGAAAAACTAGAGAAATGGAGATACCTCCCCCTGACACGGAGCAAACTTTATAGAGGAAAACCAGTAGTTCAGTTTTGGACACGTGAAGTTCAAGTGTCTACTGGGTGCCCTGGTAGAAGTCCTGAGAAGGCAGTGGCATAAGTGAGGCTGAAGTATGGAGGAAAGAGCTGAGAGTTAGTGAGGTGTCAGCATATAGGTGGTGTGAGTATCAAGAAACAGTAAGAGTGCTATTCCAGGGCACAGTAACATAAAGAGTCGGGGAGAAGAGGTAGAATCAGCAAAAGAGACTAAGAAGCCATGAAAATGAGGTAGAAACTGAGAAAATGTGTGTCCTGGAAGCAAGGTCAAGGGAGGAAATCTAAGAATGGGATTTATGCAACTTTATCATTACCAGTGCCACTTGGGATGAGGACTGAGAACTGACCCCTGGATTTAGCAGAGTAATTTCTGTGGAGTGGTGGGGCTTAAGCCCAGTCATAGCAGGTTTACAGAAAGAAAACCTGTAAGGAGAAAAATTAGGCCAGTGAGTATAGACAACTCTTCTGAGTCTTGCTATGAATGGGAGCAGAGAAACATTGGAGCAGTTGGTGGTTAAAGTGGGTCAAGAAAAGGATATTAAGATGGGAAGAATAATAAAACATTAAATGCTGATGGAATGGTCCATTGGTGGGAAAAAGCAAGAGAATTGTTTTGAGTAGGCCAGAGGGAACAGGATCCAGGAAGAGGAGGGACTGGTTTTAGATGGGAGTCCAGGGAATTTGTGTGGTGCTAGGCAGGGGGTGTCAGAACTTGCAGACATGGAACGTGGGTAGGTGCAGTGTTGAGTCTATCGGAGGTTCTCTGCTGGCTGCTTGCATTTTGTCTGTGAGGTGGGAAGCAAGGTCAACCATGAAGGGTGGGTTTCCGGGAGGATGTAGCGGTTTGAGGGACGAGAACTGAGGAAATAGTTTCTAGGGACGTGAAGGAGTGACTGGACTTACAGCATGATTGCTGGGCAGCACACAGCAGCCAGAGGAGGCTACTGGGCAGGAACACAAAACGAGACCTAGCAGTGGAGTTTGCTGTCTCTCTCCCTGGCCTGCTGGCTCCCTGTTTGCCTCATTCACGGTCAGAGCCCCAGTGACCAGGACAGCACCAGGCACACAGCAAGGATCCCACCCCACTCTGCTACCCTCTAGTCTCCCCTCCTCTCACTCATTCTCCACTCAGCTCTCACGGAGATTACTCAAAAAACAACATCATTTCTCTGCTTACATTTTCACATATGACGACTCCCCACAGAACTGAGTAAGATCTTAGCTTTTGATCACAGTACAGAAGCTCCTCACAGTCTCGCCTCCGGTTACGTTTCAACCTCACCTACTGTGTTTACTTTCATGGTATCCACACATTGCTGCTGCTAAGTCACTTCAGTCGTGTCCGACTCTGTGCGACCCTATAGACAGCAGCCCACCAGGCTGCCCCATCCCTGGGACTCTCCAGGCAAGAACACAGGAGTGGGTTGCCATTTCCTTCTCCAATGCATGAAAGTGAAAAGTGAAAGTGAAGTCGCTCAGTCATGTCTGACTCTAGCAACCCCACAGACTGCAGCCTTCCAGGCTCCTCCGTCCATGGGATTTTCCAGGCAAGAGTACTGGAGTGGGGTGCCATTACCTTCTCCATACCCACACATTAGGGCCAGCCAAAACAGCTACTTGGAAGTTCCCATAATGTTCCCTGCTAGCACTTCTGGATTATAGCCTTCAGCTGATTAACTCCTACTTACGTTTTAGGAACTCAGATCAGAAATCACCTCCTTCAAGGAGCATTTGCTGAAATTCTTACACTGCCTCCTTCCAGTCTGTGTTCCATGCCCCTATGTACCTCAATCATACTGTAAATATTACATTATAATTGTTTCTTCTCTTTGTTCCCTGAAGTATTGCATATAAACCAAGGACAGAACATGATTTTTTTCTATATCCTGAGCTACTACCAGGGTGTCTGGCATATAACAGGTGCTCAGAAAGGGTCAGTGGAATGAAAGAAAGAAATATTGGAGTCAATAATGGTTATCTACTGTCTATACAGGCAGGGGCCAGTTAATGCTAACATATAAATCAGGAAGCATCAGGGAAGCTATTTTTATCTTCTTTGGATTATTTGCTTAATTTTTGACTCTTCCCTACTCCTAGATGTATTTCATCATATTTACAAGAAAAATTTTACAAGTAAAACATTTGTGATTTATTTTCAATCTGATTTATAGACAGGTCATCAAGAGAACATTCTCTGAACAGTGTTTCAGGTCCTGGAGTTAGGTGACTCTGGGTCATGCTCACTCACTTGCATACTATTACCATGGAGGGAGGGGAAACATACACTCTGGAGTCCAATAGATAAGGTTGGATATCCCTCTCTTTACTTCTTTGAGTCTCAGTTTCTTCATTTGCAATAAGCTTTCCTGGAGCAACACTGTAAGAATGGTATTTTGTAGCTGAACACTAAATGCCAATTAGCTATTATCACTGTGACCTGGGACTCTCAAGGTTAAGGCAGGAGCCCCGAATAAGGAGTGTTTATAGAGCTGAACAAAACCAACTCTTCCACTTGACAGACTCTCTCTTCTCCTGTGCCCTGAAGGCTACTGCTTCTTCTCTGCTGGGTTTTAGGTTAAACGTCCTATCCTCACCTTCTGCCTTACTCCCATCTTGATGAGTTCTTGCTACACCTGGCCCCACTCTCCCCCTTTAAGCTCCTCCTCTGTCATCAAATACTCCAGTTCCTTCATGGTACTGACCACCACTTGTAATTCTAAATTCTACAGTACAAATCTTATCATTGGATTGTTCAGAGGTATACTTCCAGTGCTTTTTCCAGAGTCTATAACACAGCTAGTGAGTAGTGAACAAATACCGAAAGGATAAATTACACTAAATTTTGATCATACGAGCCGACCAATGTGTATAGGATCTCTGGTAAGTCAACATCAGCGAGACACCTAGAAAACGTGTCTCTGCCATCCTAATGTGTGGAGACCATGTTTGTCGTCAAATGGGGTTGGTTCTGGGTGCTTAGGGTCATGGTTTCTGAAACATGGTCCCCTCTGACTCTCCATTGACAAAGGCTGCACCACTGAAGAATATTGACAGTTTCGTCAAAGAAGGTTCTGTGCTTGCAGAACAATTTGTAAGCCTTCAGAAATTCTAAGCAATGTATGGAAACAGAATATCCAGAAAAATAGATCATTTCTTGAAGGACGCCTCTGTCAAAGAAAGAAATGTAATGAACGTAAAATCAATTGGCTATGCCTTAAGACAAGAATCACAATGCAGCTCCCCGCCTTTGCCCAGAGCTGAGGGGGCATGCCAGAATGCTTTAAAACACTGATCATGCCCCGCGGTCGCACAGGCTGGCAGAAGTTGAGACTGGCATCCTTGAAATCTAGTGAGAATACGAGTCGATAGAAACTATGGACTAAACTATGCTTTACAGAGGAGTACTATTAAAAGTTACCGTAACTTTAATACGGAATGCTGGAGGAGAGGGAAGATCTGTGGAGGCTAAAAACTTGCCAAAGGGTATGGCACTTGAGGAAAGGCCTGAAGTGTGAGAAACAAGGGAGCCGCGGCCTGATCAAAGAGTAGCGCCCCTAGTGGTGACACGCTTGCCCTTTGTGTAAAGGGAATATGGCCAAAACGATGCGAACTCGGCACAGGAAGCATGCAGTTACATTAGCCCCAGGATGATGGGAGAAGGCAATGGCACCCCACTCCAGTACTCTTGCCTGGAAAATCCCATGGACGGAGGAGCCTGGAAAGCTGCAGTCCTTGGGGTCGCTGAGGATCGGACACGACTGAGCGACTTCACTTTCACTTTGATGCATTGGAGAAGGTAATGGCAACCCACTCCAGTGTTCTTGCCTGGAGAATCCCAGGGATGAGGTAGCCTGGTGGTCTGCCGTCTATGGGGTCACACAGAGTCGGACACGACTGAAGTGACTTAGCAGCAGCAGCAGCAGGATGATGAGTGCATCGCAGTCTGACTAACCGCATTGAATGGTTTGCCTATAAAAGCTGTGGCTTCCTAGCTACTTCTCTTCAACTTCCCTGCCTTCTCTGTGCTGGGTGTGCTGTGCTCAGCCATGTCCGACTCTTTGTGACCCCATGGACTGTAGCCCACCAGGCTCCTCTGTCCATGATTCTCCAGGCAAGAGTGCTGGAGTAGGTTGCTGTGCCCTCCTCTAGGAGATCTTCCCACCCAGGGATCGAACCTGCCTCTCTCACACTGCAGGAGGTTTCTTTACCACTAGCGCCACCTGGGAAGCCCATGCCTTCGGTGGAATAATGCAAAATGAAACCACAACCAGCACCACAATAACTGCAACAAACAAAAACAAAAAATTATCTACCCCTAGGACTGGCAGCAGGTGGAAATTCCAAGCTCCTGCCAAAGGAACCATTAGGACAAGCGTTTATGAAACTGCATCTGACTAACCAGTTGTTATTTCCCATAAAAGATGAAAGATTGAAAACAAATGACAGCAGAACACACAGCTTGCCTGTGTGTGTGTGCCATATGAGCAGCGTGTTCATGCAGGACGCGTGGTGGGTGGGAATGAGTGTGTACGTGTGTGTGACACGTCCATACTACGTGTATTTATATGTGTGCATGCAAGTACAGGGTGTGGTGTATATGCGGTGTGCGTGTGTTTGTGTGTATAGGGTGCACGTTTTCTTCCCTCCCTTGGTTCTGGCTTGGGCATCCTCAGTTTTTGGCTCCCTAAGAGCTAGAAGGTTTGGGGTCTGTCTCATACAGGTGCTGCTCCCTTTTCCACTACCGGGCGCACCTGCCGTCGCCCTTGTGCCCACTGCCCATCTGCGGGAACCACCCCCCCACAACCTCTTTTCCCTAGACAGTGGCGGGAGGGGGGCGCGCTCCCCAGGGAAGGCAGAGAAGTGACTTTGATGGATCGCATTGCTCAAGAGGCCCAGCGTTTACAGATTAGAGACTGCCGCTCCTGCACGCGCATCTCCATCCGGGGGTTGTTCTGATGAGATAATTTTTCTCATTAACCTTGATAACTCTCTGCTGATATACGGATCTGTTTGCACTAACATAGAACTTTTTTTTCCCTTCATATCCTTTTAGTCTTCTAACTTTCCAAGGGAGGAGAACTTGGAGCCTGCCGGCGGCCAGCAGCTGCCTAGCTGTTTAGTGGTTTTGCCAGGTTCTGGGTGCCAGGACGGACCTGGAGGGAGCAACTCCAGTCCCTGTCGTCAGGATCCTGGATTTTCTTAGGCAAAAAGCTTTCAACAAATCTAGACCAAGTGATTTAGAGATTTAAGGAAATGTCTGCGGGCAAGAAATGGGGCGCATCTGCTCCCACTCGGCTCCCCTCACAGTTAGCCTGCAGCAGAACTCAGTGAGGTGCTTCAGCTCTTCACAATCCCGCTCTTATTTCAGACACTCTAGCCTCTGGCCCAGTTGTTCCTGCGCATAACCATCACTGGGGGTGTCTTCCCCAGAATACTTTCTCTTCTCCCCAGTTAAAATGAATTTCTGTATCATGTACATACTTCCCTTACAGTGTTTATTATAATGAATTGTACCCGTGATTCAAGTCTTCTCCCTTGGTGTAGGCGGTGAGCACTTTGAGATTTCAGGCTGTCCTTTTCATCTTTGTTTCCTAAACTTTACTACAGTGTCTGACATAGTAAGTACTTGGTAAGTGTTTGTTGACTTTTGATATAAATCAGATAAGACAAGAAATTAGGAAGTACTTTGAATGCTTCACGGAGTTCAATGTTGAAGAGGTTATTAGCATAGGTTGTATTGTATCCATCTGGGGCCTAATATTGGATGAACTCTCATACTTGCTCATCTAGATCCTGGGTATCTTCCCAGAGCTTCTCATAAGGGAGAGAGGACAGGGCAGGTTGATATCTTGAGGCTCTTAGACCATCATCATGAATAATTTCAAGAATAGGTTCCAAGAATTAAACATATTGACAAGTTACTTTTAACAAAAGCCAGTGTAATACAATTAAGCTGCCTACAAGTACAGCATGTTTATAAATAATTCATATTGCATTACAGAAAGTATAATCCAGACATGGACCACAAGTGAAATGATGACTGTTTTTCAAGTGAGTTTACATACAAGCCAATTTAGAAATTATAACAAGAATCTAAATGCAAGCTCCTTCATAAATACCACGCTTAGGCAGAAGCTCTTCTTGACTTCTAGTCCCTGATCCCAACTCCCAACCACACATATACACATACAACTAACACTTCATCTCCTTTCTTCCTTCAACCCAGCAGAAGTCTTTGCTTATCCTGAAATTCCATTTTGGAAAGGTGCCATGTGCTTCAAGAGAAGTGAAGTTACCCTCACAATTTGTTAATGAAGCCAACGATGATGTTCTGTTGGGTCACAGGGGCAGGGGGAGTCAAATTTGAAGAATCCTGCTGGTGTGCAACCTCAGAGGTTCCCCAGGTAAAAACTCTGTCTCATACAGGAGAGACAGACGAGGTGAGCCACTCTTTCTTGGTAGGTGGCAGGGTTAATACACCAGGGAATTTACATTACGTTACAGCTGCCTATCTTGGGCAGCTGTAAGACTAGCAGATCTCCATAGCTGCCTGCCAGAATTTTAAAAGTTGGTATGGAGGCCTTCCAGTGGGTTTAGTCATGTATGCCATCCACAGTCTCAACAACACATTGCTCTCTCAAGGCTACTTCCTTGGAACAGTTCCCACTGTGAGAATTGTGGGCATAACATGCCTTCCAAGGACAAGAAAGGGATGAGGAGCCTCCGATTGCTCGGGTACAGCTCACAGGTCACCAGGCAGTCATGTCCCCTCCATGACCTCCTCCCACCACTCTCTAGGCACTCTCCTCTCTGCAAAACGTGGGGAGGTGTTAGGTGCCAGCTCTCTGGAGCTGAAGCCAGTGTCTGATGTTTGAGGAAAGAGTCAGACTAGAAAGGAAGGATGCTATTTCCCCTTACAAGAGGGGTGGTTTTCAAACTCAGTGGACCAGTTTTTGCTGATGCTACTCATCTATGCTGCCTAATCCCAGAAAAAAAGCCAAATTACCCCCAAAATTCTTGGAACTGAGACAGGAAACGGGGGTATTATTTGTACTGTAGAGAATTTACCTGTAGGTTATGGACAAGTGGCAGAAGTGACTTGATTGCAAATAAATGAGTTCCCCTTCAAATGTGCCCCAGCCTTTTGCAAATGTAAAGACAGATCCTAGTCAATGAAATCTGTTAGTTGCTCAACAGAGGAAGGGATAAAGAAGGTGTGGTACATATATACAATGGAATATTACTGAGCCATTAAAATGAATGAAATAATGCCATTTGTAGCAACATAGACGGACCTAGAGACTGTCATACTGAGTAAAGTAAGTCAGAGAAAGAGAAGTATCATATGACATCCCTTATATGTAGAATCTAAAAGGAAATGGTACAAATGAACTTACTGACAAAACAGAAAGAGATTAGAGTCACAGACTTAGAGAATGAACTTATGGTTGCTGGGGGAAACAGAAAAGGGAATGGGATTAGTTAGGGAGTTTGGGGCTGGACGTGTACACACTGCTATATTTTAACTGGATAACCAATAACCTATAGCACATGTAACTCTGTTCAGTGTTATGTGGCAGCTTGGATGGAGAGGAGTTTGGGGGAGAATGGATACATGTATATGTATAGCTGAGCTCCCTCACTGTTCACATAAAATTACCACAACATTGTTAATTGACTATGCTGCTGCTAAGTCGTTTCAGTCATGTCCGACTCTGCACGACCCCATAGACGGCAGCCCACCAGGCTCTCCCATCCCTGGGATTCTCTAGGCAGGAATACTGGAGTGGGTTGCCATTTCCTTCTCCAGTGCATGAAAGTGAGAAGTCAAAGTGAAGTCGCTCAGTCATGTCCAACTCTCAGCGACCCCATGGACTGCAGCCTACCAGGCTCCTCCATCCATGGGATTTTCCAGGTAAGAGTACTGGAGTGGGGTGCTATTGCCTTCTCCGAATTGACTATACCCCAATACAAAATAAAAAGCTTAAAGATTCAAAAAAAATTGTTAACTGCTGCCTTAATGCTTTGAGGAAGCCTGAAAAATTTCAGTCATGGCTAATGGTTCTTATTTTCTTCTTTCATCACATGGCTTCAACCTCTCTCAGCCTTAGTTTTCTGTCTAGCTAATGAGGTGAGGATTTAATAAAATGAAATGATGAGAGTTATGTACCTCACACAGGGCCTGACATGTAGAGGACACTCAGTCAAATTGTAGCTCATGCCAAAATGAGAGGAGGCTGGTTGCAGATAATGTAGCTTTATCCTATAAAATGGATAATACTATCATCCCCATTTTGCTATAATAATAAAAAACAAAGGTTTAGATATGTGGTACAGAAACTTGCTTAAGGTCATGCAGTTAGCACGTATAGATTATGAAGTGAAACCCAAGACCATCCAAAATGAAATGTTTTCTTAACAATGCATTCTTAATGATGTTTTAGCCTGTGGGGAGGAAAAATATAGAAAGGGCTATTTGTTACATAACTCAAGGAGCAAGTTCTTTTCTTTTGATGTTGTGGCACATTATCACAGCAGTTTTCCTCACATTGTTTCTTAAGGTAAGAATTAAGCCTTGGGTCTGTGGCAAATTGCTTCGGTCCTCATTACCCCATTTCCTCTTACACTCAGTCCACTTCTTTCATTTACATTACCTGCTTCCTGTTTGGCATCTGAACTTTGGCCCTAGAATATACATTTAATAGGTCTCCTTGGAAAAGAATCTTGATATAGCCATACAAAGTTTGGACAGGTAAGTTTACAGCAGCTTTACTTACATAGCAAAACCAAAAAAATGGAAACCCATATGTCCATTAACAATTGAGTGTTTAAAATCACTGTGGTAGATCCATAAAATGGAAATTAGTAGCACTAAAATGAAATGAACTACAATACAGTCAAGAATATGGGTGAATCTTAAGAACAATATGAAAAGTGAAAGAAACCTGACATGCAGAAAACCAGTGTGTGATTCAATTTGTATAATATTCTAAAACTGTAGTTTATAGCCAACAAATTTATAATAGAGACAGAGGGCGGATCAATGGTTACCTCAGGGCAGGATGTGGAGTAGGTGGGGCACTGACCTTAAAAGACACAGGGAACTTTTAGGGGTGATGAAAATGTTCTACATCTTGACTGCAATGGTGGTTGTTACACAAACGTTATTTGTCAAAATGCTTTAGAACATATACTTGAGTTTTTAAACTGACTCTTGCTTTGGTCATCAAAAGGATGAGTAACAGCACAAGACTTTTGAAAAGAAAAGTTCCGGATGAAGGGATAAGGTCAAACAAGGCCCACTTTGCAAATGTGCTCAGGGTTGGATGGTGGCAAGATTGCTTGTTTCTCTGAAAATATCTGCTAAGAGATAGATGACAAGACCCAACATGAAGAATCCCAGTTACAGCTTTTTGAATTTGTTTCTCTAAGACAGTAAAAGAAAGCAACGTAAGACACATAAAAAGTTTACACCATGGTGGAAAACATATTTAAAGTAACCCTCCAAAAAGACTTTAGCATGGCATGATTCTGAGCATTTTATCGCGAACTTAAGGCAGTGGTGGTAAAGGACTGGGTGCAGAAGTGATAGAGAAACGTGAAGGAAGGGATTGATTCTGAAAAGTAGCTGGTATAAATGGACAGAAAATTAAATGACTCTTCACTTGAAATAAAGAAAATTCTCAATATTTCTAAAGAGTTGAGACTGGGTTAAGGAATCCTCTAAACAAGCTAGAAGACAACACACACACACACACACACACACACACACACACCCCCCCCAAAAAAACCCACTATAACCAATATCTAAAATTGAAACATGTTCCACATGGGAGCTTTCATTTGTGATATTTTATCTGAAACTTGATATCTCGTCAAGATGCAAATAATGGAGGAAACCTGAAGATTAGCTAATGGAAATGTAGGCTTCTTGTGTATAAACCTGAAATTCACCAAAAATGCTTTATTTTCCTGATGATTCTCACTAATCCCTCAGTGTGGTACCTGGCACAGAGAAAACTCAGTAAATATTTGCTAGAAAGAAGAGGGCAGGGAGGACCATATTTTAAGTTTTAGTTGAATGTATTTGATAAAAAATTCGATGAGATGTTAACATTTTTCATTCACTTTACACTAACTCCCTCCAAGTAACCTATTGATTAGTGAGTTAAAATATTTATTAAGAATAATATCAGAAGTCCATAATTACAAAAGGCATAAACTGAGGTGGCTGCTTAGAATGGATTTCTATCTATTCTTCCCTCAGCAAACTCTGAACAAGGAAGGAGTCAACATGATTAGACTCCTCAGTGGATGTCACGCCCTCATCTAAGCATTTGACTTCATGATTAGGAAATGGACCATGGTTATTGAGTAGCCATGGCAGTCCAGCTGAAGGATGATCAATGAACTTCAACTCAGATGCACAGTTTGAGTGACAAGAAGATAATTCTCATTCAAGCTAATGGGGGACTTGAATTAGACTCATGGTGTTAAAAAATGAGAAAATGGTATCTTTCTAAATGAGGAAAAAGAATCTCCTTGGTGAGTCCATCCTTTTAGCCTGAATTCTTTTGATAGTCCATGATATAGAAGTTTGCATTTTCAAATGATCTTTTCCAGTTTAGATTCTTATCACTGTTTTCTGTCGGTATTACTTAGTGTATTTTGTCAAAAAGAGGCTAGAAATTGCCTTCTTTCCTCCAGGAGAGAGTGGGCATTATAAAGGTTTTCTGCCAAAAGCATGGAGTCTTAGATAAGTAATCTCATCCTTCACTCATGATAAATAAGCTATTAAAAATCAAGAAAAAAGAAAAAAAAGGTAGCAGTTGGAATGTCTGAAATGCACAGACAGTGTTGTGAAAACCTCATTTTAAGAGTCTTCTCCATTGTTCAGCCACAATGCTGGAGTCTTCTCTATTTATATTTTTGTGTGGGGATTTTTCTCTTCCCCAGGCTGAAGTTCTTTGTGCGTGAGACTGAAAAGCTGCCAGGACTGGTCCATCTGGCTGGCCAAATGGATTGTGCTCACTGGAGCATTGCCAGATGTATATCAGTAGAAAGTTTAATTTTGGGCCAGTCTAAGGCCCCAGTTCCTTTCTTAATTTAACCGAAACTACATTTCTATTTTCTAGAAATTCCTTCAATTGGCCTGAGTGTCATCACCTCGTGTTGCCTCCTATAATCCTGGTCCCAGGCTCTAGAGATCACCCGACTCAAGACTACAACCTATTAAGTCCAAACCAGTGAAATAAGTTTGACCACAAGGTCTGGGCCAAATGAAAAATCATTGTGTTACATTTGATTACATTTGTCTGACCTTGAACAAACTTAGGAGCCAGAGTATTCGTTTCAGTTAACTAATTTAGTTTAAATTGCTTAATTAAGAAATAAAATTTCATGGAATTCCCTAGATTAATTTGCGCTTATACTTAAGAGCATCAACATTTATAATCAATTTAAAGAGGAAATAGGCCTAGAGTATTTTTATAGTTTGCAGTGAAACCTAATTGGATTCATTTGGGCTGAAACAGGAAATATAGAGAGATCTGATATATTTTTAATTTCCCACATCTTAAGGACAATAATGGGCATTTAATCTTTGTGAGACACCGAGTTTTAGACTTGAAATTACAGAAACTGTGAATTCAGAAGATAAACTGGTTGATTGCCCCATGTTCTTACCTTTCAGGGAAAGCAGCCAGCAGGGCTAGATTGTAATAGGCACTCAGGCAGGGCTGGCATATACACCAGTCATGGGCAAGTGATGGGTACAGAGGAGGGTGCCTGGGATTAGCAGGGGCCTTGTCAGCCTTTTTATGTGCTTTCTACCCAAACTTTTCACTTCTTTTTTGGGGGGTGTTGGGGGTGGCAGGCAGAAGGTACATTGCATGGTTTGCAAGGATCCTAGTTCCCTGACCAGGGACTGAACCCACGCCCTTGACAGTGAAGCTGTGGAGTCTCAATCACTGGTCCACCAAGGAATCCCCTCACTCCTCGTATCTTAAATGAGAGTGTCAGGAAGCTATGGAGTCCTAACCACTGGTCCACCAAGGAATTCCCTCATTCCTCATATCGTAAATGAGAGTGTCAGGATCAGATCTGAGTTTTCAGGAAGATTCTGTCTGAGATCTAGGGAAGGGATTTGGGGAGGAACGAACACAGAGTAAGAACATTTTTGAGCTCATGCCTCTCTCTGTCCTAGTCAGACATCCTGAGGTCTTAAGGAATCAAGACAGCATCCTGGAATTAAGACAGTAGTATCAGAAATGGAAGAGACATATTCTGGATAATATCAAAACTTGATCATCTATTGGGAGAAGACGAGGGGGAGGGAAGGGACGAGGGAGTGAAAGAAGACAAGAATGACACGTTTCTGCCTGGAGTGGCAGCGAGGCACCACACACCTACACACCCAAGTTTGTCTGGGGAAGTGCGGGTCATGCCTGTAGTACCATCCTTTACTTTCCATTATATCCTATTTTGGCAGATAAATTTATATGATCACTCTAGTAGAAAGAAATGAATGGCAGTCACATTGAGAATTTTAAGGAAAAGACTTGTTCAAGGGAGTTGTGTGCGTGTGTGTGCGCCCTTGCGCTCAGTTGCTCAGTTTCTGACTCATTTCCAACTGAGCCCCATGAACTGCAGTCCACCAGGCTCCTCGTCCATGAAATTCTCCAGGCAAGCATACTGGAGTGGGCTGCCGTTTCCTACTCCAGGGGATCTTCCTGGCCCAGGGACTCAACTTGCATCTCTTGTGGCTCCTGCATTGACAGGCAAATTCTTTACCAACAGTGCCACCTGGGAAGCCCTCAAGGGAGTTTGGGACATTTTATATTTGAGATGCCTGTCATACAACTGTCTATATTCACTCACCTTCTTCAAACCTTTGTTTAAATCTCCCTTTCTCAGTTAAGTTCAGCTGACCATCTAATTTAATCCTTCAACTTGCTCCTTGACCCATTCCTGATCCCTCTCGCCCTAGTCTTTTTCTTTAATCTGAATACTTATCATCCATCATACTATATAATTTATTTATTTAGCATGATTACTAACCATTCCTGTAATCTGCTATAATAGAATCTCCTTGAGGACAAGGACTTCGGTCTCCTCTGTTCACTGACGTATTCCAAGCGCCTACAACAGTGCCTGTTATTCAGTAGGTGGTCAACAGATATTTTTGAATGAACGAGTGTTCTGAATGCACTCAACAAATGTGTAATGGGTGTCTATTGCTTTTTGAGCTCATGTGTCTATCGTAGTCAGAGGTGTTCAAAAATTTCCAAGGATGTTCAATAGAAAGTGAACATGTGTGATTCCAAGGCTCAAAAGAGGATCTGGACTAGAGCTGTAAAAACGTGTGTCAGTAGTAAGCATATCACGTTTGAGCTATGACATGATTAATAACCCTCAGTGAAATCATTGTAGGTGTGGTAAGAAGAGGACTCAGGACAAAACCACAGGAAGAAAAAATCTGGATGGAAACCAAGTAGGAGTGGCCAATAAAATCAATGATACAGGTAGAAGCAAGAAAGAATAGTGGAAACTAAGCGAGATTAAGCAGAAATCTTAAGGAGGGAGTTGTCAAAAGCATGAAGTAAACTACACTATTCAAGTAAAGCCAAATGGCCATCAAATTTATTAGAAAGACAGTTGTTATGAAATGGTGTGCCCCTGAAATTCACACACTGAAACCCTAACCCCCAACATGACTTATTTGCAGAGAGGACCTTTACAGAGGTAACTGAAGTTAAATAAATTCATGGGGTGGAGGGGGACACTAATTCAATAGGACTAGTGTCCCAGTAAAAAGAAAGACACCAAGGTTGCACCTTTACAGAGGAAAAGCCATGTAAGGACACAGAGAAGGCAGGCATCCTCAAGCCAAGGAGAGAGGCTTCAGGAGAAGAAAGCCCTGACAACACTTTGATCATCTTGGATTTCCAGCCTCCAGAACGGTGATAAATAAACTTCTGTTGCTTGAACCATGAAGTCTGTGGCATTTTGTTATGAAAGCTTTACTAGATGAACACAGTGGTCATTACTGACAATGCACTAATAAAATCTTCAGAAGTAGTAAAGGATGTATCATAGAGCAGTAGGGTCAAGAGACAAATAGGGGTGCGAGGGTGGGGGTGGGGTTGGTGGTGAGTATGGGCTTTCCCCTGTGGCTCAGCTGGTAAATAATCTGCCTGCAATGCAGAAAACCTGGCTTTGATCCCTGGGTTGGGAAGATCCCTTGAAGAAGGGAACAGCTACTCACTCCAGTATTCTGGCCTGGAGAACTCCATGGACTGTATAGTCCATGGGGTCACAAAGAGGTGGACATGACTAAGCAGTAACTATAATCCAGTTTGTACAGAATTGTAGCTAGGTAGGAGGAGACAAATAGCCTTGAAACCAGAGGGGCTTTGTTGAAACCCCAGGAGAGCATGATTAAAATGTGAAAAGTGAAAATGAAAGTGAAGTCGCTCAGTCATGTCCGACTCTTTGTGACCCCAGGGACTGTAGCCCACTAGGTTCCTCTGTCCATGGGATTATCCAGGCGAGAGCACTGGAGTGGGTTGCCATTTCCTTCTCCAGAGGATCTTCTCGAACCAGGGATCGAACCCGGGTCTCCTGCGCTGTAGGCATACACTTTCAGTTCAGTTCAGTCGCTCAGTCGTGTCCGACTCTTTGCGACCCCATGAATGGCAGCACGCCAGGCCTCCCTGTCCATCACCATCTCCGGAGTTCACTCAGACTCACGTCCATCGAGTCAGTGATGCCATCCAGCCATCTCATCCTCTGTCGTCCCCTTCTCCTCCTGCCCCCTATCCCTCCCAGCATCAGAGTTTTTTCCAATGAGTCAACTCTTCGCATGAGGTGGCTGAAGTACTGGAGTTTCAGCTTTAGCATCATTCCTTCCAAAGAAATCCCAGGGTTGATCTCCTTCAGAATGGACTAGTTGGATCTCCTTGTAGTCCAAGGGACTCTCAAGAGTCTTCTCCAACACCACAGTTCAAATGCATCAATTCTTCGGCATTCAGCCTTCTTCACAGTCCAACTCTCACATCCATACATGACCACAGGAAAAACCATAGCCTTGACTAGACGGACCTTAGTCGGCAAAGTAATGTCTCTGCTTTTGAATATACTATCTAGGTTGCTCATAACTTTTCTTCCAAGGAGTAAGCGTCTTTTAATTTCATGGCTGCAGTCACCATCTGCAGTGATTTTGGAGCCCCCAAAATAAAGTCTGACACTGTTTCCACTGTTTCCCCATCTATTTCCCATGAAGTGATGGGACCAGATGCCATGATCTTGGTTTTCTGAATGTTGAGCTTTAAGCCAACTTTTTCACTCTCCTCTTTCACTTTCATCAAGAGGCTTTTTAGTTCCTCTTCACTTTCTGCCATAAGGATGGTGTCATCTGCATATCTGAGGTTACTGATATTTCTCCCGGCAATCTTGATTCCAGCTTGTGTTTCTTCCAGTCCAGCGTTTCTCATGATGTACTCTGCATATAAGTTAAATAAGCAGGGTGACAATATACAGCCTTGACGTACTCCTTTTCCTATTTGGAACCAGTCTGTTGTTCCATGTCCAGTTCTAACTGTTGCTTCCTGACCTGCATACAGATTTCTCAAGAGGCAGGTTAGGTGGTCTGGTATCCCCATCTCTTTCAGAATTTTCCAGTTTCTTGTGATCCACACAGTCAAAGGCTTTGGCATAGTCAATAAAACAGAAATAGATGTTTTTCTGGAACTCTCTTGCTTTTTCCATGATCCAGCGGATGTTGGCAATTTGATCTCTGGTTCCTCTGCCTTTTCTAAAACCAGCTTGAACATCAGGGAGTTCACGGTTCACGTATTGCTGAAGCCTGGCTTGGAGAATTTTGAGCATTACTTTACTAGCATGTGAGATGAGTGCAATTGTGCAGTAGTTTGAGCATTCTTTGGCATTGCCTTTCTTTGGAATTGGAATGAAAACTGACCTTTTCCAGTCCTGTGGCCACTGCTGAGTTTTCCTTTACCATACCACAAATTTCAAAGAGACAAGCTTATCATCTTCACACTTTAATACAGTACAGAATATAGTATGTGTAATTATGCATATTGATGAGACTGTATTTTTTTGTTTTGCAACTGAAGGAAGTCTTGGGAGAATTTTAAATTTGAACCATGCAAGAGATTCTCACAAGGACATTAGCAATGAAGTTTGCACACTTCTGATGTGATATCAGGTCACTAAATCAGCTGGACCTCCTAATCGAAATTATATTGTGTTGATGCTATGACCACAACCTGTAAACAGTTTAGGAGTGAATTCATCTCTCAGATTTTTTAATGCACTGTGGCTTTTTTTTTTTTTCTCCCTCAAAGTTTATCATTGACAATTTAAAGTCAGAACTGAGTCATTCTTTCTAGAGGACATAGTTTACTCCTACTACTAATAAAACTTTCCTGAATTAGCACGCTATGCTTTCCAAAATGAGTCTGCATTCAGTGCGTCCTAATTCCTCTCTCCCTGTCAGGGGACTTGCTCCTGCAGTTACTCCACATCTTCCCTGCATCGCCAACTTCCCATCACAATATCAATGCCTTGTTAGTCTCCAATATTAAAAAAAAAAAAAAACATTTACTCACATCACTCAAGGGTTCAGTCTTTTGGCTTACTTCTTACAAAACACTTCTTAGAAGGTCTCGTGGTGATTTCGAGGAGATAAATTTCATCTGCTAAATCCTTCCCCTGGGTTTCAGCCTGGTAAATGTGGGCACTGAAATTAACATGTCAACAAAAGGAAACTCCCCATTAGCACCACCATGTCTAACCCAATTGCTACCACTAATATTCTACCTACAAGCAATGGCTTGATTTACCCGGGTGTGCAAGCCAAAACTTACCAGTCACCCTTGAAACTTCTCTTTCCCAATCTATCACCAAAGTTGTGTTTGCTCAAGTTGTGTTTGCTCAAAGTGAGAAACAATTAAAACAAATACCGTGCTCAGAAAGGCCAGGACAGGTAGCCAGGAGGTCTGAAATTATGTCCAAGCCTCCAAGGGGTTCACTTACTCCCTGTCCCTGCACTGGCCCCTGTACAGCCCTCACACCCTCTCCCCACTTGAAGCACATGTGAATTCAAAAAGAGATTCAAGCTTAGAAGACTGCATTCTCTCCCACTACAAACTGCCCCACAACTGATGTGGGCTCACCACATGGCTGTATGGAGGCTTCCTTGCCAGCCCTATACAAGGGCACAGAGAGGTGAGAAGTCTTCTATCACAAATTAAAAGGGAGCTGGGCCTCCCAGGTCCCCAGGGACACCGCCTCAGAAACCGGGCTCCTTGCCAGGCAGAGCACACCATGTCTCACACACCGTGGGGTCTGGGCTTGTCCTGCCAAGACCCCCACAGCAAGTACTCCAGCACGGTCCATATGCTGCTGTGGACATCTCACTGGCTGCGGCCACCATGGTAAGCTCCCCCATGCCTCCCAGGTGGGGCTGTGCGGCCACGAGTGGTCCGCTAGCATGAGCCCTCTCAGAAGGAAAGTGGATTTGGCGGGTAGGGGGCTGTGGCAGGAGGGAGGTGGGGTGTGCTCTGGGCTGGAACGGGGGTGGCGGGACTCGCACCTTTGGAGGCTGTTGCCCTTGTTGCCGCCGCCCTCGGCCCTCGCTGGCCAATGAGTAGGAGCGCCAGTGCGTCATGAATGCGTAGGCCATGGAGAAGGACTTGGGGTGGCTTTTGACGGGGGCGGCTGTGGGAGCTGATCGATGCGGTTCACAGGAATGCCGGAGCCCATAGCCGGCAGCAGAGGTCCAGCAGGCTGAACAGGTGAGGGCCTGTTCAGCGGGCCGCTTGCGCTTCTCCACGTGGTGCGTGAGGGCGATGTGGGACACCTGGGTGAAGGACTCCTGGTTGAGCTTGCACCGCCCTCGTAATTCCCCAAGCAGATCTCCAAGGCCAGGGGTCTTTCTCTGCGCAGGGGCTCAGCGTGCTCTAGCGAGGCCTGCTGAGAGGGCCAGGTGCAGCTGAGTCCCAATCAGGTCGTGCTCCTCGCTCGGTCTCTTCCATCCACCAGCTGCTGAAGGGCCAGGTGTTAGTGAATTCGGTCAGTGGGAGGATGCCTTGCGTGCTCCTGGAGTTGGACTTGAAGACAGTGCAGAACCTGTGCTGGCCCGATAGTTCCAGACCTCCAGCTGGACCTGCCGACTCTCCGGTTGTTGTTGGCTTACAGGGACTAGGCCGTGACGTCCTGCAGGCTCTCCAGCATGTCCCCTTGCCCATGTTGCCCGCCAGCAGATAGAGTGGTCATGGGGTGGGCAGGGGACAAGCCCTTATGCCCAGAACCCTCAGACCCAGTTTGGAGGCTCGCCAAGTGAAAAGTGAAATTGCTCAGTCATGTCCGACTCTTTGCGACCCCATAGACTGTAGCTCACCAGGCTCCTCCATCCATGTGATTTTCCAGGCAAGGGTACTGGAGTGGGTTGCCATTTCCTTCTCCAGAGGATCTTCCAGACCCAGGGATCAAGCCCAGGTCTCCCATATTGCAGGCAGATGCTCTACCATATGAGCCACCAGGGAAACCTTGGAGGCTCGCCAAGTTGCCAGCCTTATCCCCACCTGAGATCCTAGACTCTGCAACTACCTCCATACCACCGGCATTATTTGATGGATAATTGAAATGGCCCCCTAGCTGACACTCCTGCTTCTGATCTTGGCACCATAATTTATTCTCCATAGAACAGCCATGATATTCTACAAATATAAATCATATCTGGGCACTCCTGTGATAGTCACTGTTGTCGCTGCTGCTGCTAAGTCGATTCAGTCATGTCCAACTCTGTGCAATCCCATAGACGGGAGCCCACCAGGTTCCTCTGTCCCTGGGATTCTCCAGGCAAGAATACTGGAGTGGGTTGTCATCTCCTTCTCCAATGCATGAAAGTGAAAAGTGAAAGTGAAGTCATTCAGTGGAGCTGACTCTTCGAGACCCCATGGACTGTAGCCTACCAGACTCCTCCATCCATGGGATTTTCCAAGCAAGAGTACTGGAGTGGGTTGCCATTCCCTTCTCCAGTGCTAGTCATTAGTGCTACACATTGAACACACTGTCTCCTGCCCCTATGGATCCATGGTAGGATTCCACTTACCTACCTTCTCCTGGCTCCATGGAATCCTGTGGTTTGTTTTGGCTAATAAGTTGTAAGCAAAAATAACACTTGCAATTAAGTTAGAGCATTTAATTGCTCTTTTGAGACCCTCCAGAATATACTTTTCCCACTGCCAAAGATTTCAAGCAACCTTTGATCACAGGGGCCTACTTAGGCTTTTTCCTTTCCTCAGCAAGTGCTACAATATAATATGAGACCACCCCAATATACACCCTACCATCTGAATTAGAGTTACTAAGTTGCCCTTTGTTATCAGTGGTCTCTGTAAGGACTATCATATGATTCTTCTGTATTTGACATGACATAGGGGCTGAGAATTTTTACTTTTATATACGCTCCTTCATGATGTAGAAAATCTCTTCTCAATTTTGATGGGGAAAAACACTTTGTTTCCTCCAAGGTGCACAATATATTAAGAGCTCACTGTATTTTCCTCTACGTATTGGCAGCTCAGAAGCTTTGTGGGTTTTATGCTTTGATTCCAGGAGCTGCACTGATCCTTACTGTTGGAGTACTGCCTTCCTCCCCTTAACTCAGACCTCTCCATGTCACAGTATGGACCAGGTCAACCACATCCTCATCCCCAGTGTTTGTGTGGCCACGTGAGAGAGAACAGGAGTGTGTGCTGGGGTCGGGGGACCAGACAGGAGGAGAAGCACCAGGAGTCAGTGAAAGCACATGGCACCAGAGAGACTGTGGCTCACATGCCATGTCTGCCATTTGATTGTCACAGTTTCACTTTTCACTTTCATGCACTGGAGAAGGAAATGGCAACCCACACCAGTGTTCTTGCCTGGAGAATCCCAGGGACGGGGGAGCCTCATGGGCTGCCTTCTATGGGGTCGCACAGAGTCAGACATGATTGAAGCGACTTAGCAGCAGCAGCAGCAGCAGCTGTAAGCTTAGGTGTCCTTATCTGTAAATTGATAATGAAAATACCTGCTTCAAAGAGTTATTGGGAAGATTTTAAAAAAAAAAAACCTAAACAATTAGTACAATGGCTGGTTTTCAGGAAAAGCTTAATAAATGGTAGCTCTGATTGTTCTTATTATGAATGTTATTGAAAAAGAAAGATGGGGGAAATTCTAGCAAAGACATCAGCAGCATCAAATTGGAACTATTAGTGAGGTTTTTCTAAATGCACTTTCTCTATGATGCAAAGAATCAGACCTCCAGGAACACTATGACATGGTAATATTTTCCTCTAAGAGTTTGACTTTTTTTCTCTTTTTGTTTCTTTTTCTTCTTTCAGAGTTCATGACTGATTATGGCCACTACTTTGCTCAATGTGTTTATTCATTCATTATTTTATTCCTCAATGATTCATTCATTCAAAAAAACACTTACTGTGAATCTTCTTTGTGCCAGATACTGAGCTAGACAGCCCTGTCTTTATAGTCTTCCCTAGAGAAAGAAGCAAACTAAAAGCTATTACAAAAGGTAATTATGTGCCTCCTCTTGTCACAAGCAACAGTGACCCAATGAACTGTTTCACACAAAGGGCTGGGTAAATCCTGCTAGAATTATTTATAACTAATGAAAAACTCCTAAAGAGGTGAAAGCTCAGTCCACATAAGGGAATCTCTAATGGCAGAATTCTGGTTAATGTGGCAGCAAAGAGTAAAACAAATATTTAAATCAAAAGCTCTGTGAAGAACCCCTCAAGTCCCAGCACATGGTTGACTCCTATTCTGCCAGAAACCAAGTCTTTGATGTTCTTTGCACATAGTGACTGTTAAACAGGGATGCTCTCATCCCAACCCCTAAAGTGACATTCTGCCTCCTTTCCTACAAGCTGAAGACTACCCGAGTCTGCGTTATATATTAAAGGTGCATAGGACTTCTTGACTGGAGGAGCAAAGGAAGATACATAATTGGAGGAACAACAGACTTTTTTCATTCTAAGTTGAGATGTTTAAACATAGAAATATGGGAAATGTGACTGAATTACAAAATGGAATGTGGCTATTCAAGTTCAGTGGAACTGTGGAATTAAGTATAATTTTGCTGTACATTAGTATCACCTGGGGACCTCTTTAAACATTCCAATGCCCATGCTCCAACCTCGACCAACTAAATGAGCATGCTTGGGATCTGGACATTGGAATTTGTTTTCCCATTTAAATCTCCCAGGAGATTCTATTGTACGGCCCGGGTGAGAACCACTGGAGCAAAGGAAGAGTATCCCAGGGAACTGAAGATGAACCCTGAAGCCTTGCCCAGATTTTGATACATGAGAGAAGTAAAAATGGCAGCCTGGCATGACACTAGTGTGAGAAAGAGTCAGATCTGAGAATGGGTTGTGAAGAGAAGGCCTGACCTAAGCTAATGCCTCTTTGTTGAGAAGGTAGAGGGTGGGGCTCGTTTGGGAGTGTAGGAATTCCTCTACCACAAATACCCTTGCTTTAAATTCTGCTTTAGATCTTGAAGGGTTCTTTGGATAGCTTTTTGGGAACAATGAATATTTTAATTTCAGTGAGTTGAAGTAATTCTTCTGGTGATCTCTAAAAATAAGGGAAATAGGGATTCAGAAATTAAAAATAAAAGACAAAATTTTGGCCAGAGGTATTTTTTGTTTGCTTTCCTCGTGGTTCTCTCCTCAAGAAAGAAAGGCATTGTGTCAAATGTTATTCCTCCTAGCTGGCCACAGGATCATTTCCATCTCTGCCTTGAGTCTTACCTTCTGGAAGAGTATTGGTTGCCCCTGAATGCTCCTTTGGCACCTTCCAAATAGCCTGCTTTCTTTGCCTCCTGTGTTGGACAGATTCTAAGGTGGGTCCACCCTGCTATGCTTCCTGCCTCCTGGTATTTACACTCTTGTATAATCCTTTCCGGAGAAGGCAACGGCACCCCACTCCAGTACTCTTGCCTGGAGAATCCCATGGACGGAGGAGCCTGGTAGGCTGCAGTCCATGGGGTCGCTAAGAGTCGGACATGACTGAGTGACTTCACTTTCACTTTTCACTTTCATGCATTGGAAAAGGAAATGGCAACCCACTCCAGTGTTCTTGCCTGGAGAATCCCAGGGATGGGGGAGCCTGTTGGGCTGCCATTTATGGGGTCACACAGAGTGGGACACGACTGAAGGGACTTAGCAGCAGCAGCAGCAGCAGCATAGTCCTTTCCCTGTGTGTGGGTGGGACCTGTGACTTGTTTCTAACCAACAAAATATGTGAAAAGTAAAGGATGTGCACCCCCATGATTACACTGCCATTTAAGATGATGACTTGGGAGCAGACCTACTCTAGAGACTTGCATTGCTAACATGAAGTTAGCAGCACTGTTGGGAAAGTCCATGTGGTGAGGAACCACAGGCAGCTGATAAGAGCCTAGGGCAGCCTCCAGCCTCTAATCAGGAAGAAGTTGGGCCTCTCAGCCCTACAACCACAAGGAAATGTGTTCTGGTGACAGAGTGAGTTTGAAAGTATAAGATATCCCAGTAAACACTTCAGATGAGAACTCAGCCTAGCTGACATTTTGATTGAAATTTTGTGAGACTTTAAGCAAAGTACCAAGTATAAGAGATGCCTAGACCTAAACCTGTGAGATAGTAAAGGTGTGTGGTTTTAAGCTCCTAGATTTGCGACCATTTGTTGCACAACAGGAAACTATTACATCTACCTAGAAGCACAAATCAGAATGATGCTAAAGATGAGTAGAGTTGGGACCAAGTGTAAATTGTAACACTCCATCTTATCTGTAGCATTTGCTCTGTGGTTGGGGCTTCTGGCTTTCAACAATTCATTTATAAAAGATTTGATCTGTGAGAATTATCACTAACTCATAAGAGCCTCCACAAGCTGAAAAACAAGTGAGATTGACAATATGAGGACATTTTAAAGATTAAATGTAATTTACTTCATTATGGAAAAATGGGTCAGTGAAATTCACCAATTGCTCACCAGCATGTGAGAGAGTAGTTTTACCCTGTGGATGCTGGTTTGTTATTGTAGTTACTATAATCAACATGAGAGGGAATGAAAATTGCATTGTTTGAGCCAGACTACTTCATTTTTTTAAGGCATATTTTAAAATAAATTGATCACCTGAAAAATGCAAGTGAAAATGCCAGTGAGTCAACTCAAAATAGTATCTATCATCTGTACACACTGATTCAGTTCAGTTCAGTCACTCAGTCGTGTCCGACTCTTTGCGACCCCATGACTCGCAGCACTCCAGGCCTCCCAGTCCATCACCAACTCCCGGAGTTCACTCTAACTCACGTCCATTGAGTCAGTGATGCCTTCCAGCCATCTCATCCTCTGTCATCCCGTTCTCCTGCCCCAATCCCTCCCAGCATCAGGGTCTTTTCCAATGAGTCAACTCTTTGCATGAGGTAGCCAAAGTATTGGAGTTTCAGCTTTAGCATCAGTCCTTCCAAAGAACACCCAGGACTGATCTCCTTCAGAATGGACTGGTTGGATCTCCTTGCAGGAGTCTTCTCCAACACCACAGTTCAAAAGCATCAACTCTTTGGCACTCAGCTTTCTTCATAGTCCAACTCTCACATCCATACATGACTACTGGAAAAAGCCATAGCCTTGACTAGATGGACCTTTGTTGGCCAAGTAATGTCTCTGCTTTTGATTAACACACTGATTAATCCCATCTAAATTCTGTTGTTTCTTTAGTCCCTAAGTAGGGTCCAACTGTTTTGACCCCATGGACTGTAGCCCACCAAGCTCCTCTGTCCATAGTATTTCCCAGGCAAGAATACAGGAGTGGGTTACTATTTCCTTCTCCAGGGATCTTCTTGACCCAGGGATCAAACCATCTGCATTGGCAGATGTATTCTTTACCATTGAGCCACAAGGGAAGCCCCTAAATTTTGTTACCTACCTTTTAAATAAAGGATGAAGAGAGTCCTTGTATATATACACATCTTTGAAATGATGATACTGAGTCCAGCTGTATGAGTTTCCTTTGCAGGAAATAAGTGGCAGTCCTAGATGACATGTGACATTGCTTAATACAAATCAAGTATGGAGTCTGGGAAAGAAAGCTCTTAGAAAACACACCAAATGCAAGAAAGTATGATACCTTTACCTAATATTCTCCATGTAGAGCACTTTAGGAATATTAACTTTTCTTCAATTACTATTTTCTAGAACAGTCCAGAGTTGAGCATAATTTATTACCAATGAAAGCTGGAGACATTGTGATCTAGAGTTATGTATCTGTAGTGATGATTACATAGCTAACAATAATAACTGATGCTTATATATAGCTTTGTAACTGTGCCCACCTTAATGACCTTTGAAATGTAAGGCTGAGATATTACATTCTTTATTTTTATTTGGAGAGAGAGAGACAAAGAGAAATAGAGAGAAAGGGGGAAGAGAGAGAGAAAGCCCAGATGGCAAGATGAAAATAGAGGCTTCACACTTTCTCCCCTAGGGACTTACCATCATCCTGCCCCATTTTATTAACACCTGTGTAAATGTGGGGACTTCCCTGCTAGTTCAGCTGGTAAAGAATCCTCCTGCAATGCAGGAGATCCCGGTTCGATTTCCAGGTCAGAAAGATCCCCTGGAGAAGGGATAGTCTACCCACTACAGTATTCTTGGGGTTCCCTGGTGGCTCAGACAGTAAAGAATCCACCTACAATGCGGGAGACATGGATTTGATCCCTGGGTTGGGAACATCTTCTGGAGGAGGGCATGGCAACCCATTCCAGTATTCTTGCCTAGAGAATCTCCATGGACAGAGGAGCCTTGCAGGGTACAGTCCGTGGGGTTGCAGAGTTGGACGTGATTGAGCAACTTAACACAACACAGCACATATATGTGGAGACGGAGCAGTTGCCTATCCACCCAGGGACACCAGGAGAAGGAAGAAATTCATCAGCTTTTGTTGAGAAACTCCTGATTCTTTGCATCAGTCCTCTTTCACTAAATAAAGTATTGGGTTGGCCAAAAAGTGTATTTGGCTAATGAATACAGTGTTCAATAAAGTTCTTGGTGAAAATGAAAAGTATCTTTTATTTTTACTTAAAGTTGAATGAACTTCTTGGTCAACCCACTATAAGCACTAAGTTTTTAGAATCTTGGAGCACCAGAATTGATTCTTTGAGGGAGAAATCAGTACCCAAAAAGGTTACACGTCTTGTCTGGTAAGAATTGTCAGTAGTAGCAGATACCTACTCTTCCTCAAGATTTTACTTTCTTCTAGCCACATCACACATAATGCTTCCAAGAAGCTTCATGCATATAAGGAAACCGAGGCTCAGAGGGTTAAGGTTCTTGCTCATAGCCTCACAATTAATAAATGGAATATGTAGGATCTTTAGAGCTGTTTAATGCTAAACCCCTATAGTCCTTCCATTAAACTGGGCCACTTGAGAATCCAGGATTTTTTTTTAATTCCCAGATATAACAACTTTCTTATCAATGAGTCTGAGCCTAGATTTCTAGGTCAAAGGGAAAGTCACAATTGGTCTTTATGAGGATTTATCTAGAGATTGATTCTCTTACACAGAGCTGGAGCTCAGACTTGTGAGAAGACAGGACAGCTTCTCCTTTGTGGAGGAGTCTCTGTGTATGTGTGTGCATGTGTCTATATTCACATGCGAGCACATGGTCTCACTACAATAGGTGCATCAAAAGTTGCATGCTCTCTCTAATGTTTCTGCACAGTGACATATTTTTGTTTTTTTGGCATTTATTTGAAATGCAGCTGTTCATTGACTCCACATATAGGCTTTCATCAGCAGCATTGAAGTCCCCTGTTAGAAAGTCACAGTGACCAGCATAAGCCATGTCAATCCTGGCTTGACTGTGCTCCACTAGGGCATCAGTCTGTCATGGAGTCTGAGCTTCCTTGCTGTTTCCCCCCAGGAAAAGCAGTGGAGGCTCACAGGCACTGAAGGACTCCATCAAAGCCACCAGACTTTGGGTGGAGCCAGAGTACAATGTGGCACAGTTCATATTGACGCGACAAATGGAAGTTTTCCTTGGGGGTTCAAGAACAGAAGGTGCAGACAGACACAATAGTCTCTCAGCCGTGCTTTAATGAGCCAGGGACCTTGGCTGGATGGATGCTCAGTAGCAGGATGTCTGTGAAGTGAGGATACAAGCAAAGGATGCTCAGGCCTTGCTCAGGCTGTACTTGCACAGGTGTCTCAAAGGGAGGGGACCATGACTCATGACACTTGAGCTAAGCTGACACTGCTGCCATCCCCCCTGGAAACCAATTTGTGGGCAGAGATCTAGGCTGTTTATAAAACTGACATAAGCAGCAGCTTCAACCTCAGGAGGCTTCACAGCGATAGATAAAGAGGAGGATTACAGAAGCTAAAGCTTTTGTTTAAAGAGAGATTACAAAGCATTTAGTTCGGATCAAGTCTGCCTGAAGCTTTGCTAAAATGTGCCCCTTTTCTCTGCTCCATCATGAGTTTTACTCTTAAACTTAGTGCTCAAATGTGAGCATGAAGCTCAGGCTTTATTTGGGACGACTGCAAATGAGGTCGTTGGTCTCTCTCCTTTCTGGTAATATGAATTCAGAAAACATGAGGATTAGAAGAGATTCTAATCAATTGCCCAACGTTAGTTTTTCTAGTAACAAGGGCGAATGATTTCTAAGTACTTGAATGTGAAAAGGAAATCATGCAACAGATTTTCATAAAGTCATGGTTTCTGCTTTCAAAATTGTCCAAAATAGCACCTGCCCAGGTTGGGAGAGGAAAAAATATATGTTTAAAAACAATCAATCTGTTTCCTCCTTCTGAAACTGAATTGGACTGACTGCATGGTTGATCCAAAAGCCTACCTATTCAGGAGGGACTCTAAAAAATGGATTGACTAAAACTCAGCCAATTTGTCAACTATTTTTGTAGAACTGGCCTTTGTTCAGCTGGGGATCACTCCTGATCTTCTCTATGTCAGGGAAGTTTTTTGCTTCAGTGAATCCTTCCTTTTCTTTGGGAAGTAAAATCTAGAGAAAAATGATAGAATTCCAATGGAACCATATACAAAATTAGCACCTGGTGAGTCTTCAGGAGATTCAGCTGAAAAATTGAAAGCAGATGGTCCTAGAGGAGATGCTTCTGTTGCTTCTCCATTTCAAGACCCCCTGAATGGAAGCCTGAACAGTCAACAAACCTGTACATCATGCTGATTGCATTAGTGTACCTTAATGGTTTGGGGGAAAAGAAGTTTTCATATAAAGTGTCCCCAGGTGCTCTAGATTCCTCAGTAGCACAGATCCCTAGGTCAGTGTTATTTCTGGAGTTTCTTTGGAAAACAGTATCCTTAATGGGCCAGAAGAAATGTCCAATATTCTATAAGTGTTTTCATTATGAATGAGATAGGGTTTGGCCATCAGTTTTTATTCAAATGGTATTTGTTTGTGCCATCTGCATACTAGGCACTGGAGGCAGATGGAGAATATAAAGGCACAACACCTCTCTTCCCATGAACCTCATGAAATAATAAAGTGGTAGTTAACCAAGGATGGGGGAGGGCCGTTCCCAGCCCGATATCTGATGGCACCTCAGAGGAATTTGCCAAAAAGGCCATTTCTCAGTCCTGACCCTAGACCCACTGAACCAGGAACTATGGTAGATGGACAATCAGCGTGGTCTTAAAGGTCCCAGTCAATCTGATCCAGGTGCCACTGAAATGGAGAAACCAGATATTGAATTAATAATCATATTGTTGAGAATACAACAAGCAAGAAGGAAAACCTGTGGAAACTGAGGAAAAAGTAAACTTACAGACATCGTATTATAAGTGCTCATTTTTAAAGGCATGGGGTCATTGGTAGCTGCAAGTAGAACCAATGCCTTCCATGGAAGCAAAACTTCCCCATCACGGTGTGCATTTTCTTCTGTAAGAAAAATCTGTGATGTATAGTCCTTCAATGCCATATGGCATTTCCTTCCACTCCAGGTTCACATCACAGCCTCAGGACCACGGATGGGGTGACACTAGTTACAAGGAAGCAATGAAATGTTGAGCCCATGCCAGGGCCTGGCGAGAAGCTATGCAGACATCTCTCATCCAGATTAGGGATGGGGAGCATCTGAGGAGACCTCCACTAGGCCCTCAATAGCAGAAGCCCTGCTGTACTTACTGTCATGTTCTGAAGTCTGCCTCTTGGGTTCTGTGTGTTGTACAATCTGGGCTTTACTAATGGAAAGATTGCTTGATAGGAGGTGATGGAAGCACTTGCCTTTGCGTCTAAAATACCGGTTCTCAATCTACAAATAAAGATCACTCAGGAAGCTTTTAAAAAGTACCTAAGCCAGAGACTGAACCCCAGAGATTCAACAAATCTAAGGAAGAGCCCAGGCATCATTATTTTTAAAGAGATCTTCAGGCGAATCCCACATGCAACTGTGTTTGAAAAGCCCCCAACCTTGCAACACAAAGCATGGTTCATGGGCCAGATGCATCATGCCATCAGGAAGCTTGTTAGAACTGCAGAATCTCAGGCCCCAGCCCAAACCTACTGAACCAGAATTAGCATTTTCACAAGACCCTTAGCTGATTGCTGTGTGCGCTAAAGAGTGCAGTTCTGGTCTGAAGGGTTTGTGACTGACTCCTCTCTGGTGAGGTATCTGTTCTCCTAATGTGAAATCATAGCACACGTATTCTCTAGTACAGCCTGAGCGTGACTGGGTATGCCTCATGGAACTGTAGTTTGTTCTGAAACATGCACTTCTTGTGGATTAATTCCTGAGATGAGTTCTCTGAGCATATGGAAACTTCCACGTCGGAAGACGCTTGTTTGGTTTGAGGAATGTATAGTGACATGGTCTCACGGCCCTGTGGGTAGTCATTTTGTTTGTTTGCTTTTTCTGCCAGGCCACAGGGCATGTGGGATCGTAGTTCCCCTCCACCAGAGATTGAACCTGTGCCCTCTGCACTGGAAGCATGGGGTCTTAACCACTGGACCACCGGGGAAGTACCTGGGGGTGATTTTAAGAGCAAATTGGAAAGTTTCTCTACAAACCTTATGGGCAACTTGTAATCCAAGGAACACTCTACCTGGTAGTATGCTCCGTCGTCTAAGCACTAAGGTACCGTCTAAGGCTAAGTTATTGATTTCAATGACTTCTTTTAGTCATGCTTGTCTTCACAGTAACTGTACAAGTAAAGTATTATTGGGACAATTTTTTGAAGAAGGCAACTGAAGTCTGAAGGGTTAAATTGCCTAATGTCATTCAACTAATAAATAGCTAAATGATAATTCAAACTAAGTCCCAGAGACAGCAAAATACAAGATCCTTTCATTATTCTATCTTGATTGCTTTAATCCTGAAAGCTTTAGTACAGCATCACTCCTCTCCTTTATACAGTCTCTACAATGTATAAATCATTCACTTCTCTTAGTATGAATAAATGATAATTGACTGTAACTTTTCAAAACTGTCCTTCATCAAGTGCCAAAATGCCAAATAGTCTGTAGTTAGTCCCAACATGGCCTTCATCTAATCAAAGTGCTTATTTTGGGAGCAGTCGCTTTTGAGTGTTAATAAACTATAGACAAATTTGATGGGATTTGGCATATTTTGGAATCAGATAAAAAGCACCTGTATGCCATTTCTGGTTTTTTCCTTAGTGCTACCAAATTAATTCAATTATAGCCCTTGTCAGGCAGCAGAACACTGAACTGTGGATGGCTGCATCTTTTTATAAATTAAAGGCACGATTTTAGAGTTTTCTCATTACTCTGGACTTGATGTATACACGAAGAAAGCAGCAAAGTTAAAGTAATAAACCCTGTCTTAAAAAGGCGTTTAGTCACCGAAGTTCTCGTTGGTGGAAATGACCTTGGCTGCATCTTTCATGCACCCTCGCATTTGGCTTAGGATGCATAATTCATATAGCAATCAATTAGCTGACTGTAGAGCCTACAACAAGAGGGAATATTTCATATAAATCATTGCTGGCTAAATTGCTGGGACAATTAATAAAGTAGGAAATCTGTGGACATCAATTTGGAGGCAACACAGGTTCATCAAAAGCAAATCAGTTTCCTCCACCTCTTGGAAAGAAATTGCACATAAAGAAAACACCAGATATCATTTAATCACTATTTCTTAGGAAGGGCTTGATGAAGATAATATTATTTGTTGTTTTTATGAATGTGAACAAGTGCCTAACATAGGGGCTCATTTATTTGGCTTAGGGCACTCAATCAACAATGTCATTCTATGAATTCAAATACAGCAATCAAATACGTGTTCCTGCTTTTGAAGCATCTATAATCTAGCACAGGGGGCCTCCAAATGAGACCTCTGGTAGGTCATGTGGGTCCATAAGGTGGCCTGTAGTCTCTTTTAAAATGCAAATCATCTTAGCATGCCTACTTTTGGTATGTGTGCTAGATAAAGCTATTCTTTTCTGTTTTTTAAGATATATATTGTTCAAAAATCATTTTAAATCATGTTAAGAGTACAGAAACACCTTTTTCAATATTTGTTATAGAGTTTTGGTTTGCAGTTACCTTGAGGTTTTTGTATGGCAGTATTTTTACATATGTGACTGTTTTAAGTTGCTGACCTCTTAACTTCAAGTGCATTCTGAATACACTGCATTTGTGCTCCCCTCCCCTCACTGTTACTGTGCATGATATTTTATATCTAATTGTTTTGTGTATCTCCTCATTGCTTATTGTGGATACAGATGATTTTTACTCCTTTTGTCTTTTCACCTCCCTACTAGCTTTGTTTGTGGGTGATTTCCTACCTTTAATGTGTGTTTGCCTTTACTGGTGAGTTTTTTCATTCTGCTATTTTCTTAATTCTAGTTGTGGGTCTTTTCGTTTTCACCTAGAGACGTGCCTTTAACATTTTCTCCCAAGCTGGTTTGATGGTGGTGAATGCTTTTAGCTTTGGCATGTCTGTAAAGCTTTTGATTTCTCCATCAAATCAAAATGAGAATCTTTCTGGGCAGAGTATTCTTGGTTGCAATGTTTTCTCTTTCATCATTTTTCATATATTGTACCACTCCCTCCTGGCCTGAAAATTTCTGTTTAAAAATCAGCTAATGGTCTTATGGGAGTTCCTTTGTTTGTTATTTGTTGCTTTTCTCTTGCTGTTGTTAGTATTTTCTCTTTTTGTTATTTTGATTACAATGTGTCTTTGTATGTTCCTCTTTGGGTGGATCCTGCATGGGACTTTCTAGGCTTTCTGGATTTGAGAGACTATTCCCTTTCCCAGGTTAGGGAGAGTTTCAGCAAACTGTCCTTCAAATATTTTTCAGGCCCTTCCTCTCTTCTCTTCCTGGGACCGCTATAATGTGAATATTAGTGCACTTGAGTTGTCCCAGAGGTCTCTTACAATGTCCTCATTTCTCTTTTTTCCTGTTCTACTGTAGTGATTTCCAGTACTCTGCCTTTCTGCTCACTGATCCATTCTTCTGAATCATTTAGTCTACTATTGATTCCATCCAGGGTATTTTTTAATTTCAGTTATTGTATTCTTCATTTTCTGTTTGGTTGTCCATTTTTAAAAATTATTTACATATCTATCAGCTATGCGGGGTCTCTGTTGCTGTGCAGGCTTTCTCTATTTGAGGTGAGTGGGGGCTACTCTCTAGCTGTGGCATGCAGACTTCTCCTTATGGTGGCTTCTTTTGCTGTGAAGCACAGGCTCTAGGGAGCATGGGCTTCAGCTGTTGCAGCTTCTGGGCTCTAGAGCACAGGCTCAGTGTTGTGGCCCACAGGCTTAGTTGCTCCATGGTACGTGGGATCTTCCTAGACCAGGGATTGAACTTGTGCCTACTACATTGGCAGGCAAATTGCCATAGGCCACTAGGGAAGCCCTGGGTGCTCTTTATATCTCCTCTTTATAAAAACCTTCTAACTTCTCACTCTGTGTATTCATTTTTATCCTGGTTCCTTGGTTATCTTTATAATCATTACTCTGAACTCTTTCTCAGGTAGACTGCCTATCTCCACTTTACTTACTTCTCGTTCTGGGGTTTTATCTTGTTCCTTTCTCTGAAACATGTTCCTCTGATGCCTCATTTTGGCTGGCTTTCTATTTGTGTTTTCATGTATGTGGTACATTAGTTAGGTTTCTCAGACTTCGAGAGGTGGCCCTCTGGAGGAGGTGTTCTATGCATCTTAGCAGGGCACTGCCCTCTTGTCACCTGACCTATATGCTCTAGGGTTCCCCCTGAGAGGGCTACATGGGTCCTTCTGTTGTGGTGGGCTGACTATGTGGGCACTCTGGCAGGCCCCGAGTCTGGTTAGTTGCCAGGCCCTGCCTTATGCCAATGCTTCTGGCTGATGTTTAACAGGGTCTGGTCACAAGGTGGCTGGTTGCAGAATCCTAGGGAGCCCAGGGGCTAGTGCTGGCTCAGTGGTGAGTAGAGTCATGGTCTGGAAGACTCTGGGGCTCTTGTTCTATTCACTAGCTGTTGAAGCCAATCCAGGGATTAGTGCCAGACTACTGAGTCCTGGAGTCTGACTAGGGCCCACAGACCCCAGGGCTCATTTCAGATCGTTGCACAGGAGAGAGGGGGTGGGTTCCTGACACAGCTGGGTATGGGGTCTGGGTGTCTCACAGGTTGTTTTGGCTTGCTAATTGGCCTGAGGTGTACCAGCACTGTCCTTATAGGATCTTGGAGCTAAGTATCCAAAATGTCAGCTGCCACAGCAGCAGTGTTCACGTGGCTGAAAGTTCCCCAATATGTCCAATACCAGTGTCTATGTCCCCAGGGTGACATGCGGCCTCCCCTCCTGCCCTTGCTCCAGCAGACTCTCCAAGACCAGCAGGTAGGCCCAGCCCAGGCTCCTATCAAATTACTCCTTTTGTTCTGGGCTCCAGGGCATGTGAGATTTTGTGTGTACCCTTTGAGAGTGAAGTCTCTATTTACCCCAGTCCTCAGGGGCTCCTACAATTAAGCCCTGCTGGACTTCAAAGCCAAATGCTCTGAGGTCTCTTCTTCCTGGTAGTGGACCCCAGGCTGGGGAGCTTGATATGGGGCTCAGAACTCATGCTCCTGTGGGAGAACGTCTGGAGTAATTTTTCTCCCTTTTGTGGGTTACAAATCCAGAGGGTATGGGGTTTGATTCTATTGCAAATTCACCTCTCCTGCCTCTCTCATTGTGGCTCCTTCTTTATGTTTTTAGCCATAGAATATCTCTGCTGGTAAGTTCCAGTCTTTTCCGTCAATGGTTGTTCTGCAGACAGTTGTGATTTTAGTGTGCTCATGAGAGGATGTAAACTCTATTACCTGCAATCTCCAGAAACACCTTTTTAAATGACTGACTGCCCAGACAAGAGTCACATGTATGCTACTTTTATTAAATAATAAATGACATCAAACATGGTAGCCTTAAGATATAGGTCCATGGATATAATTTGACTTCATATTATAATTACCTGGAGAATATTTTTAAACTCACTATACTTATGGGCCATCTCTTATACAGTGGAAGTGATAAATAGATTCAAAGGATTAGATCTGATAGAGTGCCTGAAGAACTATGGACAGAGGTTCATAACATTGCACAGGAGGTGGTGATCAAAACCATCCCCAAGAAAAATAAATGCAAAAAGGCAAATTAGTTGTTTGAGGAGGCCTTACAAATAGCTGAGAAAAGAAGAGAAACAAAAGGCAAGGGAGAAAAGGAAAGACTTACCCATCTGAATGCAGAGTTCCAGAGAACAGCAAGGAGAGATAAGCCGTTTTGGATGAGCACTGCAAAGGAATAGAGGAAAGCAATAGAATGGGAAAGACTAGAGATCTCTTCAGGAAAATCAGATACCAAGGGAACATTTCATACAAAGATGGGCACAATGAAGAACAGAAATGTTATGGACTTAAAGGAAGCAGAAGATACTAAGAAGAGGTGGCAAGAATACACAGAGGAACTATATATAAAAAGATCTTAATGACCTGGATAACCAAGATGATGTGATCACTCACCTAGAGCCAGACATCTTGGAGCTTGAAGTCAAGTGGGCCTTAGGAAGCATCACTATGGACAAAGCTAGTGGAAGTGATGGAATTCCAGTGGAGCTATTTCAAATCCTAAAAGATGACGCTGTGAAAATGCTACACTCAATATGCCAGCAAATTTGGAAAACTCAGCCGTGGCCACAAGACTGGAAAAGGTCAGTTTTCATTCCAATACCAAAGAAGGGAAATGCCAAAGAATGCTCAAACTACCACACAGTTGCACTCATTTCACATGTTAGCAAGATAGTGCTCAAAATCCTTCAAGCTAGGCTTCAGCAGTATGCGAATTGAGAACTTGCAGATGTACAAGCTGAATTTAGAAAAGGCAGAGGAACCAGAGATCATGTTACCAACACTTGTTAGATTACAGAAAAAGTTAGAGAATTCCAGAAAAACATCTAGTTCTGCTTCATTGATTACACTAAAGCCTTTGATTGTGTAGATTACAACAAATTATGGAAAATTCTTAAAGAGATGGGAATACTGACCACCTTACCTGCCTCCTGAGAAACATGTATGCAGGTCAAGAAACAATAGTTAGAACAGGACACAGAACAATGGACTGGTTCCGAACTGGGAAAGGAGTACATCAAGGCTGTATGTATCCTTGCTTCAGTTCAGTTCAGTTGATTAGTTATGTCCAGCTCTTTGCGACCCCATGGACTGCAGCATGCCAGGCTTCCCTGTCCATCACCAACTCCCAGAGCTTGCTCAAACTCATGTCCAACGGGCTGGTGATGCCATCCAACCATCTCATCCTCTATCATCCCCTTCTCCTCCTGCTTTCAATCTTTCCCAGCATCAGGGTCTTTTCCATTGAGTCAGTTATTCGCATAAGGTGGCCAAAGTATTGGAGCTTAAGCTTTAGCATCAGTCCTTCCAATGAATATTCAGGATTGAGGTCCATATAGTCAAAGCTATGGTTTTTCCAGTAGTATGTATGGATGTGACCATAAAGAAAGCTGAGTGCTGAAGAACTGATGCTTTTGAAATGTGCTGTTAGAAAAGACTCCTGAGAGTCCCTTGGACTGCAAGAGATCAAGCCAGTCAATCCTAAAGGAAGTCGGTCCTGAATATTCATTTGAAGGACTGATGCAGAAGCTGAAGCTCCAATACTTTGGCCACCCTGCTTATTTAACTTATATGCAGAGTACATCATGTGAAATGCCCAGCTGGATGAAGCACAAGCTGGAATCAAGATTGCAGGGAGAAATATCAATAACTTCAGATATGCAGATGACACCACGCTTATGGCAGAAAGCGAAGAGGAACTGAAGAGCCTCTTGATAAAGCTAAAAGAGGAGGGTGATAAAACTCAGCATTCAAAAACCTAAGACCATGGCATCCAGTCCCATCACTTCATGGCAAATAGATGGGGAAACAATGGAAACAGGGTCAGACTTTATTTTCTTGGGCTCCAAAATCACTGTGGATGCTGATTGCAGCCATGAAGTTAAAAGACGCTTGCTCCTTGGAAGAACAGCTACAAGAAACCTAGACAGTATATTAAAAAGTATATTAAAATGGCAGCGACATTACTTTGCCGACAAAGGTCCGTCTAGTCAAAGGTTATTGTTTTTCTAGTAGTCATGTACAAATATGAAAGCTGGACAATAAAAAAGGCTGAGCGCTGGAGAATTAATGCCTTTGAACTGAGATGCTAAAGACGAGTCTTGAGAGTCCTTTAGACAGTGCAGAGATCAACCCGTTCAATCCTAAAGGAAATCAACCCTGAATATTCATTGGAAGGACTGATGCTGAAACCGAAGCTCCAGTACTTTGGCCACCTGATGTGAAGCTGACTCATTGGAAAAGACCCTGACACTGGGAAAGATTGATGATAGGAGGAGAAGGGGACAATAGAGGATGAGGTGGTTGGATGGCATCACCGACTCAATGGACATGAGTTTGAGCAAACTCTGGGAGATGATGACGGACAGGGAGGCCTGGCGTGCTACAGGCCATGGTGTCATAAAGAGCTGGACATGACTGAGTGACTGAACAACAGCAACAACTGTCTCTTGAAAATACTGATTCAATTAATCTAGTCTAAGGCCTAGCAACAGCATTTTTTAAAACTCCTGCATTGACTTGAATGTTTAGGCAAGCTTAGTAAAGTAAAGTTGCTCAGTCATGTCCAACTCTTTACAATTCTTATGAAGAGTCATGTTTGAGAACCTCTGGTATAGATGAGCCTAGAAAGTATGTTAGAGCTCAGGCTTTGAAGAAAAGTCAAAGCAAGCTTCTATCTCCTCCTATGCCATTTTCCAACATGTTCACAATAGCAATCAAACTATAAAATAAAGAAAAAAAATACAGTCAAACAAGACATAGAAGGAGATTTCAATAAATAGAACTCAAAATACTTCTGGATTATTAATTTTCTTGTCTGACTAAATTATCTCTAATTTCAAAGTCAGTATAGGATGACTTTTTTAAATAATGGAAATGCATAACTATACAACTAAAGGAAATAGGCAAGACTAGAAAAAAAAAATTTTGAACAAGGAAAATGTGGGGAATAATCTTTCAGATATCAAAATATGTCATAAGATCATAATGATGAAAAATATTCCAGTGAATTCCCTGGCACTCCAGTGGTTAGGACTCAGTGTTTTCACTGCAGAGGCCTGGGCTTTATCCTTGGTCAGGGAACTAAGATCCCATAAGCAACAGCATGGCCAAAAAAAATAAATTCTAATTTGGGCAGAAGAATAGAAAATGAAACATCAAAAGCAAAAAATGGATCTATACACTATATTAAAATTTTCTAAAGGTAAAAGTGTCATGATTAATCAATTGGGAAATTATTAGCTATGTAAAAAAACAGAGTTGAAACATTTTGAAAATAATAAAATTGGATGTCTGCCCCCATTTCAGACATGAAAATAAGTTTTAAAAGGAGTAAAAGCTTGAGGAAAAAAATGAATAGAATTGCTTTAACCTTGATATAAGGAGAGACATCTCAAAAAAAAATTAGAAACATATTTTAAAAAATGACATATCTGGATGCACACGCATACTTTTGTTCCCTGAAATAAAACAAAAACAAAGATTTTTAAAGACAGTCAAGTTTCCAAATAGTCAGGAGACTGAACACATACATATATAAATCCACTATCTTCTGAAACCTCACAGAGTATCATAAAGATATGCGGAGGTGAAAGTCGCTCAGTTGAGCCCAGCTCTTTGAGACCCCATGGACTAGTGGGTAGCCTTTCCCTTCTTCAGGGGATCTTCCCAACCCAGGGATCGAACTCAGGTCTCCTGCATTGCAGGTGGATTCTTTACCAGCTGAGCCACAAAGGAAGCCCCATAAAGATATATTTTAACCTATTTAATTTCATAAGGATGAAGAAGGCGAGAGAGAAAGGGGACTAGCAATATACTTCTTCAGGCTAGAAAACAGGAGAATGTGTGTGAGAACTGCAGCAGAAAACAAAAACAAAAATGCCAACACAAAAAACTGGTTGCTTAATTTGAAAGCTAAAAATTAAGGCAGTGTTTTAAATGACATGATTTCCAAAGTCTCGGGAATTAGTGACACCAGGTCCTTCCAAACATGGAGGTGAATGAGAGGGAACTACAATAAGAACTGCTCCGAAGTTCCCTAAGGAGCAGAAGCAGATTCCCTCTTCACTTTCCCTTATCCCGACCCCAGCAGAGGGCTGGAAGTTTGTTTTGTCTTGAACAGAGGGTCTCTGAGTCACCACACATGCTAAGGTAGAGTGCTGAGAATGGAGCTGAAAAGGGATGAATTTATTGAAGGCTGACATCCCCTTGGCTCTCTTCATTTTTCATCAGCTCCTGGAATGTTGGCAGCCAAGACTTTATCCTGCAGGCAAGAGACTGGATGGATCTTTCCTGGGGAATGTGACCAGCATAAGAGAAAAGCCCTAAAGAGATGAAAGTTAGGAGCCCTTCAAGAAAGCAGCCAAATCATAGGGACTTCCCTGGTGTTCTGGTGCTTAGGCCTCTGAGCTTCCATTGCAGGGGCACAGATTATATCCCTGTTCCTACATGCCAAAAAAAAAGAAGCTAAACCACATTTTCCTTCAATGAGTCCCACAATCAATCAGTCCCACTCACCCATTTAAAACTTCCTACAGCTTTCCCCCCAACTCTTAAATATAACTAGCAATCAAGGGTTACAGAACAGTGGAGGAAGACTTTGACAGGAAAAAGAAAGACTGAAATGAAAGAACTGAACAAAACAAGTTGGAAGCAATAGAACACACAAAGAGCAGAAGATGGAAACAAACTGCTGTCAGTATTCTCAGAGATGGATACAACATCAAAAGCACAAGCAAGGAAAGCAAAAACATGTACATGGGACTACATCAAACTTCGCTATGTAGCAGAAGAAACAACCTAACAAAGAGAAAAGACACCCTATGGAATGACAGGAAAATTTTGCAAACCATACATCTAATAAGGGGTTATTATCTTTATTTGTAAGGAACTCCTACAACTCAACAGTAAAAAAAAACAAAAACAAATAACTCATTTAAAAAATGGTCAAAAGACCTGAATAGACATTTTCCCCAAAAAAGACAAACTAATGGCCAATAGGCATTTGAAAGGATGTCTACCATACTAATCATTAAGAGAGTATAAATCAAAACTACACCGAAATATCAGCTTATACCTGTCTAGGATGGCCATTATCAAAAAAATGAAAAAATGCAAGTGTTGGCAGGATGTGGAGAAATTGGAATCTTGGTGCACTGTTGTTAGAAATGTAGAATAGTATGGGCAGTATGGAAATCAGCATGGAGCTTCCCTAAGAAATGAAAAATAGAAAACGCTACCACATGGTCTAGCAATTCTACTTTTGGATATTTGTTCAAAAGAACAGGAAACCGGACCTTGATTAGATACGTAACAGAGAGACAGACTATGGAAAAGGCGAATGAGAGTAATCCTCAGGATCCCTCTTATTAATGAAACTGCAAAAAAAATCAGATCAAACTGAGAGTTCCCAGGCTGCTTGTCACAAAACTTGTATATTCTAAAAGGTAGATAAACAATAAAGACAGAAAAGAATTAAGACAAACAGATTAAAGCAGGCTCTCCTAGTTTGCCATGTGGATGAAACAAATTCTGATGTCTTCAATGTTTCTACCAACCCTCACTTTGCTTTGCTCTTCTGAGACCCTCCGTCTCTCTTTCTTGAGGACACTTTGGGGGGTGAAAGAAGTGAGGTGGTTAAAGAAAAACTGCCAGTGCCCCTGCTGCCCCACTCCATGAAATATCTGAATTCAGAACATTCCAGCACAGGCCAAAATGCTGCATTTCTAGTTCCCACTTTCCCTTGAGAGCAATATGTATCAAAATGGAAAATATATGATGCCTTGCTGTTGACAGTTGTTCCTCTTTTGGGGCCCCAGAGACTTTACTATCTGATGCACAGTTCCACAATAAGAATCAGAATGAATGAAAAGTCCACCTTCTTTTGTCTGTTTGTAAAGCAAAAGCGTGACTGTGAAAGTGAATGTGGAAGGGAGAGGCAGCAGGACGCCTCACCTGCAGACACCTTCTTGATGCAGATCATTCACAGGAAAAAAAGTCCGTGTGGATATTGCGGATCTGGAAACTTTAAAATTATTGGTGTGGTTAGCACACCTTCATGCAGATCCAAGGTAACATGTGTTTCAATCTGCAGTACTGCTGGCATAGGGGAAATTCAATAGTAAAGGCTTTCAGGTCCCACAAGTGCAGAAGAGGACTCAAGACTGCAAAGAGCCAGGGGAGATACATCTGGGAGTTGGCAGTTTCAAAGCCAAATCAGTGTTCATGGGCCCTTATGAAGAAAATTGGTCTTCATTCTGAGAACAGTGGGAATCTTGAAGTAAATATAGGTAGGACAAGCTCAGGTTTACATTTTGAAAATTATGGAAAATAAATGTGCTCTAGAAACATAGATGCAGGGAGAAAAAGAAATGCTCCCATTATTCCAGGCAGAGTCGTACAAATGGTACTTGTAGAATGTGAAGCAGGCAGATTGAATGGGTATTAGAAGATATCCATTTAATGGCTCAGTGGGTAAAGAACCTGCCTGCAATGCAGGAGACAGGAGATACAGGTTCGATTCCTGTGTCAGGTAGATCCCCTGGAGGAGGGCACAACAACCTACTCTGGTATTCTTGCCTAGAAAATTCCAGGGACGGAGGAGCCTGGTGGGCTACAGTCCATAGGGTCGCAAAAAGTCAGACACGACTGAGCAACTGAGCATGTACACAGGCACAGAAGATACAAACTGATAGAAGTTAATGATTTGGGGATGTAAGGAAGATGGAGATAAAGGTGTCCAAGAATAACTTCAAGGTTTCTAGCTTGCAGATCTAGAAATTTTTTCATTATTTTCTCAAAAAAAAAAATGTTTTTCTGAAAAAATATATGATGTAATGGGAAATTTTAAACCTTTTAAAAGAGGGAACAAATCTTCAAAAGTAGGCAATTTGGGGTTTTGTTTATTTTAGGATATCTGAAATTTAAAATCATGCTTACCACATGAATATATGTAAGATAACAAAAGAATTTTTTTCAAGAAGAAGACTAACATTTAATGCCCTGTATAATGTGGCTTTAAAAAATGAGATGTTGCACCCCAAGTATCTTGCCCCTGGAACATAACATTGGCCATTTCTCCAAAGTCACCAATGCCAGCAACTCTCCATTGCAATCCTCAAAGCAAAACCATTTCTCCAGTGAACAGTAGGGCTCCCATCCTAAAAAGTCAGCTCTGAACACCACAGAGAAAGTAATTGAATTCAACACCAGTGTTATTTTGTGACCCGTGCGTCTTCCACCATATGAAAACTGAAAGTAATACTGTATCATCAAATTCTCCACTTTCTCACATAGTTCATCTGGTCAAACAGAATCAAATACCACATTGCTGAAACACTATCAATTCTCCTGTGGTTATTTTACAAATAAATTTCTTTTTCTCTACTTTTATATAGCACATAAAATTTTCATATAGTTGAAATGAACTGTGCAGAGAAAAAGGTAAATGCCAGCAGGCATCTAAATATTGTAGCATCTGTTATATTTTACACTCTGTAATCACAAATCATATAAAGCTTCATCACATTTAAAGCTGGATTCTTCACAAATTATTGAAGATTGATAGCTATAGTAATTGCCATTATACTTTTATTTTTATTATATTGAATTATACAAACTTTCTTCTACCTTTCTCTGTTGTAATATCTTTTTCTGAAAAACAATTTCCAATGTCTGCTTTATATTTTGTTGTAAAAGTCTAAAATTTATATGATAGAAATTAACATTTTAAAGTTAAGTATCCAAGATCTGTAGGTTGTGTGTGTGCACATATCTGTGTGTGCATACACATATTAGTGTAGCACTGCTAATTATTAAAGTCTTTTCTAAAACACTTAGAAAAAATAGGTTGGAATAGAAATAGTAAAATGAATTACTTTGAAAGAATTTTAAACCTGAAATGGAAGCACCACAGACTCTCTATCAGTTTTCCTGTTTGTCATGAAACACAAGCAGGAGTAGTTTTGAATATGTGAAGGTTTCAAACTTCTGGTAATATGCATATATCCATTCTGTGTCACTTGCCCTCTTAAGGCCTGCATTTAGTACAAGGACCAAACCTCAGGTGCCACATAAATGCTTAGACTACCTTTCCGACTGATTTCATTTTTCCTTTAAGTTTTACACTATAAGTGAATATCATCTTTTCCCCCTTTTTTAATCAATTTGTTGGATTTCATCTTATCTACCTACTTGCAAAGCTAAGTTATTAAGCACCTACCAGGTGGCGCTAGTGGTAAGAACCTGCCTGCCAATGCAGGAGATATAAAAGACGCGGGTTCGATCCCTGGGTTGGGCAGATCCCCTGGAGGAGGCCATGGCAACCCACCCCAGTGTTCTTGCCTAGAGAATCCCATGGAGCCTGGAGGGCTACAGTCCATAGGGTCGCATAGAGTTAGACATTGCTGAAGCAACTTAGCACACATACACGTGTTGGTACTATGTTAAGTGCTGTTACGGGAATAAACCCTTGTAAAACCCCATCTTCACAAAAGAATCACATATGGTAGGTAAATTGCTTTGTAACTGACAAAAGAATATCTGGTAAGTAAAATAATCTCCATTTTATAGACAAGGAAACAAAGGTTCAAAGAGCCAAAAACTTTGCCCAACACTATTTAATCGAGTTTCCAATATTAATCTATGGTGAGCCATGATGTAATGCCCTTCACACAGCCTTTAGAATGGCAACCCTTGGAGCTATCCAGTGCCACAGCCCTGTATCTAACTCAAAAGTCTAATTTCTTCTATTGCACCACATTTCCATCTCACTAACTTATTCATATTAAAATAACAGAAGTAAACAAAAGTTGGGGAAATAAAAAGTAGTAAGAATTGAGTTTTGCATTGCACTTCTTGAAAATATCACTAATGAATCCACAGAATTATTTAAAATAATTTGATCCATAAAGCAGCAGCTACAGCTCTCATATTTCCTTTCTTACAGAAAAATTAATTTATGATCATTTGTAAATAACCTAAGTACAAGTGAAGCTATCATTATGGGTTGGCTTCATAAACGATATACTGTGTAATTTTTTATTATCATTCCATGAACTAAGGGAGCCTGAAAATGATCTTTTGACTTTCAGAATTAACCATATGTTGATATGCAGGGTTGACGCTCATTTGAGGGGGAAGTATGTCTCTTTAGCATTTTAATCTACTTATAAACTTCATTTATTCAGAATTGTACATCTCTAATTGATTAAACAAATAGTGCACTTTCCAAATAAAAGACATATTAAAATAGTGAACATCTGCAGAGACATGGTTAAATAAGCAAAGACAATTCAAAGGCATTTGCTGTCCTAATTTCTTGCAAGTTGATAGACAATGCCCCAAAACTCTCTATCAGATCCAGAATGAACTAATAAGCTAATCAGAGCATAACAAGTCTTTGCCGAGTGACTTCATAAGAGAACTACGAGTGCATTTAAACATATGAGCTTGTTCTGAAAAATATTGTTAAAGATTGGTAAAATCACAGAGTATACTATTTCCACCAGTGATTAGGGCTCCAGGGACAATGAAATTAAGAGATAAATTCATTTCCCCTTGGAACTGCAAGCTCCCAGACAATAAGATCCTCATTGAGTCTGTTCAGAACTTATCTCCCTTAAGAGGCACCTCTGAGGTCCCCATTTACCTCGTTATTGTTGACTCTCTGGGGGCTTTGATCATGCACATTGGTCATGGTTCTGTTAGGCCAATGTAAGTTTCATCAGGAAAATTCTTTCCTTCAGTTCAAGACTGTAGAACGCCAAGTTCCTGCAGCAAATTTAGAAAACTGTACGAATAATACAATTTGTTAAACAAAGTCAATACCACATGCATAAGGGAGAATATGAACCATAAAGCTGTAAGGATTAATGACAATTGGTAAGCAGAAAATTACTCTCATAAATAAATATCAATAATTAAGAAATATAAGCAGTGTGTTTCTAACTGTTCTCCTTGTGGCTGCATAAGCATTTAAGACACTTCAACTCCTTTTAATATGAAGGTTATTTATTTCTCTTATGCAAATTACCAGCTATACTAACCTAATATCTAAATATGGAAAAGAAAGCCTTTAGATCAAATTAACAATAAATGGTACCGTCTGTCTCTGAGTGTGCAAAACCAGAATCACAGAAGAACACTACACTACATAATTTGTGCCTGTTTCTCTAAACTAAAAAAGAAAATCTTCAAAAGAATTTTTTTTAAAAAAACCTATCAGAATAGTCCACTTTCCTCCTCTTTCTTTTCCTTCTGCTTTCCTTTAGTTTTAAATTCAAGTTATAAACTGATATAAGTAAAAATATTTCTACTCCTCTATAATCATATAGAACTTGATTTCCTGGCTCTATTCTATTTTTTTATTGTTCAATACTCAGAATGATAAAAGGTATTTAGGTATTTTGCTATTAGTAAATTATTAAATACTACAGTTTTCAAATTTTTTCCTTGATGCTTATTCTTCTTTATTTAAGAAAAGAATTAAAAAGTAGATTATATCATGTGGGCTATTAAAAAACCCAAACCTCTTCCTCAACATAAAAATTTTCTTTAAAAGCTAGAAAAATCTATCAGAACTATATTCAAGCAGTCACATTCAGTGGTGTGTCCACCTCTGTCCACAGATATTTTGTTCAATGTGTTTCTTTAGATTCTCTGAAATGATTCTAATTTTATTATTTCTCAAAGTTCTGTCTTTGAATAGTCACAGAGTATTTTCATTTAAACTTTATTCAGTGCAAATATTTAGAGAGTAAATTCATTTTAAACCTATCGATATCAGTTTTCATGCTGAAAATCATCTAAAGCATGTCCAAGTTAATTCATTTTCTTACTCTTGACACAAGCTAGGACAAAGGCATACTGCCCATCTCTATGAGGACACCTGGCTAATAGCCAATTTACAGAGTATAGGCTGCAAACAGCTAATACTGTCTTTCTGCTTTGTCTCTTTCCAAAGTACAGTAGAATCTAAAAAAAGAAAAAGAAAACCATTCTGGAGACAAGACACACTTTACAGAAGAAGAAAGATGTACCTCAGTAATGATTAAAATCATGTCCAAACCCTGCAACTTTGTTCCACCTGGTAAAACATCCTTATATTCTTCTCCACAAGCCAGAGGTCACATTGATTGCTACAAACTCAGGAAGGGTATTTTTTAACAGATGTGATAAACCTTCTCCTCACTATTTACACTTCTCTCTCTCATCTGAAAAGACACCTAGGGAAGGTTTGCTTAATCTACATACATACATACATACATAAATACATCCCTGTAGCTTGCAGGGTGAATGAGGCAATTTGTATGTACATGAAACACAGACATAAAACCCAGCATGCCCCAAACTAGCAGACATTAAAATAACGCATCACACCCCCATCACTGCACCACATCCTGCACCTTCTTTGCCATAAGTATCACTGTTTTGTCAACCAGACATAGAGTTAAATGAGGGCAAGTAGCATATTTGGAGAAGGAAATGGCAACCCGCTCTGGTGTTCTTGGCTGGAGAATCCCAGGGACAGAGGAGCCTGGTGGGCTGTCTATGGGGTTGCACAGAATCGGACACGACTGAAGCGACTTAGCAGCAGCAGCAGCATATTTATTCACCACTGTAATTCCAGCACTGAGCACTGCGCGCATGGCTTAACATGCAGATGATCCTCGACAAAATATTGAATAGCAGACCAAGTTTCTCCACATCTGACTCATGTTTTGGTGACAATACTATTGGCCTTATTGCCTAAAAGTTTGGTTTCTATTCAGTCAGTCACTATGAAGATGTGTGAGCTTGAGCAAATCACACATTTTTAGTGGGTCTACAATTTGGGATAGTGGGATGGGAATGGGCAACTAGATAGTTTTTTGGGAGAAATAATTCTTTAAAATGTTGACACAGAGTTTTATTCTGTTCCTAAACCCCTTATATTTAGACAGAAAAGTTTATATCTGTTACCTTCAAGATGGCCTTAGAATCCAGCCTTTCTTCCCTGTCCCCACTGCCACTCCCCTTAGAGCTAGCTTTCACCATCTAAGTTCTGAATTAATAAACTGCAGTATGAAGAGGGATAAAGTGGGAGTTTGGGATTAACATATACACACTACTGTGTATAAAATAGATGACCAACAAGGACCTATTTATAGCACAGGTACCTATATTCACTATCTTGTAATAGCCTGTAAGAGAAAAGAATCTGAAAAAGAACGTATGTACGTGTATGACTAAATCACTTTGCTGCACACCTTAAAGTAACATAACTTTGTCAATCAACTATACTTCAATTTTTTCTATTGTGAAAAAAAAATTTTTTTAATGAACTACAGTACATGTTCCTAACTTTAATTTCTTGACTCTTCCTTTCTCCACAGTGCAGCAGGATAAACTTACTTAAACCCTATGTGTGATGGTTTTCCAACAGTAGTGTGCACAAGAGCTAAGCAGCTTATTATAGAAATGTACTCCCAAGTCACACCTCAATGCACTCCTGCAGTGTCCCTTAGACCCTCCCTTCTGCACTGGGTGGTCCACAGCCCATATATTAACACACTTCCTCTCTGCAGTGATTTCTAGACTCTTGATTTTACAGTTGAGTACTAAAATAGGCTTAAGGAGACATCTTAAAAATGTGAATATTTATAATCGAAACATATCTACGCACAAATATATGGATAAATGTCACTTTATTATTCTGTTATTGAGTCGTAACCGATTCATCTTCTGTCCTCTTTGGTGCACTGTCATCACAGGATTCAGGACCCGTGACCCATAATACAAGAGTTCACTTAAAAATTTACACCCAAGTCACACAGGGAGGCTGTCCTTAAATTGACTGTGTACTGAGTGTTCACCACTGCTGCTCCTCTGTGCACTTATGGAATAGTGTTCACACCTTAATCAAGGTAAGGTAAGATAAGGCAGTGTTTGTAAATAGTAATCTTTCAAAAACACCTGTATTTCTGTAACATCTTATTCCTTTTCTCTTTTCAAGCAGCTGTTAGGCTCTGTGTCCACAGCCTCAGTAGAGCTGTGTAATGAGGGGAGAGTGTAACAGTCTTATGGAATTTTCTTTTTTGAAGGCCCTGGGGTGGTAGACGTTGGTGTACAATAAATTGTCTGCCAGGGCAAAGAACATGATTTAGTCCCAACCATAACACTCAGGGAGCTCAGGAAAGAGTAAATATGGAAGCCGCCCTATCCTATGTGAAAGTATGAAAACTTTTAAACTAAAGCTATCAAACCACTCAACAAATATTTTATTCTCCTACTTTGAAAGTTTACATTTACAATAACTATATGTAAAATTATCATTTTTAAGTGACTAAAAATTTTCAAAATATCAAAGACAACTGTGTAATTTTTGTGCACATCTGGTTGTTCTATTCATATACCAGTGATATTTGGATTAATAATAAATATAAGTTTGCATAAGTTATAAACTATTACATGATTTTTTCATAAAATTAATTTTTCTTACACTTAGTTGAGTACAGTCATTACTTTAATCAAGATTTTTCACACACCCTCTGTTCTGTTGACAGTAATTTTAAAGTGAAACGTAATTGTATCCAGTCTATAAAATCTGAATATATTTTCATAAAAATGTAAAATTAAGTAACTTTAAAAAATGAAAAAATAAATAAAGCTGTGGTACATATACTAACACATATATATGGAATTTAGAAAGATGGCAATGATGACCCTGTATGCAAGACAGCAAAAGAGACACAGATGTATAGAGTGGACTTTTGGACTCTGAGAGAGAGGGAGAGGGTGGGATGATTTGGGAGAATGGCATTGAAACATGTATACTATCATGTAAGAAACGAATCGCCAGTCTATGTACGATGCAGGATACAGGATGCTTGGAGCTGGTGCACGGGGATGACCCAGAGAGATATTATGGGGAGGGAGGTGGGAGGGGGGTTCATGTTTGGGAACGCATGTACACCTGTGGTGGATTCATGTCAATGTATGGTAAAACCAATACAGTATTGTAAAGTAAAATAAAGTAAAAATAAAAATTAAAAAAATAAGAAAAAAAATAAACAAAAAAAAAAAAATAAAAAGGCCAAAAGACGTGAATAGACAGCTCATTAAAGTAGATACACAAATGGCAAATAAGCACATGAAAAATTGTTCATTAGCACATGTCATTGCCATGCAGTGCTAAGTCACTGCCTGACTCTGCAACCCTATGAACTGTAGCCCACCAGGCTTCTCGGTCCATGAGATTCTCTAGACAAGAATAGGAGTGGGTGCCCATGCCCTCCTCCAGAGGATCTTCCTGACTCATGGATCGAACCCACGTCTCCCGCGGCTCCCACATTATAGGTGGATTCTTTACTGCTGAGCCACAGAGGAAGCTCCACACTCGTCATTAGGGAACTGAAAATTAAAACAACAATGAGATACCACCATACACCTCTTAGGACAGTCAAAATCCAAAACACTAGCAATACCAAACGGAGAAGGCCATGGCACCCCACTCCAGCACTCTTGCCTGGAAAATCCCAAGGATGGAGGAGCCTGGTAGGCTGCAGTCCATGGGACCGTGAAGAGTCGGGCATGACTGAGTAACTTCAATTTCACTTTTCACTATCATTTATTGGAGAAGGAAATGGCAGCCCACTCCAATGTTCTTGCCTGGAGAATCCCAGGGATGGGGGAGCCTGGTGGGCTATCATCTATGGGCTCGCACAGAGTCGGACACGACTGAAGCAACTTAGCAGCAGCAGCAGCAGCAGCAGCAGCAATACCAAATGTTGATGAGGATGTACAGAAACACTCATTCATTGCTGGTGGCCACTTCAGAAGACAGTTTGGCAGTTTCTTACAAAACCAAGCATACTCTTCCCATGTAATACAACAGTTATGCTCTTTGGTATTTACCCAAGTGAATGGAAAATTTATCTCCACAGGAAAAGTTGCACAAGAATAATTATAGCTCATTTATTTGTAGTTGCCAAAACCTGAAAGCAAGCAACATGTCCGCCAGTAAGTGAATAGATAAACTGTGGTCCATTCAAACAATGGAATATTATTCATCTCTAAGAAGAAATGAGCTATCTAGCCATGATAACCCATGGAGGAATCTTAACTGCATATTGCAAAGCAAAGGAAGCCATCCTAAAAAGTCTACATACTGTGTGATTCCACATATATGATATTCTGGAAAAAACAAAACTATGAAGACAGTAAGAAGGTCAGTGGTTGCCAGTGGTTAGGGGGGAGAAAGGGATGAATATTTCTTGCCAAGGGAGCAATTTTTCACTCTTGTTTTTCGTGTCTCTTTCAGAACTGAATTACAGGCAAAGTGGTGGTGGCAGTGATGTTAGTTTTAATCACACTGGCTTTACTTCTAAATAACAGAAACCAACACACTTTGAGTTCATTTTACAACGGGGCTTCGGGAAGTCATTCTCTGACAGAAGGAAGGCTCAGTGTCCTGCACAGAGCACATCTCTAGGGTCTGGCCAGTTGCAAACCCTGACAACACAAGCAGCGCTGGGCAAGAACGGTTTCAAGGTGGGAGGAGATAAGGTCCCTAGATACAGTCATGCTCTAAACAGTTCTTTAACCAGCAGCCTCAACTCCATTTCCTTTTCTCATAGGAACTCTGCACGAGTGAAATCCAGGGTCCTCCACCACGAATTCTTCCTCCTCAACCGAGCAGTTTCTCCTGTGCCTGCTCTCCCTGGCAGCTCTCTCCCCTGTGATTCATCTGTCAATATGGGTCTATATACCTTCTGTCTTCCAAAAGTTGATCAACTCTTTGTTATGCTTTGTCACTCTCTCCCTTTATTTTCAGCATTTTATGAGTGAGTTTCTCATTCTCTCCCTGCTACTTTGAATAGAAATTGTATGGAGATTTCTCACTAATACTATTTTATTTAGCTCAGGAGACACTATAGTACTTCCTGAAGATAAATTCTGTTTTCAGCTTTGTTTTTACTAGCCGTTAATGTGTCCAACTATATCATCATTCCCTCCAAAAGCTTCACCCTGTTCTTAAACTTATCTCAGAAATATGAGTAAGAATCACAGATTGAGGTATCAAGAATGGGGCAAGTTGCAAGGCATGATATGACTTTAAAGTGTAAAGTAAGCTGGGGATTGAAGTGAATCTCTCTGCTTATTGATTGTTTAAAAATTTTTAAAACGATTTTGGGGGGATGGGACACTAAATATGCGAGACTGTCAACTTTTCGTAGTGTTAAAATGTATAGGTATATCAAAAGATTAAGCTGCTAAGTGTAAACTTTCCATATTAACATTATCTAATTTCCACCAAAAACATATGAAAGTGAAAGTGAAGTCGCTCAGTCGTGTCTGACTCTTTGTGACCCCATGGACTGTAGCCTACCAGGCTCCTCTGTCCATGGGATTTTCCAGGCAATAGTACTGCAGTGGATTGCCATTTCCTTCTCCAGCATATCTTCCCGACCCAGGGATGGAACCCAGGTCTCCTGCATTGTAGACAGACGCTTTACCGTCTGAGTCACCAGGGAAGTCCAAAAAACATATACAAAGTACTATTTTCTTCATATTAGAAACGAGAAAGCTCAGCTGGAGAAACTCAATAACTTGCCCAAGATCACATGGTTAATACCTGGCTTATGCAGGATTTAACTCTGTGCAAGCATGGTTGTTTGCCTTTTCCACTTCATTACATGGCCACTGCTTTTTGGCCACACACAGAGGGAGCATAGAAGTAAAACATCCAGGATATAGTGGAAAAATGGAAGTCAGAGTGTGGTAGGGGGAGAGGGATAAGAGGTCTGTGAGAGAAACAGCCCGCAAACAATTTTTTTTCTCATGTTCCAAAAAGAATTGAAACTACTCTTATGAGAGAATCTATTAGGACCTAAAGGTATCAACACACAACAAAGACACAGAAGTGCTATAAAACACCTAGTATAGGAAATATCCTCTTACCAGAAAAATGTAAAATAAACTGGCAGCAACATTTAAGGGCGTGATTTTTAAGGATGATAGCAGGTACAGCAGTTCCAGCACATCTGGTGTAATCACTTGAGGATAGATCCAAGGAAGCCACATGCTGTAGAATGCCAACTTTTCGGTTCTATTAATCAAAAGAGTGAAACATTACTGAGTGTCTAATATTTGCAAGTCCCTTGGACTGCATGGAGATCCAACCAGTCCATTCTGAAGGAGATCAACCCTGGGATTTCTTTGGAAGAAATGATGCTAAAGCTGAAACTCCAGTACTTTGGCCACCTTATGCAAAGAGTTGACTCATTGGAAAAGACTTTGATGCTGAGAGGGATTGGGGGCAGGAGGAGAAGGGGACAACAGAGGCTGAGATGGCTGGATGGCATCACTGACTCGATGGATGTGAGTCTGAGTGAACTCTGGGAGATGGTGATGGACAGGGAGGCCTGGTGTGCTGCGATTCATGGGGTCGCAAAGAGTCGGACACGACTGAGCGACCGAGCTAAACTGAACTGAATATTTGCAACATTATGGGTCAGGCATCATGAAGAAAATTGAACAATGGAATCTTCCTTGTGGGCGTTTACTAGCTGAAGGATTTAGAGAAACCAGTCCATACTTTAGATGTAAGCAATATACAAACACTCAGAGTACCATGTAGATATCTGCAGCAGCATTGGATTGATTAGGGTCACACTGGGTCACAGTTCACTCTCTTTCCCACATGAATCCTAAGGTGCTGATTTATTGTGGTTCTTTTGATTAATTTTTTAAATATATATAAGATTAATGATATTTTTGAAGTTATCATTTTTATCAATATGTTAAAATCATCTCTTATTCTATTTAATTTCATTCTTATTTTATTATATTTTCCTTTTATCACTCCTTCCTTCTTCTCAACATTTCAACTTTCCATCCAAGTGGTTATTTAGATATATTGTATCCTTGGAAACTGAAGAGTGTTTTTCACATGTGCTATTAACTTGCATAAACACTACTGTTGCATATCAATTTCTTGCCATTCTCATCTGCTTGTGAGGTCATCCCAAATATGCATAAACCTCATTTTCCTTGGCCTTTTTCTCAAGTTGCCCACCATTCCCTACTACAACAGTAGTGATGCTGTGAAACTCGTTCATCATGCTGTGTGGTTTTCATGAGCTGGTCATAGGCACTATCAGCTTCTCTAGGCACTATCAGCTTCTCTCCAGTACTGGAACATTTTACTTTCCACTAGCTGTCCATGTAAAAAGATGCCTCTACCACTATCCCTACCCACCCCCATCCTTACTTGCTTTCTAACTTTTGCTAATTTTGTGATTGTGTGTGGAGTCACTCAGTTATGTCCAACTTTGTCCATGAAAGTTTCAAGGCAAGAATACTGGAGTGGGTTGCCATTTCCTACTCCAGGGCATCTGTCCAAACCAGGGGTTGAAACTGTGTTTCTTGCATTTCCTGCATTGGCAGGTAGATAGATTCTTTACCACTGCGCTACCTGGAAAGAAGTTTGGTGGTTATAAAGTAGTATTTTATTGTTGTTTTAATTTTCATGTCTGTAATTAGCAGTGGGCTTGAGAATCAATTTACATGTTTATTATACACTTGTGTGAATTGTCCTTTTAAATACTATATTCATCTTCATAGATGTCACTTTTTTGCTGAATAACTTGCATTTTTAAAAATGTTTTAAATATTCAAGAGTTCTCACTGTTGTAAATTCCATGTTAAAATTTCCTGTAACATGTCTAATTGAACATAAAACTTTTATTTTGATTGTAGTTAAAATTCTAGTTTCTGTTTTTGTTATTTTGTTTCTCTGTTGCTGTAGTTCCTGTTTTTTTATGTCTGTAATTTTATGGATTTTTAAAATAGATTGCTGTTGTTTAGTCCCTAAGTCATGTCCAACTCTTTGCAACCCCATGAACTATACCCTGCCAGGCTCCTTTGTCCGTGGGATTTCACAGGCAAGAATACTGGAGCGGTTCTTCTGCCTTCTCCAGGGGATATTCCCAACCCAAGGATTGAACCTGCACCTCATGCATCCCCTGCATTGGAAGGTGGGTTCTTTAGTACTGAGCTACCAGGGAAGCCTTAAAATAAATGTCTTTCACTAAATCAAGACAGAATACAACATTCTCCTACACCCCTTCATCTTCTTTCTTCTTTTAATATTCAAACTTGTGAAATATCTATTTTAAAAAACAAAATTCATCACTGACTGTCACCATTGCAGAAATAAATAGATATTTTAACATCAAATTATAGAGGTAATTTCACAATAATAAATAGTCACTTACAACTGAATAAATTTAACACCTTGAAAAACTTCCCACCTGTCTGATTTTTTTCCCTCATTTCACAGCACACTAGTTCATGGACCAAGAGTTGGCACCCACTAAATTAGAATATTCCCCATTTTAAAGCCCCAGGGGGCACAGTGGTAAAGAATATGCCTGCCATTGCAGGAGACACAAGAGACACGGGTTCAATTCCTGGGTCAGGAAGATGCCCTGGAGAAGGAAATGGCAACCCACTCCCATATTCTTGACAGGAAAATTCCATGGACAGAGGACCCTGGCAGGCTACAGTCCATGGGTTCGCAGAGTCTGACACAACTGAGTGACTAAGCACAAGCATGTTTTAAAGCAGAGACGTGGGTGAAGGGAGAACTTGACTGAAAATGAATGGAAGCCTAACTAACAGCTCTGGAAGTCTTGGGCAACCACTGATGTGCTCTCTGACATTAAAAATTAAGTTTATCTCTTCTAAAATTTCATATAAATGGAATCACACTGTATACTCTATAATCTGACTTCTGCACAGGATATTTTTGAGAGTCATCTGTATTGCTGTTTATATCAGTAGTTTGTTTTTTATTGCTGAGTACCGCAGATGGTGATTGCAGCCATGAAATTAAAAGACGCTTACTCCTTGGAAGAAAAGTTATGACCAACCTGGACAGCATATTTAAAAGCAGAGACATTACTTTGTCAACAAAGGTCCATCTAGTCAAGGCTATGGTTTTTACAGTGGTCATGTATGGATGTTAGAGTTGGACTATAAAGAAAGCTGAGTGCTGAAGAATTGATGCTTTAGAACTGTTGTTGTGTTGGAGAAGACTCTTGAGAGTCCCTTGGACTGCAAGGAGATCCAACCAGTCCATCCTAAAGGAGATCAGTCCTGGGTGTTCATTGGTAGGACTGATGTTGAAGCTGAAACTCCAATACTTTGGCCACCTGATATGAAGAGCTGACTCACTGGAAAAGACCCTGATGCTGGGGAAGATTGAGGGCAGAAGGAAAAGGTGATGACAGAGGATGAGATCACTGGATGGCATCACTGACTCAATGGACATGGGTTTGGGTGGACTCCAGGTGTTGGTGATGGACAGGGAGGCCTGGCGTGCTGTCGTTCATGGGGTTGTAAAGAGTCGGACATGACTGAGTGAGTGAACTGACTGAGTGTACCACTGAATTAACATATCACAGCAATTATCAACTCACCTGTTGACAAGCATTCAGATTTCTTCCACTCTGGAGGCTGTAACAGAAAAAGCTGCTGTGAGCATTTGTGTACAAGCCTTTGGTTTTCAGTTGCCTTGGGTAAATACCTCGAAGTAGATTTTTTGGATTACATGGTAAGGGTATATTCTATATCTTTTAAGAGTCTGCCAGTTTTGTAGGGTGTAATACCATTTTACATTGCAACCAGTGAGCTATCCATGGTCCAGCTGCTGGATATTTTAGCCAGCAATTGAGACTGTAAACATTTTTGACAGTATTAGTGGCTACTTCACTATGGTTTTAACTTGCATTTTCCTAAGGACAAATAACATGTTTTCATGCGTACAAATAACGTGTTTTCATGTGGACAAATAACACATGTTTTTACATGCGTATTGGCTATTTGTGTGTCTTCTGGAAAGGTTTTGTTTAGATCTTTTGACTATATTTTTAACTGAATTGTTGGTCTTATTATTGAGTTTTAAGAGTTCTTTACAATTGGTTACAAATCTTTTATAACAGTTCTTTTATCTGGTTACAAATATTTCTGAGATAGATGCATGGAGAGTATTTTTTTTTCCAGTCAGCGGTTTGACTGTTCAAATTCTTAATAGTATCTTTGGAAGAACAGACTTTTTACACTTTGATGAAGTCCAATTTATCATTTTTTTAATTTAAGAGCTGAAGTTTTAAAAAATTATATATTATAATTTACACACAAAACTAAGTTTCGGGTATAAAATATAGATTCAATATTTCTATACAGCAGATATGATCACCACAATAAGTCTACTTACTATTGGTCTCCATACAAACTTATTACAGTATTATTGACTATATTCCTATGCTGTACAGGATGGTTGGTGCAAGAGCAGCCATTTGTAGTATGATACAGGACTCCCTTACATGGCCACTCCTAGCTGCAAGAGAAGTTGGTAGGGTGAATATTTTGCTTTGCCAGATTCTATATTATATAAAATTTACTATCAAAAAAGGGAGGAAAGGGATAAATTCAGCCAAACAAAACACATGCCATGAATACTTCCTCCAAATATCTTATTATAATATGCCTAGATTTATTTGGTGTCTCAATGAGCCCCTTCAATAAGCTCTTATATCTCTTGATTATTTAAGGAAAAATTCAGGCATTCTTTCCTTTTATCCACTTTTTCTTCATTCTGGGTTTTTTTTTTTTTTTAGAAAGATGATGAGGTATTTCTCTCTTCTATATCTCCTTTCTCTCATTTTTTCCCCCATATCTTTCTTTTTTCCCTGTATCTTCCAGGAGAGACGCCAAACTTAAAAATTCTAATTTGCTATATCATCTTTCAGCTGTATTTGATCTACGGTTCAATCCATGCATTGATTTCTTTATTTATAGCTACAGATTTTATACCCATTTTCTCCTAATGGTTCGTCTTCACAAATTCTTCATACTCTTTCTCTTTTTATAATCCTCAGTTATCTGTCTGAAAATAGTCTCTGTTTGCTCTGGCTTATGAGTTCTGTGCTTTCATGCATAGATTAATATCTTTCTCTTCTCAAGTTTTTTTTTAATATTTATGTATGCATGCATTTGGCTACGCTGGGTCTTAGTTGCAGTATGGGGGATCTAGTTCCTTGACCAGGGATTGAACCCAGGCCTCCTGCATTGGCAGCATAGAGTCTTAACCACTGGACCCCCAGGGAAATCCTCTTCTCATAGTTGTACCCTCCTCACCATTGTTCTCAAGAGTTTATAGACAAAGGGATTACAAGCATATTTCCCTTTACATGATGAAGGACAAAGTCTAGACTCCACCTAATGCTCTTCCAGGTGAAATGACAGCATGAGATTGGTGCTGTGCCTGTCAGAGAGCCTCTTATATTACAGTCTTGGGTGATTCCTCATTTGCCTACTACTTCAGATGACTTTGACCCTTAAGGCACCTCTTAATACCTCTGCCCTGAAGCCTCTCATTTCTAAGAGTTTCTACCTGGGGCACAGTCACAGGTCCAAAGAATTAAAGGATGGGAGGAGAGTCAGTCCCAAGGCCCATCCATTCCACCTCTATTTGTTATGATGGGCTCCCCACTTAATCTGGGCTTCAGGACTGTTCTTCTCCCCCCTCAACACCTCTGAGTGCTGTGGGTACTGACCTGTTCATGCCCTTCCAGAGTGGTGGGGTTAACTATGTTGTACCAGGAACAGTATAGAGAAGATGAGGGGCCATAAGCAGAAAGTTCTCTTACTCCCCATCTGTCCCCTATCTGTGATGTCTGTTTTTCTCCCATTCTAAATTAAGCAATTTTTTTTCCACATTAGGACTGTAATAGGTTGAATTGTTGTTATTGTTTAGTTGCCAGGTTGTGTCAGACTCTTTTTTGATCCCCTGGACTATAGCCCACCAGACTCCTCATTCCATGGGATTTCCCAGGCAAGAATACTGGCATGGGTTGCCATTTTATTCTCCAGCAGATCTTCCCAACCCAGGAATCCAACCCACACCTGCTGCACTGATACATGGATTCTTTACCACTGAGCCACCTGAGAAGCCTCAGGTTGAATAGTGTCCTTCAAAAGTTAGTGTCCTCCCAGGACATTAGAAATTAAAATTTTGGGGAAACTGAGTCTTTGCAGAGGATCCTAACTTAATTAGTAAGTTAACATGTGATTATATTGGATAGGATGGGCCCTAATCCAATGACTGGTGTCTTTATGAAAAAGGACAGAGCCACACAGAATCCCAATGAGACAGAGGAAAAAAGGCTGTGTGAAGGCAGAAGTAGAGATCTGGTGTAGCTACAACAGAAAATGCCAAGGATAGGGGTGCTATCAAGCCAGAAAGAAGTGAGAAAGAATGCTCTCCTAGAGCCTGCAGCAGGAGCATGGTTCTGCCAATACTAGTTTCCAGAATCATGAGAGAGATTTCTATTGCTTTAAGTCACCAAGTTGATGGAAATTTGTTATGGAAGCCCTAGGAAACACATACAGGGGCCCAATCACTTTTTTGTTGTTAAAGGCTAAAATTCTTCAACTCTTCTAGTATCTCTAAAGTTAGATGTGAAGGAGATTACCAGAAACTTGTATTGATTGAATAAACTATCCTCCACCCTGGTATATCAGTTAGCAGCAAGCTACTGAAACCTTTGTTTTCTCATGTAACATGAAGCATTGCAGTTGGTGGTTCAGGGTTGGAAGTGAGGTTTCACAATACTGCTAACAACCTAAATCTCCTCGCTGTCATTCTGTACTGTAATTCATAGCATGTGGCTTTTGTCACCTTGTCTACAGAATGTCTGCTTTACCTCTAGGCAATATCTGAATTTCAAATAATAAGAGGTGTGAGGTGCAAAACACAAAAGGAATATGCGAGGTGAATTCATTCCTGTGGAAAGTAATTGCATTCCCAGACGTTCCAACTAGTATACATTCACTCACAGCACATTAGGGAAAATATGCCACGTGGCTTCCTCTAGCTACAACTAAGCCTAGGGAATTATGTATTATTAACTTGGTATATTTACTTCCTCTAGTAAAATAGAAAGGGAAAACAGATATTGAAGAAGCAACTTAACATTGTCTGCCACAGATAAAAAGTTTGACAAAACTTCATTTTGGTGAGAAACTTTCCCTAAGAGAGCTAATTTGCAAAAGCAAGGCAAATACAAAACCAAATTTCTAAAACATACTTATATAACAGACTGTCCCTTGGTCTTCTTAGTGGGATATACAGAGAAGAACAAAGGCTTTAGAGTACGGTGGTCCTGGCTCCAATCCTTATTTCTCTAACTCAACTGCAGATATCGGTTTCTTCTCTTATCCTAGCTTCATTACCTACAAAAATGATGCTTAAGCTGCCTCTTGACATTGTGATATTTGTATAAGCGTCTGCTACACAGAAGGAAGGGCTTCCTCAGTGGCTCAGAGGTAAAGAATCTGCTTGCAAAGCAGGAGACACAGGAGGCATGGGTTTGATCCCTGGGTCAGGAAAATCCCTTGGAGAATGGAATGGGAACCCACTTCAGTGTTCTTGCCTGGAGAATCCCGTGGACAGAGGGGCCAAAGAGTCGGACAAGACTGAAGCAACTTCACACGCACACACACAAAAGGAAACCTACTAGTTTCTTTGTCTTCCACTTAATCAAATTCCTACCCAAGTCGAATACTATCTCTTCATGAAGATTTCCTCTATCATTCCAATCTCCACTTTCTCCTTCTACTTGAGAAATCTTGGATATTTCAGAACTCATTTTTATCAAATCAAAATATGTTACAACTTGCAAATGTCTTAGAAATCTGTTACACGTCATATATTTTAATAACATGTGTGGTCACCAAAGACACCAAAGGCAGAGTAAGAATGGAACTCAAGTGTTAACTCTGTCCACCACACTGTGTAATTCAGTACTAATTATATTGTCTGTTCTCTATAAAGACTGGTGCTTCTTTTCCTTTGTGTCGCCTCCACATCCAGAGCATGATTCATTCATTTGTTCACTCACTAACTTATCCATCAGTTAGTTATTGATCATGTACATAAATCAGGCACCATTCTGGATTCCAGGTATACAAAAACAAAGAACAAATGGAACAGCTATCACATTTTATACATACCCAGTTATAGCACTAATTACATACTGAGCACATACTTACTCAATAAATACTTTTTTGATTGACCTTTTAGAAACAATTATATCTAGCAATAACTAAATAAGCAATGATTTATAATTTAGGTTTCAAACTGGAAAAACAACCAGTGATTTTGTTCCCAAATCATGCTACTTTTCTTTTTTTTTTCCAGGATAAGTTTTTTCCCAGAAAACATCTTCAAGATTTAAGCAAATAACATGATTGTACTTCTCAACCTATTTGCAAGAGATGTCCAGACATCTGAATCCCAGAAATGTGTATAAGTTGGGCTGAAGCTTGGGATCCTTGATGAATAATAAAAACAGAAAAGTACCTTAAAAAGGCAAGGACATATAAAAGAGGTTCCATACCCTATATTATTATAGGAAATATGCTGAAAGTGATTAATATTATTCACTAAAAATTAGTATAACCAAAAATGCTTCTAGGCACACTGACTTTTAATTATATTTGTTTTAGACAAATTTGGTTTGGTTAAATGAATCTCTAGAGAAGTGACCCAGTAGAAACAATAAGAAGCTTCTTCACTGTAAGGATTTCTGATATTTGGGAAACTGAAGTAGCAGGCAAGCCAGGTATTTGTGTCCTGGATAAGCGAAAAGTATCTGGCAAGAAATCCATGTGCTTTCTAAGATCAGTGTAATCCAGTCCTCATCTCCCCACTCCCCTACTCCCATGCACTGAGAGCAGAACAACCTGCTAAATCCTGAGGACGATAAAACCAGCTTTCCTTTAAATCTGGAAGAGAGACAGAGGGCTATGGCAGGAAAACCCCAGAACTGAAAACATACAGGTACTCGTACATCCGGTGTGTGGTATCTCTAGAGACTCTGATTCTATAATCTGGTGTTTAATGTCTTCACCTGTAAAACGTGGCGTGTGGCTCATGGTAGAATCTCAGTAACTGACCGCCACCATCATGATCACCATGACCCACCATCAGTGAAGAAGACGATAGAGTAGAAAGCAGAACCACTTAGATTTAGCGCCGACATGACTAAATATTATCATCTTGCACAGGTGAAGTGGTATGTATGCATCACTGTAGAAATGGATCCCATTTACCTTAGGATAACTTGCTCTAGACACCTGACTAATGTTCAGCTGGTTAAAATACTCCATCCAAACCCTGCCCTTTAGCTTACTTAAGGCCAGTGTTGGCTACCCAAGGACCTGAGACAACTTCAATGGCCTCGACATCCCTCTGTTTCTGTCCTTTTTTCTCCACATCTCTCCCCTCACTTTCTCCTTCTACCTTAATGTGTCTTTCTTTAAGTTTCTTTCTTCTTTCCTACGTCATTTAACCCGGGCTGGAAATGTTAGCTGAAACACAGCCAAGATCCCTTTCTCTGAAGTGGTCATGATGATGATGACGATGATTGTGATAATAAGAGGAGTTCACATTTTGAGCACATCAGACATGCTAGTCACTTCCTTTTTAAGGTTCTTTTTACGAGCTACCTTTAAGCACGTTTCAAACACGGTCATTTATTCCTTACAATAACCCTATGAGATGACTATTGATAGGTTTCCTTTTTACAGATGGAAAAATGAGGCTCAAAGAAGTTAAGGTACTTACTCAAGATAAAAACTGTTATTAATTACTGAAACCAAAATTCTCCAGATCCATAGAGATTGTCATACTGAATGAAATAAATCAGAGAAAGAGAAGTATCACGTGATATCACTTATATGCAGAATCTAAAAAGAAATGATACAAATTAACTTATTGACAAAACAGAAACAGACTCAGACTTAGAGAATGAAATTCTCCTTCCCCAGAGGGGAAGCTTGGAGGAAAGGGATGGTTAGGGAGTTTGGGATGGACTTGTACACACTGCTATATTTAAAACAGTTGAGCAACAAAGACCTCCGGTACAGCACATGGAACTCTGCTCAATGTTATGTGGCAGCCTGGATGGGAGGGGAGTTTGAGGAGAATGTATATATGTATATGTATGCCTGATTGCTTTTGTCTAGCTGATAGTATCACAACAGTGTTAATCAGATACACACCAATATAAAATAAAAAGTTCAAAAAAAATCTCTAGGTCCAGAGTTCATACACTGTAAGGAATTTTTTTTTTTTTGAGCACATAGTAGAGGAGTTTTGGAATGTGTTGGCAAGGGCTTCTGACATTACAGCATCCCACAAGTGAAATACTGCAGCCTAAGCATTTTACCACTTTCTGAGCTAAATCTTACTTGAATATAGCAGCAGCTGAACTTGCAGTTGCTCATAGAGAAGACTGGGACACAGATAGCTTGCAATATTTATTTTGTGTTCATATTATTTACCAAGAGGAACCATGCTCAATTGTCTCAAAAGAAGATGGTGATGACAAGTTCTTATGCTCAGCATTTAATGAATAAATCCATAGTCTCTGTGAATCCCATTGTCTCAGAAGTGAGGGAAATAAAACTACCAAGGGCCTCATTGACTTCAGAATTATGGGAAGTCCCTGACTATATTACAGGCTATTTATCCAAATAAATTTCCGATCATTCCACAGTATGTCAATTCTAAGTGCCTACACACATGCTTCAGTTGCTCCTTGGGGGCCATTTTTCTCTATAGAACATGTTCCTGGAAAATACAGTACGTGACAAGGGAGCCCTGCCAAGCAGAAAACACACGATGGGGCTTGTGGGTGGGCAGTTATTCTTCAGGCATTCAGGAAATTCTGATCTTGGAGTCTGAGCCACTTAAAAATGACAGTCAATAATACAGGCCTGGGTGTAGGTGGGGGCCTGGTATGGGTAGAATTCCAAGTAGCCCTGAGGAAACAAGGAATGAGATCTGAGTATCTTCATTTAAACATTAGAAGCATCTCAGTCAAAGTGGGTTAAATGGTGATTATCGCTTTGCTGGGAAATGACATTAACTAAGCAGCTGGGTTTTTATTATTTAAAAGAAATTTCTTATTACAAAGTTTATGTCGGTTTACTGTATAAAAGAAATATAAACAAAAAAGAGAAAAACATGAACTGCCACACCACCAATCAAACAGTGTTATCATTCCGCCACATGTACTTCCAGATTTGTTTCAATTTATTCACTCAGCATTATTTAAATATTGCCTATAAGTTAAGTCCATGGGGTCGCAAAGAGTCAGACACGACTGAGTGACTGACAACAGTGAATAAGCTAAGTACAGGTCTAGGCTGGGAATATAGATGAGATTTTTACCCATAACAAACATATATATATATATGTGTGTGTGTGTGTGTGCGTGCGTGTGTGTGTATACACACACAAAAATTGGAGCCATAGGGTACATACACTGTAACTTAACTTTTGGTCAGTCGACAATGTGTTATTAACATCTTTCCATATAAATAATTTTAAGAATGTAATTTTAATGGTCATGAATCATTACATTGGCCATGCAACAATTTATTTTACCCTGAGGTCAAAGTATACTTCATTTTGCTTTTTAGCTATTTTCCATAGCTAAATTTTAATTCCATTAACAATACCTTCATGATACTTTTGTGAACTATTTGTCCATATCACATTGTATAAATAATCAAATATAAGTTTTAGGCATCAACAGAATGGTTCAAAAACACATCAGGACGGCTTTTAAGGTTTCAGACAGGTTCCAAATTCCCATACAAAAACATCTTCCAAACTGCATAATTCCTAGGATAAATATGAAATGCATATTTCATCTCAATCTTGACACTCATGAAAAAAATTAAAAATTATTTTGACATATTTTATGACAAAATACTATCTCATTTGGTTATATTTTGCCTTTCTTTGATTATTAATGAGATTAAATAGTTTTAATATACATATTGCTTATTCTTATGTTGTTTTTCTATTTGCTAATAATTTTCTCTGTTTTCTCATGTAAATTGATAGCAGTCACTTTTTAGGAAATTTTTAGCTGTTTTCATCACATTAAGAATTGACGCTTACTTCTTTGGAGAAACTAAAACCTGATTGATGAATCAAAATATCACATTTAAGAAACAAACATGCAAACACAGCAAACACTGCTCAAACCCAAATTAATATTGTGAAAGTTAAGGACATAACATTAGTTCAGTTCAGTTCAGTTGCTCAGTCGTGTCTGAATCTTTGGACCCCATGAATCGCAGCATTCCAGGCCTCCCTTTCCATCACCATCTCCCAGAGTTCACTCAGACTCACGTCCATCGAGTCTGTGATGCCATCCAACCATCTCATCCTTGGTCGTCCCCTTCTCCTCCTGCCCCCAATCCCTCCCAGCATCAGTCTTTTCCAATGAGTCAACTCTTCGCATGAGGTGGCCAAAGTACTGGGGTTTCAGCTTTAGCATCATTCCTTCCAAAGAAATCCCAGGGTTGATCTCCTTCAGAATGGACTGGTTGGATCTCCTTGAAGTCCAAGGGACTCTCAAGAGTCTTCTCCAACACCACAGTTCAAAAGTATCAATTCTTCAGCGCTCAGCCTTCTTCACAGTCCAGCTCTCACATCCATACATGACCACAGGAAAAACCATAGCCTTGACTAGATGGACCTTAGTCGGCAAAGTAATGTCTCTGCTTTTGAATATGCTATCTAGGTCGGTCATAACTTTTCTTCCAAGGAGTAAGTGTCTTTTAATTTCATGGCTGCAGTCACCATCTGCAGTGATTTTGGAGCCCCCCAAAATAAAGTCTGACACTGTTTCCACTGTTTCCCATCTATTTCCCATGAAGTGATGGGACTAGATGCCATGATCTTCGTTTTCTGAATGTTGAGCTGTAAGCCAACTTTTTTGCTCTTCTCTTTCACTTTCATCAAGAGGCTTTTTAGCTCCTCTTCACTTTCTGCCATAAGGGTGGTGTCATCTATATATCTGAGGTTATTGATGTTTCTCCCAGCAATCTTGTTTCCAGCTTGTGTTTCTTCCAGCCCAGCATTTCTCATGATGTACCCTGCATATAAGTTAAATAAGCAGGGTGACAATATACAGCCTTGACGTACTCCTTTTCCTATTTGGAACCAGTCTGTTGTTTCATGTCCAGTTCTAACTGTTGCTTCCTGACCTGCATACAGATTTCTCAAGAGGCAAGTTAGGTGATCTAGTATTTCCATCTCTTTCAGAATTTTCCACAGTTTATTGTGATCCACACAGTCAAAGGTTTGGCATAGTCAATAAAGCAGAAATAGATGTTTTTCTGGAACTCTCTTGCTTTTTCCATGATCCAGCAGATATTGGCAATTTGATATCTGGTTCCTCTGCCTTTTCTAAAACCAGCTTGAACATCTGCAAGTTCACGGTTCATGTATTACTGAAGCCTGGCTTGGAGAATTTTGAGCATTACTTTACTAGCATGTGAGATGAGTGCAATTGTGTGGTAGTTTGAGCATTCTTTGCCATTGCCTTTCTTTAGAATTGGGATGAAAACTGAATTTTTCCAGTCCTCTGGCCACTGCTGAGTTTTCCAAATTTGCTGGCATATTGAGTGCAGCACTTTCACAGCATCATCTTTCAGGATTTAAAATAGCTCAACTGGAATTCCATCACCTCCACTAGCTTTGTTCATAGTGATGCTTTCTAAGGCCCACTTGACTTCACAATCCAAGATGTCTGACTCTAGATTAGATATCACATCATCATGATTATCTGGGTCATGAAGATCTTTTTTGTACAGTTCTTCCATGTATTCTTGCCACCTCTTCTTAATATCTCTGCTTCTGTTAGGTCCAGACCATTTCTGTCCTTTATCGAGCCCATCTTTGCATGAAATATTCCCTTGGTATCTCTAATTTTCTTGAAGAGATCTCTAGTCTTTCCCATTCTGTTGTTTTCCTCTATTTCTTTGCATTGATTGCTGAAGAAGGCTTTCTTATCTCTTCTTGCTATTCTTTGGAACTCTGCATTCAGATGCTTATATCTTTCCTTTTCTCCTTTGCTTTTTGCCTCTCTTCTTTTCACAGCTATTTGTAAGACAGGCGGGTCATAGTGAAGAGGTCTGACAGAATGTTGTCCACTGGAGAAGGGAACGGCAAGCCACTTCAGTATTCTTGCCTTGAGAACCTCATGAACAGTATGAAAAGGCAAAATGATAGGATACTGAAAGAGGAACTCCCCAGGTCGGTAGGTGCCCAATATGCTACTGGAGATCAGGGGAAAATAACTCCAAAAAGAATGAAGGGATGGAGCCAAAGCAAAAACAATACCCAGCTGTGGATGTGACTGGTGATAGAAACAAGATCCGATGCTGTAAAGAGCAATATTGCATAGGAAGCTGGAATGTCAGGTCCATGAATCAAGGCAAATTGGAAGTGGTCAGACAAGAGATAGCAAGGGTGAACATCGACATTCTAGGAATCAGCAAACTAAAATGGACTGGAAGGTGTGAATTTAACTCAGATCTACTACTGTGGGCAGGAATCCCTCAGAAGAAATGGAGTAGCCATCATGGTCAATAAAAGTGTATGAAATGCAGTACTTGGATGCAGTCTCCAAAACGACAGGATGATCTCTGTTCGTCTCCAAGGCAAACCATTCAATATCACAGTTATCCAAGTCTATGCCCCAACCAGTAATGCTGAAGAAACTGAAGGTGAACAGTTTTATGAAGACCTACAAGACCTTTTAGAACTAACACCCAAAAAAAGATGTCCTTTTCACTATAGGGGACTGGAATGCTAAAGTAGGAAGTCAAGAAACACCTGGAGTAACAGGCAAATTTGGCCTTGGAATGAGGAATGAAGCAGGGCAAAGACTAATAGAGTTTTGCCAAGAAAATGCACTGGTCATAGCAAACACCCTCTTCCAACAACACAAGAGAAGACTCTACACATGGACATCATCACATGGTCAACACCAAAATCAGATTGATTGTATTCTTTGCAGCCAAAGATGGAGAAGCTGTATACAGTCAACAAAAACAAGACCAGGAGCTGACTGTGGCTCAGATCATGAACTCCTTATTACCAAATTCAGACTCAAATTGAAGAAAGTAGGGAAACCTGCTAGACCATTCAGGTATGACCTAAATCAAATCCCTTATGATTATACAGTGGAAGTGAAAAATAGATTTAAGGGCCTAGATCTGATAGATAGAGTGCCTGATGAACTATGGAATGAGGTTCGTGACATTGTACAGGAGGCAGGGATCAAGACCATCCCCATGGAAAAGAAATGCAAAAAAGCAAAATGGCTGTCTGGGGAGGCCTTACAAATAGCTGTGAAAAGAAGAAGGACATAACATTAAATACATTAAATGCAATATGGTAAATGCTGAGGCAGTTCACTGTGCAAGGGAAGGGAAGGCCTGAATCTTCTGCTATAGTGGAACATGGTGAGACTGGTAGTCAGGCAACCAGGTTGCTTCATGTACCCGGGTTATTGGCATTAAGCAAGCCAATGAAGGTGTCTGGAACTCTGCTTTCTCATTTCTAACACAAAGGTAGACAAAACAATACCTCTTTTCTCTGAAATTCTATGTAGCTATATTTGGAAGAGTTGACAAAAATATGGAAGAAAGGGGTAAAGCATTAAGAATTGGAGAAATTAGAATAATCATAGATGTTAAGCCTCTACACTTCAGTATCTTTGGTACTTAATAGTGTTTCCTAATATGTGTTCCATAGGGCATAACATCTAGCACAAAATGTTAAAGAATGATATGAAATACAAGAGTCCTGTGGTCATGTAAGTCTAGAAATTAAATGCATTTTTGCATTGCATGACTTTTCAGATTCTTTAAGATGCTTATGTGCATGCAGAACCTATAAGAGGGAGACAGAATTTCTGATATTTGTTAAGTTTTTATGACCATAGAATCCTTTTTTGAAGTATATGTTATGACTAGGATCCAACAGAACATATTTAAGAAAACAGGCATAAACAAATGTCATATGGCATTCAACAGATATCTGTCAAGTAGACAGATAGCTCTTAAGCTTATCTAAACTTTCACCTAGTCCTACTCATGTGGTCATGTCCCCTTCATGAGCCTTGCAAGACACAGTGTCACTGAGCAAATCACCCAACTATCTTTAATGGCAAAACCTCTGTGCTAAGTTGGATAGGGAGCATCATTTTCTGCTGAGGTGTTGAGAACTTCCAAAATTGAGCCACTTTTTCCACCCTCACAATTCTTTCTTTAGAATTATGTTGAATCTAAAATAGTCTTCTTCCAGTAACAAGATAAAAGTTACCACACTGCATCATTATTTCTTGATGGTTGAAACTCAAGGATCAGAAAATATGATTTAAATAAAACAATTTCATTCAAACACATTTATTTAGTACCAGTTACTTGCTAGTTATTATGTTTTGCTTCGAAATAAGACATTAACAGTCTTGATTTCAGTTCTCAGGAGATTGGGTCACAGTTTATTGGTGTATATGAGGAAGGGAGCAAAGAATAAATGGACAGTTTTGCACACAATGATAAGAGCTATAGTTGAGGAATGGAAAGGTTGTTTTGGAAACCCAAAATAAAAAGTCATCTCATCTAGATCACAGATGCTTATGAAAGCCTCAAGGAGACAGCAAGATGGATGAGTAGATTACCAAATAAACAACATAAGGGGAGGCATTCCACATAGAAAGACAGCATGTCAATCAGACAGAAATGAGAAAGAGCTTAGGATATAGCAAAGAGTTAAGTGTTAGATGAACCTAGTTTTTTGTCAAGGTGTATGTAGTAGGAAATGAAACTATGGAGAGAAGCAAGACCTGATTATAAAGGACTAAATGCAGAAGATAAAGATTTAGGCTTTCCATTAAAAATAATGAAATAAGGCCATTTGCAGCAACATGGATAAATCTAGAGAGTGTCATACTGAGTGAAGTAAGTCAGTCAGACAGAAGGAGAAATATCATATAACATTCCTTATATGTGAAATCTAAAAAGAAATGATACAAATGAACTTATTTACAAAACAGAAAGAGACTCACAGACTTAGAAAATGAACTCATGGCTATCAGAGGGAAGGGATAGCTAGGGGCTTTGGGAAGGTCATGTACACACTGCTATATTTAAAATGGGTAACAACAAAGATCTATTGTATAGCACATCTGCTCAATGTTGTATGTCAGCCTGGATGGGAGGGGGACTAGGGGGAGAATGAATACATGTGTATGTATGGCTGAGTCCCTTCACTGTTCACCTGAAATTATCACAAAGGGTTTTGGTGTTAAAAAATAATTAAATTAAAAAAAAAGATTTGGGCTTTCTTTTGAGATCATGGGAGAATTATTGAAGAGTTTTAAGTGAATGAGTCATGGGAACAGATTTGAGCTTTATTTTAAAAATACTAACTTTGGCAGTGATAAAGGATTTGATCGGAAGTTTGGATGAAGAACCCCCAAGACAGAAGCTGTTTATTCCAAATTTAGTTAAGAAATAATTAGGGTCTGAGCAAGGCAGTGGCATGAACTGCAAATCATTACTAAGACTAAGCCTTCCTTTTAAATGAACTTTTCCAGAAGGATGATGTTAATAAGTATTACTGGGCAAAACTTTAATAGACATGTTAATTCCTCAAAATTGCCATTGATCAAAATTAACAAAGTGTGATAAGTCAGTCCATTTCAGTTATATGCTCAACCAATTTTTTTTAAGATAACCACAGTTGAGATTATCAGGAGTAGTATTTTTAACAGTTATATTTTGGGGGCACTTTCACAGTACATAAGGTACTAATTTGATTGCTATTTAAACACTGACTACTGTGAAGTTCTTCCAGTCGAGATCATTGTATCTGGTTCAGGCAGAAACTGAGTTAAGAATAAAGATGAGTATAGTGGGAAGAATCCGAGTATTCTTCAAACCCAGGGTCCAGAGGCCACTGAAATCTTAAGGGAAACAAAAGCTGAGCTTATCTCTTGTTAGCAAACATGGTTCCTAAGAGGTCTTGGTGAGAGAAAACTCTTTCTCCCTCTAGATATTGAAGCAGAGTTACACTCTTTCAGGTTCAGAGGCTCAAATGTCTGAGCTATGATTAGTTGCCTCTGGCCTATTTTCAAAAAATGCCCACTAAGAGTCATTGGTTTGGAGTTGACTCAAAAATCTTCCCTGAATTCTCCACCTTCTTCCTGCCCTTCCTGACCAAGCTTTTTTCTTAAACTATGCCATGTTGTTGTTGTTCAATTGCTCAGTCTTGTCCGACTCTTTGCGATCCCACAGACTGCAGTACGTCAGACTTCCCTGTCCTTCACTATCTCCTGGAGTTTGCTCAAACTCATGTCCATTGAGTCAGTGATACCATCCAACCATCTTATCTTCTATTGTCCCTTTCTCCTCCTGCCCTCAATCTTTCCCATACAGACTATGCCTATACAGAAATTATTCTGATGCTGCTGCTGCTGCTGCTAAGTCGCTTCAGTCATGTCTGACTCTGTGCGACCCCATAGACGGCAGCCCACCAGGCTCCCATCCCTGGGATTCTCCAGGCAAGAACACTGGAGTGGGTTGCCATTTCCTTCTCCAATGCATGAAAGTGAAAAGTGAAAGTGAAGACACTCAGTCGTGTCCGACTCTTCATGGGCACATGGACTGCAGTCCACCAGGCTCCTCCGTCCATGGGATTTTCCAGGCAAGGGTACTGGAGTGGGTGCCATTGCCTTCTCCAATTCTGATGCTAGCTTCTCAATAAAGTTATTTAGAGTCCCAAATTTTCTCAATAATAATAAGCAGTTTATGTAATTTAATTCACTAAAACTTATGAAATAGGTACTCTTATTATCCTCATTTTACTGATGAGAAAACTGAGGTCCAAAGAAGCTAGTTAAATTGCTTGAGGATTCACACCTAATGAACAGTAAAACCTGGGTGTGAGCCCAAGAAGTCTGGGTCCTGAGCCTGTGTGCTTAAACATGGGTTCTCCACCCACTAAGCACTGTGTTCTTCCATGGAGAGAGAGGCTGGTCCATTTCAAATGGTCTATAACTATCGGTTAAAATGTTCAGTTCAACTGATCATTTAAAAACAGGAATCAGCCAAGATGAATTGTAAAATACTATTTCAGAAGTGGTCATTTTCAACTTCTCAGAATATTCATGGCCCAGATGGTTTCAGGTGCCCAACAAATTATGGAGAGACCTTTACTGAGAACTCAGAGCACTGACCTTCCCAGGGGCACCGGTCTTCAAGAAAGGGAGCAATGCTTGTCTTTGTAAGGAGATCTTGAATCCAGATATACATGAGCTTTTATTCTAAATAGAACAGTTGCATAATGTTCTAAGACACCCAATTATTCCATTGAGTTAAGCGTTAAGAGAACAGCTATTTATTGATTGCCACCAGATGAAAGTCTGTTTGCTTTTACATTTTTTTTCCAAGGGTGTTACAGCAATAAAGCCACAAAATCAGAACTCAGAAAAGAATTTTGAGTTTGACAAGTATTGAAGAAAGGATTTTCATGGTCAAGGAAAGGAAGAAAGGCTTAAAGGTACACGGAAGAGTGTTCCACAGGACTTTTTGGTGAGAAACAATTATCCATCTGTCTCTCTCTCACACACACACAGACACACACACTTCTAGCAGTACAATAACCCACTTGCCTGTCACCCACGAGGACAACTGAACTCTTCCACTCCAGCTTATTATGACAGAACATGTCTAAAAGACAACCATAAATATAAAACCTTGCACAACATGTGAGTTCAGTGACTGTTGAATGTTTACTTCAGGATTTGAATAAGACTTGGAATCTGTGAAAAATAAAAGTACTGTGGTTATATGAATGCTGGTATATGGGATATTTAAAAAAAGAAAACAGTTTCTTCTGATGAACCATTTCTAGCATATACACACCTTACATGGAAAGGAACTATTTGCTCAGAAAGTGGTAATTTCCATTTTAAATGCATCTGAGATTTCAACTATTTTTAGTGGTATAAAATTTTTACAACCTTTGACTCAGTACCTCCTACTAAACGCATCCTTTCAAAAGCATGAAATGTTGAAGGTCTATCTATATTATTCAAACCAGCAATTAGAACCAGATGTTACTGCACTTTATATTTAGATACTACATTTCAATATCTAAAAAAGAAAGAATGCTCATGAAGGACAGAGAGAATAATTTATAAATGCAATTAAAGCATATTGTTTAGATTCCTTCTCACTAATTTACCTGATTGCAAAGTAAAATGAAATGAATTCATATTTAAATGCAAAATTGGGCCAATGAGTAATGAAATTTTTTAAACTGTGTATATAGGAAAAGAAGATACCAGATACACTATTGTTGTGTCAGATATATTTCTTTATCAATTTTACACATTTACTATAAAGGTATAAGGTACTTTAAAATAAAGTACAGGCATCTTCTTCATGATGCAGTCAAATTATAGGTCATATAATGTCTAAATTTATATTAACTTTAAAGAAAATGTATGGACTGGTTAGAAAAGAGGAACTTGAAGCTAACTGTATGCTCTATATCATAGCAAAGCTTTTCATAAGAATCTATAAATATTGCAGATATCACATGCCTTCCCTGAAGTTTGGCATGTTCTTTATTTGGGGAAATAATAGAATGAAGATCATATGTCCCCTTCAACACTATTTGTAAAAGTATGTCATACATATGGAGCATAAACTTAGGCAGAGCCAACAAAATAGAACTTCTTCAAGTTTGACTGACCCAAAATGATTGATGCTTAGAAAGATACAGGATGCTAAGCACATTTTCCCTCATTTATTATATAATCCAATAAATACTCCTTTTAATATTGCATTTGCTTGTGGTGGATTTTCTTCCCAACCATGGTCTCTGTTTGGGTAATATTAAATAGATTGGTCTTTTCTGAGCATATGTCAAAGGCTTATGGTAGCCTGCTGAATATGTCAGTAGCAGAGGAGCCCATAACAGGTTAACAGCCTGTTGCTATGAAAGATGCACAAGCCTGAGAGCCGAAAGCAGGGACCATGTGAGAAATTGCTGAACTAGTGAGTGGTGGATGGCTTTTGAGTCCTGGGCTCCATGCCAACAGGGCACTGTTGTATCTAGATGTCACCAGAACACAAAGTTAAGAACCGTCTTTAATCTCTAATTGTTTTGCTCGTAATTCAGGGGTTAATGAAAGCTGCAATGTTCTTAAAGTCACTTTTCAGGTTATTATGATAAACTTAAAAGTAAATAGAAATAGCTCATTCATTGATTAAAAAATGCTAATTAAGCACCCACTTTGTGCCAGGCATTACTTATATGTGCTGACAATTTGCACTCACTAGTAACAGCTTACTCTGTAATCTCAAAATTGTGAAAATAATTGTGGCTCAAATAATAAAAAATATTTATTGTTTATATAGTGCTATCCATGTGCCAGACACTGTTCTAACCATTTTATATACACTATCTCATTGATTCCTTATAGCAGCCTCATGGGTGAAGATTATCACTAGCCCATTTGATAAATGAGGATAGGGAGGCACAATTCATCAATTTGCTCAAAGTCACATAGCTAGTGAGAAATAGACCCAAGACTCAATCAAATCCAATCTGGTCTCTGAGCCTTTATTCTTTACCATGATGCTAAATTTCCCTCAACCAAATTAGAGTGTAGTCTGTTCCAGCTCTGCAGTCTGGGCTGAGTTGGTATGTAAATACACAATTGCCAAGGCCAAAGATTCCTTTATCGTATTGTTCTGCTCTCTTCTACATACAACTCCTAATCATATTCTGAAATGGCTGCTTTAACACCAACCACTCAAGCCAGTAAAGCCAGAAGATAGGAGAAAAAAAACAAAAACAAAAACAAAAACAAAGGAGGCAATTAAACTCTCTTCTTTCAAGGACTCTTCTCAGAAGTTTCACAAGATACTTATGATATATGTCACGGGTCAGAACTTAGTCACCTGATCATAATGGAGTCTGGAATGTGTAGACTATTCTGGGTAACCCATACTCACCTGTACTTAAGAATCTAAATACTGAGGAAATAGGGAAGAGCAGCATTCTTCATCAAAATATTAAAAAAAAAAGAGCTCTGAAACAATTGCATCTTTCAGAATATTCCTCCTGTTGCCCTAATATTTCTTTCTTTCTAAATCAATCTTTTTGAATCCAGATGCTCTGGGGCCATTGGTCGACCTGGGTTCTGCTGGCTCATCCTCATACGATATCTGAGAAGCAGACAGCACCTGTCTCTAAGTTGTATGGGTAAATGGAAACTAGCAACAGTCCCCAAGCTGAAGATCACCAGTATTTTTCTCCATTCTTTGGTAAAAAAAAAAAAAAAAAAAAAAAAACAAAAAAAAAAACAAAAAAAAACTGATAAAATGATTTTTCATCAAGATAACATACTTCCATCAAATTGGGGGAAATGGTTTGTTTGCTGACTAATATCACCTTTGTGTACATTTTTATTCCTATGATATTACAAAAACCAAAACAAGAATAACAGCCATTGATTAAGAATTAACAAAAGAATACACCTATCAGATTCATGATAAAAATATCCAGGTACCTTACAGTACAGTAAAAATGCTAAAGATTTGGAATGTTATGGAGTCTAAGACCCTCCTCCCCCTAAAAATATATCCTCATCAGTGGTCTGGAGTGCCTCTTCATTTCAGACCTCAACAGGAAGACATTCACTAGTAGATATAATTTCCCTCTTTCTCCTCCCTATTTTCTGAAAGTCTTTAGACCACGTTCTCCTTGAAGTTAAAATGTAATGAATAGGAGTTACTGATACCACAAAATAGGATGCCAACTCTCATAATTCCAAGTCAGTGAAAATAGTTTAGAGTAATAACAGGAAGCAATGTTCCCCCTTCTTCCCAAGAACATTAAGAAAGGAGTTAACCTCCAAGGATGCTGGAAATATGTGGATTAACTTGGAACCATAAATACTGTGGAGATGACACTAACCTGAATTATGTGTATGAAATGGACCAGTTTGGTTTCTGGTAGTCCTCATTTGATTTTCAGAACACTTCCATGCTCCTGCTGTACTCCATTTCCTTAATTTCTCATAAGCTCTTATTCATTCTCACTCCCATTGTGCAGAAAACACCAGAAGCCACCAATACCTTATGCCCTAGTGTCAAGTATTCACGAGTAAAACCTTTATAAAAGACATTTTCAAAGGGAAGAATCCAAAGGAGTAGCTATTTCAAAGAAAATTTTTAGAGTTCTAGAACTTACAAATTTTCCTTGATTCATGGACCTAACATTCCAGGTTCCTATGCAATATTGTTCTTTACAGCGTCGGACCTTGCTTCTATCACCAGTCACATCCACAACTGGGTATTGATTTTGCTTTGGCTTCATCCCGTCATTCTTTCTAAAGGTACTGATCTCCAGTAGCATATTGGGCACCTAATGACCTGGGGAGTTCCTCTTTTGGTATCCTATCATTTTGCCTTTTCATACTGTTCATGGGGTTCTCAAGGCAAGAATACTGAAGTGGCTTGCCATTCCCTTCTCCAGTGGACAACGTTCTGTCAGACCTCTCCACCATGACCCACCAGTCTTGGGTTGCCCCGCAGGCATGGCTTGGTTTCATTGAGTTAGACAAGGCTGTGGTCCTAGTGCGATTAGATTGACTAGTTTTCTGTGAGTATGGTTTCAGTGTGTCTGCCTTCTGATACCCTTTTGCAACACCTACCATCTTACTTGGGTTTCTCTTACCTTGGGCGTGGGCAGGAATCCCTCAGAAGAAATGGAGTAGCCATCATGGTCAACAAAAGAGTCCAAAATGCAGTACTTGGATGCAATCTCAAAAACGACAGGATGATCTCTGTTTGTTTCCAAGGCAAACCATTCAATATCACAGTAATCCAAGTCTATGCCCCAACCAGTAATGCTGAAGAAGCTGAAGTTGAACAGTTCTATGAAGACCTAAAAGACCTTTTAGAAATAACACCCAAAAAAGATGTCCTTTTCATTATAGGGGACTGGAATGCAAAAGTAGGAAGTCAAGAAACACCTGGAGTAACAGGCAAATTTGGCCTTGGAATGCGGAAGGAAGCAGGACAAAGACTAATAGAGTTTTGCCAAGAAAATGCACTGGTCATAGCAAACACCCTCTTCCAACAACACAAGAGAAGACTCTACACATGGACATCACCACATGGTCAACACCAAAATCAGATTGATTATATACTTTGCAGCCAAAGATGGAGAAGCTGTATACAGTCAACAAAAACAAGACCAGGAGCTGACTGTGGCTCAGATCATGAACTCCTTATTACCAAATTCAGACTCAACTCGAAGAAAGTAGGGAAAACCGCTAGACCATTCAGGTATAACCTAAATCAAATCCCTTATGATTATACAGTGGAAGTGAGAAATAGATTTAAGGGCCTAGATCTGATAGGTAGAGTGCCTGATGAACTATGGAATGAGGTTCGTGACATTGTACAGGAGACAGGGATCAAGACCATCCCCATGGAAAAGAAATGAAAAAAAGCAAAATGGCTGTCTGGGGAGGCCTTATAAATTGCTGTGAAAAGAAGAGAGGCGAAAAGCAAAGGAGAAAAGGAAAGATATAAGCATCTGAATGCAGAGTTCCAAAGAATAGCAAGAAGAGATAAGAAAGCCTTCTTCAGCAATCAATGCAATGAAATAGAGGAAAACAACAGAATGGGAAAGAATAGAGATCTCTTCAAGAAAATTAGAGATACCAAGGGAACATTTCATGCAAAGATGGGCTCAATAAAGGACAGAAATGATATGGACCTAACAGAAGCAGAAGATATTAAGAAGAGGTGGCAAGAATACATGGAAGAACTGTACAAAAAAGATCTTCATGACCCAGATAATCATGATGATGTGATCACTAATCTAGAGCCAGACATCCTGGAATGTGAAGTCAAGTGGGCCTTAGAAAGCACCACTATGAACAAAGCTAGTGGAGGTGATGGAATTCCAGTTGAGCTATTTCAAATCCCGAAAGATGATGCTGTGAAAGTGCTGCACTCAATATGCCAGCAAATTTGGAAAACTCAGCAGTGGCCACAGGACTGGAAAAGGTCAGTTTTCATTCCAAATTCCAAAGAAAGGCAATGCCAAAGAATGTTCAAACTACTGCACAATTACACTCATCTCACATGATAGTAAAGTAATGATCAAAATTCTCCAAACCAGACTTCAGCAATACGTGAACCGTGAGCTCCCTGATATTCAAGCTGGTTTTAGAAAAGGCAGAGGAACCAGAGATCAAATTTCAATATCCGCTGGATCATGGAGAAAGCAAGAGAGTTCCAGAAAAACATCTACTTCTGCTGTATTGACTATGCCAAAGCCTTTGACTGTGTGGATCACAATAAACTGTGGAAAATTCTGAAAGAGATGAGAATAACAGACCACCTAACTTGCCTCTTGAGAAATCTGTATGCAGGTCAGGAAGCAACAGTTAGAACTGGACATGGAACAACAGACTGGTTCCAAATAGGAAAAGGAGTATGTCAAGGCTGTATATTGTCACCCTGCTTATTTAACTTAAATGCAGAGAACATCATGAGAAATGCTGGATTGGAAGAAGCACAAGCTGGAATCAAAGATTGCCAGGAGAAATATTAATAACCTCAGATATGCAGATGACACCACCCTTATGGCAGGAAGTGAAGAGGAACTAAAAAGCCTCTTGATGAAAGTGAAAGAGAAGAGCAAAAAAGTTGGCTTAAAGCTCAACATTCAGAAAACGAAGATCATGGCATCTAGTCCCATCACTTCATAGAAATAGATGGGGAAACAGTGGAAACAGTGTCAGACTTTATTTTGGGGGGCTCCAAAATCACTGTAGATGGTGATTGCAGCCATGAAATTAAAAGACACTTACTCCTTGGAAGAAAAGTTATGACCAACCTAGATAGCATATTCAAAAGCAGAGACATTACTTTTCTGACTGCGGTCCGTCTAGTCAAGGCTATGGTTTTTCCTGTGGTCATGTATGGATGTGAGAGTTGGACTGTGAAGAAGGCTGAGCACTGAAGAATTGATGCTTTTGCACTGTGGTGTTGGAGAAGACTCTTGAGAGTTCCTTGGACTGCAAGGAGATCCAAGCAGTCCATTCTGAAGGAGATCAACCCTGGGATTTCTTTGGAAGGAATGATGCTAAAGCTGAAACTCCAGTACTTTGGCCACCGCATGGGAAGAGTTGACTCATTGGAAAAGACTCTGATGCTGGGAGGTATTGGGGGCGGGAGGAGAAGGGATGACCGAGGATGAGATGGCTGGATGGCATCACTGACTCGATGGACGTGAGTCTGAGTGAACTCCGGGAGTTGGTGATGGACAGGGGGGCCTGGTATGCTGCGCTTCATGGGGTCGCAAAGAGTTGGACACGACTGAGCGACTGAACTGAACTGAACTGAGAACTTACAAATAGAAGGTATTTTGAATGACTATATACTCCTAGTATCATCTTCAAATTGCTTCATGAACTAGGTACTCCACACATGGCTCCATGAGAATCACTTGGAAGCTTTTTAACTGTAATTCTCTGGCTCACCAAGTCAAAATCCTTAACAGTAAAACCCAGGAATCTGTATTTTTAAGAATTTTTCAACCATTTAAAACCTATAAACTATTTGAGTCACTCTGCTTTAAAGCCAGATTTGGAAACCACTAGCATGAGCTAGCATACAGCCTGTCCTTCCTTATAGAATGACTAGATTTGATGGAGGGTTTTTTCCTCCCTTTTTTTGGCTGTGCTGTGGGACTTGCAGGATCTTAGATCCCTGACCAGGGATTCCCACAGTCTCAGATGTGAAAGTGTGGAGTTCTAACCACTGGACTGCCACAGAATTCCCTAAATTTGAGGGAAGACTGAATATTCTCTGAATCTATAAAAGAACATAACACTCAATTTTGTCATATGCAACTCTAGGTACTGTCTGTTATTAATCATCCAAAGAACAAGAATACTAAAATGAATAGAATCCCTTTGTTTGGTACCATTTAATGATAATTGAGGTTTACAATAATAACCTTGAGGTACTACAAGATACTCAAGTATCTCTGATATTACTAAAAGAAGATTAAACTCATTCAGTATTATTTTATGTAGTTCTAAATATATTCCAGTTTTTGGGCACTGGTTGGACTGCAAGGAGATCCAACCAGTCCATCCTAAAGGAAATCAGTACTGAATATTCATTGGAAGGACTGTTACTTTGCCAACAAAATTCTGTCTAGTCAAAGTTATGGTTTTTCCAGTAGTCATGTAGGGATGTGAGAGTTGGACTACAGAAAAAGCTGAGCATTGATGTTTTGAACTGTGGAGAGGACTCTTGAGAGTCCCTTGGACTGTGGGGAGATCCAACCAGTCCATCCCAAAGGAGATCAGTCCTGAGTGTTCATTGAAAGGACTGATGTTGAAGCTGAAACTCCAATACTTTGGCCACCTGATGCGAAGAACTGACTCATTTGAAAAGATCCTGATGCTGGGAAAGATTGAACACAGTAGGAGAAGGGGACGACAGAGGATGAGATGGTTGGATGGCATCACCAACGCAATGGACAGGAGTTTGAAAAAGCTCTGGGAGTTGGTGACGGACAGGGAAGCTTGGTGTGCTGCAGTCCGAGGTTGCAAAGAGTCAGACACAACTGAGCAACTGAACTGAATTGATTTCACATGTACTATAGTGACCTTGGGGCTTCCCAGGTGGCGCTAGTGGTGAAGAATCCGCCTGTCAATGCAGGAGACGTAAGAGATGTGGGTTTGATCCCAGGGTTGGGAAGATCTCTGGATCAGGTAATGGCAACCCACTCCAGTATTCTTGCCTGGAGAATCCCATGGACAGAGGAGCCTGGTGGGCTACAGTCCATAGGGTCATAAAGAGTCGGACACGACTAAGCACACATATACACGGTGATTTTATTACTCACCAGTTGTGTCAACTTGAACAAACTAACCTCTCTGAGTCTGAATCCTATCTGAAAATTGTGAATACACACTCTTCTCAGGGTGAAATTTCAGATACAATGTTTGCAAGGCACTTGATATGCAGTTAACATTTAATGCCTGGCAAAGATAAAATCCCATGGACTGAGGAGCCTGGTGGGCTACAGTCCATGGAGTCACAAAGAGTCAGACATGACTGAGAAACTAAACAACAAGGATAAAATATGACTATTTAGGGGAGTCATTAAAGAGAAGCCCAGAAGCTGCAGGACACACTGCAGAAACTTAAATACGGGGTCATCACTTGGACTTTTTAAAATACCAAGTCCCCTAGTCACCACCAGAACTCTGAAGCAGGAGATAGGATGGGGCCCAAGGACATTTAACACATATTTTTGGTGTTACTGATGGAGGTTGTCAGCAAACCCTCACATGGAGATTCTCACCCTTTAGGATTACAGTGGTTACAATCACAGTGGTTAGAAGGTTGCTGCATAGAAGTTTCCATGCTCTTGCTTGTGAACATTCCCTGTTTTGAAAAAATGTCTTTCTGCCACTCCTCCATCACCTCATCCCCCTGGTAATTAAGCGCTACTTCATTTTCTATGCTTAGTCAGAACACTATGAAAAGTTAGCTTGACAAAGAGCAGTTTGTCCCTTCTATTTTAAACCAATATTTACAAATCTGTTATATTTTGGAACACAGCTGTCCTGTGTGCATCTTAAATGGTTTTGAGAGACCAAATACTGAAACCACTTCATAGGATCCTCAATTTCTTCACTTTCTTCCATAAAGTCTGTGTCTTCTATTTGAAAAGGCATGCTAGCATATGAATCAGCAGGCACTGCTGAGTCTATAAGATGGAGGAGAAGGGAGGATGGCATGAAAAGATTAGGAACCATGAAATTTACAAATCCAGTTACAAGGTTTGAAACACAATGGTAAATGTCATCTCTGAAGTTTCAGGCTACATTTTCTATCCCACGAAAGGAGCAATCAAAAGTGTGGTTGAAGAGAAAACCTCCTCATCTTGCAAATCAAGAAAGCAAGGGCAGCTGATATAAAAGGACCAGAGGAAAGTTCCATTCTCCATGGAAGAAACACCTTCCTAAGAAGGAAGCTGCTTGCAGTTTTTCTGCACCTCATACGAAGGACTGGCCTCCCATATACACAAGATATGAAGGGCAATGTGGAGGTAATTATGAAGCTTCTAAACAGTTACAAATAGCTATCTAAGGTAAATAATCAGAACTCTTGATTTACCCCCAAACTTTTCCCCCACACCTTGGTCCTTTCAAACTTAGTAAATGATAATATTACCTTCCAGCAGCTCAGTGCAGAAGCCTCTGTCATCCTTGCTTCCTACTATCCTGTCACATTCCATATCCAATATATCAGCAAACTCTCCCTGCAGGCTCAGACTTGGAAACATAATCAGAACCAGGCCATGTTACACTCAGTTAACTGCTAAGTCACGCTAGCCAAGTCACCATCCTTCTTCACCTGGTTTACAGGAAAAGCTGCTTACCTGATCTGCCAGGATTCTCAGCTCCCTACAGTTTATCTTCCAAACAGCACACAAAAAAATGGTTTGCTGGAGGAGTTTTCTGTTCCCACTCTATGCTTCAGCCATCCCTGTTTGTACCTCAAAGAGCGTCTCTCTCCACACTCTTGCATGGTAGACAGAGGTGGTTTTTAACGTGAAGGCAGGGGTTTGGGAGGTTCACTGTTGTCCTGGTCCAGCCTCAGTCTTAGGTAGGTCCTATGTCACTGGGCCTTGATGGTAGGGCTTAGTGATACTGTTTCTCACCTCTAGCAGCTAAATCCTGCCCTGTGTCTTAGGCAATCCTTCTGTAGGACAGTATTTCCTGCCCTCCTCCAGCAGAAGGGGATCTCTGATGCCCTTGGCTCAGCAAAGCTTTCTGTCCTTCCCCCAGGCTTTTCTTTTACCTTCCTCCAGGTGACAGTGGGTCTTCCCTCAGGCCCCAGGACAACAAAGTCTGGGGCCTTACCCCCCATGGCCTCAAGCTTTTGTTGAGGAGACAAAGGTCTCAGCCAGGATTCAACCGTTTCCTGGGGGTCTTGTTCAGATCTCTTTCTTCCAATCTTTGTCTAGAGTGTCCTGTGGAGAGTCATGGAGAAGAGTCTACAAGCGAGGACCAACACCACTGTGTCTGCAGCTCTGAGGGGTCTATTTAGTTAATTCCTTAAAATTTTACCTGAATGCTTCTTATTCATTTGTGTGGCAGCCCTAATCCTGCCCACACTTTGCCATGGTAGGCCAATGCTAACTTTTCAGCTTCCTGGAGGCACCTGTATTTTCTTAGTTTTTAGACAAATTAGCTACTCTGTGTACTCAGCACTCTGATGGCATCAGAAAAGTTAAGATCTTCTAGTCTACCTGGCTTTTTCTTGTTGTTAAGCTAGGGGATATTCTTTTTGCCTCATAACTGGATTTTTTCAATAGCCTTACTAATTAGTTTCCCTGTCATCCTCCTCTCTCCTATCTCAAGTCTATTTTTTTCCAGTGCCTGTTTCATTATGTCCTCCTCCAAAATAGTCAAAGGTTCTGTATTTCATAACCAGTCAATTCTTATGCTATAAATTGACAATGCAGAGAATCACACTTTTCAATGCTAGGAAGGGCTTTCAGAGCTGTTCAGAGTCTAATTCCAATTACCTTTACAACCTTCTCTCTTTTCACCCTTCAACCCAAATCCCTTCTCCTTTAGGCACAATTCCTCAATGTTTCAACCCACAAACATTCACTGGGAACCTGATTATTATGTATCACATTGGGTACTTTTTTTTTAAAGCTTTGTATTTTGTATTGGGGTATAGCTGATTAACAAAGTTGTGAAATGTTCAGATGGACAGCAAAGGGACCCAGCCATATCTATACATGTATCCATTCTCCCCTGAACTCCCCTCCCATCCAGGCAGACACATAATATTGATCAGGGTTCCCCGTGCTACATAGTAGGCCTTTGTTGGTTATCCATTTTAAATACAGCGGTGTATACATGTCCATCCCAAACTCCCTAACTAGTACATTGGTTACTTCAGATTCAGAAATCAAATACAAACCCTTCTCTCATGAAGCTACAGGTGAATGTACATTTTGCTCATTTATTTTCATTACTGCTCATTCTGTGCCATCTGGCAATGGTCTTCCATATTCACATCTCTGTAACCTGTCCTCCATACAAACTTTAGACCAAGCATCACGACCTCCATGATGCTTTCTTTAGCCACTGCAGTCTTATCCTTTATTCTTCCCTGTGTGTCTTACAGTACTGTGCTTTACTGAGTTTTATAGTACTTCATTTATATCTCCTTATATCTCTAATTAAATTATAAGGATTATGAAAGACTAGACCAACCTTAGCAAAACTTTTTATCATACCACAGTAGTATCTGACATTTGATGTGCTTGATGCATACTTATTAAATGAGGTTAAATAGCACAGTTATTAAAAGTATGGACTGGGGTCAGACAAACTTGAGTTTAAATTCTGACTTTGTCATTGTGTAATGTGAGGCAATGTGCAATGTGAGGTTTTGTAACCATAGCCTTATTTTCTTTATTTAAACAATGAAGAATATATGATTGCTATAAGGATAGATGAGATGTTATATATAATGTGCCTCACATGTCAAAAAGTATACAGTAAACAAAAACCTACCATATTAGTTCTAAATTTTGTTATTGTTATCGTTTAATCATAAAGTTGTGTCAGACTCTTTCCAGCCCCATGGACTGCAGCATATAAGGCCCTTCTGTCCTCCACTATCTCCCGAAGTTTGCTCAAATTAGTGTCCATTGAGTTGGTGATGCTATCTAACCATCTCATCCTCTCCTGTCCCTTTCTCCTTTTGTCTTAATCCTTTCCAGCATCAGGGTCTTTTCCAATGAGTTGGCTCTTTGCATCAGGGGGCCAAAGTACTGGAGCTTCAGCCTCAGCATCAGTCCTTCCAATGAATATTCAGGGTTGATTTCCTTTAGGATTGACTGGTTTGATCTTGCAATCCAAGGGACTCTCAAGAGTCTTCTCCAGCACCACAATTTGAAAGCATAAATTATTTGGCACTCAGCCTTCTTTATGGTCCAACTTTCACATCCGTACATGACTACTGGAAAAACCAAAGCTGTAACTATACAGACCTCTGTCGGCAAAGTGACGTCTTTGCTTTTTTATATGCTAAGTTTGTCATAGCTTTCCTTCCAAGGAGCAAGTGTCTTATAATTCATGGCTGCAGTCATCATCCACAGTGATTTTGGATCCCAAGAAAATAAAATCTGACACTGCTTCCACTTTTTCCCCTTCTATTTGCCTTCAAGTGATGGGACAAGATGCCATGATCTTCTTTTTTTGAATGCTGTTTTTTTTTTTTTTTAGTTTTTTTTTTTTTAATTTTAATATCTTTAATTCTTACATGCGTTCCCAAACATGGCTTTTCAATTCTCCTGTTTCACCATCATCAAGTGGTTCTTTAGTGCCTCTTCAATTTCTGCCATTGGAGTGGTATCATCTGCAAATCTGAGATTACTGATATTCATCCTGGTAACCTTAATTCCAATTGGAAGAAAAGTTATGACCAAACTAGATAGCATATTCAAAAGTAGGGACATTACTTTGCCGACTAAAGTCCGTCTAGTCAAGGCTATGGTTTTTCCTGTGGTCATGTATGGATGTGAGAGTTGGACTGTGAAGAAGGCTGAGCGCTGAAGAATTGATGCTTTTGCACTGTGGTGTTGGAGAAGACTCTTGAGAGTCCCTTGGACTGCGAGGAGACCCAACCAGTCCATTCTGAAGGAGATCAGCCCTGGGATTTCTTTGGAAGGAATGATGCTAAAGCTGAAACTCCAGTACTTTGGCCACCACATGGGAAGAGTTGACTCATTGGAAAAGACTCTGATGCTGGGAGGTATTGGGGGCAGGAGGAGAAGGGATGACCGAGGATGAGATGGCTGGATGGCATCACTGACTCGATGGACATGAGTCTGAGTGAACTCTGGGAGTTGGTGATGGACAGGGAGGCATGGTGTGCTGCGATTCATGGGGTCACAAAGAGTCGGACACAACTGAGTGACTGAACTGAACTGAACCTTAATTCTAGGTTGCGATTCATCTAGCTCAACATTTCACAGATGTACTCTGCATAGAAGTTACATAAACATGGTGACAATATACAGCCTGTCTTACTCCTTTCCCAATTTTGTACCAGTCAGTTGTTCTATGTAAGGTAGAACATAGAGGTTTCTCAGGAGACAGATCAGGTGGTCCTAAATTACTGCGCAGTAACTGGTTCAGTGGTAAAGAATCTACCTGCCAATGTAGGAGACATGGGTTCTATCCTTGGGTCAAGAAGATCCCTTGGAGAAGGAAATGGCAACCCACTGCAATATCTTGCCTGGGAAATCCCATGGACAGAGGAGCCTGGCAGGCTACAGTCCATGGGGTCACAAAGAGTCAAACATGGCTCAGCATGTAAACAACAATGAGCACTCATATGGAGATATAGCTAGATCTATCCTGGTACAAAGGGTTTCCCTGGTGGCTCAGTGGTAAAGAATCCACCTGCCAGTGCCAGAGACATGGGTTTGATTCTCAGGTCAGGAAGATCACCCTGGAGAAGGAAATGACAACCCATTCCAGTATCCTTGCCTGGGAAATACTACGGCTAGAGAAGCCTGGCAGGTTATGGTCCATGGAGTTGCAAAGTTGGACATGACTTTGTGACTAGACAACAACAACAAACAGACAGCACAGTCATTCATGCAGAAAGTGTCACAGCATTCCTGCCTACTTAAGAATGATAGAGAAACCGTATGACTCAGCTATTTCACTTCTATTTGGAAAATAAATCTGAAAAATAACAAAACACTAATTTGTAAAGATATATGCATCCCTATGTTTGTTTCGGTTTCATTGACAAAAGCCAAGAAGGAAGATAAGGTGCACATGCGTGCGCACACACACACACACAAACACACACAGACAGACCCCCCCCCATGAAATACTATTCAGCTATCAAAAAGAATAAAATTCTGCCATTTGTGACTACATGGATGGACCTGAAACGTAGCATGCTAAGTGAAATGTCAAATGGAAAAAGACAAACATTGTATTATTTCACTCATAGGTGGAATATAAAAACAAAGAAATGAAACAATGGAACAAACAAAATAAAACAATAACAAACTCATAGGTACAGGGAACAGATTAGTGGTTACCAGAGGGGATGTGGGTTGGGGGTAGGTGAAATGGGTAAAGAAGTCAACTGTATAGTGATGGGTGGAAATCCCATTTGTGATGGTGATCATTGTATAGTACATACATTTTATAATGCTGTACACCTGAAAAGTATATAATTTAAAAAACTAAGAAATAAAATAAGTATAACAAGTTACCCTGATGGGGGAAGAGAAAGATGACAGGTGAGACCTCTGACTTCTAGGAAGAAAACCAGACTGAGTGGCATTTAAGTAGTCATTTAAAATAAGTATATGGAAATGAGAGTGTTTATCTGGGCCAAGCTGTAGTACTCACTGAAAAATCCCTTTCTAAACATGTGAATGTAGGTAATTAGTGGTCAATATGTCTTTAGTTGTTTAATAGTTATAATTATATGACTTTAATAAAAAATGCTGTAATTTGTGTTCTTATGAACATTGAAAGCTTAACTGTCTGTTTATCTCTTGGACTTTTGCTAACCCAACAAGGGTCATTCAGAAGAATCTTACCAAAATTGCAGGCAGGTATTTTGTTTAAGATGCTGTAACTAATTTCTTGGAGCTAGCTCTAGCATATTTAAGTGTTCTTTATTCTATCATTCATTCAACAAAGTAACACTGAGCACCCAGTTTCCCAAGTTCTGTGACTCACAACCTAATATGCCTGTTCTGCTAGCAGTTGACTCACTCTATCTTGCCATCAAATGATAGCTTAATTATATACATATATATACACATACATATGAGATTGGGGGTGGCTATCTGCAAGAAGATTAGACCAGCTGTCTGATCTTGAATCAATGTCCTGCCTCACATGAAGAATAAGATAAGGTTCTGCTTCTGGCAGTATGAGTGAAGTGAAAGTTCCTCAGTCATATCCGACTCTTTGCGACCCCATGGACTATAGTCCATGGAATTTTCCAGGCTAGAATATTGGAGTGGGTAGCCATTCCCTTCTCCAAGGGATCTTCCCAACCCAGGGACTGAACCTCGGTCTCCCGCATTGCAGGTGGATTTACCAGCTGAGCCACAAGGGAATCCCCGGGAATATGAGAGGTTCAGTTAAATCTATTCACAAGGTATATATGTTAGTGTTTGTGTATGTGTACACATGAATTTTTATATATTTTCTACAATGTGCAGAGGCATATGCTAGTCCCCAGTGATCAGCATCACAAGCCTGAGAAGATGAAAGAGACCAGCTTCATCCTGGTAGGATAAGTTTAGATGGTGAAAGCTTCAGAGTCAATCAGGAGCTTTGAGCCCAAAGGCCTGGCTTGGATCACTAATGGGATAGCAGTGCCTTGGAGAAGATGGAGGATTGAGTGGGAAGACAAGAGACTGTGGAAACATAGTGTATGTTGGAAAGAAAATTGAGAAGACACCACAGCATCAGGTTTCATCCAAATTCCATGAGATCACACAGCCCAGTGAAATCTCTCAAGGTCATCCACAGGAAGCAGCGAAAGACAAGGACCAACAATGGCAGTAAGGTGTTGTAGCTTGAAGGGCTGATACCACTGGGGAACCAGACAAGACTAGAAAAGAATAATGGCAGAATCCTCACATAAGGATGAAGTGTTTGCTGGGAAGTACTTGCAGGACCATGCACAGGGGAGGTCAGAAATTGGTAGAAAGTCTTTAAGGAAACTGGATGTCTTGGTCTGCTATTTAACATTAGCTGTAACTTAGAAGAGATGCTAGGAAAGCATCTCTGAAAGCAAGTGTAGAGAGACTTACTTTCAGGGTCAAAGTTTATGTTTACACATGAGAACGAGCAATCCAGATATAGGAAAGGCTATCGATATCTCACTAAGCAGTACTTCTTGCTTTCTGTATCTGCACTTTGGCTAAAGTCTGGAAGAGTCAGAATGAAAAAGCTAATGATAAAAAAAACAGTAGCGGAACAACTACCAAATTTTGAATAAGATCCATAGAGTAGATAACAATATTGTATCAAAGTGAATTTTCCAATTTTTATAATTTCTCTATGGTTATGTAGGACAATGTTCTTTTTCTTAAGGAATGTGCACTAAAATATTTAGCATAAAGAGGCATCATATTTTACAACTTTCAAATCACACAAAAAATGCACATAGATAAATAAAAATACAGGTGTAGATAAATAAATATGAAGAGGAGGGGGAGAGAGAGCGAAAACAAATGCAGCAAAGTCCTAACAATCAAAGTACATGGGTAAATGTTACATAGCAGTTCTTTTATCTTAAAATTTCTCTAAGTTTAGTTTATTTCAAAATAAAAAGTTATTCTAAAAAGACTGCCAATAACAGTAAGGCTAACACAAATTAGAGCTATTCTTAAATGTAGATAAGGCTCCATAAGCAATGGGATCCGAGCCATGTTGAAAATTTAGCATGTTCACTGCAAAATGCACCCTGCCTTTCCACCTAACATCTTTAATTTTATGGCAATCATTCCCAGGGCCTAAAACATATTTCAGAAATCCAAGAGAAGAAATTAAAATGTCTTAGTTGATGGGGTAATGACTTAATCACTGTTCATTATCCCAGTGGAAGAAAGTAGGATCTTAAGGATTCTTCCTCTCTGGTTTTTGTTGTACTTACCCAACCAATAGCCTTGCCCCTCTATTTCATAAATATAGGTTTCAGTGTCATTAGTCATGTAAAATCACATTAAACTCCCTGTGGGATAACGGTAATATTTAATGTGAAAATAATTTCTTTTGATTGATATACCATGCTTCCAAAATAGGGTTGCAAAAATAAAAGGTTGTTTGTGTTTCTTACAATCACCAGACAATAATACTAATGGCTTGGTCTATTATCCAGAGTAATTTTTGTGCTAAGTCCACTAAGGATTTGGTATTGAATTCCCACTTAAGTGATAGTCATTATGTTGATTTTTTAGAAATCATTTGCTACATGTTTCGCATTTTAATGTATTATATTTATGAAGCTTTTATCCAATGGTGAAACTTTCTTAGATCAAAAAATATTACAGCATTTCACAGGTGTTTTGGAGAGGGATCTTTTCATTTCTACCTCAGCATTTCAGCCTGAACCCAGAAAGTAAAAGCAACTACTGTTAGGACCAAACTGGAGCCAGGACAGGCTCTAAGGGGCAGGCTAGGCCTGAGGTTTAGTCTCTAGGAAAGCTGAGGCACTGGGAACGCCCGCAGGCAGTGTAGCGAGACCAATCAGAAAAATCCCCGTAGCCCCCCACCCGCGCCTGACCCGAGCCAATCCAGATAGGGATGCGAGGTTTAAAAGTCCTACGTGCGCATACTGTTTAACCAATCAGCTATGCTGTTACAGAAACAAAGAACCGTCTGTATAAAAGTATATGTGATTCAGAGCTCCGGGCTCTTGTCGGATTCCACTGTGCTGGATGAGACGTGGGCCCTAACTCGAGGCCCTAACTTGAGCTAGCAATAAACCCCTTTATGCTTTTGCATTGCTGTGGACGTCTTATTCTCTCAGTTTTGTGGACTCAGACTCTGGGCATAACACCACCCACTTGGCAATTTCTATTCATTCCCAAATGGAAAGCTGATATCACATTAGTGAAACTGAAAAGCAATTGGATCTGCTCACCTTCCTCCTATCTCTGGATTAACTAGCATTCTTCCCTGTTCCTGTTTCAGGGGACACCAACACAAGAGTCAGATGAGGAGTTACTTTCTAGAAGTTCTGAAACCCCATCTCATTCCCTATTTTGGGACTCAAGAGTATAAAGCAATAGTCCTCAGTGTGTCTGTTTTAGAAAGACCACTCCTGTCTTTCCAATAATAATGATATTTCATTCTCTATCTTTCTGACTCTTTTGCCTATTTACATAAATTTATTCAAAACTCAAAAAAGGAACAGAAGAGTACTATTTAATGCCCCCTAAAATGTTATCAGTCTTATTGCCTAGTTTTTCTGCTTCTAGATATGTGTATTTTCCTTTCGTGAATTCATGTTACATTGAGGTTTAAAGGCGGCTTTGATTTCTACTAGGGATTGATAACTACAAAAGCCTCTATTTATATTTCAAAACAAATAGTTATTCACTTACTTTACTGCCTGATAGGATATGTGTTCATTATAAACCATTAGCGAACATTAAGAATTGCAGTCCTTTTCATTCCCTAAGGCTCTGCTTGAACTTCACGAATCATATGACAACCTCTGTCAACACCTTCAAAAAGAAGCACCAACACCATTCTGATGATGTCGATAAGAATAAGCAGAATAACTGGACCAGGACAGGATGGAGCTTAATTCTATGGGCTGGACAGGAAGTGGAGCAACTTGTTACTGGCATAGATTACTTCACTGAAGTGGGCAGAACCAAGGGAGCTGACCCAGCAATCAAGACTGACCACCCCCAGGAGGCTGATAGTTGTTGGATAAGTAAATTCTTCGTTTGGAACTTGTATTATGATCAAGTGAGACTAAGACTGAGAATGATGTCAATTCAGAGGGAACAAAAAAAAACAGACAAGAATTCAACCCAGTGAGATGAAGTCGAGTCATGCCATGAGACCTCCAAACCAACCTACAATCCATATAAGAGCCATTAAATATATGATTTTGCTTAAGGAAGTTTTGGCTGGTTTTCCCCATCTTGTGATTGAATGAATATTAACTATAGTAGAGAAGGCCTACTTACATTTTTCAGTTTTCTTTATTTTTCACAGAAGGTAAGAGCTGTAATGGCATATCATGTAGCTTGAAGCAGGAAAATTAAAAATGATGCTAAATATTGGAAACAGAGGAAACCTAATACAGGGGATTCATTCCTCAGGTCATGAAAGAGCTGAAAGACAAATAGAGAGGGGATGGTGAGACAGCTTGATGATTAGCAGCAAGGGGCCTGGAGGAGAAGGGTTACTGAAGCCCAACAGCCAGCGTTACCTGGAGAAAAGTGAAACCATTGAGAATGAGCCATGGAAGAGACTCAGACACTGAGACAGCCATTTCCTGAATCAGAGAGGGGGGTAGATATACCCCGGCTTTTCCCCCTTTATTCTCCCTCTGATCTCTTGTAGGTACCTCCCATTCACCAAACCCAAGTGGAAATCAGCTGACACAGAGCCGGGGAAGCACAGCCTGCAGGGACTGCTCCTCCGCCCCCAGCCCCGCATCCAGAGATATTCAGTGAAGCATGAATGCATCTGAATGCAAATGAGGTCCAGCGCAAACAATATTTGCAAATCAGCACATATCTTATCTCAAAGTGTCAAATGCTTTCTAACCAGAAGTATTTGCTCACCACTGCCATTCTTTTCCTCATTTCTCCTTCCCAAACCATAAGGAATAGAGAAAATGGATATTATATCTCTAAAAGTATTCTAAGTAATTCAGATTGTTTTTGTTGCTCTTCCTGCTTTCACCTCCCACCCCCTTACCTGGAGGCACTATTCTACCTCATATCAAAATTCAAAATTTGAGCAATGGTGTGCTTAAATGCTGATATCCTTAACGGTTTTCCCTTCTTTCCTACTTTTTTTTTTCCCCCACAGTCCAGGAATTTACTTTAAACTTGAGTAATTTCAAATTCCACAAACAAAACTGAAGAACAGCAATATTTTGTTTGAATTCTTTCTTCTGTACACTCAGTGATCTAAAAGGAGAAAACAAAAACCCTAACAAAGAACAAATCGAAGGAAACGGTTTTCTACGTTAGGGATCCCAAGACCACAGAACCAATACTACCGCTTAATTATATCAAAGTGTTATACCACAGTTTATAACAGAGGAAACAAAATGCAAGGACAACTTCATGAATTTATGTAGCACTTCAAAACAAACCTATTGTAAAGTGTGGTTTTAAGATATAAATTGATTTGTGCATTTCAGAAGGGAAAAAAGACACTCCCTGACCTCTCAAGTACGTAACTAGAAACCTTGGCACCATCTATAATTATTTGGCCCCAATCCTATCTGTAATAGGAAAACTAGAGGCACCAGAACCTGGGTCTGAAACTAGGGAATAATTAGTTCCATCCATTAGTGAACATTTTATGAGTTCAGTAAATGAGGAGTGTCTGGCTGAGTGCTTAGAAGGAAAAGGGGAATTTGGCACCATAAAATCATAATATACTATTTATTAGGAACTTTCTCAGGAATCTAAAGGTCATCCGCCTCCCAGTCCCAAAGAAATACAACCCTGCAGAAACCTCCCTGGCCATTTACAACCTACCTGGCTAAGCCTTCCCTCGGGGCCTGAAGGACTGACCTGTCTGCGGCTCAGGCAGATAGACTATCCTGAGGCCTGCTCTAAATCCTCATATCCAGCCTCCTCTGTCCTACATGGGCTACGAGGCTAACATACTACCCATGCATGTGCCCAAGCTGCAGTTGTCAGACTAAGCCCCTGTTCCAGGAGGTAGTATTTGGGTAGATAATTAAAAAGTGAGTAATGAGGTTCTTCACATAACTATGAGAAAGTCACCTCCATGAGAACTCAGAAATCTAAAATCCAGTGTGATGAGATATGATCACAAATGGGGAGGGATTCAGCTATTATGTGGTTCTGACAAATCTTTTCAATAACACCTTTTCTATCAACTTGGAGATAGCTCTCTAAGATGCCCAATTTTGATGTCAGCTAGTCTTCAGGAAATGCAAGCGATATCACAGTGCACCAAGGACCACCTAGTGGGCAGCTAAACTATCTGGAAGATCCTTTTTATTTATTCATTTATTCCTTTGACCTTGCCTTTCCTCCCTTTCCATGTATTTATGCATCTGTTTATTCATTCATCTATTTATTCATCTATTCCTTTGGCGTTGTCTTTCCTTCCTCTCCAGCTTTATATTAGAACAGGTTTGAACCACAGATGAACAAAATGAAGAAGGATTTTCCAGATTAACAAAGTTCTCTCTCCATAGGATGTTATTTACCACGGGGTGTTTGGTGCTTTTGAATGGTGATAAAATTCTCTTGCCAATTGAAAAGTCACTTATAACCTAATCACTTGTCTTAATTCACTCTATCCTAATTTTTTAATTGCTTGTTTTTATTTATTAATCTGTAATTAACTCTGCTCTGTTCAAAATTGATTAAATTTGCTTCATAAGGACATGTATATTTTATTAAAATAATATACATTATGTGTATAAGAAAAAAGAAAGCAAAATAAGGATAAGACATAAAAGGGTGCTGGAAAGTAAATCTGATGCCGGAACATACACACACAAACATAGGAATACTACTCAGTGATAAAAAGATGAAATCTTGCCATTTGCAACATCAGCAGATTTTGAGGGTGTTATGCTAAATGAAATAAGACTTCAGGCAGAGAAAGACAAATGTCATATGATTTCAATCACATGTGGAATATAAAAAGCAAACCCAAAATGAATCAATGAACCAAACAAAGACAAATCCATAGATACCGAGAACAGACTGGTGGTTACCAGAGCAGAAGGGCAGGGAGAGGGTGAGGTGAAAGGATATCAGCTGCATGGTAACAGACGGAAACTAAAATTCTGTGGTGAGCATGCTGTAGTGTGTACAATAATTAGAAATATAATGCTGTTTTCATGAAACTTACATAGTGTTATAAACTGATGTTACCTTAATAAAAAGAAAGTTTCTATCAAGGGGGTTTTAGGTTAGGCAAAGTACTGATTAGATGAATTTATAAGTACAACTGGCTTCATTTTAAGGTAGAACTCTCCAAACTGCAAAAATGCAGAGCAAGTAAAAAGGAAGCAGAGATTCATTACACCAATTAATCAATTCATACCCATATTTAATCTTTTCAAACAACAACATAAAAGATGTTGAGAAAGTGAGACTGAAAGGAAAATACCAATAGCTACCATGTATTGATGTACTGAGCATTTTTCTCTGTTCTAGTCATTTTCTTCACAACAATCCTCTGAGGTCAGCACTATTATTATCTCCATTTTATAGACAAGAAAATCTAGTTACAAAGACTCCAAAAAAAACTTTTTCAAGGTCATCAGCTCGTAAATTGTTAAACTGAGGCTTGAACTTGGTATCCTGGCTCCAAAGCCACTATGATGTCATTACTATTGTAACAAATATTTAAAAATCACACAGGATGAAAAAGTAGAGGTATAATTAGGAAATTAAAAACAACAATGTCTACTATATTATATATCATTTACAAATAAGAAAATAAAGGGAGAAAGGATGGAAAGAAAGGAGAAAAGAAGGTAAGAAAAATATTTGAAATAGAGAAAAATGAATAAGCTTATCTACATAGAAAAATCTTTGGTGTGTAGACAACTTCAATAACTGAAAATCATCTATAGTTGTTTTTTGAATGCACACACACACATACACATCTTTATATCACGTAGAGATAATATATTACATATACATATATGCATGCACTACCTACATAACACATACACACACATATGTATGTTATATATACAATACAGGTGAGGAGATACCCCTCATCTAAGGTAAGGAGCAGCGCCTGCACTTTGCTGGAACAGCTGTGAAGAGATACTCCACGTCCAAAGTAAGAGAAACCCAAGTAAGACGGTATGTGTTGCAAGAGGGCAGACACGCTGAAACCATAACCACAGAAAACTAGTCAATCTAATCACACTAGGACCACACCTTTGTCCAACTCAATGAAACTAAGCCATGCCCTGTGAGGCCACCCAAGACGGGAGGGCATGGTGGAGACACAATGTGGTCCCCTGAGAAGGAAATGGCAAACCACTTCAGTATTCTTGCCTTGAGAACCCCATGAACAGTATGAAAGGGCAAAATGATAGGATACTGAAAGAGGAACTCCCCAGGTCAGTAGGTGCCCAATATGCTACTGGAGATCAGGGGAGAAATAACTCCAGAAAGAATGAAGGGATGGAGCCAAAGCAAAAACAATATCCTGTTGTGGATGTGACTGGTGATAGAAACAAAGTCCGAAGATGTAAAGAGCAATATTGCGTAGGAACCTGGAATGTCAGGTCCATGAATCAAGGCAAATTGGAAGTGGTCAAACAAGAGATGGCAAGAGTGAACATCGACATTCTAGGAATCAGCGAACTAAAATGGACTAGAATGGGTGAATTTAACTCAGATGACCATTATATCTACTACTGCAGGCAGGAATCCCTCAGAAGAAATGGAGTAGCCATCATGGTCGTCAAAAGAGTCTGAAATGCAGTACTTGGATGCAATCTCAAAACGACAGAATGATCTGTGTTCGTTTCCAAGGCAAACCATTCAATATCACGGTAATCCAAGTCTATGCCCCAACCAGTAATGCTGAAGAAGCTGAAGTTGAACGGTTCTATGAAGACCTAAAAGACCTTTTAGAAATAACACCCAAAAAAGATGTCCTTTCCATTATAGGGGACTGGAATGCAAAAGTAGGAAGTCAAGAAACACGTGGAGTAACAGGTAAATTTGGCCTTGGAATACGGAATGAAGCAGGGCAAAGACTAATAGAGTTTTGCCAAGAAAATGCACTGGTCATAGCAAACACCCTCTTCCAACAACACAAGAGAAGACTCTACACATGGACATCACCACATGGTCAACACTGAAATCAGATTGATTATATTCTTTGCAGCCAAAGATGGAGAAGCTGTATACAGTCAACAAAAACAAGACCAGGAGCTGACTGTGGCTCAGATCATGAACTCCTTATTACCAAATTCAGACTCAAATTGAAGAAAGTGGGGAAAACCACTAGACCATTCAGGTATGACCTAAATCAAATCCCTTATGATTATACAGTGGAAGTGAGAAATACATTTAAGGGCCTAGATCTGATAGATAGAGTGCCTGATGAACTATGGACGGAGGTTTGTGACAATGTACAGGAGACAGGGATCAAGACTATCCCCAGGGAAAAGAAATGCAAAAAAGCAAAATGGCTGTCTGGGGAGGCCTTACAAATAGCTGTGAAAAGAAGAGAAGCAAAAAGCAAAGGAGAAAAGGAAAGAGATAAGCATCTGAATGCAGAGTCCCAAAGAATAGCAAGAAGAGATAAGAAAGTCTTCCTCAGCGATCAATGCAAAGAAATATAGGAAAAGAACAGAATGGGAGAGACTAGAGATCTCTTCAAGAAAATTAGAGACACCAAGGAAACATTTCATGCAAAGATGGGCTCGATAAAGGACAGAAACGGTATGGACCTAATAGAGGCAGAAGATATTAAGAAGAGGTGGCGAGAATAAAAAGAACTATACAAAAAAGATCTTCATGACCCAGATAATCACGATAGCGTGATCACTCACCTAGAGCCAGACATCCTGGAATGTGAAGTCAAGTGGACCTTAGAAAGCATCACCACGAACAAAGCTAGTGGAGGTGATGGAATTCCAGTTGGGCTATTTCAAATCCTGAAAGATGATGCTGTGAAAGTGCTGCACTCAATATGCCAGCAAATTTGGAAAACTCAGCAGTGGCCACAGGACTGGAAAAGGTCAGTTTTCATTCCAATCCCAAAGAAAGGCAATGCCAAAGAATGTTCAAACTACCACACAATTACACTCATCTCACATGCTAGTAAAGTAATGATCAAAATTCTCCAAGCCAGGCTTCAGCAATACGTGAACCGTGAACTTCCAGATGTTCAAGCTGGTTTTAGAACAGGCAGAGGAACCAGAGATCAAATTGCCAACATCCTCTGGATCATCGAAAAGCAAGAGAGTTCCAGAAAAACATCTATTTCTGCTTTATTGACTATGCCAAAGCCTTTGACTGTGTGGATCACAATAAACTGTGGAAAATTCTGAGAGAGATGGGAATACAGACCACCTGACCTGCCTCTTGAGAAACCTATATGCAGGTCAGGAAGCAACAGTTAGAACTGGACATGGAACAACAGACTGGTTCCAAACAGGAAAAGGAGTATGTCAAGGCTGTATATTGTCACCCTGCTTATTTAACTTCTATGCAGAGTACATCATGAGAAACGCTGGACTGGAAGAAACACAAGCTGGAATCAAGATTGCCGGGAGAAATATCAATAACCTCAGATATGCAGATGACACCACCCTTATGGCAGAAAGGGAAGAACAACTAAAAAGGCTCTTGATATAAGTGAGAGAGGAGAGTGAAAAAGTTGGCTGAAAGCTTAACATTCAGAAAACGAAGATCATGGCATCCGATCCCATCACTTCGTGGGTAATAGATGGGGAAACAGTGGAAACAGTGTCAGACTTTATTTTGGGGGGCTCCAAAATCACTGCAGATGGTGATTGCAGCCATGAAATTAAAAGACGCTTACTCCTTGGAAGAAAAGTTATGACCGACCTAGATAGCATATTCAAAAGCAGAGACATTACTTTGCCAACTAAGGTCCGTCTAGTCAAGGCTATGGTTTTTCCAGTAGTCACGTATGGATGTGAGAGTTGGACTGTGAAGAAGGCTGAGCGCCGAAGAATTGATGCTTTTGAACTGTGGTGTTGGAGAAGACTCTTGAGAGTCCCTTGGACTGCAAGGAGATCCAACCAGTCCATTCTGAAGGAGATCAACCCTGGGATTTCTTTGGAAGGAATGATGCTAAAGCTGAAAGTCCAGTACTTTGGCCACCTCATGCGAAGAGTTGACTCATTGGAAAAGACTCTGATTCTGGGAGGGATGGGGGCAGGAGGAGAAGGGGACGACAGAGGATGAGATGGCTGGATGGCATCACTGACTCGATGGACGTGAATCTGGGTAAACACTGGGAGTTGGTGATGGACAGGGAGGCCTGGCATGCTGCGATTCATTGAGTCGCAAAGAGTTGGACTCGACTGAGCGACTGAACTGAACTGAGTGTTGGATGGTCTCCTGTGGAGGTGTGGGTTGTTAGGGGCTCACCACAGCAATGGGGGTGCTGGCAGCAGAAGTCCAGGAAGGTCCCCCTTGACATAAGCCCTCTTGGAGGCCGCTATTAACCCTACCATAAAGCCTGTGCCCCAGGTGGTTCTAATGGCAAAGAACTTGCCTGCCAATGCAGGAGGCATAAGAGACATAGCTTTGATTTCTGGGTCTTGCTGATTCCCTGAAGAGGGCATGGCAACCCACTCCAGTATTCTTGCCTGGAGAATCCCATGGACAGAGGAGTCTTGTGGACTAAAGTTCATAGGGTCACAAAGAGTTGGACACAACTGAAGTGACTTAGCACACACAGCACACAAAACCTGTAGACCCTAGGGCTCAGCCACACAGCTACCAGGGAGGGAGCGCAACCCCACCCATCAGTAGATAATTTGTTTAAAGCTTTACTGAGCAAGGCCCTGCCCACCAGAGCAAGAACCAGTTTTTCTCACTGCCAGTTCCTCCCATTGGGAAGCTTACACAAGCCTCTTAGCCTCCACCATCAGAGACAGAAACAAAAAAGAACCCCCATCCCACAGCAGCTAAAACAAAAACTGCAAAGTTAATCAGGATGAAATAAAACCCCAGAAAAATAACTAAATGAGGTGGAGATACTCAACCTTCCAGGAAAAAAAAAAAAACAGAATAATGATGAGCAAAAAAATCCAGGATCTTGGGAAAATAATGGAAAAGATGCAAGAAATGTTACCAAGCACCCAGAAGAGCTAAAGAACAAACAAACAGATGAAAAAACTAAGATCATAGCATCTGGTCCCATCACTTCATGGTAAACAGATGGGGAAAAAGAGGAAACAGTGATGGATTTTATCTCCTTGGACTCCAAAATCACTGCAGACATTGGCTACAGCCTCAAAATTATAAGGTGCTTGCTTATTGGAAGAAAAGCTATAACAAACTTAGGCAGCTTATTAAAAAGCAAAGACATCACTTTGCTAACAAAGGTCTGTATGATCAAAGCTATGGTGTTTCCAGTAGTCATGTATGGATGTGAGAGTTGGATCATAAAAAGACAGCTGAGCACTGAAGAATTGATGCTTTTAAAGTGTGGTGCTGGAGAAAACTCTTAAGAGTTCCTTGGACAGCAGGGAGATCAAACCAGCGAATCCAAGAGGTTATCAACCCTGAATATTCATTGGGAGAACTGAGGCTGAAGCTAAAGCTCCAATACTTTGGCCACCTGATGTGAAGCTGACTCATTTGAAAAGACCCTGATACTGGGACAGATTGATGATAGGAGGAGAAGGGGACAACAGAGGATGAGATGGTTGGATGGCATCACAAAGTCAATGGACATGAGTTTGAGCAAACTCCAGGAGATAGTGAAGGACCAGGAAGCCTAGCGTGCTGCAGTCCATGGGGTCACAAAGAGTTGGGCACGACTTAGGGAATGAACAACAACGCTTTTTCTATAATGTTATAAATCAAAGGAAAATACACATACACGCTTTGTTTACATAAAGTAGCACAGAGCAATACAACACATGTTATCCAAAGAATGGGATTTGTTTTTTGTTTGCTTGTCTGTTTTGTCTGTTTTTGGTCAAAAGGCTCATTCCATGAATGTCCAGTTCCCCAAGTAAAATAAGTGAAAAACCAGGGGACAAGCATCACTGCAGTCAAGTGATAAACACAGTCACCTCTATTTCTTACTTTTAAACCTCAGTGGTTATCTTCTACTAAACCTCTTGTCATTTTTTCCTGTAGATCTCTAGCTCAACAATCATTTGGCCATAACTTAACTAAGTATTAAAACTAAAATCCTCTTAGAAATAATCCTCCTCCTTACTCATATTTTTGCCTTTCAGTAATTACTGTACTAGTGGGCAGGTGGTATAAAGGCTACGAAGTATTTTAATACATTTTTTGATTTCATGATTAACTGATACAAACCTGAAGTGTTACCACTCTTAAATGTAATCAAGTAAAGAGTACAGTTTTGATTAGCCATTCAATAGGTCCAGTAACATAATCAGATACTTGCCTATTTTGTCAACCTATGATTTAGAGTCTTTATTGCAATTGAATGGCCTTAATCTACTAACAAATAAGATATCTGATTTAAGCAGACAAGGAAGAAAATGGTTTTGCTATGAAAAATTTCCTTCTCTCTTATAAAGAGATTGGGTAAAATCCTCATAATAGTCTATTAAAAGAATATAAGGACTTGATATGAAAGGTAAGATGACTTTCAGTGTTCTGATGTAAGTTAGAATCTTTATTTTATTATCTCTTTTCTTAAATCAATAAAAAAAATTTATTGGACTGTTACAATATAAAGCACCAGCAGAAGAAGAATCATAATCTCGATGCAGAAATGTTCACCTTATTAGACAAATAAGATACAACAGGTAAGAAAGAGTAGAAAATTAAACTTTCTATTGAAGTATAAAATTGCACCATACAGATAATAAATCCTCATTTTCTTTCTATTTTTGTCACTCACAACTTAAAAAAAATAGTTCCTCTATTTTCTAATATTGGATTATCTTTAGGTCCATTTTTCCACCTACCAGATCACCTGACCTGCCTCCTGAGAAATCTGTATGCAGGTCAGGAAGCAACAGTTAGAACTGGACATGGAACAACAGACTGGTTCCAAACAGGAAAAGGAGTACGTCAAGGCTGTATGTTGTCACCCTGCTTATTTAACTTCTATGCAGAGTACATCATGAGAAATGCTGGGCTGGAGGAAGCACAAGCTGGAATCAAGATTGCTGGGAGAAATATCAATAACCTCAGATATGCAGATGACACCACCCTTATGGCAGAAAGTGAAGAAGAACTAAAGAGCCTCTTGATGAAATTGAAAGAGGAGAGGGAAAAAGTTGGCTTAAAGCTCAGTATTCAGAAAACGAAGATCATGGCATCTGGTCCCATCACTTCATGGGAAATAGATGGGAAACAGTGGAAACAGTGGCTGACTTTATATTTTAGGGCTCCAAAATCACTGCAGATGATGACTGCAGCCATGAAATTAAAAGACGCTTACTCCTTGGAAGGAAAGTTATGACCAACCTAGACAGCATATGAAAGAGCGAGACATTGCTTTGCCAACAAAGGTCTGTCTAGTCAAGGCTATGGTTTTTCCAGTAGTCATGTATGGATGTGATAGTTGGACTATAAAGAAGGCTGAGCAACAAAGAATTGATGTTTTTGAACTGTGGTGTTGGAGAAGACTCTTGAGAGTCCCCTGGAGAGCAAGGAGATCCAACCAGTCCATTCTAAAGGAAATCAGTCCTGAATATACATTGGAAGGACTGATGTTGAAGCTGAAACTCCAATACTTTGGCCACCTGATGCAAAGAACTGACTCATTTGAAAAGACCCTGATACTGGGATAGGTTGAAGGAGGGAGGAGAAGGGGACAACAGAGGATGAGATGGTTGGATGGCATCACCGACTCTATGGACATGAGCTTGAGTAAACTCTGGGAGTTGGTGATGGACAGGGAGGCCTAGTGTGCTGCAATCCATGGGGTTGCAAAGAGTCAGACACAACTCAGTGACTGAACTGAACTTTCTAATATTGGATTATCTTTAGGCTCATTTTTCCACCTACTTCCCTACACACTCCTTCTCACATCCTTTCTCTTGGCTTTGAAACCATATATACAATTCTGGTGCTTTCTGAATGTATATGTTCAGTACAGACCTCAGAAATGATAGTATACTGCCTATTCCATACACACGCTTCAATATCTCAAATGTTCCTAAAATTAAATAGCTCCAAAACTGAACTCTTGATCACCCTCCTCCCATACCAAATCTGCTCCATCTAGACTTTCCAACCTCAGCTGCAATAGCCAGAAATCTAAGAGCTATCCTTAACATCTTACCACCCATCCTTAACTCCTGTATCTAGTCCATTATGAAATCCGATCAATCCAACCTCCAAAATATTACTTGAATTCACTTACATCTCTCTTTTCATTCAAATTACTTACCTGGCCTCCCTGCTTTTGCCTGTTTTTGCCCTCCTCCCTCCTCCATCTTCCACACAGTAGCCAAAATAATCAATTCAAAGTGAAAATTACATGATACTTTTTTTCTTAAAATCCTTCAAAGAATTGCCATTGTATTTGAGACAATATAGGAAAACAATTAGAATTATATTCCTTGCCACCTTTCCATATCAAATCAAATCATTATTTTTTCAACAAACCATTGTAATTTGTTGATATATTTTAAATGGGTGGCTTTCATTTCTGCTTCAGTTTTGTTGGTTTGCTGTATATCCACTTCCACTAGACTCAGAGCTGTATAAAGCAGCAACCATGTCTTCTTATATACCTGATCTTGTTTAATACTCAAAGTATCAATTTACTATCCCCATTTTACAATGAAGAAAATATGACTTAGAGAAGATAAATCTTTCCTGAGGATACAAACCTGATATGATGAAAAACTAGATTTAAACCAAGATCTATTAATATTAGAAGCAGATGGCTATATAGTCATTTATGATGCTGTATTACCCCCTCACAAACATTCCCCACTGGAGATGTCCAAAATCATAGCCATACAAGAGAAATTCCTCTTAATAATTATTAATGAGTTAAAATCAACATGAAAGAAACTCTCAAAAGTGTCAAATGTCAAGCAACTTTTTAATTGCATGATTGTGAGGGGGGTAGAGTAAGAAACCGGTTTCCCTATTTTTCAGGGGGTGCACAGGGTATTTATATATATAGAAATCTCAAGTGCTAAAAGCCTTCAAGAAGACTGAAATCTCAGTTCTTATATTTCAGTTTCCTAATGGTTTTGTGTGTGTATGTGCTCAGTCATATACAACTCTTGGCAACCCCACGGACTGTAGCTCACTGGGCCCCTCTGTCCGGGGATTTTTCAGGCAGGAATACTGGAGTGGGTTGCCATTTCCTACTCTAGAATATCTTCCCAACCCAGGGGTCGAACCCATGTCTCCTACATTGCAGGCAGATACTTTACCACTAGTGCCACCTGGGAAGCTCTCAAATGATTTTAGGATTTAAGAATTAAATGAGGCAATGTATCTTAAACATTTAGTATAGTCTTCCATTCAAATATTATTTATTACTATACTAATTCATCTTTTTTTTTTTTCATTACAGGTGTACAAGCATGTAGTGAGAGAAGAGATACAAAAGAGTGTGTTCTCTGTCTTCAGTCTGAGGGTATCTAGTAGTCAAGTAGCAGTGACTGTAGTCCTGCACAGTGGAATCCCCCAAGGCTTAGGATCTGGAATGCACTCTAGTTCCCCTGTACTTGATGATGAGTCCTCTAAAATTGATGGAGAGCTTTTCAGATGAGTTGAGTTCACGGTTCTTTCAAGCCCTGACCTTATCATTCAGCGGTAATTATCAAGATTCTTTTCACTTTATGTTATGCACTGAATCTCTTTTGGTATCCTTCAAGGCGTGGCTCATGCCTTGCTCTTAGCAGCCATTCTCAGGGACTGTGGTTCTGATGTTTGCATCCCTAGTTCCCTTCTTAGAGCCAGCTCTTCCCTTCTCCACCTGCCTGGACCAAGACATACCATGTAAGAAAATATTGGATTCTCTGTTGCTGTGGTCTGCAGACCTGATGAGAAACTCTCCCGTGAGTGGTAGTGATCTTAAGAGTTGTTTGCAGTTATGTTTTGGGGCACCTTGTTCTGCTAATACTCTATTCCTCCTCCCTTCTCCCTATCCACAACACAAGTGGGTAGGTTCCAAAGTCCACTATTTTACCAAGTGTGGGTGCAGTAATGAAATCATATTCAATCCCTTTATTACAGAATCTGATGTAATTAATTTCTTTGCTAATCAACCCTTACCAAAAAGTTAAAATTCTAAAGACCTAAGACAAACACAATGTACATTTACAGAAGAAAATACTTGGGTGTGGGATAAGTTTCTAACACCCCTTCAGAATACAGCTAATATAGTCAAACATAGCTGATTAACAGCATAGTTTTTTAAAAACCACAGGGAAACTGCCACTTCTTTAAAACTTATTTTCCAATGTAGCTAATTATGAATTATAATCATTAAAAATACTAATGGAAATAGTTTCCAAATGTTCATATATTATTACTGACCTTGGGGAAAACCAGGAAGGAAATCACTCAGGAGCCCTCCCAGTTTTGCTGTCAGTCTTATCCTCTTCTTTCAGGTGATCCTGCGTGCATTCGTGAATGCTGTCCACTTCTCTTATGATGGATAATCACCACCCGACAGGGATACTTCTCCAGTCTGTTTTCTGTATCCATCACATCTCATCATCCTGGTCACAGACCCTTCCTTCCCAGGCCACACCACTTCCTGCTGACTGTTCTTTCCAAGTCCCTTACTCTCTTCTCTTTCTCCCGCTAGTGTCATAGGGCACAGACCACACTCCAGGCTCAGGTTCCACTCACCCATAAAGATTTAAGTGATTTCATTACTACACCCACACTTGGTAAAATAGTGGACTTTGGAACCTACCCACTTGTGTTGTGGATAGGGAGAAGGGAGGAGGAATAGAGTATTAGCAGAACAAGGTGCCTGAGTCTTTCCCGATAGACTCACATGCATTCACTTCATAGTTGGGTGCTGCCAGGTTAGCAACTTGCCACGTTCTTTGTAACTATTTGTGAAAACAAATGAATGAAGAACAAGTAAGGCTTATGAGAAAAGGGGGGCTGAATCCATGAGTCCATGACCCCGTTCCATTGACAATCAAAGACATTCAGGTAAGCCATTGAGCGGATAAGGGCAGGGCCCAAGGCACACTCTCTGTGTGTTTGTGCTCAGTCGTGTCCACTTCTTTGCCATCCCGTGGACTGTAGCCCACCAGGCTTCTCTGTCCATGGGATTTTCCAGGCAAGAATAGTGGATTGGGTTGCCATTTCCTACTCCAGGGGATCTTTCCAACCAGGGATCAAACTCGCATCTCTTGCACTAGAAGGCAGATTCCTTACCACTGCACCACCTGCAGATTCTAACTAAGAGCAACAGGAAGCCTAGCGGGGAACTTAACATAGAAGACAGAAGGAGTGTGGAAGCATAAGTATGTGTGTTTATCAAAGCTATGGGTGAGGTGAGAGTCCTAGTTCCCCCCACATACACCACTGAAAATTCAATTACTACTAGCACAATTAATTTTGGTAATATGAGTGTATTTCATGGGCCATGGCAGAGTGAGGGGCTCTGAACTGAAAGAGACTTTACCACCTGTGAAGCTATTGCTGCTGGAATAAATTAACTGGCATCCATGGAAGGAATGAATACAGAGCTGTCGATGGTAGATGTCTGGATCCACTGATGGTAGCAGTGGAGGACCAGAAAGAGTGGTCATCATGGTGTTCATCCTCAAGGAGAGCATCAGTTTCTGCTTCCCTAGTAGGAAAATCATGAGAGATAGTAAGAAATGGTTCATTAACATTTTTATACTCCTGGGGACCCTCGGAGATATTTAGGGAAAACTCCTGGGAATAATAGGAAGCTTTACAGTACAGTGGATAGGGAACACAAATTCTTATAATTTGGGATAATATAACTGTACTTTTTTGTCTTTTATTTATAAAATGCTAAAATTTCTTTATACCCTTACTCTTTTCTACAAATGCTTGAACTTCAGTGAAATCCTGATTTCCCTAATATCATTTTCTGGATATGAGAGAGACCACTGCTTATCGTTAACAGCAGTTTAACTTTTCACTGGATACATGGTTTCTCTGAATACATTTTGCATTTCTCAGTCTCTGTCCCCATGTAACATCCCGAGACTGCTGAGTGACCAAGAGCTGCCTCTGCTCCTGCTAAGTCGCTCCAGTCGTGTCTGACTCAGTGCGACCCCACAGACAGCAGCCCATCAGGCTCCCCCATCCCTGGGATTCTCCAGGCAAGAACACTGGAGTGGGTTGCCATTTCCTTCTCCAATGCATGAAAGTGAAAGTGAAGCGCTCAGTCGTGCCCAACTCACAGCGACCCCATGGCCTGCAGCCTTCCAGGCTCCTCCGTCCATGGGATTTTCCAGGCAAGCGTGCTGGAGTGGAGTGCCATTGCCTTCTCCAAGTGCTGCGTCAAATGACATTAAAGACTTTGGCAACATGCCTTCAAGACTGTCACTCTCCACACCTTGAAAACTCCCACCTTTTATCCAGGCTTTCTTCCCACCACTCAAATAACCTCCTTTTAATCAACTGTGATAATGTGTGCCTAGGGTCAACACTATCAGCCACAATAAATATTAGTTTCAAAACAGAAACAAAATTCATATGTCATTTTCTTCTGCGATCACAGGCAATATCCCCAGGAAGAACTAACCATTGTGTCTTCCCTGCTTCCCCAGAAGTTCATCTTATTATGCTTACATTTACTATAACACATACCACATTTTATTGAAGTTGGCTGCCTGACCATTCAGCCCATGCCCCTCTGCCAAAGGTTGCAAATGGGATCAAAAATCATGTCACTGACTGGTTGGTTTGGCCAGCACAATATTGGTGAACAAATGAATCTGAAGGGTTGGCAAGCATCCTTCACTTTCTCAAGCCCCAACTCTCCCTAGGGTCTTTTTCCTGCTTTACACACATCACAGATGATTTTCTGCCCCTCCCTTCCTTGGACAATTAGAGATCAAGTCTTAGTAATCTCAGTTTCTAACATACCACACTACACCTCGTTCATTACAGACACTCAATACATGCTAATAAGAAGTGAGAGAAAACCTTCTTTGTTGTTTTGGCCCTACCCAGAGTCTAGGATCAAAAGAAAAAAAAAAAAAAAAAGACTTATAAAGTGTTCCTGAAATGTTTGCATGGTCACAGGAGATTTCAACACTAAAAACCCTTCAACGTTTCCTCTAAAGTTAATCTTTAAGGGCAGCGCTCTTATAAGGCTGTTTTGTGATCCTATGGACTGCAGCATGCCAGGTCTCCCTATCCTTCACTATCTCCAAAAGTTTGCTCAAACACATGTCCATTGAGTCAGTGATGCCATCCACCATCTTGTCCTCTGCTGCCCCCTTTTCCTTCTGCCCTATAATCTTTTCCAGCATCAAGGTCTTTTCCAATGAGTCAGTTCTTCACATCAGGTGGCCAAAGTATTGGAGCTTCAGCTTCAGCATCAGTCCTTCCAATGAATATTCAGGGTTGTTTCCTTTCAGTTCAGTTCAGTCGTGCAGTCGTGTCCGACTCTTTGCGACCCCATGAATTGCAGCATGCCAGGCCTCCCTGTCCATCACCAACTCCCGGAGTTCACTCAGATTCATGTCCATCAAGTCAGTGATGCCATCCAGCCATCTCATCCTCTGTTGTCCCCTTCTCCTCCTGCCCCCAATCCCTCCCAGCATCAAAGTCTTTTCCAATGAGTCAACTTACACGATACTAGATACTGAGATAGTTCAAGTGCTTTCCTGAGTTCCGATTCCACCCTGGGAATGAGCAGAAGGTCAGGGAACAACGAACAGGACGTTTGACAAAGGAGTAATGGTTGTGTCTGCTTCCCCAGCAAGCTAGGGCAACCCCCAGTCAAATCATTGCCTTCATCCTCCTCTTCTTCTTTAAACCGGTCACAGTGGTGGCTGAGAGCGTTCTCAAAATACAGAATTGCTTTTGCTTGCTTTTTTAACATTAACATAGAAGATGAGCTTCCTTCCAGCATACATTTGAAAGTGGAGAGTCTTACTTAACCCAAATAAACTCAGTGTATCTCATTATAGAGAGGGAAAAAAAAAAAAAAAAGGAGAAAGAAAGAAAAATGCACCACCTAGGAATATGAATACATTTTTACAATTGCTTCGAGATTCGGGGTGTGAATTTTTTAATACTTAATATCCTAAGTTGTTTTCTTCATTTCCACAGAAATAACTCTGCAAGTTCAGAGTTTATTTTTTTAAACTAGCTTTTTTTTTTCCCAAATCAGTGGGAAAAAATTACCATATCTTTCAGCTATATAAAATAGTTTTACGGTTTAGCACTTGAAGAACAACCCCCATCAATCACCCGCAGTAACTGAGGCACTTTATGTATCAAACAACTTAGGCTGGAATTGAAACAGCACTGATTGGCAAAACAATTTTGCCTTTCTAGTTTCTGGCCTGTCTTCTTATCCGTAGTTGTTATGTCTAAAGGAAAGTCCATCTTGTGGCCTTCTTTAAAATATTTCTAGTCTTGGGAGTGGGAGAAGGAAAATTCTATCCCATTATTAAAAAGTATGATGCAACTACATGTGTTTGCCTGCAAATACTTACTGCCTGGGGAAAATTCCTTAAGGACATTATTATCTTTCGAATGCCTTATACGAAATATTTAATGATCTGATTAAATATATGTTGAATTTGCCAAGTAATGAAAGCACATTTTGGAAAGAAATAAAGTTGTTTATTCTTCACAAATTGTACTATATTAAAATCTAAACCAGTTACCCTCTATGCCCTCCCCTTCCCCCACAAAGGAAAAAGTCTTGCTTTTCTCTTGTGTGCCGTTTTCTGCCAGAAAGTTTCATTTCTGCCCAGTAGTTAGGGGGGAAGTTATTTTTGTGGGAAGGCATGCTAGGATAGCATTCTAGAACTTTACTGTGAACACATGAGCAGTCTATAATGTAATAAAAGATTAACTCTACATGAAGAAATTTAATTTTCAATCTAAGTTATAGCATGCATATTATGTATTTATTAACACACATTTTAGATCTCCCCATATGATAAAAAGAATTATATTTAAGATACTTTTCTAAAGTCTCCTACTTTTCCTTATGGGAGAGCAGCCAATTTCATAGCCAACAATACTGGAGAAATATCAGGATAGAGAAATAAGAGGGTCAGGTAGTAGATCTGCAATCTGTTTAGTTGTTCATGCGACACTATTTGTTATCTCTTCTGGGCCAGGCAATGCGTTAGCTACTGATGCACTGTGCTGTAGAAAACTTACAGTCTACGGAATAGTTTGTGATTTTTGGAAGCTAAGTGGTAACTAAAGAAGACTGTCCCCACCCCCAAATCTTCCTCGATCTGAAGAGAAAGATTCTCCAACATGTGAAATATGTTCTACTTCCTCTCTCTCTCTCTGTGATTTGTTCAATATAATACAGTTACCAGTCCTTTTGCAGCAAAAGTGAACTAGGGATATAGACTACAATTAACCATGATCCAAGGGTGGAATTTCTTATAAGTAGCATTTTTTTCATTAGATTCTGTAATAAATTATAGAGATGGTATTTAAAAAATGAATACTTTATAAATGTGAGTCATTAGAATATATTAAGTATTATTCATTAGAACATTAATAATTTATTAGTTTTTTAAATTAATCATCAAACTGCTTTATACAATTAAGTCTAATTAATGCCGAGGGATTTCAGAGGGAGGATGTTCTAAAATCTCTCTTTATTTTTATTAAGGAAATAGCAACATTTGAAGTTGCTACATGACCCTTAGGCACAGCTCAATTATTGGGCAAGGAGGGAGTTTTGCAAAACAGCATATTTTATGGTTTGGGCACTAAGATCAGTCAGGGCTAAGAAAATGAAGTACTTTTCAGGGGTTATCTAATTGTAGAGTGAAAAATTTAAGGGTTCCTAGAGAGACTATCTGTTCATTTGGGAGAAGCTCCACAGGTGGCTCTAACAGTTCTTTCTTCTTTCTTCCACCTGCTGCACTGGGCCCTAAGCTCTTAAGGACAGGGTGATGTCTAGTTCATCTCTGCCGGCCATTATCTGTCACAGTACCTGACATATAGTATTATAAACTCAATGTTTGCGTTGCCTCCAAAACTCACATGTGGAAGCTCTATCCCCCAGTGTTGCTGAATTTGAAGTAAAGAAGTAACTGAAGTTAAATAAGATTTTAAAGTTGGGGACCTGACACAACAGTAGTAGTGTCCTTATAAGAAGAGATACCTTGTTCTCTCTCTGTGCGGGCACCCAGGAAAGGCCATAGGAGGACAGGGAGAGAAACCAGGAAGAGAGCTCTCACCAGAAACTGAACTGACTGACCAGCACTTTGATCTTGGACTTCCAGCTTCCAAACTAGGAGAAAGGGCATTTCTTGCTATTTAAGTCACCCAGTCTGAGTGGACATTTATAGCAGCCTGCGTGAACAAGTATACAAACTAACCATTCTGACTAACAAATAATCTCTTCAAAAAATTCCAGGCCTTCTGAGGGCTCACACCAAGGGGCACCTCCCAGGACTGCTGCTGCCAGTGCCCCTGTCCCTGCGAGTGAGCCACGCCTCCACAGGAGATCCTCCAGCATCAGCCAGCCTTGATTGCCAACATCTCTGAAGGCTCATCATTGCACCTGGAAAAGGTTTTGGCTTCTCTCTGACTTTGAAGTGAACTTTAACTCCTAAAAGAAATCTGTGATGACACAAAAGGCAGCAACTAGAAATCAGGAGGGAATATGCACATGAGTTTCAGCAACAAGTCACTCTGAGTCATGAGAGTGTGGATGAAGTTACAGCAGAACTCATCGCCTGCTGTGTACTCAGGAAGTCCTGTATTACACTGTCATGGAGAAAATTTAAAATATGCCCAAGGGGAAAAAAAAATTCCAGGCTTTCTGGTTCAAACATTTATCGAACATCTGCTGTGGCAGGAACTGTGGCAGTCAAAGTGTCATGAGATGGAAGAGGATTGCAGTTGTCTCTTTCTGCATCTATAGAATGGGAACAACATTAATACTTGCTTAGATGTATGAGAAATGAATGAGATAAAGAGATCTTAACTCAGTGCTGAGGAACTACTCCACCATTGGTTATTTCTCAGCGTACAGTGCCATAGAAGAAAATATAGATTTTTTTTTTCTTTCTGTTGACAGAGATGCCAGGAATGTTGCTCATCGCCTCTGCCATTTTCATGGGTACAATCCTTGTATTGTCTTGGGCACAGGGTTGAAACTTGGGTGAGGCAAGAAGAGAGACAGATACCCAAAATTTAAGGAGGCACCCGCTCTCAGGGTCATATGAGTATAACCCCATACTTGAAAGACACGGAGAATGAAACATGTATACTATCATGTAAGAAACGAAGTGCCAGTCTGTGTTCGATACAGGATACAGGATGCTTGGGGCTGGTGCACAGGGATGATCCAGAGAGATGATATGGGGTGGGAGGTGGGAGGGGGATTCAGGATTGGGAGTTCATATACATCCGTGGTGGATTCATGTCAATGTATGGCAAAACCAATACAGTATTGTAAAGTATAATAAAGTAAAAATAAAATTTAAAAAAAAAAGAAGAAGAAGACACGGAGAATGAATACCTCCTAAATTTTGCACTCTACTTACTTTTCTACCTCCCAGCTCTGTTGGGGAATCTTTTTTTGAGAATGAGTCACCTAATAACTATTAGTAATATCCTTCTTTAGGAGTGTTGGAAGCTATCCCCATTTTGTGAGGGAAGAGAGAGATATCCTAAGATTGTCTGGATTTTGAACATTCAAGAGAAAACTGTTTTTATTGAGTTGAGTAGTGTTTCCCCAGATTCATGTCCGCTAAAAACCTGCAAATGTGACCTTATGTGGAAATAAGCTTATTGCAGATGTAATCAAGTTTAAATGAGGTCATAATGGATTAAGTTATGTCCTAAAATCCAAATTACTAGCATTTTCATAAGAAGGAAATTTGGACACAGACACACAGGGCAGAAAGCAATGTGTAGATGGAGACAGGGATGAATAAAGCATCTATAAGCCAAGGTATGCTGAGGACTGCTAGCAACAACCAGAAGCCACCAAAGGCAAGGGAGGATTCTTCTCCAGGGCCCTAACAGGGGTTCAGACGTCCATCTTTCACAACTGTGCAACATTTCTCTTTTAAGCCACTCATTTTGTGCTTATTTATTTTAGCAGCCTTGGGAAACTAATATATAGCTCAACTGTTAGATATGAATCTCTGGAAAAGAAGAAAAAGGATGGCCTGGATCTGTGGGGTGGAAGACAGAATCAGTCAGGACCCAGTGTTTGTGCAGCCTCCTGTTTCTTTGGGGGGAAACTATCCATGCAAACTGAAAGGCTGAGCACTAAGATCTGAAACCCTGGGAGCTGAGAATATGGCTTGGCTGTGACTAAGCTTAGCACTGGTGCTGGTGGTGTTGTCTTCTTCAAAGACACATGGAGGTCCCTGGAGGAATCTCACCATCATTGTCAGGAGAGTAGAAGAGCATCTTCTCACATCCCTCGAGGGCCAGTGCTCATCAGAGACAAGTACCAGCAAGAGCCAGTGGGAGCAGCATTTGCCTTTCTATGTGAGGACAGAAGTTTCATTGGCCATCTTCTCTTCTTTGGGCTCCCTATAGTCTCAGAAATCCTGGGCAGTTTGAATACGGGCAGGCTTAAGACAAACTGAAATGTGAGAAGGAGGAACCCTTGCAGAGGTGACACACACAGTGAGGGACAAAGGGGAGTCAGTCGAGATGAGAATGAAGGAGGCAATTTTAAGTAGAGAGGCTAGCAAAAATCAGGGCTTTGACTTGATAGAAAGATGGCACACTGAACCTGTGAAAGAACAGAGAAAGACTAAATGAAGGCGTTCTGAGGCATGAGATGGAGAAGTAAATGTCTCTATGTGGTAAGCTGAAAGTGATGGAGGTAGCGGGGTGGAGGAAAATACACTAGGTACTAAAACCAGGGCCACTGTAGAGGTAACTGAAACCCCAAACACATTTCCAAATGGGTATTGGTTTCATCAATACAATTATATCACACAATTGCATTGTAAGTTCAATAGATGTTAGTGGGCTAGCCTAGGAATTATATTTGTATTCTTAATAATGCTTTGTCTAGATTATGATCTTCCTGAATTTCAAACAACCAACTTACAAAGAAGCCCAATTCATTTCTAAAAGGCAAATTAGCTATGCTAGTGACTTGCATACAGTTAGAGTCGCAGCAGTTAGAACTGGACATGGAACAACAGACTGGTTCCAAATAGGTAAAGGAGTACATCAAGGCTGTATATTGTCACCCTGATAATTTAGCTTATATGGAGAATACATCATGAGAAACCCTGGGCTGGAGGAAGCACCAGCTGGAATCAAGATTGCAGGGAGAAATATCAATAACCTCAGATATGCAGATGACCCCACCCTTATGGCAGAAAGTGAAGAAGAACTAAAGAGCGTCTTGGTGAAAGTGAAAGTGGAGAATGAAAACTTGGCTTAAAGCTCAACATTCAGAAAACTAAGATCATGGCATCACTTCATGGCAGATAGATGGGGAAACACTGGCTGACTTTATTTTTCTGGGCTCCAAAATCACTGCAGAGGTGATTGCAGCCATGAAATTAAAAGACACTTATTCCTTGGAAGGAAAGTTATGACCAACCTAGATAGCATATTCAAAAGAAGAGACATTATTTTGCTAACAAAGGTCTGTCTAGTCAAGGCTATGGTTTTTCCAGTGGTCATATATGGATGTAAGAGTTGGACTATAAGGAAAGCTGAGTGCCAAAGAATCGATGTTTTTCAACTATAGTGTTGGAGAAGACTCTTGAGAGTCCCTTGGACTGCAAGGAGATCCAACTAGTCCATCCTAAAGGAGATCAGTCCTGGGTGTGCATTGGAAGGACTGATGTTGAAGCTGAAACTCCAATACTTTGGCCACCTGATGTGAAGAGATGACTCATTTGAAAAGACCCTGATGCTGGGAAAGATTGAGGGCAGGAGAAGGGGATGACAGAGGATGAGATGGCTGGATGGCATCACTGGCTCGATGGACATGGGTTTGTGTGGACTCCAGGAGTTGGTGATGGACAGGGAGGCCTGGAGTGCTGCGATTCATGGGGTCGCAAAGAGTCGGACACGACTGAGTGACTGAACTGAACTGAGCTGAACTGAATGACTTACCACACTCTGAAATGGCCCTGAAATTTGGGAGCAGATACAATTCAGCATAAATTATCCTCTGCTACCAATATGCTGCAAATTGTTCATAAGCAAAATCATCACTTTTCTTCAATATTCACTTGCTGTTTTTTAAAAAACTGAAATAGCCAGAAGTGCCACAATAGATTTGGAGAAAACTGAGCCAAAAACAGAACCAAAACAGTTAGAAACATCCCATTCCCTTCATGCTTACCACTGAGCCATTAGTAGGGTTGCCAGGGAACTACCCAGAGAGCCTGTTCTACCTGCCCTGATCTCAACCCAGCCATCCTTGAATGAACTCCAGAGACATCTGTATTTTCATAGGAAAACCTACCCTTTTAATTTTAGTGCAAGAGAAGCTGTAAGTCCAAACTCCTAGACTTATATAAAATGCAATGGAGATTAAATAAGGGTGACAGCAGCTTCCTTGAATTCCCTTCCTGTCCAAGAATTAAATCCTCTTAGAGGTGAGACTCTCATACCACAGAGCCTGGGGAAAGGACATGACTGATTGAGTTCATATTGTAATACCTGGTACCTCTCCTGCCTTGGGGAAGGAAACATAAAAGAAAGATGCCTATACCATGAAATACTCAAATATGTTCTTCAGAATTCAAGGACTTAAATTATTCATTGACTGGGGCATTTCTTTTTTATTTTTTTGAAGGAGAATAAAAGAGGTAAAAAATACCCTAATCTTTCTGTCACAAAATAAAATATCACTTCTAATGTACAAATTCACCCTCAGAACACAGCATAATCTCACATTATAACCAATTTTGTAAAAAAAAAATGTGAAAGTGCATGCAAAATAAGATAAACAAAAGGAAAAGAAAGCAACTAAGTACAAGAAAATAGCTCACAGCAAATGACATTTGGAATGAAAGATAGAAAACCCACACTATTTTGTTCTTTACCTAAATAGACAGAGAGCAGAAATGCACTGGAGACATTTGATAATCAATAAAACATTACCCCGAGGGTGCTATATACAACTATAATCTTTAAAACAAAACTCAGGGAAATGGAACATTTAAATTAGAAGGGCTTTTAACAACAACATGGCAAAAAAGAAAAAAAGGCTTAATGTCCTTTTCTATCAGGGAATTCTTAACGGTTATTTTTCATAGCCAGTTTTTAATCAAGCTATATGAGGAGAGAAAAAAAAACCCTTATGTCTCTCCTGTCACTGTAGCCTTCATAATCACCACAATTCAACATGACACCATGGCTTGTAAGAAATTCTCCCTGGCATCCATTTAAGTGGACACTAATTGGAAAGTTCAGTGAACAGAAAAAGGCTGTGAAAAATATATATTTCACAAGCTGTATCCAATCCTGACCTTAAATGACGAGGAGGAAGAAAAATGGATCAACACAACCTCTGCACTCAGGACTGTATTGTGAAACCACTATGTGAGTTAGCCCTGGGAAAAACCACAGGCTTGTGCTAGGGCTAAAATCAAACCTGGAGACTGCAGGAGGATCAATCTGCTCCAGACACCTGGCTCTGTAAGGGAGCATCTGAGTGCCCAGCACTGAAGGCAGGAACTCCACAGGCAAGCAGGTAACCATAAGATGTCACTGAAAATGGGAGCTCTCAACAGATAACAAGGATTCCAACCTTTGATCCATCGTATTCTAGATGTATGTATCACCTTGGGCAGAGAGCTCTACCTCTCAGATATGTCATCTATAAAATACTCCAGTGTTCTTGCCTGAAGAATCCCATGGACAGAGGAGCCTGGTGGGCTATAGTACAAGGGGATGAAAAAGAGTCAGACATGATTCAGCAATTTAACAACAATTCAGATGATATAAATATAGCATAGTACCTGTCACATCATTAGTGCTGCTGTGTTAATAGCTATTAATAGCATGTATCCAGGGTTTACTACACACTATTAAAAAAACTTTTGTCTCTTGAAGTAACCCTGTGAACTAGATATTATAATTCTCCCCATTTTATAGAGGAAAAAATTGGGGCACAGAAAGAATAAGTAACTTGCCTTGGTCAAACAGGTGTTTAGCAGTAAACTGACACTTAACTCTGGAATTCTGATTCTCGTCTACACATGCTGTTTCTAATTTAGTTTTATTGAATGAATGGTAGTTATATTTTTATTCTTGAAGATTTGTAATCGTATTGAAAAGTGATAGCAACACTGTAATCATAAAATAAGATCCTATATAATCAATAGTTCTCTTTAAACTTCCAGAGAACCAAGCCCTACAAACAAGAAATGGGGACAGAAAGGGTTTAAGAATCATTATGAGAGTTTCTTCAGTGTCAGGGCAGGAACTACCTGACTGCTTACAGAAGATCCTAGGCAACCTAGGGTTTAGGGAAGCTGCCCCCATCCTGACTTTTGGTAGTTCCATTGCTCTGCTAACCCATCTCTTTCCCGGTAGCAAGGAGGGAACTCACCTTTATTTTACATTCTGGATCCCAAGATTCCCAACTAACCAGTTTTCTGTGTCTAGATCTACACTTAGCATCTAAACTTAACCTTGGGAGTTGCAGTTCCATGATCCTAGAGACACTGAAAGGCTATGCCTCAGAAAGGTTAAGCCTTGGTGATTGGGTAAAAACTTCATACATTGTATCTGCATAATCTTTTTTTATAACTCACATTTCTTCATCCATGCAAATATCCTTCACAACTGAAGGGGCTCAGGTCCCAAGATATAAAACTCACACAAGGTCACAGAGTATAAAACACCGATCTAAACCCAGGTCTTCTAGCTCTGCTCAGCATCCTCTTTGTCCTGATCCTTTACAACTACATAATGTGCAAATTCATCCCCAATTTGCAATTATGCCTTAAGGTTAATTCTGAGAATTCCAAGAATTTTAGAAGGCCATTGATAAGATACTGCTTGGTCCTCTGTCTTATTAATACTGTTTGCTAGATCTTCTGACCCATCAAAGAGAACTCTGGGAGACTATGGAATCTATGGTTTGATTGCCCAGCACCTTTTATGAGTCCTGCCTTCTGTTAACAGATTCTACCTCATAGTCCTTGGGTCCAGTCTATGATCCATTTCCCACAACACAGTGATTAACTCAGAGATGGGCACATAACCTAAGGGAAGCTGATCAGAATCCTTTCCTGGATTTGCTGCACACACACTAGGAGAAAGAAGTTCTCCATCACGTGATGAGAAGATGTGAATGTGGCATCTTCGATCAGTCTTCCAGGTTTTCAGCATCTATATTTCATGCCATGGGTCAAAGCCTGTTTTCACAATGCTGAGACTCTCTAGTTTGCCTGGTGTACGAACCCCGAACCAGAACATGGTGAACAATCCTCCTTTCTCCCAAAACCTACTAGTGCTTCACAAGTCATGCAGACTTTACTGATGGTTTCTGAGAAGGGAGAGAGGGTTAGATGGCACCTCAGACAGCAGAGGTCTCCAAAATCCACTCTAAACACACTTCTTTCTTTCCCAAGAAAAAAAAAACAAACAAACAAAAAACAAAAAACAAAACTATTTCTCTCTGGAACAAGCATATCTCCTCTCCATTTTCCCGATGACCACCTTGAGCTCTGGTTTCCTGCCACACATACCTCTTAATATCCCCTCACTTAAATCAAATCCTTCTGGCTGGCTGAAGAGTATCACTGGGAAAAAATAAATAAGTAACAAAGCCGAAATCAACCAGGGGAATATGGAGAGTTTCCAATTACCATTCCAAAAGCAAGTAATACATTTAAGCATATACTATGTGACAGGCATTGTTCTTGGACCTGGGGATACAACCATGAAAAAGATAGCTTAGAGCTTATGTTCTAGAGAGAAGATCCAGACATTCAACAGCAAATACATATGTCAGTCTGGTGCTATGGTAACAATGACCAGGACTGGTGGGAGAAAGCTACTTTATATTTCACAATAAGCAAATGCTTCTCAGAGGAAATCTGAGATCTGAATCCTAAAAGAAAGGGAATAGCCATGAAAAGATGTGCTTAGAAAAGAAATCACCAAATATAAAAGCCATGAATCAATCCTAAGAGGGTCAGGAAAGCTGGGGCTAAATGAGGGAGGAGGAGAGAGAGATGAAGACTTGAGAAGTATGTGGGAAGGACTTTATGAAGTCTGGAATTCATCCTCCTCCGTAGAGTGGGAAACCTGTGCAGGAACTGAGACAGTGACAAGCAATTCGTAAAGTATAATCTGACTGCTGCTTGGAGAATGTGGAGGCTCAGGGAGGAAGAGTGAATGGAAGCTCCCCACCCCCTCCACCCCAGGCTGTTTGGTGCTGGCTTTCTTTGGGCTCACAGTATTGTGTGGGTTCTAAAATGTTAGCCATCCTGGTGGATGTGTAGTGGTATGTCATTGAGGGTTCAGTTTGCTGTTCTTAGTGTCTAGTAAGATTTAGCATCTCCTCATGTGTTTATTGGCCATTTATAGATCCTCTTTTATCAAGTACTAGTTAAAGTCCTTTGCTCATTTTTCTATTAGGTTACTTGCTTTTTCCTATTATTTTGTAGGAGTTTCTTAATTATTTTATACCTCTCCTGAGTCAGTAAGTTGTTGTTCAGGCACTCAGTCGTGTCTGACACTTTGAGACATGATGGACTGATGCACTGCAAAAATCTTTCATTCTGTGGCAAGTATTTTCACTTTTCATATTTCTTAATTTTAATACAGTCTGGTTAACTAGTACTTTTCTTTTCAGTTAATGATTCTGTGTATGTGTCCTTTAGCTTGTTTTAACTTCCACATTTAGCTCCATGCACCACTCGTTTGTTTGTTTTTTTATTACATATATGAGAGAAAGGTCAACATTTCATTTTTCCTATATGAATATCCAATTAACTCAGCATCATTTATTGAAAAGACCATCCTTTCCCACTGCACTGCAGCATTATCTTTCTCATTAATCAAGGGACTATGAATGTGTGAGTTCATTTCTGGAATCTCTCCTATATTTACATTTATTAAAAAGGTTTTTTGTCATACCAGAATCTCATTGCTTTGCAGTTTTTTTCATATATTCCAAGTCTATTTGTCTATTCTTGCTCAAGTATTACATTGTCTGATTTAGATTTGATATCCTGTAGTATAAATCACTTCTAGATCCCACATGCCATGGAGCTACAAAGCACCACAACTACTGAGCCTGTGTGTTCTAGAGCCTTCGGGCCACAACTAGAGAGAAGCCCACATGGGGAAATGCAGAGCCCACAGGCTGCAACTAAGACCTGATGAAGCCAAAAATAGATAAATTAATAAACAGAAAAAAATCACTTCTAACTCTTAGTGATAGCATATATTATATGTAGTCACCTTTGTTTTCATCTCTCTGATTGGCTTACTACACCAGAAGCAGAAGATATTAAGAAGAGGTGGCAAGAATACAGAGAAGAACTATACAAAAAAGATCTTAATGACCCAGATAACCAATATGGTATGATCACTCACCTAGAGCCAGACATCTTGGAGTATGAAGTCAAGTGGGCCTTAGGAAGCATCACTACAAACAAAGCTAATGGAGGTGATGGAATGCCAGTTGGGCTATTTCAAATCCTAAAAGATGATGCTTTTAAAGTGTTGCACTCAGTATGCCAGCAAATTTGGAAAACTCAGCAGTGGACACTGGTCACTTTTCATTCCAGGAAAAGGTCCGTTTTCATTCCAATCCCAAAGAAGGGCAATGCCAAAGAATGTTCAAACTACCACACAGTTGCAGTTATTTCACATGCTAGCAGGGTAATGCTTAAAATCCTTCAAGCCAAGCTTCAACAGTATGTGAACTGGGAACTTTCCAGAGTTACAAGCAGGATTTAGAAAATGCACAGGAACCAGAGATCAAATTGTTAACATCCACCGGATCATAGAAAGACCAAGGGAATTCCAGAAAAATATCTACTTCCATTTAATTGACAACATTAAAGCCTTTGACTTGTGGATCATAACAAACTGTGGAAAATTCTGAGAGATGGGAATACCAGACCACCTTACCTGCCTCCTGAGAAACCTGTATTCAGGTCAAGAAACAACAGTTAGAACAAGACACAGAACAATGGACTGGCTCAAAATTTGGAAAGAAGTACAAAAATGCTGTATATTGTCACCCTGCTTATTTAACTTGCATGCGGAGTAGATCATGAGAAATGCCAGACTGGATGAAGCACAAGCCAGAATCGAGATTGTCAGCAGAAATATCAATAACCTGAGATATTCAGATGACACCACCCTTATGGTAGAAATCAAAGAGGAACTAGAGACTTGATGAAGGTGAAAGAGAGTGAAAAAGTTGGCTTAAGATATAACATTCAAAAAACAAAGATGGGGGAGGGCGGTCCTAAGATGGCAGAGGAATAGGATGGGAAGATCACTTTCTCCCACACAAATTCATCAAAAGAATATTTAAACGCTGAGTAAATTCCACAAAACAACTTCTGAATGCCAGCAGAGGACATCAGACACCCAGAAAAGCAGCCCATTGTCTTCGAAAGGAGGTAGGAAAAAATATAAAAGACAAAAAAAGAGACAAAAGAAGTAGTAACGGAGCTCTGTCCCAGGAAGGGAGTCTTAAAAAGAGAGAAGTTTCCAAACACCAGGAAACACTCTCACTGCTGAGTCTGTGGCGAGCCTTGGAAGCACAGAGGGCAACATAACAGGGGGGAAAAATAAATAAATAATTAAAACCCACAGATTACGAGCCCAAGGGTAACTTCCCCAGCGGAGAGGCAGTGCAGACGCCTGCACCCGTCACTAGCAAGTGGGGGCTGGGCAGGGAGGCGTGGGCTGCATTGCTTAGAGTAAGGATCTGGCCTGAATGCCCCAAGGGCAATCTGAGTGAACTAACTTGGGCTAGCAAACCAGACTGTGGGATAGCTACCTCACGAAAAGCCCTAACCTAAGACACCACTAGGCTTGCGCACAGAAAAAAGGACTGAACAGAACTAGCTGGCTACAGACCATCCCCCTCCAGTGATAGACAGCCAGAGCTGGAAGGGGGGCAATCGCAGCCTCAGAGAGACATTATCTACCAAACTGCAAGCAGGCTTCTTTGCTAACTAAGACTTCTTGGGGTTCTGGACAGTCAACATCCACCTGAGAAAGTGTGCCGGTTGTACACCCAGAAAACCAAGCAGCAGGGACAGGGAAGGCGATAAGTCACAGCGACTGTGCTCGCCAAACACCTCATCACCTGAGCTACTCAGACCTGGGAAGGGCACAAAACGCAGGCCCAATGGAGTCTTCACCTCTGAGGACTACCCGAGTGCCTCAACCTGAGCAGCTTAGACCTGGGAGGTGCATGCAGCCCAGGGCTGGCCTCGGACAGTTCCCGGTGGAGCAACCTACAGCCCGAGCAGTGTGGGCAGGGAGGGCACACACTCCGTGAGTGGAGGCAGGCCCAGTGTGGCTGAGACACTGTGAGCACATGCCAGTGTTATTTGTTTGCAGCGTTCCTCCCTCCCCACAGCATGACTGAACAAGTGAGCCTAAAAAAAGTGTCCACCACCATCCCCCCTCCTTGTATCAGGGTGAAAATCAGACATTGAAGAGACCAGCAAACAGAAGAAGCTAAAACAGAGGGAACCACCTTGGAAGTAAGAGGTGCAATAGATTAAAACCCTGTCATTAGTACCGACTACATAGGAAGGGGCCTATAGATCTTGAGAAATATAAGCCGAACCAAGGAACTATCCGAAAATGAACTGACTCCACACTGCCCACAACAACACCAGAGAAAGTCCTAGATATATTTTTACTATTTTTACAATCATTCTTTTTAAAAAATTATTTTTAAGTCCTCTATTACTCCTTTAATTTTCATTTTTATAACCTATTACTTTGCAAAAAAAAAGACCCTATTTTTTTAAAGCAAACTTCATATATACATATATATATATATATATATATATATATATATATATATATATATAAAATTTTTGTGACCTTGTTTTGTTTTTTGGTTTTTTTCTTCTTTTCTTTAATATTGTATTTTTGAAAATCCAAACTCTACTCTAGCTTTTTAATCTTTGCTTTTTGGTATTTGTTATCAATTTTGTACCTTTAAGAACCCAATCTTCAGTACCCATTTTTACTTGGGAGTGAGATTACTGGCTTGACTGCTCTCTCCCCCTTTGGACTCTCCTTTTTCTCCACCAGGTCGCATCTGTCTCCTCCCTCCCCCTTCTCTTCTCTATCCAACTCTGGGAATCACCAGTGTGTTCATGGTGGAGAACACTTAGGGAACTGGTTACTGGCTGGATCTGTCTCTCTCCTTTTGATTCCCCCTTTTATCCTCCTGGCCACCTCTGTCTCCTTCCTCCCTCTTCTCTTCTCTGTATAACTCTGTGAACATCTCTGAGTGGTCCAGACTGTGGAGTGCACATAAGGAAGTGATTACTGGCTAGCTTGCTCTCTCCTCTTCTGATTCCACCTCATCTCATTCTGGCCACCTCTAACTCCCTCCTCCCTCTTCTCTTCTCCATGTAACTCTGTGAACCTCTCTGGGTGTCCCTCACTGTGGAGAAACTTTTCATCTTTAACCTAGAAGTTTTATCAATGGTGCTGTATAGAAGGAGAAGTTTTACTGTAAAAATAAGACTGAAAACCAGAAGCAGGAGGCTTAAGTTCAAATCCTGAGAACACCAGAGAACTCCTGACTCCAGGGAACATTAATTGGCAGGAGCTCATCAAACGCCTCCATACCTACACTGAAACCAAGCACCACCCAAGGGCCAACAAGTTCCAGAGCAAGAAATACCATGCAAATTCTCTAGCAGCACAGGAACACAGCCCTGAGCTTCAATATACAGGCTTCCCAAAGTTACTCCAAAACCACTGACATCTCATAAATCATCACTGGACACTTCATTGTACTCCAGAGAGAAGAAATCCAGCTCCACCCACCAGAACACCGACACAAGCTTCCCTAACCAGGAAACCTTGACAAGCCACCTGTACAACCCCACCTACAGTGAGGAAACTCCACAATAAAGAGAACTCCACAAACTGCCAGAATACAGAAAGGCCACCCCAAACTCAGCAATATAAAGATGAAGAGAGAGAGGAATACGCAGCAGGGAAAGGAACAGGATAAATGCCCACCAAACCAAACCAAAGAGGAAGAGACAGGGAATCTACCTGATAAAAGAATTCTGAATAATGATAGTGAAAATGATCCAAAATCTTGACATCAAAATGGAATCACAGATAAATAGCCTAGAGACAAGGATTGAGAATATGCAAGAAAGGTTTAACAAGGACCTAGAAGAAATAAAAAAGAGTCAATATATAATGAATAATGCAATAAATGAGATCAAAAACAGTCTAGAGGGAATAAATACTAGAATAATGGAGGCAGAAAATAGGATTAGTGAAGTAGAAGATAGAATGGCAGAAATAAATGAATCAGAGAGGAAAAAAGTAAAACAAATTAAAAGAAATAAGGACAATCTCAGAGACCTCCAGGGCAATATTAAACACCCCAACATTCGAATCATAGGAGTACCAGAAGAAGAAGACAAAAAGAAAGACCATGAGAAGATACTTGAGGAGATAATAGTTGAAAACTTCCCAAAATGGGGAAGGAAATAATCACCCAAGTCCAAGAAACCCAGAGAGTCCCAAACAGGATAAACCCAAAGTGAAACACCCCAAGACACATATTAATCAAATTAACAAAGATCAAACACAAAGAACAAATATTAAAAGCAGCAAGGGAAAAACAACAAATAACAAAAGGGGATTCCTATAAGGATAACAGCTGATCCTTCAATAGAAACTCTTCAGGCCAGGAGGGAATGGCAAGACATACTTAAAGTGATGAAAGAAAATAACCTACAGTACAGATTACTGTACCCAGCAAGGATCTCATTCAAATATGAAGGAGAAACCAAAGCTTTCAGTTCAGTTCAGTCACTCAGTCGTGTCTAACTCTTTGCGACCCCATGAATCGCAGCACGCCAGGCCTCCCTGTCCATCACCAGCTCCCGGAGTTCACTCAGACTCACGTCCATTGAGTCAGTGATGCCATCCAGCCATCTCATTCTCTATCGTCCCCTTCTTCTCCTGACCCCAATCCCTCCCAGCATCAGAGTCTTTTCCAATGAGTCAATCCTTCACATGAGGTGGCCAAAGTACTGGAGTTTCAGCTTCAGCATCATTCCCTCCAAAGAAATCCCAGGGCTGATCTCCTTCAGAATGGACTGGTTGGATCTCCCTTGCAGTCCAAGGGACTCTCAAGAGTCTTCTCCAACACCACAGTTCAAAAGCATAAATTCTTCAGTGCTCAGCCTTCTTCACAGTCCAATTCTCACATCCATACATGACTACTGGAAAAACCATAGCCTTGACTAGACGGACCTTAGTCGGCAAAGTAATGTCTCTGCTTTTGAATATGCTATCTAGGTTGGTCATAACTTTTCTTCCAAGGAGTAAGCATCTTTTAATTTCATGGCTGCAATCAAAAGCTTTACAGACAAGCAAAAGCTGAGAAAATTCAGCATCACCAAACCAGCTCTTCAACAAATGCTAAAGGATATTCTCTAGACAGGAAACACAAAAAGAGTGTATAAACTCGAACCCAAAACAATAAAGTAAATGGCAATGGGATCATACTTATTAATAATTACCTTAAACGTAAATGAGTTGAGTGCCCCAACCAAAAGATAAAGACTGGCTAAATGGATCCAAAAACAAGACCCCTATATATGTTGTCTACAAGAGATCCACCTCAAAACAGGGGACACATACAGACTGAAAGTGAAGGGCCGGAAAAAGATATTCCATGCAAATAGAGACCAAAAGAAAGCAGGAGTAGCAATACTCATATTAGATAAAATAGACTTTAAAACAAAGGCTGTGAAAAGAGACAAAGAAGGACACTACATAATGATCAAAGGATCAATCCAAGAAGAAGATATAACAATTATAAATATATATGCACCCAACATAAAAGCACTGCAATATGTAAGACAAATGCTAACAAGTATGAAAGGGGAAATTAACAATAACACAATAATAGTGGGAGACTTTAATACCCAACTCACAGCTATGGATAGATCAACTAAACAGAAAATTAACAAGGAAACACAAACTTTAAATGATACAATAGACCAGTTAGACCTAATTGATATCTATAGGACATTTCACCCTAAAACAATGAATTTCACCATTTTCTCAAGTGCACACGGAACCTTCTCTAGGATAGATCACATCCTGGGCCATAAATCTAGCCTTGGTAAATTCAAAAAAGATCCCAAGCATCTTTTCTGACCACAGTGCAGTAAGATTAGATCTCAATTACAGGAGAAAAACTACTAAAAATGGCAACATATGGAGGCTGAACAACACACTTCTGAATAACCAACAAATCACTGAAGAAATCAAAAAAGAAATCAAAATATGCATAGAAACGAATGAAAATGAAAACATAACAACCAAAAACCTGTGGGACACTGTAAAAGCAGTGCTAACGGGAAAGTTCATAGCAATCCAGGCATACCTCAAGAAACAAGAAAAAAGTCAAATAAACAACCTAACTCTACAACTAAAGCAACTAGGAAAGGAAGAAATGAAGAACACTAGGATTAGCAGAAGGAAAGAAATCTTAAAAATTAGGGCAGAAATAAATGCAAAAGAAACAAAAGAGACCATAGCAAAAATCAACAAAGCCAAAAGCTGGTTGTTTGAAAGGATAAATAAAATTGACAAAACATTAGCCAGACTTATCAAGAAACAAAGGGGGAAAAATCAAATCAATAAAATTAGAAATGAAAATGGAGAGATCACAACAGACAACACAGAAATACAAAGGATCATAAGATATTACTATCAGCAATTATATGCCAATAAAATGGACAACGTGGAAGAAATGGACAAATTCTTAGAAAAGTACAACTTTCCAAAACTGAACCAGGAAGAAATAGAAAGTCTTAACAGACCCATCACAAGCATGGAAATTGAAACTATAATCAGAAATCTTCCAGCAAACAAAAGCTCAGGTCCAGAAGGCTTCACAGTTGAATTCTACCAAAAATTTAGAGAAGAGCTAACACCTATCCTATTGAAACTCTTCCAGAAAATTGCAGAGGAAGGTAGACTTCCAAACTCATTCTATGAGGCCACCATCACCCTAATACTAAAACCTAACAAAGATGCCACAATATCACTGATGAACATAGATGCAAAAATCCTCAACAAAATTCTAGCAATCAGAATCCAAAAACACATTAAAAAGATCATACACCATGACCAAGTGGGCTTTATCCCAGGGATGCAAGGATTCTTCAATATCTGCAAATCAATCAATGTAATTCACCACATTAACAAATTGAAAAATAAAAGCCATATGATTATCTCAATATGCAGAGAAAGCCTTTGACAAAATTCAACATCCATTTATGATAAAAACTCTCCAGAAAGCAGGAATAGAAGGAACATACCTCAACATAATAAAAGCTATATATGACAAACCCACAGCAAACATTATCCTCAATGGTGAAACATTGAAAGCATTTCCCCTAAAGTCAGGAACAAGACAAGGGTGCCCACTCTCACCACTACTATTCAACAGTTTTGGAAGTTTTGGCCCCAGCAAACAGAGCAGAAAAAGAAATAAAAGGAATCTGAATTGGAAAAGAAAAAGTAAAACTCTCACTGTTTGCAGATGACATGATCCTCTACATAGAAAATCCTCAAGATTTCACCAGAAAATTACTAGAGCTCATCAATGAATATAGTAAAGTTGCAGGATATAAAATCAACACACAGAAATCCCTTGCATTCCTATACACTAATAATGAGAAAATAGAAAGAGAAATTAAGGAAACAATTCCATTCACCATTGCAATGAAAGGAATAAAATAGTTAGGAATATATCTACCTGAAGAAACTAAAGACCTCTATATAGAAAACTATAAAATACTGGTGAAAGAAATCAAAAAGGACACTAATAGATGGAGAAATATACCATGTTCATGGATCAGAAGAATCAATATAGTGAAAATGAGTATATTATCCAAAGCAATCTATAGATTCAATGCAATCCCTATCAAGCTACCAGCGGTATTTTTCACAGAGCTAGAACAAATAATTTGACAATTTGTATGGAAATACAAAAACCTCGAATTGCCAAAGCAATCGTGAGAAAGAAGAATGGAACTGGAGGAATCAACCTGCCTGACTTCAGGCTCTACTACAAAGCCACAGTCATCAAGACAGTATGGCACTGGCACAAAGACAGAAATATAGATCAATGGAACAAAATAGAAAGCCCAGAGATAAATCCACACACCTATGGACACCTTATCTTTGACAAAGGAGGCAAGAATATACAATGAATTAAAGACAATCTCTTTAACAAGTGGTGCTGGGAAAACTGGTCATCCACTTGTAAAAGAATGAAACTAGAACACTTTCTAACACCATACACAAAAATAAACTCAAAATGGATGAAAGATCTAAACATAAGACCAGAAACTATAAGACTCCTAGAGGAGAACATAGGCAAAACACTCTCTGACATAAATCACAGTAGGATCCTCTATGACCCACCTCCCAGAATAATGGAAATAAATGCAAAAATAAACAAATGAGACCTAATTAAACATAAAAGCTTCTGCACAACAAAAGAAACTATAAGCAAGGTGAAAAGACAGCCTTCAGAATGGGAGAAAATAATAGCAAATGAAGCAACTAACAAACAACTAATCTCAAAAATATACAAGCAACATCTACAGCTCAATTCCAGAAAAATAAACGACCCAATCAAAAAATGGGCCAAAGAACTAAATAGACATTTCTCCAAAGAAGACATACAGATGGCTAACAAACACATGAAAAGATGCTCAACATCACTCATTATCAGAGAAATGCAAATCAAAACCACAATGAGGTACCATTTCATGCCAGTCAGAATGGCTGTGATCCAAAAGTCTACAAGCAATAAATGCTGGAGAGGGTGTGGAGAAAAGGGAACCTTCTTACACTGTTGGTGGGAATGCAAACTAGTACAGCCACTATGGAGAACAGTGTGGAGATTCCTTAAAAAACTGGAAATAGAACTGCCATATGACCCAGCAATCCCACTGTTGGGCATACACACCAAGGAAACCAGAATTGAAAGAGACACGTGTACCCCAATGTTCATCACAGCACTGTTTATAATAGCCAGGACATGGAAACAACCTAGATATCCATCAGCAGATAAATGGATAAGAAAGCCGTAGTAGATACAGACAATGGTGTATTACCCAGCCATTAAAAAGAATACATTTGAATCAGTTCTAATGAGGTGGATGAAACTGGAGCCTATTATACAAAGCAAAGTAAGCCAGAAAGGAAGACACCAATACAGTATGCTAACACATATATATGGAATTTAAAAAGATGGTAACGATAACCCTGTATGTGAGACAGCAAAAGAGACACAGATGTATAGAACAGTCTTTTGGACTCTGTAGAAGAGGGGGAGGGTGGGATGATTTGGGAGAATGGCATTGAATCATGTATAATATCATATATGAAACGAATCACCAGTCCAGGTTCAATGCAGGATATAGGATGCTTGGGGCTAGTGCACTGGGATGACCCAGAGGGATGGTATGGGGAGGGAGGTGGGAGTGGGGTTCAGGATGGGGAACACGTGTATACCCGTGGTGGACTCATGTTGATGAATGGCGATACCAATACAATATTGTAAAGTAATTAGCCTCCAATTAAAATAAATAAATTTAAATTAAAAAAAGAAAAACAAAGATCATGGCATCTGGTCTCATCACTTCATGGCAAATAGATGGGGAAACAATGGAAACAGTGACAGACTTTACTTTCTTGTGCTCTAAAATCACTCCAAATGGTGACTGAAGCCATGAAATTAAGATGCTTGCTCCTTAGAAGGACAGCCATGACAAACCTAGATAGCATATTAAAAAGCAGAGACATTACTTTGTCATCAAAGGTCCATACAGTCAAAGCTATGGTTTCTCCAGTAGTCATGTATGGATGTGAGAGTTGGACCACACAGAAGGCTGAGCACTGAAGAAGTGATGTGTTTGAACTATGATGTTGGAGAAAACTCTTAAGAGTCCCCCAGACTGCAAGGAGATCAAACCAGTCAATCCTAAGGGAAATCAACCATGAATATTCATTGGAAGGACTAATGCTGAAACTGAAGCTCCAATACTTTGGCCACCTGAAGTGAAGAACTGACTCATTGGAAAAGACCCTGATGCTGGGAAAGATTGAAGGCGGGAGGAGAACGGAACAACAGAAGATGAGATGGTTGGATGGCATCACCAACTCAATGGACGTGAGTTTGAGCAAACTCCAGGAGATGGTGAACAACAGGGAAGCTTGGTGTGCTGCAGTCCATGGGATCCCAAAGAGTCGGACATGACTGAGAGACTGAACAATAACAACACCAGGTTGTCCTTTAAGGTTTTTGATGAGAAGATGAAATGCTCATTGTAGTATGTTTGGAATCTTGTGATACCATGGGTATCTTGACATGTGTGAAGGATGGATCAGTAAGGACAAGAGAAAGGAAGTGAAAATGAATTTAGGTAAATTATCATAGGGGTCTACACTTAATATTAGAAAGAGAAATGAAAAGACAGATTTAAGGATGTAACAAAAGTACTCAGGAAGGTTCATGCTTGACTGGATGGATGTAGGAAGAAAAGGCAAGGGAGTCATCAAAGATGATAGAAAGGATTGAGACATAGATATCTGAAATACTGGTGAGACTACTCACTGAAATAAGAAAGCAATGATCAAGAGCTGGTTTGAGGAATGAGGGGGAGATGAGTTCAATAAACAAGAAATGGAATCCATAGGATTTAAAGAACCATAGCTGAAATTGTCCTGCAGGCAGCAGTGAACAGTGGATTGGACATGAAAAGAGATCAGGGATGGAGAAGGAGAACTGGGATGATGTACACAGTGTGCTCTCAAAGGGAGAGTGCAAGAAGAGAGGACAAGGGAAGAGGGATAGTAGAGGACTCAGACAGAAAAGGAGACCAAAATCAGAATGAGACAAACGAGGAATGAACAGAGGAAGGAGAGAAAGAGGAAGAGGGGAAACAGTGAGGAGAGAGGAAAAGAAAGAAAAAGATTTTTGTTGTTGTCAGTTAACAGAAAAGCAAACTGAAAGTGTTAGTCACTCAGTTGTGTCCAACTCTTTGCAACCCATGGGCAGTAGCCCACCAGGCTCCTCTGTCCATTGAAATCTCCTGACAAGAATATGGAATCGGTAGCCATTCCCTTCTCCGGGAGATCTTCCTTACCCAGGTATCAAACCCAATTCTTCTATATTACAGGCAGATTCTTTACTGTCTAAGCCACCAGAGAAGTTAATAGACAGAGCTAAGGTCAAATCCATGTATTGTTCAAGCATTCTACTAGAAAATTACCTTGGTGGGACATCACCACAGAGCTTTTAAGACTCTATCTCCCTTCCTGATGTGCTCTTCTGTGTCCTCTGCTGTCTCCTTGCCAGCAGAAGACCTGTGGGCTGATGGGGGAATATTTGGGAGCTCCTGGATTTCCTATTGTTGGATGTGCATTTGAAGTGACGGTAGGTGGGTGGGTACTGATTCCTTATATTATTAGAGTGGTCTTCTAAAGAGGAATTAATGCAGAAATTCATTGACTTGGGGATCAAGGGAAATTATGTTGCATATTATAATAAAATCAGAAAAATAATGCCTTGTTTCCTAATTGCATTCAAGAATGTTTATTGCATTACTTATCTTTTATTACACTTAGTCAAATTTTGGAATGTTGATGATTCACAAATAAAAGATCATTAAGTATTCCTAATGGCCTGTATACAAGGTTAATTTACACCTGGAAGCCAGATGAGGTGTTAACTATATTCAGGTTGCACTTCAGTGGTTTGAAAGGTAATTGTTTTACATTCCCAGAGCTTAAAAGGGACTTCCTAAAATAGAGTTGACTATCAAACACAAAGAGACAGTAAAACATTTGAATTGTTTTCTTAAAATTCTCTTCCATTCTGTGATTTATCTAACACCAAAGTATTTCATAACACATATTTAATAGTGACACATTTTGGAGAATGTTCTACCACCATTGATTAGAGTTTGGGGCCTTTTTTTTTTTGCTTAAATAAAATACTGAAAAATTAGAAAATGAAAAAAAATAAATCTTTTGCCTTGATCGATCTGATAAATTCAAAGAGCTAAAGCATACTCAGCAGTCATGTCCGTTCCTCTTTCACCTATCTGACCCTTTGGGGAAAACAAGCTGAATGTGAAAAGTGGAAAACTCATCTTATGTATGATGTCACTTGAAAAAAAGCACTCCTCACTTGGACCTGGAGAAGTAAATTTAAGCCAGCAAAGAAGTCTCAGAGCAGCATTTTTCTCCCCCCGCCCCCACTTTTTTAAAAGGATAAATTTGTTAAGAATATTAATAAGTGAACACACCAAATTAACCTGCAATCACACACATGAAAGCCCACTTGTCCAGAGGCATTGTATTGTGATTGGGAACTTGACTACTTGACTGCTAGAGCAATTATCTCATGACACAGTTATTATGGTACTCAGTAACCAAAATCTTTCTGGATAGTTTTCAGAGCCAAAAAAGAAACTGGAATGTAGCAATCAAAATTGTGATGCAAAAAGAAGACAAAATAATTTGGCCATATGAATAAACCCAGAATTATTTTTGAACTGAATTTCAATAATTCCCCTGGCCATATGAGAGATTCTCACTCCTAAGACCTCAAATATCATCTTTACATTTTTGAAATAATAAAAGTTTAAAGATCAAGTACACATAATCTTTGCTTGTCTTTCAAAAAAGTAACTTAAAAATGTGAGTGAGAGAAGGTTGGTGTATATGTACTTAATCCATTTTTCTATATTTAGTTATCTTGATTAATAAAAGTCAAATAAATTAAAATAGATATTTCAGACTTCAGAAGTTAATCTGTTTTAAAAAATAAGCATTAACTTTTAATAAAGACTCCTGAACACAATCTAAGAGACATTTGGAAAAAAGTCTCTCAAAATGTTGATTTCTAACCAGGAAGTAGATCCTGAAAAAAAATCACACCCCAATTAGCGTCACTCATGACTTTATAAAGTCTTCCTTTTATGTTTTGAAGAATGCAAGAATTTGAGTTAGATGAAAATTAAAATTCAGAGGTTGAATTCAGTTGTGTACTTGAACATTGTGTAAATTCACTGAGCTGAGGCCCACATTTGTTGAGCTGAGAACATTTCAATAAAGTCTTTATAATGTGCTTGCAGCTCCAAAGTGCTGCTAAACTCAAAAATTCTAAAGCTTTGAATAATTTTTGTGTGAAATGGTACACTGAAATTAACACTACATTTTTTGAGTAAAAAAACCAAGGTGATACATAGCGATGTCTTCAATTTTCTTGGCTTGGGAAACACAGCTGAAGCTGTGTCTATCAGGATGCTAGGTAGCAATTTCTTAAGGTAGTATCAGAGCAACCTCCAGTCAAAGACATAAAAAAAAAAAAAAAAGCCATCCCACATTGGACATGCTGCGAAGTCTTCCACTTCACTCATCCTCTGACTTGTAAAACACCTGACAGGATTCCTAACATTGCCTATTAAACTTTCCCCTCCAGCTCTCCTGGAGATCACAAAACCACATTTTATTTTCAAATGGAAAGTATCCCACTTGAATTGTTTCCAATCCCTGTTAATCTACAACAGAACAGGTATTAAAATGGGAGACTTTTGTCATTTGGTGATGCTAATAAAATGGCCAATGTGTATTATACACTTATCATGCATCAATCACAGCAATGACCCTTTACTTATGTTATTTCACTGAGTCCTCACACAGCCTGTGATACAGATTCTGTATTTTATCATCTCAAGGAGGCCATCAGCACATTATGCTTTTTTAAATACACAAATAAAAAGGAGGGAAAATATTGCCAAGTAAACTATGACATAATGTTTTCTGTTACTTCAAATTTGTATTTTACACTTGTTGAAAGCACTCTTGTATTATACCACCGAAAACTGCTTTACAATTTTTTCCTCAATATATGAAGGGATCTGGAATTTCTCCTGTGTGCAGTTCAGTTGCATGACTTGCTGTGTGATAAGTAATCCTTTTGGTATACTTCAGCAACAAAATAAACAGTTTCAGCTACATGTGGGTATCTTCCTCTTTGGGATATCATTAAGCACTTGATTTTCCTTTGCAAGAAAGTCTGTCAAGATGATCATTCTTCTAATGATGAATATTTGCTTCACAAATGTCAAATTTAAGCCCCCTGTTCTGTTTCTGTGTATACAGTAACTTTTTATCTTAAAGCCAAGTGCATTGTGTGATCTTTCTGAAAACAACTTAAATGCAGATGAACTTAGCATGTGCAGTAACATCAGTGCTCATAAACTCCAGTAGTGATGACAACAGGAACAGCAATGACCAAGTATGGTTCTGTGTGCTGACAATGCCAGCTGTGTCTCAGCTGCCACGAAGCCAGTGGTGACCATAAAATATTGTTCTTTGTATGAGTCATCTCAATTTCTGAGATGTGAAAACATATAACATTGTATTTCTTGGTATCTCTATAAAATATAGTGTGTTCAAAACAGTATATAATTATTAAGATGCCAATCCAGAAACTGTTACCCAGGAAATCTGACTCTGGACCACATTCTCTTAATCGCTACAGTATACTAGTTATAGGAAAATTAAGGAAATAAGTCCATGTCCTTACCTTAATTTTGCCATAATGAACTAAAGTTGGAGCTCAATATAACTTTCACCTTAGGTCTGTGGATTTAATTTAAAAACTTTGCTGCTGCTTCTTAGGTTTTTATTAAATAGTGACACCAGCCTTAGTACTCTGTACAAAGAGGTGATGGTTTCTGACTGGAGAGTTTATGATCTAAATTAGACAAGACAAAACCGGGGAAATGAGATGACAAAAGATCATGAGAAGTTGGTGTTGGTTTCGATTTGCTTCATTTTCATGGTGCGATTTTCTTAGTGCTTCCTCAATTTACACTTCCTGTCTCTTTTCTCCCATTATTTTTGAGGTATGTCAAGCAGCCAGTATGTTCCCTTTGTTGAAAGTGAAGAATCTGTGCGTACCAGTATTCACACAGCCAATAAGCAGATGAGCTGGTTCTAGCCTCATATCATCCCTGTATTCAGAGCATATCTATGTTCAAAAAATTATAATCTTGTTGCTGTGTTTAACAAATGGCTGAATACAATGATCCCATATGATGACACAAAAACTCTCCTGCAAGAGGAGAATTTGGCGATGCACCAGATGTAAACATCTACCTTGAATTTAGTGAAAATAGCAAAGTGGAACAGTGAATAGCATGTGCCCTGGAGCAGCCTGTCTTGGTCCATATTCTGGCTCTACCACTAAGGAGCTTTGCAAACTTGGTCAAGTTACTTAACCTTTCTGCGAATTGGCTTCCTTATGTTGTATATAGCAGGGATCATATTAGCAACAAAAATTCTGGATGTAAAGAAATGAAAGACTAAAACTCTATCAATAAATAAGATTGCATATAAACTACAAAGAATGGTCTTTAAAATAGACAGAAACCTAGAAAGGATGAGTAAAGAAATTTGAGGGAAAAAAGGAGGCACTCTGTTGTTATATTAAACTTGAATTGACTGTCAGTTCACCTCACCTTTGGTTTTTATATACGTTATTATTCATCCATACACATCTAATCTTTGTAGTGACCCTCAAAGGGTTATCAATTCCCAGTGCAACTCTTTTGCTCACTGAATAATACTTCCTGTTTAAATTTCCAGAAACATATCCACATATCATCTTCATAGTCCCAGTTCTATTTGTTTATATGTCTGGGCAAGAACATCTGATAAACACATGCTGTTGTCCCAAAGCCACACTGACTTCTTGGTATTTGTGAGCACACTGAAGAGACTTACTAAGTGAATGAACGCCTGCTGAAGCCATACTTTCACCTAGTGCCTCTATAGTACCAGGGATAGTTGCCAGCTCTTTTCAGGACTCTTAAGAAGCATGTTTACACGAAGATAGTATGGAAAATAATTTCTCATTCACGGCAGCATTAAAGCGCTCCAAAAGGGTCATGGTGAAGAACCATAGTACAGCTGTGGTGAAATTTCTTAATTCATCAAGAAGTTTGTTTTCCCAATATGAAAATCTAGGCTTAATATGTGTCCCATAGGCATATAACTACTACTTCTGCTCAACACACTCTTCATATTATTGCAGGATGGAAGGGTGGGGAATAACCTCAAACAACCGGAACTGATAACGCTTTTGTTTATGGTAGACAGTGGTAACTCTAGCTGGCCTTTCATATTTCTCTTCTTTGAGCCTTCAATCACCAACATTCCCTCCATACACCCCACCCCCGCTTCATGCATACTTAGGAGATGAGCACATGATCCCCGCTCCTACAGTCACAAGTCTCCATCCTCAAGGCCTCAGTGGCTCAGGAATAGGCACGTTACCAAGACCAGGCCAATCAAGAATCCTTCTTGGGAAACTTTCCACTTAAACTGAAAGGAAAGAGTTTGTTTTCTTTCTGTTACAATGTTGGAAGAGTAGCAGATGGTCATAGTTCCCAGCCTTCCGCAGGAAACCTACATGATACAGAAGAGAATAAGCTTCAAAGAGAAGCAAAATCAAGGAGAGAAGAGAGCATGTCACATCTCCAAAGGGCACGTCTCATTCCTGATGGAGAGCTATTCCCCAAGTGAACAGTGACCTTTAGAGTTGTGCCACAAAGTAGTATTAGTGAAGAGGGAAAAAAAAAAAAATCCAGATACTTGGAATACTAGTCCTAGTCTCTAAGGATCAGGTTCTGATAGCTTGTCCTTCAGTCCATGAAATACCCAATATCCTATCCACTTTTATCAGCTAATTAACTCTACTTACCTTCTTAGCTAGTTTGAGTTGAGTTTCTACCACTTGCAACTGAAAGGATCCTGAATAATATAAACTTTCTATAAATGTACAAAACTCTCAAACAAGTAATTTCATTTTGCACAGAGAATGGGCCTATTTTATGGATAAGGGAAGAAAGGTTAAGGATTTGCTTGCCTCTATAGTGGAGCAGAATTGTTTTTAATACAAAACATGGGTGGTAAAGAATGGGAATTATATCTAAGTCTCTTTCAAACGGGTTCAGCAAGTTTTCCTTCTGGAAATGCTGTGCCACGTTTATTTGTCTCCAAATTCAGGCTTCATCTGGGAGGCAAGCATTCCCAGAGCCTCAGCCACTGACTACCGATTCTAAGTGCTCTCTGTTCCTTCTACTTGCACTCGGGGCCCTAAGGGAGGCTCACAGATGCACCCTGATCATAGTTATCCATGCTTTTTCATAGTTCATACTTATTAAACACTTATTACACACTAAGCACTGTTCTAAGCACTGTTATCTATATTAACTCATTTAACCCTCAGTAAGGCTATGGTTTCTCCAGTGGTCATGTATGGATGCGAGAGTTGGACTGTGAAGAAAGCTGAGTGCCGAAGATGTGATGCTTCTGAACTGCGGTGTTGGAGAAGACTCTGGAGAGTCCCTTGGACTGCAACGAGATCCAACCAGTCCATTCTGAAGGAGATCAGCCCTGGGTGTTCTTTGGAAGGACTGATGCTAAAGCTGAAACTCCAGTACTTTGGCCACCTCATGTGAAGAGTTGACTCATTGGAAAAGACTCTAATGCTGGGAGGGATTGGGGGCAGGAGGAAAAGGGAATGACAGAGGATAAGATGGCTGGTTGGCATCACCGACTCGATGGACGTGAGTGTGAGTGAACTCTGGGAGATGGTGAGGGACAGGGAGGCCTGGCGTGCTGTGATTCATGGGGTTGCAAAGAGTCGGACATGACTGAGCGACTGAACTGAACTGAAACACTTTTAAGGTAGGTGTTACAGTTGTCCTTACTTTATGCATCAAGAAACAGAGGCAGAGAGAGATGAGAGGTTACATAACTTTCCTGGGTCACAACACTAACACAGATTCAAATGGAGGAAATGACACTCCAGCATCTGTCTTGCCTAGCGTCAATACATGGTGCTTGGATGCTCTGCCTCAGACTTAGTACATTTTTCTAATAGCCTGTGCACCTGGGTGCCTGCCCTTTTTGATCCCCACTCTCATATCTTGAGTCTATATTTCCTGTTGCATGAGCTCTGCAACCTGTGTGCCTATGGGGCCTGACTGCCCCTCCTGTTCTATCTACCTTGGCTCTATCTTCGTTCATGTGACCCATGTGACTAAAGGTAAACTAATGCTCACTGAATCTGCCCAGATAATATTTGCAGTACTTGATCCCATACGCTGACAATAGAAGGATGGCCAAACATGAGCCGGCCCTGAATGAACTAACATTACCAGCAGGGAAGACCCAGAGGACCCACAAGTAACAAAAACTGTTTCTAATATTTACCTCCTTTTTTTTTAACCTGTTGACATTTGATAATATGAAATGCTGCCTAAGATAAATTATTCTCCTGAGAATTCTGGGGCTAGTTATCTGGTTTTGCTCACTGTGTTTACTAAAAGAATATGCACTATATTTGCAGAGAGTTCAAATATCAAAGATTAATTTTTATAAAAATATAATTTACTAAAGGGATACTAGGTGTTGAAACTGGAAACTGGAAAAGGCTTTGAGGTTGATAAAAGGGTACAAACATTAAGTTATAAGATGAATAAGTTTTCAGGATCTATTATATAGCAAGATGACTGCAGGTGATTACAGCTAATATTACTGTATAGTATACTTGAAATTTTCTGAGAGTATGCATACTCACCCCCCCCCAAAAAAAAAGTAACTATGTGAGGTGATGGATGTGCTAATTAACCCAATTGCAGGAATTATTTAACAATGCATATGTACATCAAAACTACTTTGTATACTTAAATATGCTGCTGTTTTATTTGAAAAGAAAGGAAGGAAGAAAGGAGTAGGGATAGAAGGAGGAAGGAAAGGAAACTAGCCTTCAAAACAGAACAGGGAAAATCACAAACCAAGACAGCTTAGTGATTTGACTGACTCTTGGGTCCAAAGTCCAAATGCTGGAATGAATGAGCTTCAAATAACCTTTTTCTAGATGCAGTCAGCCAAAGGTTCCAAGTAAAAGCAATCATCTAGTCTGGCTTTCAGTTAGGACAGGGCAGGACACATGATGGACATATTCATGGAGCTTCCCTTTCGGCTCAGATGGTAAAGAATCCACCTGCAATGCAAGAGTCATGGGTTCAATCCCTGGGTCAGGAAGATCCCCTGGAGAAGGGAATGGCTATCCACTCCAGGGAGGACACGTGACTGACATACTCACATTGCCCACAAGTAGATGAGATTCACCCAAAAGTCATAGGAAAATTAAGAATGGTTGATGGTTGCTAGGCAGCCAAATAACACACCAAGGTCTCCTCTACAGTATTGACTTTAGCGCTATATCCTAGACCATAAGTACTAGGTAAGTTATTCCCAGTTTCAGTATCTACATCTAATGGTACCAAGAGATGCTCCTATTCAGAACTTCATGAAGATGACAAAAATATTTACTGAGATCAAATAATTCCATACTTGGTAACAACATTGCCTGCTGCTGCTGCTGCTGCTAAGTCGCTTCAGTCATGTCCGACTCTGTGCGACCCCATAGACAGCAGCCCATCAGGCTCCCCTGTCCCTGGGATTCTCCAGGCAAGAACACTGGAGTGGGCTGCCATTTCCTTCTCCAATGAGTGAAAGTGAAAAGTGAAAGTGAAGTTGCTCAGTCGTGTCCAACCCTCAGCGACCCCATGGACTGCAGCCTTCCAGGCTCCTCCATCCATGGGATTTTCCAGGCAAGAATACTGGAGTGGGGTGCCATTGCCTTCTCCAACAACACTGCCTAGATACATGTTAAAATACAATGAACTAGAAAGGATACATACGAGGTTCTGACAACCTATCTGTCTCACAAAGAACTTACGATTAACCTGGAACCAGGAGGCTAAGGGAATGGCCTGGCCCAGAACAGTATCTCTGTCTGCATTCCATATTTTCTGTGCTGGGACATAGACTTCAGTCTGGAGTGTCCCTCAACTTTGCTCCTGCACCTATTTAAAGTCACCACCATTATCAGTGGATAGTTGTTAAGGTTTGCCTTACCTTAAGTATTCTGTTACACTTGGCTTTGTAATAAATACAGTAGTTCTCTGCCTCTCAGACCAGCACTTTCCAAGTCTGTTTTCTTTGATGACTACCTTCTTTCAGAGGATCAGTCATCTTCAGGCTGCAAGTATGACATAATATATCTTTTAAAAAGGGGATCACTCCTTCGACATAACCATTGAACACTTATTTTCCTTTTCAAGGAAACATGGGCACCCTGATAGTTGCTGGATAAGACGGTATAAAATTATTAATCTTAGCTCACTCCAGTCCTTGCAGTGAGTCCTGAGGATTAGCTACAAATACTATTTTTAAATATCTAATAAGATCAACTTCCTTCCTAGAAGTTATTCCACTAAACAGGATCAATGAAGTAAATCAAAATCCTATCTTCCTTCTTGATAGTAAACATTTACTATCCTGATGAGAACAGAATTTACTTCTCATACCTAATTGCTGTCAGATTTTAAAACTTGACTTTCATTCAACAGGTAAATCCATTTATACATCTGGGGGTATATTTTACTATTAACTCAAATTGATACATGCATCCGAATTAATCAAATAACATCCCATATAAACTCTATTAAGGCTCTTGTTTTCACCAGTGAGAATAGGATAGCTGGGACTATGCCACTGACTCCTAAATCTCACTGAATTTACACAACAGAAGTTGATCTCTCACAAAGATGGCTGATGACCTCCAGGGCAACTGCCCTTCCTGTAAAACTCAGCTTCTTTTAATCTCCAGGAATTAAAGCTTTCTGACGTCTTTGTGCTACACATATTTGTTCCTTCCCAAACTGTAGACTTTCTCTCTCTCTGACAACTATCTTTAGCCCTTAGACATGCAACTGCCTCCCCTCATTAGTTCTCCCTTCCTCTCCAAGGCTCTTCCCTCGCACACTCACACGTGTCATTTCCTCCTCCACATTTCGGAAACTCCCAACTAAGATGTCATCAACTGCTTAGTTACCCTGACTACTGGCATCTTCCTCTCTGCCAGTGCTCCTTTGTCACCTATCCAATCTATTTAAAATCCCTCTGCCAAGATATTCTATTCACATAAGCTAAGACCAAGACAGCTGTGTTTCTTCCCACCCATCTCTAACTTCCCTTCCCCCTCTGACTTCTGACTTCTGGCTACTTTCAATCTATCAGTCAACAAAATTTACTAATTTGCTTGCAGGATTCTATAAACTGCACTAGGAACTCTATTCAGGAGAAAAGGATAACATAGCTTCCATCATCAAGTATATTTCAGTGTTTCAGGAATTTTTATTTGATAATCCAAATAAAAACTGAAATGTAATATATTATACTTTTAGGTGTATGACCATCAGAGGGAGTTCAATAGAAGGAGATGTATGCTTGGACTTGACAAATTAGAAAGCCTCTAATTCAGTGGTTTCCAATCATGACTGATTATTAGAATCATCTAGAAAGGGTAAACAAAAAATACCTCAGATGAATGATTCAGCAACTCCAGGGATAGCAAGACTGGGATCTACAATGTGTGTGTGTGTGTGTGTGTGTGTGTGTGTGTGTGTGTGTGTGTGTAGCTATTGTAAGTGCATAAATGTATGCATGTAAGCATGTATATATACACAGGCATCTATGTATATGAGTAAAAATGCCTGGTGGCTCAGATGTTAAAGAATCCGTCTGCAATGCAGAAGACCCAGGTTTGATCCCTGGGTCAGAAAAATCCCCTGGAGAAGGTAATGGCTACCCACTCCAATATTCTTGCCTAGAGAATTCCATGGACAGAGGAGCCTGGTGGGCTACAGTCCATGGGGTCACAAAGAGTTGGGCATGACTGAACGACTAACACACACATGCATTTATATAAAAGCACATATGTATAAAGCATGTATGTATACATAATATACATACATTCACACATTATAAGTAAAAATAAACACCTCTCCAAGTGATTTTTATGATTGCTATAATCTCTATGTCAACTTCATTCCTATATCTTATTAACCAAATTGAAAAGTGAATTGCAGACAGGTTTAAGCATTTTAGATAAATCACACAACTAAGTACTGACAAAACTGGGATGTAAGAGGAGTTCTCATGACTCACTGCCCCGAAACTCCTCCAACATTTTGTACTCCAAGAAGATGATGGGAATATTTGGAGCTTCAGTTGGAACTTGAATCATGGCTAGGTTTCATAAACATGAGGAACAGATAGAGTATTCAAGAGAAGTTTCTTCTCATCTCTGTTCCTATCCAACTAGTTTAAATTCAAGGCATATTTTGCATATTTATTGAGAGGCTAAAATATATAAGGCATCAACCTGGACACAATCAGGGAGAGTTTACCTTTGAGAGGATACTGCCCTTTAAAGTCTTTGTGAGCAATGGGGGCCCCCTGAGGAGCATTTTCAACATTCAAGTTCTTTTTGTCTACCTCAGACTACTGAACTAAAATTTCTAGAGATGGGACACAGAAATATGCATTATTAATGTGTTTCTCAGTTGATTCTTATGCACAGTAAATTCTAAGATACATGGTAAAGGGGAATAAAGACAAGACAATGGCACAGATAACGATTAAAATCAAGATAAGGGTTTTCAGCTCAGAGATGTAAAGAGAGGGAAAGAGTGTTGTTTCAACTTTGTAGCAAGGTCAAAGCTGTACAAACTTTTCTTCATCCATTAAAGAACTGAGGTTACAAGGCCACCAAGTAACCTGAAGTCTGGGGAGATAAGGGTGCTTTGAGGGAGAAACAGAACCAAGTATTTGTTTATCTGGAATGGACAACACTAGACACCACCTTAGCTGGAAAGAAGGATGCAGCTAATTTTTTAAACAAATTGCTAGAGGATAAGGGTGAGCTAGCATGAGAGTGCCAAGTACCTAAGGATCTCAGCTACAGGGGCCTTCATACCCTCTTGCAGGATTTGACTCCAGGAACCCCACCCTGGCTCAACCCTTCACCTCTATTTCCCTACAAAACAAAAGCCTTTATTCTGGGAGGTGGATCATAGAGGATCCTGCTGTGATTTATGTCGGAGAGTGTTTTGCCTATGTTCTCCTCTAGGAGTTTTATAGTTTCTGGTCTTACGTTTAGATCTTTAATCCATTTTGAGTTTATTTTTGTGTATGGTATTAGAAAGTGATCTAGTTTCATTCTTTTACAAGTGGTTGACCGGTTTTCCCAGCACCACTTGTTAAAGAGATTGTCTTTACTCTATTGTATATTCTTGCCTCCTTTGTCAAAGATAAGGTGTCCATAGGTACGTGGATTTATCTCTGGGCTTTCTATTTTGTTCCATTGATCTATATTTCTGTCTTTGTGCCAGTACCACACTGTCTTGATGACCGTGGCGTTGTAGTAGAGCCTGAAGTCAGGCAGGTTGATTCCTCCAGGTCCATTCTTCTTTCTCAAGATTGCTTTGGCTATTTGAGGTGTTTTGTATTTCCATACAAATTGTGAAATTATTTGTTCTAGCTCTGTGAAAAATACCGCTGGTAGCTTGATAGGGATTGCATTAAAAACAACAACAACAAAAAAAGCCTTAATCTGCAGGAGGAAGAGCATGAAAACTGCCATGTTGAGGCTTGAGTGAAAAACAACTGCAGCTAGAGGATAGGACAGAAAAAGAAAGCAAGAATCACATTACCCCTCAGAGAGGGGCAGAAGCATATGAGAAGGCCATAAGCCAGAGACCCAGGAATTACTGAACATGAGCTTATGTGATTATACACATACATGTTATAACCCATACAAATTTAGAAAATCTAATTGTCTGAAGTACAATTAAGAATTAGTAGGGTCTGGAAATGTAAATGAGTGCAGCCTCTATGGAAGAGAGTATGCTGCTGCTGCTGCTGCTAAGTCGCTTCAGTCGTGTCCAACTCTGTGCGACCCCATAGACGGCAGCCCACCAGGCTGCCCGGTCCCTGGGATTCTCCAGGCAAGAACACTAGAGTGGGTTGCCACTTCCTTTGCCAATGCATGAAAGTGAAAAGTGAACGTGAAGTCACTCAGTCGTGTCCAACTCTTCGCGACCCCATGGACTGCAGCCTACCAGGCTCCTCCATCCATGGGATCTTCCAAGCAAGAGTACTGGAGTGGGTTGCCATTGCCTTCTCCAGGAAGAGAGTGTGGGGATTCCTCAAAAATTAAAAATAGAATTTCCATATGATCCAGCAATTCCACTTCTAAGCATATATTGAAGGGAAATGAAAATCATTGTTCAAAGAGATATCTGTGTACCCATGTTCACTGCAGCATTATTCACAATAGCTCAGACACAGACACAACATAAGCATCCATTGATAGATGGATGGATAAAGATGTGACATGTATGTATACATACACACACACACACACATATATATAATTTAGGCATAGAAAGGAACTCTTGCCACTTATCAACGAGATCGATAAACCTTGATGGCATTATACTAGTGAAATAAGTCAGACAGTAGAGACGAATACTGTTTAATCTCATTACGCAGAATCTAAAAAGACCAAATTCATAGAAACAGAACAGATTGGTAGGTACCCAGTACTCATGCCTGGAAAATCCCATGGGTGGAGGAGCCTGGTAGGCTGCAGTCCATGGGGTCGCGAAGAGTCGGACACGACTGAGTGACTTCACTTTCACTTTTCACTATCATGCATTGGAGAAGGAAATGGCAACCCACTCTAGTACTCTTGCCTGGAGAACCCCAGGGATTGAGGAGCCTGGTGGGCTGCCGTCTATGGGGTCGCACAGAGTCAGACATGACTGAAGTGACTTAGCAGCAGCAGCAGAGGTGGCCGGAGGTGGGGGGTGGGATAAATAGGTGAAGATGTTAAGAAAATAAAAGGAAACCTCGAGTAAGAACCTCTCAGTTGAGCCCAGGCAGTCAACAGAACTGAAAGAAATAACAAAATGGTTGTTTTACACCAAAAAAATATTGGTCTACGTCCTATCTTGAGCAAAACTGAAGTAACTTGTATCTAACATAAAGTTGGGTCAACCATAGACTTTCTAGTCCCACATCAAATTTCTCAAAACCTCACATTTCCTTTGCATTTGATCCATCTTGAGTTCCTGTCCATCCTTCATAAGAGTAATTCTGTTTGCTGAAAGATCTGGTTGCCTATCAATTATCTTCAAAAAGTTCATAATATCCATTCATTTTATTTCTTTACTATCCAAAAGCTTGCTTTACCCACAAAATTTAATGAATTCAAAGTAAACTATTTAGGTAACTTTCTTCGGGCCCAGAATTTAGGTCTGTACATTAGATAAACTGCCTAATCTAACCAGTTTTTAAAAATTTTGAACACAGATGTACATGGAACGTTACCCCAGATACACTATCACTGGGAAGATAACTTCAGAGAGAGATCACTCTCTAATACCAAAGCAGTAAGTTCATTTTCTAAGAATGCATTTGTGAAGAGATTCCTTACTTTCAAAAGACAGATTGTAAATACCTTATATAGTAAGCATAAAGAAATGGTAAAGGTCTAGGATTTGCACTTAGAGACCTAGCTTGCAGTTTACTATCCATATAAATTTAAACCTCTCTTAATTCTAATTAAATAAGTAGTGCGTGTGTAAGCACCATGTCTCTAATTTACCATGTGAAAATGTTAAACTTTGTATTATTAACATACACACTATTGTCTTTCTTTCATCCATTCAACAAAATTCTATTTAAACCTCTTTAGAAATTAGACAATATTTTCTTCAAGTGACTTTTCCCAGCCTTCTCTTCCCTATCTGGGCTCTTCAGACTGAGTCTTATTCATCTAAGTAGCTATGTAATTTAGCTCATGATCTGACACATAGCAAGTACTCAATAAATATTTATTAAATAATTTCAGTCACTGTCAGCTTCTTCTTCCCCTCTACTTCCAGCAACTAATATATTCTAAATTATGTGTGGTAAAGTTATTCAGCAGCACCCAGATTCGCTCCATGACGACGTGTAGTTTTTAAAAGAACATTTCCACTTTGAATCTGTCTAAACTTGCCAGAATTAAGATAATTAATGGACATTCATACTTCGAATATTACATCTTAATTCAAACTTCATCTTTATATATATAAAAAAAATTAATCACGAAAGGCCCACCATATGCTCAAAAGCTATTATGATTGTTTAGATAGAGAGAGACGGGTGCTCCCTCTTCTGGTTCTACAGAGAAAGATGATGACAGAAAACCCTCTGCAGAGTCAGACTCACATCCTGAGTAGGGAGGCCTGCCCACGCAAAGCATTATTTCAGAATTCTGGGGTGTGGGAGGCTACATAATGACTAAGTTTGCTATACATCTTTAACTGACCTAAAATACTGCATTGATACAAATTCTTGCCAGATGGGAAAAATATTATGAAAAAAGAGATCTTACTAATCTTACTCAAGGTTTGAAAAGATATTATTTAAAAAGAAAGAAAGAAAGAAACCCAGGATAATAAAACAGTAAAATATATATACATAATAAGACTTGACAGTTTCTCTTAAAATGACAAGTATACAAAAAAACAAAGACAGTTTCTTTCTTGGTGTATATGGCTGTTAACTTTGCAACCCCCAAATAATATATGTGTAAGGTATTTTAAAGTTGCAACACAGAACAATGAGCATTATTTCAGTTGGTCCTCACAATAGATGCTATAAGTCAATAAGCCAGGGAATGAATATTATCATTGTTGTTTCCTCCAATTTCAATGGAAGTACCTATACAATGATGCATAGCTTTTTTACAGGGCTTGCAAAACAAGCCCATGACCACTTCTATGCTTCAGATATTAATAATGGCTAAATTCTAAGTGAAGGCTTTCTATGGTCAGGCACTGAAACAATCAGTTTACAAGTTATGCCTCATTTAATCTTCATAATAATTTTATGAACTAGACACCATTATCACTCCCATTTTACAGATGAGGATATTAAGCATGATCACTTTACAGGGCCAAATTCAAGATTATGCCCTATCATCTAAAGTAAATCGTGTGAAAACTTCCTAAAGTCAACTCAAACACACATGAGGAATTGCTTGGAAATCACAGCACTCTCCACAGAATGCCACAAAATATTGATATATTTAGTTCCATTTTATAAACTAGAAACATTTTGTAGCAGAAAATGTTACTATAATATATATATATGTGTGTACCAACCAAGTTATACTTCCATCATCTATGTTTAAACATAAAAGTAAGACATAAATAAACTCCAGATTTGAAGAGGGATCTTATGTCTCAGAATACCTTTAACTCTAACACATACAGACTATCCCATGTCTTGCATAATTATGCATTTCACTCACTGGATTTTACAAAAGTTGAAAATTCTCCTGGATATGTTTCAGCTGTTTTCAAACCAGTCCAGAAGTCTTCCCATACCCTTCTCCAAAATAAAAGTCAGCATGAATTAAAATTTCTTGACACCTTAGAGCCCAGGGCTTCCATGATAGCTCAGCTGGTAAAGACTCTGCATGCAATGCAGGAGACCCCAGTTCAATTCCTGGGTTGGGAAGATCCACTGTCAAAGGGATAGGCTACCCACTCTAATATTCTTGGGCTTTGCTTATGGCTCAGCTGGTAAAGAGTCTGCTGGGATATGGGAGAACTGAGTTTGATCCCTGTGTTGGGAAGATCTCCTGGAGAAGGGAAAGGCTACCCACTCCAGTATTCTGGTCTGGAGAATGTCTTGGACTGTATAGTCAATGGGGTCGCAAAGAGTCAGACACAACTGAACAACTTTCACTTTCCAGCCCCCATAATTAGATTTAAGGTTTGTTTTTTTCTTTTTTAAGATCAGCATGTCATCCCTGTAGGTCTTTAAATAAATTTGACTGAAATCTTATTTCAAATGACTTGAAATAATCTGCAGTAAAAATGTATGGCAAAAATTTGCACAGAAACAGAAATAACATGTGATTGAAATCAAAGATCTTTTGCTGACCCTAATTTTTTATAACTACATCTTCCTCTTTGCTTTGCAATATTTCTCCACAAGACTACTCTGAGTTTCTGCAGGCAATGCAAAATTTTTTAATCTCTAAAATGATACAGGTCTCCACATTCCCAAAACACACACAAATTTTCAAGAAAACATTTTATCAAGTTAAAACCATGTAAGATGAACCCAATTACTTTATGAAGTGATGAAAAAGCTTGATTGGCTGCCCAATTTGCCATTTTCATGCTCATTGTTTACCCAGCTGCATGAGCCACTGAGCAAACAGTCAGCAGCAGTTGCCAAGGTTTTACCATAATAACAAATTATGAGGAAAAAACTTAGAATTCAGAAAATTCTGCACAGAAACTTAACTACTTTCTGAGTACTGGGGAACATACCAATTTAGTGAAATTTGGCAGCAAAACCCCACTGTTCTATGGGTGTGTGGGAGAGTAGTTTGAGAAGCACATTTTCTTGGATTCAGACTTTGCTCCTCTTCAACCATCTAACTTTCCTTCCGTGGATGCCCTAATAGGAAATCCACAGTAATTATCATATAAGAAATTAAACTGTGTGAAATTGCTCTTAATTAAATTTTATATTTGAAAGAAATTGAATTAAATCAAGCACTAGTGGACTAGCTCAGAGGTAACAGAACATGGGAGAAAATGCACAGGCTGCCATGAAGTTGAGTAAGAAAAAATCAACTGACCCTTTAAAGAACCGGTCATGGGTTCAATTCTTGAGTTGGGAAGATACCCTGGAGAGGGAAATGACAACCCACTCCAATATTCTTGCCTGGAGAATCCCATGAACAGAGGAGTCTGGTGGACTACAGTCCAAGGGTAGCAAAGAGTCGGACACAACTGAAGCAACTTAGCATGGCACAAAGAGCTGTGGGTAATACAACAGGATAGACTCCCTGGCTGCCCCAGACACAAGTGGAGTTGGTACTAACTCCAGGTTCTTTTCCAGAGACTTCAGCAAAGGTGCTCCTGACTAAAATAGGAGCATGGTGGCTACCCTGAGAGAGTCCCCCCTTGGAAGTAGAGGCCAGCAAGAGGGAAACAGCTGCTTCTGCGGGCAAAGCATGAAATTCAAGCACCTGGCTCAAACCATTCTCTCACAAACAGCAAAAGCCTGAAGCTTCCATGAGAGGAGCAGAGGTGAAGACCCATTGCTGATGGGAGAATGCAGAAGAAAAATTATCTACCCTAGAGTAGGGCCAGTCCAGAATCCTGTGTTAATGCCATCAGAGGTGTGCTGTTCCTGCTGGGAAGGGCCAGGAGACTCTCTCTTCTGCACCAGGATAGCAGAGAACCTATCCTGTCCTCTTCCTTCACCACCCTTAATCCCTACCAGCAACACAAAATTACCAGAACAGTCAGCAATTTCATTCAAGGTATGTGCCCAAGAGAAATAAAAGCTTACATCCTCACAAAACCTGTAGAGAAATGTTTAGAGCAACTTTATTCTTAATTGCTAAAAACAAGCTAAAAGCAAATAACCTAAATGTCCATCTACTGGTGAGTGGATGACAAACTATATTATAGCTGTTCAGTGGAATACTACTCACCAATACATAGAAATAAACTACTATTAAATACAACAACATGAAGGAATCACAAATGCAGTAAGTGAAAGAAGGCAGACACAAAAGGCTATATACTGTTAATATATGCTTCTATTCATACAACATTCTAGAAGAGCAAAATTCTAGTGACAAAGAGAGTTCACTGGTCTCCTGGAGGTGGAAAGTGAAGGTGTGAGTTGCTCAGTTGTGTGAGTCTTTGCAAGACCCATGGACTGTAGCCTGCCAGGCTCCTCTTTCCATGAAATTCTCCAGGCAAGAATACTGGAGTGGGTGCCCATTTCCCTCTCCAGGGGATCTTCCCAACCCAGGGATCAAACCCAGGTCTCCAGCATTGCAGGCAGATTCTTAACCACCTGAACCACCAAGGAAGCCCAGAGGTGGAAGAAGGCACAAAGGAATTTGGGGGGAATGTAATCTTCTAAATCTTAATTGGAGTAGTGGTTACATGTCTGTACAAACCCATCAAGTTCATAAACAATGAATTTTAAAGTATATAATAAACCTGACTTAAAAAGTCAAAATACATATGTTAGCTTCATTTTTGTCAGAGTTTGAATGATTTTGAAAAAAATTTAATTTACTTAATAGATCAGCTTTTATGGGATACATACTATATGCCATGACATGTTCTATCTAACATGAATTAGTTATGACCCTTTGAGATTATCCAGTGTCATACAATACTTCTTAAAATATCTTCAGCAATTTATGGATTAAATATGAAATCCCAATGTGAAAATTAAAATATATAGAATTATATACGAGACATATGGCTCAGCAGGTAAAAAATCCACCTGCAACTCAGGAGATCTAAGAGACGTGGGTTGGATCCCTGAGTTGGGAAGAGTCCCTGGAAGAAGGAATGACAATCCACTCCAGTATTCTCGCTGGGAAAATCCCATGAACAGAGGAGCCTGGAGGGTTACAATCCATGGGGTCACAAAGAATTTGAAACAACTGAAGTGACTGAGCACACACATACACATGAGATAAGAAAGGGACAGGGCACAATCTTCAAATGAATGACACAGCTGTTGAGGACACAACATAAACTAGTTAGAGCAAACTAGGTCCAAGATAGTGGATTTGTCAACTTCCACTAGACCTTGAGCCTCATTATGTACTCACTGTAATACAGCAGCAAGCTAAATGACACATCAACCAGCACCATGACATTTCTGAGGCCAACCATAAAAAGCCAAAAGTGAGCAGTGACCCAATTCCTGGAGATCCACCCCTTACCCAAATAGTTGCAAGAAACCTCCCACTTATTAGACTATGAAATTACCCAGCCCATAAAAACTAACCACCTCATATTTCAGGACTGCTCTCACTTTCTGAAATGGACTGTATTCTGTTTAGGGAGAGTGTGTGTGTGTGTGTGTGTGTGTGTGTGTGTGTGTGTGTTCGCACACACAGATGCTAAGTCACTTCAGTTGTATCTGACTCTTTGCAATCCTATGGATTGCAGAGCCCACCAGGCTCCTCTGTCAATTCTCCAGGCAAGAATCCTGGCGTGGGTTGCCATGCCCTTCTCCAGGGGAATGTTCTCAACCCAGGGATAGAACCCAGGTCTGCCCCTTTATAGGCAGATTCTTGACTGTCTGAGCCAGGTACAGAGGAGGGAAGATGTAAAACCAATGTGAGAGACCTGCAATTAAATTATAGATAGTAACAGAGTAAATAGTGAAATAAGCACTTTAAAAAATACATCTATATTCTATTAAAAGTTTCTACAAACAAAAAAGAAAAAGACAATTGACTAGAAAGGTGGGGAAAGGAAATGATTTGGTAATTTACAGGAAATAAACATCATTACATTTTTTTAATTTTTAAAGAAGCAGTGAAAACTACAATGCTGAAAAAGTAATGTTCTAAATGATGAACTTCCTCACCATTTTTGCCTGAATAGTTATTTAACTTATATAAACATGTAGGACAGAATACTTCCTTCTCCATGCAGGCTTCTCAGCAGTGCTAATGGACTCCAGATCACTCAAACCACAAACATTTATCAGGGAGAACAAGATGGCAGAGGAGTAGATGGATGTGGAGTACATCTCTCTCAATGGATATATCAGGAATACACCCTCAGACACAGAAGAGCCTGCAGAACACCAGCTGAGAGCAGGCATGCGTACTTGATAGTGGGAAAAGAATATATAGAACCACACAAAACTCAAAACCAACAAAATTAGGTAAAGCAATTATCCTTCAAATAAAAAAAATTTTTATCAGGTACCTGAGAACAAGTACACTCTCAAATAGGATTAATTTGGTCTGCTTCGTTAATCAGAACCTTCCCAACTTGTGAATTAAAATGGATGTCATTCCTTCTCAATAATAACAGCCAAGTTACCACTACTATTTTTAAAATTTCAACTTGCTTTTTCTCACACCCTTGTTAGCAAGACCCCAGGTAAGTTGAGTAGTGCCATTTCAGCTAAACTAGTTCCACTTATTTAGAAAATTGATTTAAGAAACAATTTTTTAACCTGATGGTATTTGAAACACTGAATAAGTGCTGTTGCTTCTTAGGAAAAAATAATTGGGAACTAGGTGATAGAGACCTATTTATTTTAATGTCATCCTGACATGTACAAAACAGAAAAACAATATAGAAAACCTATTCACTCTCTAATGGAAATGGCTTCATAAAACTAAAAAGATTTGGTAATACTGAGCATCAGTCCATGAGAAACTGGTTATTATCAACACTCAGTGCCTAGCTTTCTAGTTAATGAGCTGAGAAGAGCCAAGAATGGTTAATAATCCCACAAACTGATCATAATCAAATCATCACAGTGTTAATAAGAGAATTAAGGGGGTTATAACCTGAAAAGAAATATAAATATAAAATCACTATTTTGACTATATGTATTATGGCAAAGCTATTTTCTAAAGCTACATGGAAGTCAAAAAAGATTAAACTTTGTTCCGCAAAAACTTTTTTCAAAAAAAAAAAAAATAAGGTCAAGCAGATTTTATTGATAGCACCTAAAAAATATTTATTCTTGCTTTGTCATTTACATCTACAAAGGAAACTCTCAATCACTTGACAGAGATATTTAAGTTCCTAGACATCATATATACTAAGACAAACTTTTCTGATTATGTTATAAACTTTGTTAAATTTAAGTTATAAATCTAGTTTCTCAATCTCTTACCTATATTTTCAAGAGCTAACTTTTCATTCTACAATATTGGTATAGATATTCTTGTTTATATACATGACACTAACAAATATTTTCTCATTACACATTTTAAGAATAATCTGACCTCAGGACAATTGCCTCTTTTCATTGGATTTGTCAATCTTTATGACAAACATTTAACCTAATGGAGACAATACATTCCCAGTTATGTACTGAGAATATAAACTTTTTTTTCTGAGTATAAGATAATTGATTCTGATTGCAAATATTTGAAAAGCCCTGAAAAACTGAGAAAAATGGGCCAGTATAATCTCACAAATCAAAGGCAACTACTATTAATTTGTATCCCTTCCTTGTTTTTATCTTTTTAACTAGTTAAAATCTCAGAAAGATATAAATTTGTTTTACACTATTTTCACTTGAAATGATTAAGAAAAAGCACTTTCTACCTATAAGGAAAAAGAATCTGGAAAAGAATATATATAATGGGATTATACATGAAACATATATAAATTATACATGAAACATACATGATCAGTATCAGTTCAGTTGCTCAGTCATGTCCTACGGTGACCCCATGGACTGCAGCACGCCATGCTTCCCTGTCCATCGCCATCTCCTGGAGTTTGCTGAAATTCATGTCCATAGAGTCAGTGACACCATCCAAGCATCTCATTCTCTGTCGTCCCCTTCTTCTCCTGCCTTTGATCTTTCCCAGCATCTTTTCTAGTGAGTCAGCTCTTCATTTCAGGTAGCCAAAGAATTGAAGCTTCAGCTTCAGCATCAGTTCTTCTAATGAATATACAGGATTGATTCCTTTAGTATTGACTGGTTTGATCTCCTTGCTGTCCAACGAACTCTCAAGAGTCTTCTCCAACACCACACTTCAAAGGCATCAATTCTTCAGCACTCAGCTTTCTTTATGGTCTAACTCTAACATCCATACATGACTACTGAAAAAACCATAGGTTTGACTATACGGACCTTTGTCAGTAAAGTAATGTCTTTGCTTTCTAATATGCTGTCTAGGTTTGTCACAGATACCAATATATGCAATGAAGGTTATTAATAATTTGTCATATACATAGGGGATGAGATGGTTAGATGGCATCACCGGCTCAATGGACATGAGTTTGAGCAAGCTCCAGGAGTTGGTGATGGACAGGGAAACCTGATGTGCAGCAGTCCATGGGGCCGCAAAGAGTCAGACATGGCTGAGCGACTGAACTGATATACATAGTTAAATAACTTGTCAGTTTCTCTACCTTTAAACTTATTGATAACACCCCTGATTTTGTGAAATTTTACATTTTTCTACAGTCAAAACTTGGAGAAGGAAGTGGCAACCCCAGTCCAGTTTTCTTGCCTGAGAAATGCCCTGGACAGAGGAGCCTGGTGGGCTACAGTCCACGGGGTCACAAAGAGTCGGATGTAACTTAGTGTCTAAACAACATAGTCAAAACTATTACTCCTTTCTTTTGTGAATTCCCTTATCTAGAAATTGGAAAAAATCACCTTTTATTTCTACTATAGATCTATTAAGTTTGATATTGTTCAGTTATCATTTTAATTCTGATGTTTTGGTTTATGCTGTTAAATGAGAATCCAAGTTGAAGTTTTCTCCAATTAGCTAAACAATTTCCCAAATAAGATTTATAAAATAGTCCTTCTCTTTCTATTGACTCCTAATGTTTCCTCTATGATATATGAAACTTTTATACATAATACCGTTCAATCTTACAAGGTACCAAAATTAATCAAAAACATTATCCATTGTACCTGATCTGCTTTTGAAAAAGCTGCAATTAAAGATTCCTCTGTAACTCTCCACAAATTGTCTCCCTTACCTACTGGGCTGAGGAAATTTCCCAAGACAAGAAGGAAGGATGCACAAAGGAGAACAGAGAGTAACAGAAAAACATTTTCCACATTTTAATTCATGGTCAGTCCTTTCCTCTTGCATTGCCCACAAACCTACACCATTAATGAAATGAGGTAGAACAGAGGCAATATTTACCAAGCATTTATGGTGTTCCAGATCCTTTTATCCTCTCAAAATCCTATGATACAGACATTCTTCCCTAATTTTGCAATTATGGAACCACATTCAGTAATTTTACCTAAACTGTCCATTCTCATATAATCAATAAGTAGCCAAACTTGATAGGATTTGAGCCTCAGTCTCTTTGAATCAAAAATCATGTTTGTTGAAAAATACCCTTAGTTGCAAAGAATCAGTCTCTTTCTCTCTCATGTGATCATTCCTTTCCTGGAATAATATTTTCATATTAGCAGGCCCGTGCAACACAGACCATAAGTTGGAGCCTTCATACATTTCGAGAGTAAGTCTGAATGTGAAGTTGAAGGGATGAGAAGGGAAGATTCTCATGGCTGGGATGAGGGAACCCAGCAACAAAGGGTGTTACTGTCCAACAGAAGGTTAGAAGAGGATGTGACATCTCAATAAGTCACCAAGGTTAATAAGGGCAACATCAGGACCAGATAACACCTGTTATAACTTAAAGGATGCAAGTTCATTGTGAAAGAGAATACTAACAATGGACACTCCCTCTTTAATAATGCCACCAGTGATTAAGGCCTAAGGTCCTCAGAGTCTTAATCCAGGTGAAAAGAGGGAAAAGAAGGTAAAACAATCCTGATTAGGACAGTTTCCAACCTGAAATAACTGAATAAATTTGACTGAATTTTTAGATTTCATTTTCTGTGTCATGAAGAATGGGGGTTAAGGTTCAAAATTTTAAATAAGCTACAAAAAACAATTGCAAAATTTGTAACAGATATTCATGGAACTGAGCCCCACTCAAACTAGTAAAAGAGATGACTGAAGAATAGACACAACCAGCCTGCAACTACATTAGAAGGGAAAACAAGAAATTGGAAAATGAGGCTTCTCTCTGTGTCTCCCAGGGACACAGACTCTCCTTCTCCTTGGGCAGCTAAGTGCTGCTCCCTCTCCTGGCTTCATCCTGGCTGCCTGGAAAGGCCTAGTGTCAATCAAGAAGTCTCTTGCTCATAATACCAGTGGCTCCTGCCATTTCAAATTCCATTTTCTCCTTCCTTGCTTGACATTTCTGACTTAATGCACTCCTACTGATTTTTTACTCATTTCAGTCTTCCCTTCTCTTTGCCAGCACTTTTCCCTCTATTTTATAACCCAATGCAAATATCATTTGCATTGTCATTTGATGCAGATAAAACTCATGGATTCCGTGTGTGTGTGGTATGTGGGTGAGGGGGGATACACATGTGTTAATATATGGTAGATAGATATAACACTGGACTTATGGATTACATGAGGTGGATTCCAAAACTTATGTTTTATAAGTGTAACATATGTCTTTTTCTATAAGTCAGCTTACTTACTATTTTGAGTCTATCCTGTTATGGTGGTGGAAACTCAACATTAACCACTTTGTGCCCACTCTCCTCCCTTTCCCTAGGATTATGGTAAAGTTCTAGAGACTCATGTAGTGCCAAGAAATTGGAGTCAGACCCCCCAAAATCTTCCATGTGTCCCCTCCAGATTCATTCTTGACCCGTCTCCATTCTACTCTGCTCTGGAGCCTAAACTGAATGGAGCACACGGACGTGATTCACTTCCCTCTGGCCTCCACAAGGAAGCAGCCTTCTCCGTGTGCTGTTTTGCTTCTAGGTTCCAGAATCCTGCTCTCTCTTCATCTGGTTGGCCCAGCAGTGATGACAGTTCTGTTACTACAAGCCCCTGGGTTCCTACACTCTGCACTGTGCCCACACCTTTGGGATCACTCCTCCTGCAGATAATGCCTCCTCAAATTATCCTATTGTGGTGGTGCCAACTGTCTCCTGCTGTGATATAATCCTGGAAGTCCACTGTCCACATAGTGATTCTGAGAGACCTTTCATTCTGTCTGGTTCCTGGTAGTCAGACCACAAGGTTTCTGCAGCAACATCCCTCATGTTTGTACACTTCACCCTGAAGGTCTTAACTCTCTCTGTGGCGGTCTCCATGTTACACTGGGGACAGAAATATCTGTGGGGTTGTTAAGGTGCTGTCTGCCTAGATCTTGTGTGTACTCACTTGCTCGCTCCGTCTACAATTGCAAAATGCAAGAAGACCCCATCTGTGTCTATACATGTCCCACTCCTACCCTGTGAACCTTATGCAGCCCACATCAGGGGACAGGTTTAACTGGAGAAAGATGGAAAAAAGGAGGTGTGTAAAATACTAGGGAAAAAAAAATGTCATAATATATAGAAGTGTGTTAATATAGATATTTAAACATCACTCCCCTGCAACAAATCCATGAAACTGAACATTTACATGGCCACTAGAACCATGCAGCTTGTGAGCTCTAAAAATAAAGATTTAAACATTCCTAGTGCCAAATGTCTGGAGAAGGAAACGGCAACCCACTCCAGTGTTCTTGCCTGGAGAATCCCAGGGACAGAGGAGCCTGGTAGGAGACCGTCTATGGGGTCGCACAGAGTCGGACACGACTGAAGTGACTTAGCAGCAGCAGCAGTGCCAAGTGTCAGGTTCTTCATTTATGCAGGAAAGTATATTCTGAAAACCATATAAAAATTCACTGGATCTTCAACTCTTAGGTTATAAAATATACTCTATGTTATAGGCTGGACTGTGTGACTCCAAATTTTATATGGTGAGGTCCACGCAAGGTAATTCTATTTAGTTGTAAGGTCTTTAAAGTGGTAATTAAGTTAAAATGAGGTCTTTAGAATGGTTCAAAATCTAATATGGCTGGTGTCCCTATAGGAAGAGGAAATTTGGACACAGACATGCACACAGAAAAAATTATGTTTAGGCAGAGGGAAAAGATGGCATCTACAAGGTAAAGAGAGAGATCTCAGAAGAAGAAACCAACCCTACAGACACATTGATCTTGGACTTCCAGCTTCCAGAACACTGAGAAAATAAACGGCTGCTGTTTAACCCACCCAGTCTGTAGTAGTTTTTTATGGCAGCTCAAAGAAACCAATACATTCCATTTTATAGATTAAAAAGGTGACCTTTAGAGAAGTTAAATAGTCTGTCAAAATACCACAATTGTTTTACAATAAATTATTTACAGTAAATCATTACATTAGTAATCCTAACACTTAAATCCAGGCTCCCTCGCATCCTATATTCTGTCTCTCATGAGATGATTCCCAAGGGTTCTGCAACTTGTATAATATGATTTTGATATGAGAATGTTCATGAGCACACGAGTATAAACTTCAAAGTCAGGGAGTGCATCTGCAGGCTTAGGCCACCAGGCTGTGGCTGCCACCAGCCCGTTTCCAGACTCCCTACTCCCCTCCTGCCTCCATCCATTGACTGACTTTCCACTCCTTCCACACTCCCTGTCAGCTCCTGAATTACAGGTCCATTCAGAGACTGTACAAAGAGGGTAAGAAGTGAGGGAGTAAGCCTACAACAGCAAGCAAACCGCACTGAAATACTGCGCGTGTGTGTGTTGTGAGGCACATAAAGGAGAGGACACTATCACAAGGGCTAAATTCCCCTACTGTGGAGAATGAGCAAACAATGAACACCAGGGGAATTTTCAATTTCATTCGGAATCCAAGCATAAGCAATCGATACTGTGTGTGTACTAAGGTTAAAGGACAAGATAGAAATGAGAAAACTTGGGTTATGGTGTCAGATTTATGGATTCCATATCAGGAACTTAGGGTAAATTGATTATTGGGCTTCTGTTTGCTTACCACCAAAATGATTACACTATATTCAAGGTTTATTCTTTTTAACATTTGGTGAGACGTTTAGCTCACACTATAATGTTCTGTTTTTTTGCAGAAATATAGAATCACACCACATGGTTCAGCTGCCATTTGAACCTCAATGCTGAGTTTTGATAATCATGGGGAGGTTTTGAAATACTAATCTCACTGCAATAGTATTATTCTGAAATCAACCAATCAGTTAATCCAGTATCAGTAAATGAGGGGAAATTTTGATTTATTAATTTATTTAACTGTTACCATAGAAAGTGATCCACTCATCTGCTCATTTACTTAACCAAAACTGAAGGAACAACTACTGTGGCCTGAGTACTTACTATATATTCCCCTAGACATTCATAGTTTCTCTAGCAGAAAACAGACAATATGGTGTGGGAAGTGCTGTTAGCCGTGTTAGAATATGGCTAATCTCAGAGCAGCATGGCAACTTACGAAAGCACGAAAAGGATTTCTAGCTCCATTCTTGCAAAGAGGATGAATCAAACCCCATTAAGACAAATGGGTTAATTTGCATAACATCCCAGAGAGGGTTTGTTGTAGTTTAGGAATTATAAGAAAATAGAAGCTCAGTCTATCAAAAGGGCTGAGTACTTTAAAGATTGAATCATAAAAGACGCATACACTGTTTATAAATGAGCCCAATCACAGAAAGCCAAATTTCTTTGCTCTTTGTCACCACTGGAAATGTTTCCAAAAGATGTGAATTCTATATGTCAATCCCCAGTACTTATGATGTCTTTCCTTGCTTTAGGAAGCATATATGTCTGAAGTCACAAAAATTAAATATATAAAGGACCTGATAAACCCGTTGGTTCAATTCACTCACTCAGAGACTGATGACCCCCAGGTCTCAGGTCTCACAGCAGCAGAGCAAAATCTAAATCCCAATTATCTGAACACCCATGTCAATGTTTTTGGGGGGTTTTCCTACTGAACTTCCTTCTGGTTCCCACCAGCCATTATACATAAACTCTCAGAAATGAAGTCAAACATTCTCTGTCCTTCAGTTAACCAAGCAGTCTATCATTTAGGAAGCATCGCAGATCTATATGTACCTTGGAATCAGCCATGATTATGTGTCAGTTGTGCTGCTATATATACATAGCTATGTGCTGATAGCTATAGCTGTTGTCTTGGCTGGAAATACCCATGAATGGGAACAGTGAAAGGAGATTGCAGTAATTTCCCCCAGAGTCAAGTGAGGAAGCGGATAGTGGCAAATGACAATGAGCACTGATTAACAGTTCTCTCAGCAAACATTTTGTGAGCACCTAAGGAGATCCAACCAGTCCATTCTGAAGGAGATCAACCCTGGGATTTCTTTCGAAGGAATGATGCTAAAGCTGAAATTCCAGTACTTTGGCCACCTCATATGAAGAGTTGACTCATTGGAAAACACTGATGCTGGGAGGGATTGGGGGCAGGAGAAGAAGGGGACGACAGAGGATGAGATGGCTGGATGGCATCACTGACTCAATGGACGTGAATCTGAGTGAACTCCAGGAGTTGGTGATGGACAGGAAGGCCTGGCGTGATGTGATTCATGGGGTCGCAAAGAGTGGGACACGCCTGAGTGACTGAACTGAATATGTGTCAGGCACTGTCCTAATCAGCATCAGTGAAAAATAAAATAAGTGTAATAAGACAGCAGGGTTCCCCAGGTGATTCAGTGGTAAGGAATCTGCCTGCCTACGCAGGAGACGTGAGTTTGATTCCTCGGTTGGAAGATCCCCTGGAGAAGGAAATGGCAACCCACTCCAATATTCTTGCCTGGAAAATTCCATGGACAGAGGAGCCTGGCAGGCTACAGTCCATGAGCTTGCAAAAGAGTCAGACATGACTTATCAACCAAATAACAACAACAATTAAAGCAGCATCCTAGGCCACACGGCGCTTGTCTGCTGAGCAAAACAGCAATGAGAAAGAAACAAATACACAGTAACATCAAACAACAGTAAGTATATGGCAAAGGTTCAAACTGCAGAAAGTGAAAAGAAGTTTTAAATTCTGAAGGAACAGAAAGTGCAATGAGAAGAAACTGTAATGACTCACTTTTAGAAAAGAAAGATGTTTGGATACACTGAAACCTTTCACATTCACCTTCCTCTGCCTTGGAGTCATTCTTAGAAACCTAGTGGGAAGAAGTAGGAGGCACTCTTGAATTTCTTCTGGAGTGTCAAGAACCACCCTCTTAACTCTTACTGGACTGGTTTCTAGAGAGACATCACTTTGTTCCCAAGCACCCAACACTGTCTTCTCCAAACACTCAGTATTCTCTGTGTTTTTACACTATTGGGCAGTAGTTCTTTTAACATTCATAGAAGAGTTCACAGTCCCCTCTGAATAGATCTGACTTAAAATAGAGACCTTCCCTCTCCAAAACACTCACAGTACCTATGCAGAAAATGTTGCATTAAACACTGGGGAGTTGATGGACAGCCATCAAAGATCATCTTCCTGGAGATCCTCCAAAAAAATCATCTATCTCTGCATTATGAGGAGTGGGTTCTAACTGGCTTCGGCTCAGGGGTCTGCAGTCCAAGAGTTTCCCAGTTTAAACACTGTGCACATACAGAGACCTCTCAGCCAAAGAGTTTTAGGTTGTCAGGCTGCAGTGCTCAGGGAGTGAAACACATATGTATATTGTTGATTGCTGTTTTTTAAAGAACAAATGAGATTTCAATGCTGTTCATTTAAAAAAGAATTTGAAATGCATATGTGAAATTAGTTGCTCCTGAAATGCACAGAATAAAACAATGAAATTTCAATCCTACCCATATATTAAAATCACCTGGGAAGCTTTCTAAAAAGATTGATGTACAGGCCCCTATCAGATTACTTAAATCAGAATGTCTCAGGATGGAGTCCAGAAATTGGTGATGTTTCAACTCTCAGATAGGACCTTCCTGGTGGTCAAGTGGTTAAGACTCTGTGCTCCTAATGCAGGGGGCACGGGTTTGGTCTCTGGTCAGGGAACTAAGATCCTGCATGCTGCATGATGCAGCCAGAAAAAAATTAAACTCTCAGATGATTTCAGTGAGGAGCCTGATCTCCACACACTGGGGATCTACCTTTACTCAATTAGGAAGAGAAATATTTTAAACTAAACCCAATTGATCATAGAATTGTTCATTCAGTTTATCTGAATAAATATAGCTCAGTATAGTTCTGAATAGTCCTAACATTTCACAAAACATATGAGGAACAGAAAACTTATCAATAAGTAGGTAATTGGTTTCCATACATGGGTTCAAAGACAAATACCTCTGAAGCAAAGATTCTTCTTACTTCTTCCTAGAATTCTAGTACCTAGTATAGAGCTTGCCATATATGAAGGCTTAATTAATGTTTGCTAAGTTAAACACACCATTTGGTCCTTCTTTCCTCTCAAAAACTATAGGGAAGAAAATGCCATGATCATTGTAAGTTGTCTACTGAGGCATTCAACTACACCCTTGAGAAACAATATTATTGATTACATCCTTTCATTAAAATATTGATTGTCTACCAGGTGCCAAATGATATAATTGGTGCTGGCAATGATAATGATAATCCTTTTAAACTCATTCTTGACATTTTCTTTTAATCGAGTATTAGAATTCTGTTTCAAGAAGATTAAGAGATACTCAAGACCACAGAGTTAGTGTGTGAAACAGGATAAACTGAAAGTCCTGTCTTCCAGTTCCAAAGTGGTGCTATTTTGGGGACAGCAAAGTAAGTCAGTTTTATCATGTGCACACTTAAAGTAATGAGACTAATTTTAACAGCAGATGATCATGTAATAAAGACAAGGAGAATCAATCTACACAGAGGAACTTTCCAGATGTATCAGTTTTGTGTAAGCAACTATGGGATTAGAAACAGACTCTTCATGTGTGGGTTAAAATGTATTTTGTACTTAGAACAAATAGTATCCAGTTCTGTGTAAAGGTACAGAAAATTGTCTCTGAGACTCCAGGAAAATAAGTGAGGTAAGCAAGGCAAAGAGTAGCTGAGACTGGCACACAAGTTTAAGGAGAAATAGAATATTTTGATTTCAAAATCAGTTTCTAATCTCAAAAAAAAATATGCAATTGTTCAGCAATTCCAGTTATTCATATAGATTACTGTGAAAATGTATAAAATTTAGGGGAAACCCCCTGAATAATTACAGATACTAACTGCTGGGAGAAATATCAACAATCTCAGATATGTAGATGATAGCACTCTAATGGTAGAAAGCAAATAACTAAAGAGCCTCTTGAAGAGGGTGAAAGAGAAGAGTGAAAAAGCTGGCATAAAACTCAACACTCAGAAAACTAAGATCATGGTATCTGGTCCCATCATTTCATGGCAAATAGATGAGGAAAAAGTGGAAACAGTGACAGATTTTATTTTCTTGAGCTCCAAAGTCACATGTGGATGGTTACTGCAGCCATGAGATTAAGACACTCGCTCCTTGGAAGAAAAACTAAGACAAATCTAGACAGTGTATTAAAAAAGCAGAGATATCACTTTGCCGACAAATGTCCTTATTGTCAAAGCTATGGTTTTCCAGTAATCATGTATGGATGTGAGAGTTGGACCATAAAGATGGCTGAGTGCCAAAGAACTAATGCTTTTGAATTGTGAGAAGACTCCTGAGAGTCAGTTGGACAGCAAGGAGGTCAAATCAGTGAATCCTAATGGAAATCAACCCTGAATACTCATTGGAAGGACTGATGGTGAAGCTGAAGCTTCAATACTTTGACCACCTGATGTGAAGAGCTGACTCACTGGAAAAAGACCCTGATGCTGGGAAAGACTGAGAGATGAGATGGTTGGATGACATCATCAACACAAGGGACATGAGACTGAGCAAACTCCAAGAGATAGTGAAGGACAGGGAAGTCTTGCTGTTTGGCAGTCCACAGGGTTGTGAAGAGTCGGACAAGACTTAGCAACTGAACAGCAACAATCACCCCTCTCACCCCATCTCCCACCACTCCTTCTCTCCTTTATTCTCAAGCAGCTTCAACCTTCTAACAGTAATTCAGGAAAGCCAAGGTTGACCCCCTTGGGTGTTTCCATATGGACTTTCCTTTCCCCAAGGGCATTGCTTCCCTCTTTCAATCTCTGTTTAATCTCTCTCCCAGACAGGAATTTTCTGACCACCCTACCCAAAACTGAGTTGTCAGACCTCATCATGTCCCCTATGCCCATACACTGCTGTATAATTTTCCTCTGAGCACTTACCACTCTCCCAAACTATTTTTATTTCCTTGTTTACAAGGTGGTGAGAGAGTCATTTCCTAGGCAAGTTGATAAGCAGTTTAGGGGTCCCCAAGGATAAGAGGGCTCTGGAATTCTCAAGGAGGAAGGACAAATTTTTTTTCCTTCTCTACATTCCTTAGGATTATATAACAGTAATGTATCCTGCCTGAGGACAGTCTCTGGATTAAACCTTCTGGCTGAAGTGAAGTTGCTCAGTTGTGTCCAACTCTTTGCGACCCTGTGGACTGTAGCCCACCAGGTTCCTCTGTCCATGGGATTCTCCAGGCAAGAATATTGGAGTGGGTTGCCATTTCCTTCTCCAGGGGAATCTTCCCGATCGAGGGATCGAACCCAGGTCTCCTGCATTGCGGGCAGACACTTAAACCTCTGAGCCACCAGGGAAGCCCAAACCTTCTGGCTAATTCTGTAAATTATGGGAGTAGACTTGCTCTTTACAAGGATTATGTAACAATAATGTATTCTGCCTGAGGACAGTCTCTGGATTAAACCTTCTGGCTAATTCTGTAAATTATGGGAGTAGACCTGCTCTTTACAAGGATCCTACAAGGAGATCCAACCAGTCCATTCTGAAGGAGATCAGCCCTGGGATTTCTTTGGAAGGAATGATGCTAAAGCTGAAACTCCAGTACTTTGGCCACTTCATGAGAAGAGCTGACTCATTGGAAAACACTCTGATTCTGGGAGGGATTGGGGGCAGGAGGAGAAGGGGACAACAGAAGATGAGGTGGCTGGATGGCATCACTGACTCGATGGACATGAGTCTGAGTGAACTCCGGGAGTTGGTGATGGACAGGGAGGCCTGGCGTGCTGCGATTCATGGGGTCGAAAAGAGTCGAACACGACTGAACTGAATTTACAAGGATTCTATAACAACAATGTATTCTGCCTGAGGACAGTCTCTGGATTAAACCTTCTGGCTAATTCTGTTATCTTAAAATGTAAATGATGGGAGTAGGTCTGGTGAGGTCTTTACAACCTCCAGACATTCTTTGGATTCATTGGAGAGTATATAACTTCATTGCTAACACTAACAAGAGGGTACTCTTTTGGCCCCCTTCTGATACCTATGTCAGAAGCTTTCTCTATCTCCTTTATACTTTAATAACACTTTATTACACAAAAGCTCTGAGTGATCAAGCCTCGTCTCTGGCCCCAGATTGAATTCTTCTCCTCCGGGGGCCAAGAATCCCGGCGT